>NC_072423.2:103992500-105192500 GCF_028878055.3 Symphalangus syndactylus | reverse complement strand
AGTGGAGGTGAGTCAGGATTACACCAGTCAAATGAGCAATCTTTGGAGCTTTCCTTCTTCACTGTTGCCTTTGAAATCTAGAATCCCCCAATATTTCCTGATGGGGAAAATGGCAATTGTATCTTGATGGGAAAGCAAATGGGCAAAGAGTGCTGCCTTTATGTGCAGATTAGCTGAGTGTACGTCCTGGCCCAACCACTTATCAGCTCTGTGACTTGGTTTCCCCATCTGAAAAGTGGGCATAATGATGGTACTGCCTCTTCAAGTTTTTGTGGGGACTATAATAAAACAAAGGCACAACACTGTGCCTAGAATACCATTTCCTGAAGAAGTGTTAGCTGTGTTAATGTTCTACTGAACAATGCATCTTCTCTACTCAATTGTAGGCTCTGCAAAAGCGAATCCTGCCAATTGCCTGCACATCCTCAAAGGCCTTGTCATAGATCAAGTACTTAATGTACTATGTGTGAATGTGCTGGAATAATCTCAGACAATCAAAACTACAAGGGCTTAGAGGTCTGTTAGCTTCTCTCTTTTACTTTACAGATGGGGAACTGAGCCTGTGAGAGAGAAGCAAAATGAGCTACCCAAGGTTTCTCAGTGCATTGGGACCAGAGCTGGGCTAGAACTCTTGGGTCCATTCTCAGACCCGAACCTTCTACTGCCTGCCAGGGCTCCCCTGGGGAGGTGGGTTGCCTTGCTTTGTTTAACCCTTTAACATTATGCTTTAAGGTGGCCTTTGCATCAGACATCTCAGCGAGCATTAGACCCCCAAACCAAGAAGACTGACAACAGAAACTCTGCCTGGCTTTGTGATCCACACACCTCCTTCCTACCCCAGCACCCTACGTGGCTTCATCACACCCAAGGTGGCCCAGAGCAGTAGGGTTTCTGGTTGGCTTCTGAGCTGTGTTTGTAATTCTAGGAGTGCTGGGCCATGAGAAAGAGGAAATAAGCCAGCTGCAAGATAATCAGTTAATTGTAGTTTCTGGGGCGTAAGAACAGCCTTGGATTTAGACCTTCTGAGTTGCTATTCTTGTGGGTTTTCACAGTTTTCTGGGATGACCACCTCTCTGTCTGATCTATAGTCTTTTTGCCCAATTCCATTCCCAGGCTGTGTCAAAGATCATTTGAATGAAGATTTTTTGGTTGTGCCCAACGGGGGCATGTCTCAGTGGCTATATCACGGCAGAGATAAGAGAATGTGGTTGGGTTATTGTATGCATATTGAAAAAAACAATAATGTCATCTAAACACTAGTGTTGTGGGGTTCTGGCTCCCCCACCTTGTCAACTTAGCAACTGCACATGGGGAGCTGGCCCAGAGGAACAGATTCCAACTCTCCTGGCTGCAGTTTGTCCTCACTGAGGTCTCCCCTCCATGCACAGGGTTTCCACATGGCTCACGCCTCACTTGGCTGGAAAGCTCTAGTGCTTTCCTGGGCAGGGTATCTGTGGAACACCCTATTCAAAATCAGCTCCCCAAATCCCTCATAGAGCATCATCTTTGGTTTTTCCCATAGTATTTATTATCGTGCAACATGCCCTATATTTGATGTCTTTATTTTCTTTCTTGTTTCTTCACTGGAATATTTGGGGCAGGGAATTGTCTGTTTTGTTCACTGTTGTATCTCCAGTGTCCAGAACAGCATCTGGAACGTAGTACATGCTCAACAAATATTTGCTGGATAGACTGCCTACTTCTTTCCATGCCCACCTAAGTTTTGAAAATCTCTCTCTGCCTCTTGTTGTCTCTGTTTACTGATCACTTGCACTTCCTGTAGTAGGATTCTGCCCCAAATCTATGAGTGGCATGTTCTCAGAACGCAGCCTGAAAAATTTAACACGAACAGTTGATATTTGTTTAAAAATTTACGACTGTCAAGTCCACTGTAGAAGACAGCTATTTCTTAATGCTCTAAAATCTTAAAACTACCCACAAGTCTAATAATTCAACTCTTGGGCATTAATCCTAAAGAAAATAACATAAAAAATAAAAGACTTACGTACTAAGATGTTCATCACAGTGTGAATACAAAAGTGAAAAGCTAGATACAAATTGAAATCCCCAAAACAGAATGGTAAAATTAATGACTGCAAAATGATGGAAATCATAAACCAAGAAATATGTTTTCAAAGGCTTTTAAGGACATGGGAAAATGCACAAAACATTAAATGTTTAAAAGGCTAAACAAACTTTATTATGTAGTATGTCATGTCGTTGTTCAAATATATATGTAGACAATGGAATGTAGGAAACTATAAATCTTAGTGACAGTTATTTCTGAGTAGTGGGATTATGGGTAACTTTAGTTTTTTATTTACATTTTTCTAAGGTTCTATTATGAGTATATATTATTTTTATGATAAAAGATGTATCTCTATGCTTTCAACTATGGAAAAGCTCATTTACATAGAAAGAATGCTACAAAATCAAATCCTTATTACCTTTTAATCTAGTGCATTATTAAGGGGTAACATTGAAAAAAAACAATAAACAAGGGAGATTCTGGAACTTTTAGTGTGTTGCAGAGAATCAAAAGAAGAAAGTGACATCTTCCCCAAAAGAATATAAAATTGAGAAAGATTAAAGGCAAACTACTGGAAATTTTAAGTTCCAAGTCTGATAAATGTCTTCCTGTAATCATGAGAGGAGAGGGTGAAAAATCCTTTTCCTTAATTTTCAGGAAAAAAATCCTGATACTATTATTTGAAAAAGCTGAAAAAGAAGAAGTTCTGAAGCCAGGAAAGGACAGACCTGGTGTGCACCACAATGGTGATCAATGACAAAATCAATATCACTTTAACACAGCTTTTCAAGGGGCGGTATGAAGCGAAAAGGGAGTGAAAAGGGGCTTTTCTTTCATTTTGAAATTCAGCATCAGGAGGACACAAGGGCAGGAAGTGGGATCTTTTTTCAATGGATTTGAAATGATAAGGTGAAGACAGCCTGAAAGGACTTTTAATTATATGATGAGAGGAAGGAAGGGAGGGAGAGAGAGAAAGGGACCAGGAAAAACCTGGTCTTATATGTTAAATGATGAAAAAGAAAATGTAAAACTAAAGAGAAAAAGGCTTTCCAACAGATACCTTGAAAATGAAACACAAAGACTGCAGGAGGTAAGTGCCAACATTTCTTGCAAGAAAACCAAAACGACAGCACACTTGATTGAGCCTGCTGCCTTCTCCCCTAGTGGCAACCGGTGATGTCTGGTGATGCAGGAAGAGATAAGTCGCCCTTCCCAGCCTGCACATGGTGGCCTCAGGTCATGGCGGGAGCCAGCGGGGGCCAGGCGAGAAGGGTCAGGAGGGGTGGGGAGTGGGTGCTCAGGGTCACAGAATAAAGCCTTCTTTATTCTGCTTTTTAGCCTCAAGTTTACAGGGGCTAAGACCTAACTGAGGTATCGCACCAATTCAGGGATAGCTCCTGGGTAGAGCATGGAAGAGCTTCAATGTGAGACCCAGTTGGGCTCTGGTTCCACCCCTCACCAGCTGTGGCAACTCTGCACAGTTCCGGAACCCAAGTTTCCTCATCTGTAAAATAGGATTATTAACATCTGGTTTTTAGGGTTGTCATGAGGATTAAATGAGATAATATACTTAAAATCCCTAGCCCAATACCAAGTATACAATAAGAGCTCAAAAACTGTTGGTTCCTCACATTCTAAAATGTGAATAGAAAAACAATGATGAAAAGCAAGTTCTCTGCACACATTATACCTAAGCCTCACTGAAGCAATGCCAGTCTAATAACTCCCAAAATCCACACAGTCTAACAGCTGGATTCCTCCCCACAAAGCACAATGGCTCCCTGGTGGCCAACATCTTGGGAATTTTCTCCTGTACACACTCTACTTTGGTGGTGGATCTGAATGTTCTCTGAGGCGGTAATGAACAGGTTAAAGTTGAAGGGATTTCAAACATGTCTAATCCAATAAGAGGCTTGGTAAAACATGCGTTATCACTTAAAGAATAAATGTTTAAAAATAGAGCACAGATGTGAAATTTGAATAAAAAGAGAGAGAGAGCACAGTGAGAGATCTTCTTGGCATTTGAATGCTATTCTCTGTTTTGGTCACCTTCAGCTAAGCCTGTTATTCTGATATGCTCTGCCAACTGCTCAGTGCTGTGGGGTGCTTCAAGTTACTGAAGCAAAGTTGGCAAATCACTGTGAAATTTAAAAGTCAGACCCATCTCCCCCTTTATGCATTTCTAAAAGCCAGGGAACACAATGGTAAAGTTGATCTTTTCAAGTTTTTCTAAACTAATACTTAAAAAGCAAAGAGTGATTTTCTCCACTCCTCCGAAAACTAGCAATACTTGTACTGGGATCCTTAAAAACTTAAGAGAAAGTATCATGGTTAAATAGGCATTTGTCACAAAAGATGGGCTACAGATTGCCAATCATAGAATTCATGGGAATTTCTACTTATGTAGAAAGCATTCGCTGATTCCTCCAGCAGGCAAAGGTTTTTGAACTTCAGTAACATCTCTGCAACAAAAAAATAGCAATGTGTCCTATCTTATCTTTCGTGAGCTAGCATCTATCATACTGGTAGTAGAGATGACAAAACTCCAAGGCTTAAGGACAAAATCAACAACTCCTAAAGCCAAAGAGTGCCCATAAGTGCTCCATGCCTGTTTAGGGAGAGGAACTAAAATATGTTTAAAACAGAGCTTTCATCCAAGGAAGACACTCAGGTGAGAGACTCACATAGTTGGCCATCAGGTCAGCATGATGCTCTGGGAAGATGCCCTTCTGATAGGGATTTGAAAAATGCATGAAATCAGAGAAAATACTTTGCCTCCATATTCACTGAGTGCTATTTTTTGTTGCAACGGCAAACTGAGTGGATTCCCTGAGTACTGGGGTTGAGGCACCAGCTGCCTAGGATAAAGAATGTTTCCAGGCTAAGAGAGCAGATGAGTGTCTTACCCAATTGCTTGGACATTAAGAGGAAATTGTTTACAGTAACACTGAGCAGTTCAGGCTTTACCTCCATAAGAATAACCTGCCAGATCTGAGTATTTCTTTTTTTATTAAAAGGGGTTCTCTAGAATAGACTGTAAAGACACTTTGTATTGAAGTCAAAGATAAATAGAGATGTGGCTAGATTCTACCAGTGGGACACAAACAGCTTAACCCAAAGTGGGTCTGCTGTAAAAACCAATACATTTGCATTTTAGCAATTTGATCTGGACCAAGTCTGCGATGCATTACAATGCTGGGATCAAATCAAGCTTTTCTGGAGGTAATCCAAACACAACAGGAGGCTATGGGAACCCTACTGCATGGGGTTCCTCTACTGCTGTTTAACTGTGCTAACCTCCTGAACCATAAAGGGTAATTAAAAGTCATCTGCACATGAAGCACTGAAAGTGTAAATGGGAAGCACAACCATGGCTTCTAGCAGAGGGGAGAAGAAACGTCTGGCTAACCACTCCACTCAGGTGCTTCTTACTTTCCTGGACAGGATGGGTCTACCTCTGCTGAGATCCAATTTTGACCAGGATTCCATCCTTGTAGGTGGCTCTCCTGAACACATTCCAGGGCAGCCTCTGCCTTCTCCCATTTTTCACCACATCTGCGACTAATCCTTGTAGACTAATCCTTGTAGACAGTCCTATGATTTTCGGACAACACAGGGCAGAGAGGCTCTACCTAAATAGATTACATTACATGCAACTTGTTATGGCCTCCAGAATGTTTACCTAGACATGGGACTTTTCTTTTCTGCAAACCCCATGGGAGGGGGATCACAGAGAACCAGTGGACTAGTCTCCTGGTCTTAATGCCTTCCTGCTCCAGCTGACCTATGTGTTTCCTGGTGGCCAAAAGCAACGCCCAGAACTGGTAGGAAAAGGAAAAGAAAACCAAGCGCAATTTATCTCTGATCTCAAAAATAGTCTAACCAGTTCTGAGAAATAAGCTGGTTCTAATTTTAACTAAACAATAATGTCTGGCCCTCATTTTAAAAAGGCATTTTCATCAAGGATGTGTGTATCACTACTTCAGCACACAGGGGAGCATTTGGGAATATGGCTTATGGGGTAAGATTTAGTTTTAAGCTTTCTTCAGAAACCCCTTAGCAGCAGGCAAATCCAGTGATTTCAGAATTAATTATTTTGATGTCAGTCCTTTTTTCAAGGGTGAAGAAAAAGAGTTGGGGAGATTGGCTCCAAGATACCAAAAAAGGAAAGGTGGTAATTTTCTTATATTTTTTAGAACTGGCCTCCATAGAAAAAGAACTAAATCAAAATTTAACTAATTCCCAATTGAGGCCTTCTCCCAAAAGTGCACAAATCTACAAGCAAGATTATTTTTTAAAAAAAGAGAAGTAAAAGTATCAGAGGTATGTGCCTGTGAAGAAACAGGAGTGAAAGGAATACAAAAGTTGAATAGTTTTAGATATCTACTCTACCAAACTAGAATCAATCCTTTATCTTTTTTTAATGCAACAAGTAGCAGAAAGTTAATTTGTACTGCTCTCTTACCTTTATACCGTGCTCAGCCTAGAACTAACCCAAATGTCAACACCTGAAGAGCATCACACAGATTATTTTATTGTTAAGCACAATTGGAATTTCTGAACTCATTTCATATCATCTTTAGCTTTCTTGACAGATGTTTAACAAGAGTTAAAATATTTCTAGGCAAATTGATTTATGAGATACTCAGGAGTTTTCAGGGATGAAATGGAGGGATTCCCTTCATAACAGCAAGCAATCTCTGCTACTTCTGAGAACTCAGTGACATTTTATTCAAAAAGAGCCCAAGAAATTGGAGGAGATTTGAACTAGGAGAAGGTAAAAAATTTTGGAATAGAAGTCCAAAATTGCTGCCATCCCAGATAGTTTAACCATGGAGAAAGTCACTCTGTAAAAGTCTTGCAATGTGGCAAGAAATGGCATGGTGCCATTTTGTGGTCATCAATTGACACACAGGCCTCATCTTCTCTATCAAGCCCTACAGACTAGTGGTTGCTGCCTAGAACATTGGGGTGAGAATTATGTATGAAGCTAAGTCTTATCTACAGGGAGCAAGGATTGTGAATGATTAATGATGTTTCTTTTCTTGCTATCATGATTTATTCATTCTTTCATATATTCAGCAAATATTTGCTGAATGCCTACTAGCATTCAAGCAAATGTGCTAGCAATTGTGTTAGCAACAGATAACACAATTATATCTTAGAGATCAATGATGAGAAAAAGTCATGTTACCATATTCTCAGTCCTTATGGAGCTCAAAAACTAGCAAGGCAGATAGCTATTATTAAAATCATCAGAAAGCAAACGCAAAATTGTATCTGTTACAAGTGCTATAAAATGGATAATACATGTGCTCAAAAATGTCAACTTGGCAGATTTGACCCAATTGAGCAAGTCCCAGAAGGCTTCCCTGGAGAAGTGATGTTGGACTGAGATTGAATGGATGAGTAGGCATTAACTAGGTAAAGAAAAGAGGGAAAAACATTCCAGGCAAAGGGAAAGGTGCATGCAAGATACAGAGCACATTGGTTTGAGTTTGTATTTATCCTAACACCTAGAGGAGGCTGGGAAGAGTTTTCAGCAGTAAGGACTGGAGAGTGATGAGTGTAACCTGAGATTTATCTTTAGAAAGGATTATGTTTCTGCCCACTGAAGTTTGAAAACAGCTGACCTGGCCTGGAGGCCAGATGTACTTCTTCTCCTGGGCACAGGCAACCCCCAGTGCAGGCCAACAGCAGGGGAATGGCTACTCTTGTCTACCTGCATGCCTCTTGACAGCAAGGAAGGTCAAGACTTGTACTCTGATGGCGTGTTGTTGAGACTGCCAGAAAGTCAGGGAGGGTATTTTGTCATCAGCCGTACTCCCACACTACTTAAAAATCTCATCAGGTGTGACAGGCAAATTCTGGCATGAGTTCTCTTTTGTGGCTCCAGTGGAAGTAGCAGTGTTTCCTAAAAAGGCAAGCCAAGCATCTTGAGACTCCATGGAGGCTGGAGCTAGGGGACGTGGAGAGTGAGCTCACTAGGGTAGCCTTAAATAGGCCAGTCCATAGTGGTGACAAGGGGAGCCCTCCCTGTTCTGAGGCTGCAGAGCTAGTGTATTCTGCTTCCTAACTACACAGAAGTTCTGCCTCAGAACTTCTTAGGACATCCTGCACAGGAGTCCTACAGTCTAATCCACCCATTTCCACTCTGACAACTCACTTCCTTGCCTCCTTGCTCACTCTACACCAGCCATATTGGGCTCCTTCCTATCCCCCGAGCATACCAGCACACTTCTGCTTCATTCCCTCTGTGGGAAAATCCTTCCCCTAGACATCTACATGGCTCATTCCCTCACCACCTTCAAGTTCTTGCTCCAATGTCTCCTTCCCAATGACACCCATCCTGTCTACCCTATTTTAAGTTGTCACCAGATCCCTGATCCTACCCTGGAACTCCTGTTTTGCCTTATACTAGTCTGTATTTTTCTTCTTTTCTACCATATATTTATTATGTCCAACGTTTATTGCCTTTCTCCCCCTATTAAAAAGTAAGCCTGTCTTGGTGTGGTGGCTCACACCTAACAATCCCCACACTTTGGGAGGCCAAGGTGGGAGGATTGCTTGAGTCTTGGAGTTCAAGACCAGCCTGGGCAAACTAGCAAGACCTTGTCTCTTCTAAAACATAATAATAAAACAAACTAGGCATGGTTGTGCACACCTGTAGTCCCAGTACTAGGGAGGCTGAGGTGGGAGTATCGCTTGAGCCCAGGAATTGGAGCTTGCAGTGAGCTGTGATCGTGCCACTGCAGTCCAGCCAGGGCAATGCAGTGAGACTCTATCTCAAAAAAAAAAAAATGTAAGCTCTACAAGGAAGCGGTCTTTATGTATTTTGGTCACTGATGTATTCCATGCCTAGCACTGTAACACAGAGCAGGCAGTTAATAAATACTTGTGAAGTTGAATTCCAATGTGGCAAACATGGTACTTGGTCTCACCAAGCTGCACACTCCTATTATTCCCATCACCCTGGACAGGTTGGGAGTCATAAGCTGAACCACTGGAACTGGGTTTCTCTGATGACAGCTGTGAGGTATGGGGGCTGATCATGGCTCACAATGTTGCTTTAGGGAGTCAGTGTTCAGCCTAGCCACAAGCAAGGTCTTAGCACTCCTGCAGCACCAGGGCCAACGCTGCACCAGATATGACTGGTTTGATGGTGATTAAGTCATATAGTCTCTTGGACTTTGGTTTAATCAACTCAAAAATAAGGATGATGCTTTCCTCATTGGGCCAGGCAAAATATCTGTTATAGATGATTCCCCAGCACCTGGTAGAGAGTCTGGCACAGAGTAGGTAGGCAATAAGTTGGTTGATTATAAGGAAAAAATGAGATGATGTTTGTAAACTTAGGTAACCATAAAGCACTTGGCATAGAGCCTGGAAAGTGGTAATCATGCATTCATTCACACAACAAATATTTACTGAGCACCTACTATGTGCCTGGCAATAACTCAGTCACTTGTGGTAGTCTGGGAAGGGGAGAGACTTTCTGTATAAGTTGAGCTCAAAAGGCTACCTGGGCTAGGCAGGGTGGCTCACGCCCATAATCCCAGCACTTTTGGAGGCCGAGGTGGGAAGACTGCTTGAGCCCAGGAGTTTGAGACCTGCCTAGGCAATATAGTGAAACCCCATTTCTACAAAAAAATACAAAAATGAGCTAGGAAAGGTGGGGCATGCCTGCTGAGGTGGGAGGATCACTTGAGTTCAGGAGGTAGTGGCTGAAGTGAGCTGTGATTATACCACTGTACTCTAGCCTGGGTGACAGAGTGAGACCATGTCTTGAAAAAAGAAGGCAGTCTGAAGAGGATGGCATCTCTCATGAGCCAGTCTGCCTCAACACCTGCATAGAAGACTGAGCAGGCCAGGAGGGTGGCCTTCCAATCTCATTGGCCTGGCCCCTGAAAGAGCTCTGCTCTTCCAAGCCAGCCATGCAGGTCAAGACAATTGAGATCTGAGACTCAGCCTTCCAGGACTGCCCTCCCTCACTGATATCTATGTGTGTTGCATACATTAACGAAGTACATTTCATAAGCGCAATGGGCCTCTTCAGTGCAGGCTGGGACCTGGGGTCCAGGGTTTCTGACATGTCTGCTCACTGCTCCACAAGTGCTTTGGCTTTAGGAGAGGAGGACCAGGAAGCTTAGGTGTCAACGTCTACCTGCTCTTTCTGCCACAGTTGCCACAGCTCAAGAATGTGTTCTCAATATGTGCCCAGCTGTTTGCAAAGCAGTAATGATGAAATCAAAATTAAACTACCTCTGAGGGTTGGCAGTGATATCAATTAGTAGTAGTAGCACTAATGATAGTATTAATAGTAATGGTAGTTGCAAGAGCAGTTTGCACATATGTAGCACCTATTACGTGCCAGGCATATGCAAAGCACTTGGTTTACCTTTCACCTCACAATAACTCTTTGAATTGTTAGCTCAATTTACAGATAAGGAAACTGAGGTTCAAGAAGGTTTAGTATCTTGCCTATAATCACCCAGCTAATAAATGCTAGAAACAGGATTCACCTTAAACAGTTTAACTTTGGATGTCCTCTTTTATGATCATTTGGCAAAGGGTCTCCTTAAGCATTACGGTGTATCCAACTGTGAGGCTGAGCAAGATACCCAACCTCTCTGGGCCTCTGGCTCCTTCTCTATAAGAGTATCAAACCCTCAGTCTTGTTGGGAGGTGATGAGTTGATGTATGTAAAGCCCTTATACCCATGCCTAGCACACAATGAGAGCTCAAAAGTATTAGTAATTGTTGTTGATGTGATCAAATGGGCTAAGCCTAAGGACTCTAGGCAGAACCCACTGTTTGTGAACAGCTGGAGAACATTCTTAAATGGTTTTTTTGGCATCTACTTTAGGTTTATGAAGATAAGGAGGCCTCACAATTTCTGGGAATACCATTCTGCTTGACACTCTGAATTTCTCCCTGAACCTGATGGGGTATGTGTGGAAGCCAGTAGACTATCTAAAGCCTGAGCCCCATCACTTACAAGCTGTGAGTCGTTGGACTGGTTATTCCACACCCTGAGCCTCAGTTATGCTCCCTAGAAAAGGCAGATAATCCTGCACACACTCACATGGTTGCTGTGAGGACTATGGGACAACATCTCTGAGGGACACTGGATACGAGACCTAGCATGGAGTAAATGCTCAATAAAAGGGGATTATTTTGATAGCACATTAATCATTGTTCTTAGAGTCATTATCATTGGCAATAAGGATACTGAAATTCAGGTGATTTTTCCTGCTCTTTGGTGGGTGGGGTGAGGAAGGATATCAGACCTAAATCACCAAGGAGCCCATCCTCTTCCTTCACTGCATCCTTCTCCAAAACAGCCCTTTGGACACTGCCTTAGCACAAACAGGAGCTGAACTCTGCATAGTTGGGGTTTCCCAAATGTACCCCATGACACCAAAAACCAAGCTTGTGGTAAAGAATAAAGGCTTTGTGCAGGTTGCCAGGAGCAAATTGAAGGACTATGCTCAATCCTTACTGGAATCAAGAAGTGAATTTTCATGATGCTGGGAAAGAAAAAAGGTAGCCTTAAAAATTCCTTACTGGGAAAAGTAGAGGGGGACATGAGGAGCAAAGTATCTAAGAGAAAGAAAGGAAAAATTATCCACTCTGCCTGGTAAGAAGGCTTCTGGAAGCCTTTGCTCTGCAGCTACACCAAGCTAATTCTGCAAGAGCTGACCCTATCAGGTGGCCAAAGTCTGGAACCATTGGTATATATACAATAAATGAAATGACACTGCAAATCATGATATAATGCTATCATCTGTGGTCTCAGTCTTTATGGCCATAGAGTACTGGAAATCATCAAAAGAGGTGAAGGTCAAGGTTGGATGAGCTCTTATGCACCCCCACTCCCAATGACTGGGGCAAGTGTCTCCTTAGCAGCTGACTGACCTGAGACCTTTGGATCATGTATGCATCGTAGCTGGACCAGTGGTATTTGGCCGTAATATCTGGACTGTAGCCAGCACCACAAGTGCATGGTATATTCGAGCTCAAGGGCTGTTTCTTAGGTCTATAAACCTGTGGGAGAAAGCTACAACGGTTAGGTGCAGGACAGGACGGTGCAGGGAAGGAATTAGGGAAAAGCAAAGAAGGAGGCTCATTTTGACTTTCTGTGGCCAAGTAGGCGGAAAATCCAGTGTAAAAGATGCACAGCTCCAAATAAAGAGGTCAGGTGTAAGCAATCTCCGACCCCTGAGGCCAGTGTTAGCAAGGCATGCCGCTCTGCAGAATGACCCCAGTGTCTGGCAGTGACTGGGATCCTCCCTCTACGAGGAGAGGGTGCTCAGACACAGTAGTGGTCTGTCTCTCCGTCTCTCTTTCTCCCTCTCTCTCTCTCTCTCTCTCTCTCTCACACACACACACACATTCTCTGTCTCTCTCACTCTCTGAACAAGGCAGTCCCATGAGAAATGAACTCTGGTGCAGGGCCGATGTATGCCTTTTCCTTCCTGAGGGGGAAAAGGGTTAGTCGCATTGTAAGGGGAGGGGACTTATTCCTTCAGGCTTCCCTTCCACTCACCTTGCCCGTGGTGCTCGGCACAGATCACTCTAGCAGGCAGAGAGCCTGCCCCAGGGGCTGAGTCAATATGGACACACTCCACATGGTTACTGTGTGGCCATTAGAGAGCTTCAGAGCCACATAAGGCCCTAGGTAAAATGTGGTAGCCACCCTGCAAGGCCATAAACCATTGAGCTGACTGAGTTTCATAATGAACTTGAATCTTAGTGAATATCTTTAATCATTGCTTACGAGAGTCACCAAGTAATACGAGGAGGAGAAATATCATCTGAAGATTTCATGGATGATTTTCCAATATACTTCAGGTGTAATTATTTCCATTTAAGCCACTTCCAGAAAACCTTCCAGTGAGCAAGGAACTTTCCGGACAAGTTAGAACTATGCCCTTGCTTCCATGTCCCTCAAAACAAATACAGTGGCCTAGAGGGGCGAAAACACAGGATCATGGGGCAAACAGGTGATTTTTTAAAAATAGAGTGAAGAATGGCTGGGTGGTCTCTAAGCATAGTCTGGCAGTGCTAGAACCTAGGAGATGCTCCTTGGCTGAAAGGTATTGGAGGAAATAGTCAAAGAACTAAAGTTGAAAGAATAGCGAAAGAAACCTAAAAACCTGGATGAGGGCAATTCTTTACAGGGACCAGAAAGTGAACAAGACAGAAGGTAACAGGTCCAACAGGAAAGAATTTTGCCCAGAATTTAATTACAAGTTTCTAGAATTTAATTAGAAGTCAAACAAAGTCCACTGGAAGAAAGAAAGTTGAGAGCTACTTCTGGGGAGATGACGCTGACACAAAACAAAGGAAAACAGCACTGGTTGCAAACCACACAAGCCCAGCCACATGCACACAAACACAGAAAAATAGTAAAATGGTGTTGCAGTGACAACTGGGTCCATTGCACTCCTACCTGGTTTTAGCAGCTTCAGCCCACAGGATGGACATGGGAAAATGAAGAGTGGCTAAAATCCAGAGAAAGCCCCCAAAGCCCCAAACCCATCAAAACACACCTGTCTTGCAGGAGGCCCCACCTGCTGCTTTAATTGATGTACTAGTCGGTCTTTTTCCCGCTTGAGGGCCATGACTTCTTCCTGCGTCTTTTTCTTTTTGGAGGCAGACAGTTCCAGCAAGGCAATGTTTGCATCTTTTTCACTGATGGCTGCAAGTAGTGCTTCCTGTCTGGTAAAACAAAGATTATTGAGATCATTTTTGTAAAATAAAAAAAAACCCAAACAATTGGCATTTATAGTTGAAATGAACCACAGAGTATTGTCTCAATGGAAAGAAATTATGAATAATACTTAAAACAAACTAGCTCTTTGGCTTTCAGAATGGACAAAGTAGTTTGGGTCAGAATCCCTGAGACTGCACACTGCAGCCACTGAGAGAGTAATCTTTTAATGGCTTCACATGTTATAAATGGGAGGGGACAAATCTGAGCATTCATTGCTGACACATTTATCCACCCATCCAACCAAACATACATATATTCATCTATCCATCCATCAATTTGCCAAGAGTCTTAGTCTGTTTTCTGTTGTTACAAAGTAATGCCTGAGACTGCATAATTTATAAAGAAAAGATGTTTATTTGGTTCATGATTCTGGAGATTGGGAAGTTTAAGGGCATGGTGGTAGCTTCCAGCAAGGGCTTTTGTACTAACATGGCAAGAAAAGTAGAAGGACAAGTGAGCAAGTGTGAAAGAGACAACAAGATCAGGCAAAGCTTGATTTTATAACAACCTGCTCTCTCAAGAACTAATTCACTCCTGAGACAAGATAATTAGTCCATTTGTGAGGCCTCCACCCTCATGATCCTCATGATCTAAGCACCCCTTAATGCCCCCTGCCTTTTAATACTGTTATATTGGTAATTAAGTTTCCATCATATGAACTTCTGGTGGATACATTCAAACTATAGCACCAAGTAAGGTTCTAGATACTCTGAGAAAACCCCCCAGAACTGGGCAGCAATTTCACCTACTACTTTTTTCATGCAAGATTTTCTTTTGAAGGCAGGCAGAGATATTTACTGGAAACGTGTTCTATTTTCAATGCATTTAATGATGCTCCTTTGCCATCCCACCAAAAACGATTACTTCCTCAGCCTTCCTTATTTCAGTAATTACACTACCATCCACTAAGTAGCGCAAACCCTGAACTTAGAAGCCATCCCTGAGTTCTTTCCTTCTTTCTCTATCCAGAGCCAATCCACTGACAACTTCAGTAGGTTTTACTTGAAAGTATGCCCTTTATCTAAACTCATGCACTACTATAAAAACATCAACGAACCATCAGCATCACTCACTGGGGACCACTACAAAAGCTTACTCATTGATCTCTCTGGTAAAGAGAGTAAAGTCATCTTTCAAAACATTATAAGCCCAGATTCCACCATTCTATTGTGTAAAGATCCATTGCATCACTCTTTAGACTTGAAATCCAGACCTTTTATTGATGCTTGCAACACATTACGCTAACCAGCCCTGACAATCTCTCTGAGGGCCTCTGTTCCTCTTCTCCTTCCTCAATGATTAGGCTCGAGCACATTTCGTTCCAGGTCTCTGCTAGTCCTCAAAAATGTTACCCTTGTCCCCTCACATCACAAGCTTTGCCTTTCTATGCTTTTGCCTCACACAGCTCTTATCTTCCAGGTCTGTGACTGACCACTGACTTAGACCGCCTCATGTCCAAGTCAGTCATCTGTCACATTACACTACTTCATTTTTTTTATAGCACTCTTTGCCATTTGATAGCATCTTATTATTTGCTTTCTAGACTTGATGCTCCATGAAATTGGGACCTCATCGATCTTGCGCACCACCAATTCTCAAGCTTCTAGAAGATCCCTCAGCACATAGCGGGTGCTCAAAAATGTTAGTTCAAGGAAGAGGTAAGTTCATTTTTTACTTTTTAAAGACTTTTAAAGATATCACCAGATGCCTCTTCCTCTCATTTAAAAAAAATTAGAATGCTTTGCTTCCTACTTAACCTACAGTCATCGCTTATTCAGAAAAGTTTTAAAGTTGCCTCCTTCAATCTTTACAGTATAATTTTATGACCACATCTGTCACAAATTTTAACCTGGAATTTTCTGGGATGATTTTTGAGCAGGAAATAGCTCTCCTGGGTGTGTTTCATTGAATCTTCCTTTCCACTGGGAAAGTCTTATCCCATCCATTTGTGTCTCTTCTGAAACATTCTAGATACTTTGGAAGACCCCACAGCCCCAAGGAAGCCTCCACATTGGGAACTTCCCTCGCACACAAGGCCCAGGACTAAAACCTGGTCATGATCCTGTTTTGCCTTTCTTTAATCTCCATCACCAGACCAGGCCCTCTCCAGATGTTTGGACAAGGTGGTCATTATTTGGATCTCAGATTATTCCCCTTTTCACTGCAGGGATTTATATGGAGTTTTCTGGGCCCCACTAATGCCTGGCAGTAGGAGCTTCTGTTTGAAGCTCACGCAGATGTGTGAGCAGCAGAACATGTCAGGAAATATCTCCATTTTCCAGAAGAAAAGCAGTGCAGGCTGGACTACCGGCAGCAGCATTAATATCCAGCTTCACAGAGCCTGTCTGCCTTTGGATAACAGCTGAGACAATAGACATGCTTGCGGCTCCCAGCCAGTGCATATTTATACAGAGGGCGAAGATGAAGAGGCTACACAGACTTTAAATCAGGGAGAGCCTATTTGCTATCTGCTATTCCAAACTTTAGCTACAACACACAAGGTGACTGCAATATTTTATCCCCTCTGTTACAAACTGAAATATCTAAGTGAAGCTTTTTTAATGAAAACAAACTAAAGGACCGATATTAGGAAAATTGGGGATTGGAGGTAAATTGACTACACTTCTACAACGGCATCTTTACAGACATATGCAGGTATTTAAAATGCTGATTAAAAAACCTTAGTGATGTGAAAATATTTATGTTTGTTGAGATACAATTCTCTATGAGCCTCTCATGTTTCTGTACATTTTACAAGCACAGGCACTATTTTCTTTTCTGACAATCTTTCAAGGCCGTTTGTGTAGTGACTAGCTTTGAAAGACAGAGGTGGTATTTCTTTTTGGATCAAAGGGAAGACCCGCTTACTGCCCCATATAATAGTGTCTCCTTCCAGAGCAAAAGGCAGGCATGTTACTGCCCATTATAAAATATTCAGATTCTCTAATCTCAGGGTTGCCCTCCTATAATACAAACGACTACACGTATATGTTCATCCAGTCCATCCGACTGGCCTCCATGGGACTTGGACCAAGGAGAATTGGCACAAATATGCTAATTCTTCATTCTGTGCCATGAGCAATAAAGTCCTTTATCTTTGGCCCAGAAGTCTCTTGTCATCTGCCTGCATCCATGGAACTGAGGCAGCCTAACTTGTTAGGATGCCAGTAGGGAAGATCTCAGACCCTTCATAGTTCTTGACATACAAATGTATATCCAAAATGATCCCTAAAAATAAAGCTATACTCATAGGAAAAAACAAGGACAGGAAGGAAGTATACCAAAATGATAATAATCACCATTTCAAGGTGACAGGATGAATGAGGCATTTTTAAACTTTTTTCTGCTTATACTTTTAAGCATTGTTCTCAGAAAATATCCTAAGAGTAAACATTTAAAACTTGTAAGTTAAGCTTTCGGTCATCAAGTAAACAGCAGGTACATGGTTCAAAATTGTAGCAGGTATGTAATTTGCTCATTTCCCCACCCAGGCTATCTATAATATGTTCTGTCTGTCCTTCCATTCTTTATGCACAGATAGGCACACACACATATTTTCATACACACACGATGTCTGATACAATCTACATCATCTACCACTTGGAAAACTGTAGTAGTCTCCAAACTAGACTCCCTGTGTCTACTTTCAGCCTGCTTTAACCCATTTTCCTTTTCTAGGTCAAAATTTGAGATTATATAGCTTTAAACACTGTCAAAAGTCATCATCAACCAAAAAAAATCATTTTTAAAAATTATTTTACTTTAAGTCCTGGGGTACATGTGCAGAATGTGCAGGTTTGTTACATAGGTATATACATGCCATGGTGGTTTGCTGCACCCATTAACCCATCATCTACATTAGGCATTTCCCTAATGCTCTCCCTCCCCTAGTCCACCAACCCCCGATAGGCCCCGGTGTGTGATGTTCCCCTCCCTGTGTCCATGTGTTCTCATTGTTCAACTCCCACTTATGAGTGAGAACATGCGGTGCTTGGTTTTCTGTTCTTGTGTTAGTTTGCTGAGAACAATGGTTTCCAGCTTCATCCATGTCCCTGCAAAGGACATGAGCTCATATTTTTTATGGCTGCATACTATTCCATGGTGTATATGTGCCACATTTTCTTTATCCAGTCTATCATTGATGGGC
Organism: Symphalangus syndactylus; assembly: GCF_028878055.3. Taxonomy (NCBI): domain Eukaryota; kingdom Metazoa; phylum Chordata; class Mammalia; order Primates; family Hylobatidae; genus Symphalangus; species Symphalangus syndactylus. The sequence goes on along the minus strand of NC_072423.2, from coordinate 105,174,545 downwards.
ATTTGGGTTGGCCCCTAGTCTTTGCTATTGTGAACAGTGCCACAATAAACATACATGTGCATGCGTCTTTATTGTAGAATGATTTATAATCCTTTGGGTATATACCCAGTAATGGGATGGCTGGGTCAAATGGTATTTCTGGTTCTAGATCCTTGAGGAATCGCCACACCGTCTTCCACAATGGTTGAACTAATTTACACTCTCACCAACAGTGTAAAAGCCTTCCTATTTCTCCACATCCTCTCAAGCATCTGTTGTTTCCTGACTTTTTAATGATCGCCATTCTAACTGGCATGAGATGGTACGTCATTGTGGTTTTGATTTGCATTTCTCTGATGACCAGTGATGATGAGCTTTTTTGAATATGTTTGTTGGCTGCATAAATGTCTTCTTTTGAGAAGTGTCTGTTCATATCCTTTGCCCACTTTTTGATGGGGTTGTTTTTTTCTTGTGAATTTGTTTAAGTTCTTTGTAGATTCTGGATATTAGTCTTTTGTCAGGTGGGTAGATTGCAAAAATTTTCTCCCATTCTGTAGGTTGCCTGTTCACTCTGATGATAGTTTCTTTTGCTGTGCAAAAGCTCTTTAGTTTAATTAGATCCCATTTGTCAATTTTGGCTTTTGTTGCCATTGCTTTTGGTGTTTTCATTATGAAGTCTTTGCTCATGCCTATGTCCTTAATGGTATTACCTAGGTTTTCTTCTAGAGTTTTTATGGCTTTAGGTCTTATGCTTAAGTCTTTAATCCATCTTGAATTAATTTTTGTATAAGGTGTAAGGAAGGGGTCCAGTTTCAGTTTTCTGCATGTGGCTGGCCAGGCTTCCCAACACCATTTATTAAATAGGGAATCCTTTCCCCATTGCTTGTTTTTGTGTATGATTCTAAAATTTAGGCTTTTAAGCTTTAACACTTATTTCTCCTCTCATAGTACCATAAAAAATCCCAACGAATTAATTTCTAATTCTCACTTTACTGTCAGAGAAAAACATATATCAATTTCTAATTCTCTATAAATGTCATTAAATACAGTTCCAAGTCAAATTAGCCTTAATTATCAAATCTCAAAGTACATTTACAATCTTTTTAATAAATTACATTTAAAGCCACTCACCAACCTTAAATTAATATTCATATAAAATAATCTATTTTGCTTTTTGTAACCTTCTCCTTATTGTATTTTTGTTTTATTTTGTTTTGCTTTTGGCTAACAAATCTATTTTTACAGATATTGGCATTGTACAATCATAGAACTCTAAATAAAATTAATGTAACTAAGATTATCTACATTTTGAAACCCTCACTTAAACACTGGCCATAATAAACTAATGATATTTTCCCCAAAAATACCTTGATTGAGATCTACATTCAATAATTCTAGTCCATTTAAATCAAAGGGTCATTAGTAGAAGACAAAAAGGTATATAAAACTAGAAAAATAAGAACATTTCATACTTCAGGATATTTGGCAAGGTATTCTGAATATGTTAAGGCTTATCTGGCTATCACCTATTTGTATAGATTTGGTAGGCCTAGAATTAAACTAAATCTTAATTCCAGGCTAACAGAGCCATTGAATTTGGTTTTTGAAGCAAGAAATTTTACAAAATGAGTTAAAATAACTCTTTCTTAAGCCAACAGACTTTAGCTAAGACAGGTTGAACATCCCAAATCCAAAAACCCCAAATCCAAAGTACTCCAAAAGCCTAGATGCTTTGAGCACCAGCAGGACATTCAAAGACAATGCTCATCGCAGCGTTCTGGATTTTTGGATTTGAGATGCTCAGTTGGTAAGTGTAATACAAATATTCCAAAATCTGAAAAAAATATAAAATCTGAAATACTTCTGGTCCCAAGCATTTCAGATGAGGGATACTCAACCTGTAATTTAAATCACTGTGAGCTAATTGTGTATAGTTATGGGTTTTCATTATCCCTGCTTTAAAGGTCAGGTTTGTTTTGAGGATGGGTATACTGAATATAATTTTATAAAAACTAATTTCATTTTGCTATCCCTATGTCAGATTCTACACTTTCACAGTTCCCATGAGCCAATTTGCTGATACATTGACAGAAAGCACCTACCAAGAAAATCACAAACATTGAAATAGATTAGGAAGCTTACATTAAATATCCCTGCTTTTTTTTTTTCTCATGGCAAATTTTGGTCCAGCCATTGAAAAACTGGAAAAACTAAAATACCACCAGTTCTGATGCACCATTTTTTTAAAAAAAGGCTCAAGTTTAAAGAGTATACCAGTGACAAGACACTTGGATATAAACCGGAAACAGAAAAATCATTATTTTCCCCAACGAAAGCATTACCTTCTAGAATCAAGATCAGATTTATATTGCTTCAGAAATTATTACTGTCCCATCAACCTGAAGAGAGTTCCATAAGCCTGAAATCATGTTCAATCTATCCCTTTTGCCTTTTTACAGACAACACGAAAAGTACATATATGCCCATTCTTAGTTAGTAGGTTTAAGTATATACCAAAGGCTTGCAAAATTGTCTTGAGAATATTGCCATCCTCAAGTACCAATTACTAAGGTGATCTATGCTCCAAAATGTAGCTTAAAAATATGAAAAGGAAGCCCACATATACTAGGAAGATAAGATAATGTGAAGAGAAATAAATCTATAAGAGTCTGCTGGATGCTAAGCTAAGAAAGTGTATCATAGACAGCATTTTATCAAAGTGCAGCCTAAACAAATGTCAAGGGGAATAATTTCTTTAACAAATATGGGCAACAATAGAGGAAAAACAGGGGAAATTCTGTGCCCTGTCATACATTTAGTCAGGATTAACAATGGATAAAAATATGTGCAAGAACACATTTAATAACCCTAAACTGTCATTCAGTGTGTAGGAGGTAGTCAAGATACAGCTAATAAAACACCAAAAAAAATGGTTTTAGCCACTGTGAAAAAAAAAAAAACAAAACCCTCCATGGAATAAAACAAAACAGGGCTGAAGGGCATCTCCTGCCAAGATAAATGCCTTCTTTTGAGTGTCGCCTGTGGCTGGCCCTCACAAAGAGAGTTTCAGGATCCTCTGATGGTAATACATAGCTACCTCACTTATCACAGTCCATTTAAAAGGGAGCTTTGTAAACATTTCTACTTCACTCCCCATCGCTGTCGTTCTATTAATGATGATTTGAGCTCTGAAAGAGGATCTAAAATTAATTTCAGGAGTTGCAAATGGGGCAGGCCAATTAGGAACTATTATAAATTGGATTTGGGAAGAAGCATTAACATATTGTTTCTTGCGGGTTCTTGTTTTAGTTAGCTGACCCATCTTTAGGAATGCATTCAATTACAAAAGCAGATGTTTAAAAAATGCATTCCATTCAGAAATGTTTGGATGATGACATATAAGAGAAAGCCTACATTATGTATGGTGCTTAGCCCAGGCAGTCATGTTCTAATCATATTGTGGGGGGAAAAAGTCCGCTCAATCAACTTTTCTCGGCTAATTACTATTTTCTTTCCCTCATGACCCTGAATATTCAACTGTAAGTTCAGTAGGAGGTGACTTCAGACAGATGGTGACGAAAGATCCTATTCAAAACAGCCTCTCTCTCACCCTTGGGGTGAGGGTTGGGTGGAGGTTTGCTGCGATCAACCCTGGAGATAGATGTTCATTTGCCTAAATTTTAAAAGTTGTATTTTCAAATGGCATCTTGAGAAAGAAAAGTTCTTTGATATCAATTAATATCAACCCTACCCACGAGCAGAATGATGTATGATATATGCAGAAGGGGCCACGCAGAAAGCAAAGCAGCTCACATGAGGTGGGGCCCACAGGGTGAGATATATTTGAACAAGCATGAGTTTCAGCAAGGACAAAGAACAGACCAGGCCAGGCTTTGGCAGCCCAGACTTCTTAATGTGGTTTGCTCCCTGTTGCCCACCTAAAACTGACCTCAAAAAATAGTTTACTCCAATTACGGAGAATTCTGTCTTTGAAACCTAATAGCACATGACTGGAATTTCCTAACACGGGGGCCATGGAGTCTTGTGGAAGTTCTTTACCCTAAGCACCAGCTTCTACCCTGTTCCTTGCTCGGTGCATGAGCCAGGGAGGTGGCTGGCCCATCCGGCGGTTCCTCCAGTTCCTCCAACTGGACCAGAACACTCTCAAGTGCCAACGTCATGTGCTTCAGGGCACTAAGAGGGCAAATGCCAGCATCATTTGGCATCCTGCTACAAAGGGGTATGGTAAGTCTGAAGCCAACTGATTTTCCCACATAGAAAAGGTCCAAGGCCAGAGGAGGAGTGCCAGGAAGAGCTATTCCCCCTATTCTAAATGTTTCTCTTGAATCCTGTCCTTCTAGAGAATTGATAAAAAGGTAATGAAGGATGGAAGGGACCACTGTCCCAGGTCTTGGCAGTGGACATGTGTGAGGCATCGCTCATTACTATGTGCCTGATCCACCAAAAAAAAAAAGAAAAAAGAAAAAAGAAAATATTTATTCTGAGCACTTTAGCCTATTATGATTTTTTAAAAAACATACCCACACAAATAAAATATTACTCAAGTTTTTAAGAGGAGGAGGTACTGATCTTTATTTAGTGCTGGGGCTTTGGAAGCAAATGTACCTGTTTGAATCTCACCGATACCTTTTGACTGTGGCCCTGGGTAAGTTACTCACTGTCTCTGAAACTTCAAGTTCCTCATAAATAATCTAAGATGGACAATCATAACTCTCTCTTGGATTGAGGCAGGAGAATATGGTGGAGGCAGGGAACCGAAGGCCATTTCACTCCAACTTCCTAGAACTAAATTAAAAGGAAAACCCTAATTTTCCATGCCTAAGTAACAAAAGGACCAAAGGTTACTCCCTTTGCAAACTCCCGCCTTTTCTGCGTGGCAGATGGGAGATTGGCTGTCTGCAACGAATCAGACTGATTGTCAACCCAGTCTTCGTTTGCATAGAAGTGCAACTTTGTGGCCAGGCACCGTGGATCATGCCTGTAATCCCAGCACTTTGGGAGGCCGAGGTGGGTGTATCACCTGAGGTCAGGAGTTCGAGACCAGCCTGGCCAACATCACCATGTGGCCCCATCTCTACTAAAAATACAAAAAATTAGCTGGGCATGGTAGTGGACACCTGTAATCTCAGCTACTCAGGAGGCTGACACAGGAGAATCACTTGAACCCAGCAGGGGCAGGTTGCAGTGAGAGGAGGTTGAGATCGCACCACTGCACTCCAGTCTGGGCAACAAGAGGGAAACTCCATCTCAAACAAAAACAAAAACAAAAAAAAAGAAAGAAGTGCAACTTTGTAACTTCACCTTAGCCTCTGATTGGTTGCAACCAATCAGATGTTTGCACAGGAATGTGACCTTTGTAACTTCACTTCAGGCTCTGATTGGTTGCTTTCAGACCGATTGCGGGCCACCGCTTCATTTACATGAGGTGAGCGCCAAGTGGTCAATGGGAAACCTCTAGGAGGTATTTGGACCTGAGAAGATTCTGTATCCAGGCCCTGTAGCCGCTGCTCGGGCCGGCTCCCACGTTGTGGAGTGTACTTTCATTTTCAATAAATCTCTGCTTTCATTCTTTTGTTGCTTTATTCTTTACTTGCTTTGCTTTGTGTTTTGTCCAATTCTTTGTTCAAAACTCCAAGAACCTGGACAACTTGCAGTCAAGACCCTCTACCGGTAACAGGATCATCGTGAGAATTAAGGGATCACGCATGTAAAGATTTTGTTCAGTGCCTGATATGACCACACAAGAAATGCTAGCATTTACTTATTAAATGACACAGACCCCACCAAAGTTAAAGATTCAAAGGTTTTGCATTACTTTCTATGAGCTCCCCTTTCTAGTGAATGTATCTAAACATGCTCATTGGTCTCTTACTTTCAAGACAAACTTTCAGAGAGGCCTTCAAAATTGGTTTCTGTTAAGCTGCACATTTGACTTTCATGAGTTGACATCTGCTCCATAAACAGACATAAAGAAGAAAACAGACTTTGGAGAGGAGTCTGTTGACCACAGAAGAGTTGCATCCCACACAAGCCAGGCTTGACTTGGTCTATAACTGTCCAATATCATTCCATCCAAATTGATAGGAAAGGCTACGTGGGAAATAGGCAAGACATGATGTCACATAGTTTAAGAAACTGAGAAATGGAAATGTGTTCTGAAAGGCGACTTTTAAAAAGTCAAAGTCAAGTGCAAAATCAAACAAATTTAAAAAAAAAAAGCTTCTTCCATTGGAAAAAAATACTTTAGAAAATTGGTAAATCCAGGAAGCAGGGAGGGTGAGTGAAATGAAGGGACTTCCATGACACACTGCAATACCCTCTGTTAGTGGTAATGTTAGATGATGGTGCTTGGTCATTCTTGTTATTTCCATTCAGTAATAAGAAAGCCTCTCTGTTGACCATTCAATTCTGCCAAGGTAGCTTTCTATGTGAAATACACCTAACCAGAATCTCTAGCAGGTTATAGATGAGTGATAATGAGAAAACCAAATACATCTGGACTTCACTGTGGGACAGAGCTTTGTCCAGTATCTGCCTAAACTAAACCTATTGTCCATGGGTCATCTGTTACTGTCAAGAGATTGTCACATTGCATTAACTTTTTGGTTGGAAATGAGTAACTACCAGAAAATAGGTCACTGACATCAAGGCTTAGCCCCCATGGCATCCAATCAATTATTTTTTTCTTATTGGTGAAGTGAGGTTATGTGTGTGTATATATGTAAGTTTCTCTAAAAACAATATGTTTTAATTTCCCCTCTACTGTATATTTAAAGCTACTAATATTTATTTCTCAGTCTTTGCACAGAGCAGCAAATTGTGTGCCTACATCTTGAACTAGATATTTCCTTCTTAATTTGAATATTTTGTGTTAAATCAAACATTCCATTGTTTATGTTTACATGGAATAGAACATTCCCACAGGCTAAATTGTAATACAAAACAAAACAGATCGTCATGCCATTGCTGTGAGAAGAATATGTTCAGAAGGGGGCACATTCTGGAATTCTGTTAGCGCAACATTCAAATAAAATTGAATTAAGGTTCTGTGGAGTGGATTTTTTTTTTTTTTAATGAAGTCTTGCTCTGTCCTCCAGGCTGGAGTGCAGTGGCACAATCTTGGCTCACTGCATCCTCCGCCTCCCGGGTTCAAGCGATTCTCCTGCCTCAGCCTCCCGAGTAGCTGAGATTACAGGCATGCACCACCACGCCCAGTTAATTTTTGCAGTTTTAGTAGAGATGGGGTTTCACCATGTTGTCCAGGCTGGTCTCGAACTCCTGACCCCAGGTGATCCGCCCACCTCGGCATCCCAAAGTGCTGAGATTACAGACATGAGCCACCGCACCCAGCCTGGAGTGGATCTTTGTAGAGAGAAAAACATAAAAGTGAGTTTATTGGAGGCAGCTCCTTTGAGAGAGTTTTTATTCATGAGAAGGGAAAAGGTAGTTGTGCTTCTGCAAAGGAGAAGGAAACACAGGGTGGCATGTCTGTGTGTGCTGCAGGTGATGGTGGTAGCCAGGCAAAGGGCAGGTTTCTGCGAGCGGCAGGAAAGTCTGATCTTTCTGGGAGAGGGGCTAAACAGATTCCCATCTGTTTATCAAAGCTGTTGATTCAATGTTAATCAAAGCTGTTCTCCCTTGCTGTGCCTGCCACAGAGCTGGACAGCAATTCAAGACAACCTAGAGGAGAATTTTGGGAGGGTGAAGGAAACTGATGGCTTTTAAGGCATCCTCAAAGATGCTCAAAGATGCAATTCTTCATGTAAATGTCTAAATTACTTTGTGAAGTCTGGATTTTAGGTCTGCCATCTTGTGGCCATTGCAATAAATATTGCCCTTTTCAATTTTTTTTCTGTAGTTATATCTCTAATAATCTATATTCAGAAAAGGTACCAGAAAGAATGCTTATTAAAAAAAAATAAACATTACACATGGGAGAGAGATCCATGGAATCATGGATCAGGGGGAGCTAGCACATTTCATATTCAAATCCCCATTCTGCTGGTATTTTTCATTCTTTGACTAAAGTCTAGTTTCAAATAATTAGCTATCAAATTATCATTTAATACAGGATTGGGACTGCTAACAAGTCAGTTAAGAGGTGACAAGGAAGTTTTAGGTGCCTGTTTGTTTTTTTTTTTAAAGAGGTCATTTAATGGACACAGAGTTTCTTACAAATGAATGACAGTCTCAGCATTTCTGTACTTGCCATACATTTGCTAAGAGAACACCCAGAATAAAATAGATTGTCAAACCAAAGGGGGCTTCATACCTGAAAACTAAGGGAAATTGCTTTTCTGGAAATAACTGAAAGTCCAAATGAATGAGATTAGAAATACTTTATTCTACGCTGTAAGGAAAAGAAATGAGACAAAATTTATAACAGTTCTGTGTTTGGAAGAAATGGTTAAAATGCCACTATGAAAACACACTAAGCCTATCTAATGCACACTCACTAATCATGATCTTGTTGATTGTGCCAACAGAACAGAAAGCAAATACATGTGGCCATTGCCTTTGCAAAGTTTCACCAATGCATCACAGCCTTCAAATGAAAAGGAGGCACAAGAGCATATTCAATGACCACAAATTAATTTCAGAGCCCAAGTTACAGAAGTATAGAACTATGCATCTACATACATACACCTAAAGCCCTGCACTGCTAAGCAATGCTTCAAAAGACAGGCCAAACAAAGAGCTGCAAGACTCAGCTTATGTATTCCTCAATTATAAAAAGTTATATTTGTTAGTTACCTGAAATTTCTGGACTCATGAATACAATTTGTGGGATGCTACCGGAGTGCTCCTTCCCAGAGTTTGAAGGAACCTGAAACCAGACAGCAGCTGCAGAAGGAAATGGTCTGGTAAACTACCTGGAGGAGCTCCACATCTGGAAAGAATCGCAAGGGAGCCAGCCCAAGAAACAATGGTATAGAAAGCAGTCTCAGATTTACAGGATGGGTGGCCTTGTGGCTCATAGAAGTGAAATTTCCACCCTGGGAGGAGCGATTACTGGAAGCAGGAACACTTCAGATATGAAATTATGAAGTCCAACCTGAAGCAGCTAAACTGAATGTGTTCCTCTAGGGTGGCTATTTACTGGCCACATAAGCAAAAATAAACCATCCAGGTGGTCAGAGGCAGTTCATCAATTCCTCTAACTCATTCACCACATATTTACTGAGTGACCACTGTGTACCACGTACCAGGGATGAATGGGGACAAGCAAGACAGAAACCATCCCTGCTTCTCTAACAGCAGAACTCAGAGATTGCTAACACAGCAGAACCCAGAGATTGTCCACCGTCATGAGACAGACTGACCCTGTGATGATGCCACCAGACACAAAGAAACACCCTTCTATTACCATCATGAGCAAATGCCGGATCATCAGCAATACTGTGCAAAGAAGATATCCCTGAATCCTGTTTCCCAATTCAAATGCTGGACAAAGAATCCACGTGGCATTTCCTTCTGCATGTATCAAATACTAGGATAATCAATTCAAAAGCTCCCTCCCAGCCCATCCTCTTCATCCTGAATGCCCAGTATAATCCAGTTGCAATCAGAAGCTCAAAATAAAGAAATAAACAGAAACATGAAACCTCATAGTCATAGCTAGTAGGCCGAATAATACGAAGTTCAAGTTTACTTTTTTATGGGTCAGAAACAATTGAATATCAGAAATTTCGTACGGTTCAACCTAATAGTCTTCCAAAATACAAGGAGTTTTATTGGTTTCTTTGTTTGCTTACAATACATGCCCATAGATCATTTTAAATCTTTATAATTTTATGTCCTCAGAGATGTAAAAGGTTGAGGTAATTCCCTCTCCACAATATTCAACATACATCCAAGACTGACCACTAGAGGTAATTAACCCAGTCTGCAGAAGGCCTTTTGCACAAATTGGAGGTGGGGGAAGGAGGCCTAGGAACCCAGAGAGGTGATAGAACTCAGTCCCGTAAGAGAGGCCCCCAGGCCTGGAAAACCACTTAGTGAGAAAACATCCTGGTGACCAGACTCCAACCTGACACTGATTACCACTCCCTGCAATACTGATCTGTTGAATGCTGCGATCAGACCATCTATCTTCCTGGACAACCTTGAGGCTTCCCAGCTCCATTGACCAACAACAAAGCACCCCTGTTTAGATTTGAACTTCAAAGCATGGGACATAAGGCAGGGGTCAAGGAAGAATGGGGCTGGAGAACCCTTAAGGTGAGAGGTGAGGCCAGCTGGACTTTCTGGGTTGAGTGGGGACTTGGGGAACTTTCCTGACAAGAGGATTGTAAAACGCACCAATCAGGAACTTTTCTGTCTCACAAGAGGATTGTAAAATGCACCAATCAGCGTTCTATAAAACGCACCAATCAGTGCTCTGTGAAACACACCAGTCAGCAGGATTCTAAAAGTAGCTAATTGCAGGGAGGATTGAAAAACGGGCACTCTGATAGGACAGAAACAGAACATGGGAGGAGACAGTAAGGGAATAAAATCTGGCCACCCCAGTCAGCAGCGGCAACCCACTTGGGTCCCCTTCCACACTGTGGAAGCTTTGTCTCTTCACTCTTCACAATAAACCTTGCTACTGCTCACTCTTCGGGTCAGTGCCATCTTTAAGAGCTGTAACACTCACTGCAAAGGTCCACAACTTCATTCTTGAAGTCAGTGAGACCACAAACCCACCAGCAGGAGCCAACTCTGGACACAAAGGGATTCAAGGTCCCATTGAAGAGAGGCATAATGAAAAGGCATCTTTAAGGATGACTGCATACCTATAGGTGGTGGCTTAAAAAAGCAGTCTAATGTTGTTAACCAGTGTCTTAATTTCTACCATTTTCAAAGAGAATTTACTATGGACAGAATACGATGCTACGTGTTATGAAGGATCAGCAATGGATAAGGCTTGCAAACTGTTCTGGTAAAGAAAGAAAAAGCATATAAAGACTTAAATAATAAAATAAAAGATAAATAATAGTTTATTAATGTCTTCATTGTTAAGATATAGGATAAGAAATTGTTAATAATTATTATTTTGATTACTATATGTATATGCAAGGCATAAATAAAGTACGTTGTTTCATTTAGTCTGCTCAAAATAGCCTTCCAAGAGAAAGTTTTATTACACCCCTTGTAAAGTTGAGTAAACTGAGACTGTAAGATTTAAGTAGGTTGTCCAAGGTCCCATTGCTTTTAAAAGTAGAGCTGGAATTTGAATCCAAGTCTGTGATGTTAAAGACTAAACTTGGCCATTTCACTAAAATTTTTGGTTGCAGGAAGGAAGAAATGTCCCTTTGGTCTGGGATAATGCGGGCAGGCTTCACAGAGGATAAGGGTGACAGCTGAGTATGAAGCGAGGGTAGGAATAGAAGGGCTCTGGAAGGAAAAGAGTGGTTTCCAGATGGGGTAAGTATCTGATTGAGAGCTGAGATGATTCAGTCAATTAAAATTATTTCTCTTTTGCTTACTTATGCCTGTTCCTAGTTGCATAACTTTCAAGGATGCTAGAATACCACCACCAAGGAAGAAATGTGGTCAAATAAAGTAATGCCTTAAGTGCCAACGGAAAGACTGGTTTGGCCAGTGCTGACGTTTTCATGCATGCCCGCATGCACACATGAGGATGTAGGAACATATGTCTAAGTTGTTTTCTGGGGAACAGCAGCTTTTTATTGTGACATTCAGTAATGTCCTTTCTAATGTTTGGAATTAAAATGACCCTTTCTCAAATGATGATGATAATAGTTAACACTTGAATAGTCTTATTTAATAGCTTAATTAGGTTAGCAAGCATATGTTGTTTTCAAAAAATATTTTTTCCTATGATCGGTCCATGACTTCCACGGTCTGGAAAACATTCACGTGATTGCTGCATGTTACTATCAGGGTATGTGTGAGGAACATCCTCTTCTGTTCTGCATAGGTAAGGGCTTTCCTTGTGAAAAGTGTTTGGCACTTCCAAGCTGGCTGCCTTGTAAATGCCACGTTGAACCCAAATTGTTTGTACTAAGTGACCACCCCTTTGCCAATGTCTGTTTCCGATATGGTATATTTAGGATATAAGTGGAGAAGAATCTCTTTATTTCAAAAATAAGCCCCATCAGACAAGAGCTCCAGGTCCTTCTAGGGGTCTTCGGTGACCACAGAAGGAAAGAAAAGCTGAGTTGGTCAATGCCAATCTTTAGGAAAATCATTTTTTTTTTTTTTTTTTGAGACGGAGTCTCGCTCTGTCGCCCAGGCTGGAGTGCAGTGACGCAATCTCGGCTCACTGCAAGCTCCGCCTCCCAGGTTCACGCCATTCTCCTGCCTCAGCCTCTCCAAGTAGCTGGGACTACAGGAGCCCGCCACCACGCCCGGCTGATTTTTTTGTATTTTTAGTAGAGACGGGGTTTCACCATGGTCTCGATCTCCTGACCTCGTGACCCGCCCGCCTCGGCCTCCCACAGTGCTGGGATTACAAAATCATTTTTAAAGGTGGCAAGAAGGGCCTAGTGTAAAATATGACATACTCTGCCTCTCTTTCCTTTGTTCATTTTGTTGGATTTTAGCATAATATGTGTATATATATTGGTGGAATATGAATGTGGGAGTAATCAGCACCAGAGACGACTTGGGAACATGGTAGTTATCCCTTCAATTATCTGCTAGAGTAACATAGACGAGGCTTGCTCCAGGGGCACCCTAAGATTTGAACTAGGACTTAAGGATGAAAGTCACAAGTAGGTAAGGCTGAGGCCAAGTTAGTAACAGGAGCAACTCTGGCTAAGTCAGAGCTGTCAACAATGGCCTGGGCTCTCTCATACCCATCTCTGACAGCGTTGGTACAAACAACAGAAGGCAATGTCCAGAAAATCCCAGGGAAATAATTCTAACAATGGAGGAATGATGTGACTAAACACATGCTTTGGTTGGGTTTATTTGGATTGCAAGCAAAAGAAACTAATTCTGGCTAACTTAGCAAAAAGAGGAAGTGTTAGAGGGATACTTGAATAAACTGAGGAAAAGAAAAGAGCTAACAAGTGAGCTTTAGGAGGGTCAGTGAGAAAGCTGCTCCAGGACCCTCAGTAGCAGGAAATCCTAAACCCTTCTTCAGAAGACCTACTGTTTACAGAATAACTTTGTTACAACCTCCAGGCTTAATGGAAAAAGAGTAATATTTGACCTTCCTGGAAAGAAAATCAGTTAGCTCCACCTAGGTCAATCAGCTATGGCCTGGTTTCCCCATCACTAGAAACACACCCTAAATAATGGGATCACACCAAAAGAAAAAGGGACAGCTATGAGCTGAGGGTCATCCTAATTCGCAGCTACTCTAATGATCTTACAGCTAAAGGGTCTATTTCTGTGGTGTGCTGGAGCTGACTGCTAGCTAGTGAGAGTCAATTATGTGCATCTCCTTCCAACTTACAAGGGTCAGCCTGTACCTTGGCCATGGTAGAAGTATTTACACCATGGAAATTGGCAATCACTACCAATCAGGGATTTTGTTTTTTCCATTGACCTGGTTTACCAGCGCTCTATTGGCCTATTTCAAGATAATTGAACAGTCTTGCCAAGACTGCTGAACAAGGGACATGCTGTAGAGCCTACAATAGGAAATACATAGCTAAAACACACTAGCACGTTTTCTGTGCCAAAGACTATACCATTCTAAGTCCTTTATGTGTACTAACTCATTTGATCTGCCCAACAATCTAATGAGGAAGGTGCCATTATGTTCCCATTTGACAGATAAGAAAAGAGAGGCAGAAAGGAGTGAACTAACTTACCCAAGTTTACATGGCTAGTAGATGGCAAAGTAGAGATTTAAACCCGGGTATTCTATAATTTTATGTCTCAAAATAAAATAGATTATGTCTAGCATTGTTCTAAGTTGAGATACTCTTGACACAGAAAAAACAGATTCACTTTGAATCAAGTGAGAACTTGACAGAATTCCGACAAGAGGACCGCCCCCTCAGTCACAATGCTGCCGTCAGTAAGAGCAGCCGAAGGCAGCTCTACAACTGGTGCTTGGATGTTTATTTCATTTCATTGTATATTTATTTCATTTCCAGGGATGCCCAAGGACTGAAGCCAAATCACAAAGTTGCTAACCAAGTCCACAGGAAGAGAGAGACTCACAATACACACTGCTGGAACTCCCCAAGTGGGTGACAGCAACACTTCAGAACTCAGTGGGCAGAGCAGATCACATGGTTGCTCCCGGATGGGCTGTGATTTCTCAGTTCCAGTGAGAAAGGGGAGAGAAGTCTGAACCTTCAACATACTTCCCCCCAATCCCACCGCCAATACTATAAGGCATAGAAAACAGAAAACAGAGGTAACATAGAAAGACAGTCATCCAATTTTATATGTGTGCCTTTGACAAGTCACTTGACTTTACGTATCTTAGCTGTGGGAATCTATAAAATAAAAATGATATTACCTACCCCCGAGGTCACTAAGAGGTTCACATAAGATTCCCCCACAGGAAAGCATCTGGAAAACTGCAAAACCCCACAGGAATGGTGAGCACTACTATCAGGGGTATCCCTACTCACAAAGCTGTGGCCCCCTAGGACCCAAATGGTGATGGTGCAATTGGATTCATTTGAAACACTATCTGGTGTGGACACACCATGTGCTAGGCACTGCTTCTATTGACTCATCAAGTCTGTAAAATCACCAGTCTGAATGGCTAATGGGAATTTCAACTGGGGCAAACCACTTCACGAAGGGAAAATGACTATCTGGAGGAGGCACAAAAGAGTTTTTCTCTTCCAGTGGTTCATTGAGAGATGTGACAACAATACATTGGCAGGAAAGAATGGCTGCTTCTAAATAAACTTAAACAATGATCAGTTTTTCTAAATGCACCAAACTTGCAATTAATATTTGTTGAATCAATGAATGGGATTCCACAAATCTCGGTTTAAATCCTGGTTCTGCACCACTACCATCTGTGTGATTTTGGGAAAGCTAAGTAACTCTTTGAATCTCAGTTTCTTCATCTGTAAAATGAGAATCCTAATACACTTATGAGGTATTATATAAGATAAATATGTAAACCATTTAGCACATTTAGTTGGTTATATAACAAGCAGTTATTATTATTATAAATGCAAGCTATAGTTATTTTTTTTACCTACCATGAGTGTGGTTCATTAACTTGTTATCGGCTACAAGATAAATATGTTCAAATCACTGATCTCTACTGATAAGAAAACTATTTTTTTTTTTTGAGAAAACTATTTAAAAAACCAGGAGAGAAAATATTTTATTTTCTGTTTTCTGTACTTTTATCTACAGATTCAATACATTTCTAGTATTTACCATGGTATCATAATTCCACTGCCACAGGCTTAAGCAAATGTAAATTGGAGAAGGAAAATTAATTTTTCAGATAAGTGCAAAAAGAGCTGCATTACAAAAATGACGGTGTGTCCAAGACATTTCTACTCTAGATTTTGGCTTCCTTTTCTTTAATCACCTGGCAGGATTCTTTTGGATATCCAAACTCAATATTTCAACGGCTCTTCAGAGCCAAAAAGCTTTCTGCAAAGGATTAAAGAAGTAGCAAAATGTCATTATAAATACGAATGTAATTTGCTTGAGAGAAAAAAAACCCTGCATGGCTATGACAGTTATCCATTCTTACATAAAAAAAAAAATTTAAATCTCACAAGAGTAATAGAAAAATATCAATGAACTGCTATGATCAAATAAATGAAAGACCTATCAATTTATTTGTAGTTTCTCTTTGAACTACAAATAACAGGTGCTAAATATCTTCCTTTGTCCGTTAAAGAAGTCTGAGATTCTTAAGTTCTTCTATCCTAAACAGCGCAACATGAGCTGTGACAATTCTTCACTGAAACTGAATTAATTTAGCTTTTAGCTTAAAAAAGCTAAAGTATCTATAACCCATAAGCTGTACTAATATAGCAAAATAACTGTATTGTATTCTTAAGTGATAGCTGCATTCTTTAGTTCATTCCTTAAACAAAAGTGGAGGTGGGGAAGGAGACACAGCAATTGTCCTGATATGGAGGCACAAATTAATCTCCATTTTTATACTTAAAAAAATAATTATAAATAAAATATATAGAACTCACAGTTCTAGTGACTGGCTATTCATCTTTTTTTTTCTTCATCTTAGCCATTTCCTCAAAGATCCATCTGCACTTCATTTATTTATTTCCCCCATAAAGAGGGATTATAACTCTCTTATCCCAAATTTGAAATACTGGTTTGTCTGTAAATATGGAAGCCTAGAAGAAACCACAGTAATTGGTGCTTTTAGCTGCCCACTTAATCTTGCTTAAGTTACCAGCATTCACGATGAGGAATGACTGAGAGGCACAGGTTGAGTAACTACCAGGATGGCAAATGCAGGGGATGAGGTTAATAAAGATTATTGTCAGGAACCCCAATGATACTCCAAAGCATGAGAACCAACAAATCACAAATTAAGAGCACTTGCTAACTAGAAGCAAGGTGACAGCCAACTACGGTAGTTAAGGCATTATTGCTTCTGTAAACGCTAAACTCAAGTATAAAGTAGACATGTAATCTTCAACTCCCTGAACACCCCAATTTGGCCACTAAAGATGCTGTTTTACATTTCCAAACATTTTCCCCTGTCACTACTTTTTATACTTCAGTTCTCAGGTTGTAAGTATTTGTTACTTGCAAAGCAGCCCCCTTTGAACACTGAATCATGGGAGGCATTTGTAACTAACTGCCAATGCCGCCTGCCAAACAAAAACTCCCTGCTGGTGACATGACCACCTAGTGACCTCTAAAAATGTTGTAACAATGTGAAAAATAGCTCCCTCTTGTAGGAAACAGCAATTTTTTAAATTAAACGTACATCGAACGTTCGCTTATATACAGATAAATGGTGTTCAGAGTCACCTTCTCTGTTTCCAATTTCAATCTTTTGAAACCCAGCCCAAACCTAAATAAATAAATGTTGATACTAAGAAGAAACTAAGAGCTCAAGAGCCTTGTGATTTTGCAAACAGCTTTTTTCCATTTTCGAAAATCTAAACTCCGGGCCAGACACAGAACAGGTAATGAAAAGGAACAGGCTTGGCAGTCCCTCTGTGGTTCTAAGCTGAAAAATACGTCAGGCAGAAATAAGTGGCTATAATTTGGCAGGCTTAATGTCTTCAAAAGTTTGCAGCTTGCTAGAGAAAAAAAAATTTAAAACAGTTATAACATTTACAAATTGAAACACAATCACAAAGCTAAAAAGCCACATGAACATAATTTAACTATCCTCAGAGTTTTAAACATACTTTTATCATCTTCAGGTGTTTTTGCACCTACATAATAGAAGACACTGATAATTATTAAAACTGGGGGTACCAGGAAACTTTTTGATGCTAACATGATCTTAGGTGACTGTAATACTGATGAACTTAGTCTATGCCCTTGACATAAAAATATTCTTGGTCTCACTTTAAAAGGTGCAATGGAGCTTCCCATATGTGCCACATGGGACACAAGGAATGGGAAATTGGACATGACAGTAAGTATTTTTGAGGCTGTGGATCATTGTTTTTCCGGTTAGTTTATCTTTCTAAAATTTCAAAATTAAAAGTCTCAGAGCAACAGAGGTATGACATGTCAAAGGCTGTTTGACTCTAATGTGTCTCTTGTTCATCCTGACATCTTCTGATGAATTATTTCCAAACACTGGCCCAAGCTACGAAAAATCAAATCAGCTTGTCTGTTTCTAAGCCATTAAAATGCCTGGAAGATCACTCTTTTTAGAAAGAATAGTCAGTCCTTTTTACCTCCTTAAATCTTTCTCGCCTACCACCCCATCCCCTTCCTCTCTACCCAAGACAAAGAAAACCACCTTAAGAGTTCCCTCCCTCAAAGAGGGAGAAAGGAAACGTACATGCTTTTATCTCTGATTTTAAAAAATGAGTAAGATGCAAAGAAGAAAAAAAGTATACCCAAATCCACATTAAAATTTGCTTCTACCTTTTCAAATTTTAGCTTAAACCCACTTTGCTAATATGCTGATATACCAAATTCAATATGCTTTTGGTGAAAACACTCCATGCTGAACTAAAAAATTCTCCCTGAACTAAAAACTACTCCCCTTGAAACTATGGTGTATGTGGGTAATCAGAAAAGAACACAGAACACCACATCATATTAGTGTATAGGCATGGTGCATTATTGTCATTTCCGGGCAAGGAGAGCTTCTATATTTTGTGACATTCCCCAGCTTTAATGAGCAACTCCGTAATATGTAAGTTGTTCTGGAAGACTTAACATTTACACAAAAAACAGCACAATATTACTTAGCATAATGTAAATTTGGAATTTTAAAGAAATCTAAGAACTGGAAAAGGACGTCCCTTCCACACTGATCTCTCTATCTCAAATTTTTAGGTGAGGAGGTGAGTATTGGCAATATGATTTGATCAGTGCTAAATCCAAATTTATGTAATAAAGAGATCATTATAATAAAATTATACAAAGTGGACCCCTGTGAAACTGCCAGTGTCTGGGTATGTTCAACCCATAAAAATGACAATATCATAAGATTCAGCTTAATAACACAGTGCCTTACTTTCTTAATCTATTAAATGATTCTAATAATAATTATTTCACAGGATTGCTGTGAGAAATCAATGAGATACTATATATAAAGAGCTTAACACAGTGCTTGACACATGGAAAGCATTTAGTAAATTAATGGAGTAGGAAAAGGAGGAGTTATAAACCTATAAATATTGTTCACTTTGAACATTCTAATAATTTAGGTTATTACCACTTACATAAACATAAATTATCAATAGCTTACAATTTAAGAAATGTAATCGAAATTCTTAGTGAATATTAACTGTTTTCCCTCTTAGATCATTAAAAGTCAATTGTATTTGAGGCTCAGATAATATTCCTCTTCTGTAAAAAAACAATTCTATCAAATCAAGATAAATATCATATATATACATTTATACCTTTGAGTTCTTATTTTTTATATTCAAATAACAATAGAGCCCATTTTTTCATCTGGAGAGAATTACATCTGATGACTATCAGAATGACTGAAATATTAATGACTTGAAAAAAATTCACAGCTATCCAATATTTCCCAGCAATTTTCTGAATTGTGCCAGGTGATTCTAATAATCTGCTATTCTCCCCAAAAATAACATGGATTGTTCTAAGTCCATGAAGAAGAGGCAGATCTCATATTTCATCTAAAAATCTTTCGTGCAAAAAACTGTATCTACGAAATTATTAATTTCCAAAGGACGGAGGGACTGGAATCTGTGACTGAGGTAGTCTAGGACTCTGAAATGGGCTAAGCTGAATCATGAGACTTGAGTTCCCCAACTCCAAACTATGCACACCACAGCCACTCCATTCATACTGAGGAAGATCCCCCAAACTCTGCCTCTTCTCATTTCATGCTTTTCCAGAAGTTCATCCTTCTCAGAACCACTTCTTCTCTGACGGGTATCACCAAAGGTGAGGGGCAGACCAATGAGGAGGAGGGCTTGCTGCCATCCTGCAGAGCCCCACAGTGGCCCTATCTTTGGCAATGTTCTAACTTTTACAGATTCCTGTCCCCATTTTACAACTTTCTGACTTAGATTTCCTTGTCTTCTAGGACATTGCTAGCCTACACACCAAGGGCTGGCGTTCAGACAAGGTGGGTCATATCTGTAGCCAAAAAAATCCAGCCATTTAATATAAGGAAGTGTGGATATTGGATCTTTCCCCTCTTCTCATTACACATTAAAAGCCAAACCAACTCCCTGCAAAAAGCTCAAACTGTGTAACGTTTTCCAAGAAGGTTATGGCAGGTTTATGTCAATGAAGGCGAATGGATCAAATACAGTCTTCAGTAAGGTCTCTACCAACAAATAAGGCTTAAGCATATTAAAAGAGAGTCCATTTTGGGAATTCAAAACACTTGGATTGCCAAGGTGAGGGCTAACCACTAAATTCCAACAGATAAGGTGGTTTTTCCTTTTTCTTTTTAGATTACAGACTCCAATTCTTGATATTTTTAGTTCTTTGCAGAGGAATTTTAATTTGGAATAAATTTTTACTCCTTGACAATTAAGCCAAACCTCAGAAGCAACTCTGTTTTATGACATTTCAGGCTCCCCCAGTTTACCTATCTGTAAAATTCTTCCTTTTGTACCAATCCAACAGAGCACAAATTAAAGCACATTGCAAATGGTATTCTAAAGGAAACAGACAATCCCTGAATTGGTGTATTGCTGTGCCATTTCTTCCTGTCATTTTGAAAATCACAATCATCTTACAATTTTAAAAAACAGCTTTCTAGATTCTTCATGAATACAATAATATGACTGCTTCACAGTTCACTTAAATCACTCGGGTCTTACTTCATCTTCCCCACATTTGCACAGGAAGAAGTGTTCGCTGTTGTCTCCTCCCCCTCTCTGGGAGTCAGACCAGCTGGGACATTTTAAGTCTCTTTCATTAAAAAAAAAAAAAAAAAAAAGGTTAAGGTCAAAATAAGTATGATAAACATGGTAGTTTCTATTCTCAATACTCAAGGACGAAAGACTAAACAACAACAAAAAAAATGTAACATTAAAATTCACTGAAGTATGATGAAGATTGTTTTTTCCTTCCCTTACAACATAATCATGGAGAAGAAAAGGGTTTTGGAAAACAGCAGGTTTTACCTTTAGTAAATCTAGTCTTTCAAATGAGTCCAGTAGTTAATTTTACAGCTGCACATTCCTTAAATTTATATGTTTCCAATTATCTGAATGACTGACACTTTCAAGTTTTATGGTTGATTTTGAAGAGCAGGGCACTTAAACTTACATGAAGTATATTTTTACACACACGAGTAATTAAATTGTGCTTAACGAGCTCTTCTTTGCACTTGTGAAGTTTTAGCATTTTGGTTAAAGTTTCTTTAAAAGTTAGTAAATTCCAACACTGGACTTTTCCTAATACACACTTTGCTATTGGGCTTAACCTTTTTTACTTACAGAGTGTCAGCACCCCTCCATGACATAAACCCCCTACCAAACGGTAGCCAGTGTCAAGGTTATCACATGAAAACAGACCGTAGGTTTCAGTCTCGTACTTTTCTAATGGCTGAAAAAGGCAAATGCACAGCATGGACAGAGTAACATACTGACATCAAAGAACCTGCAATATCACAGGTAAATTAATGTGCTTCCCACTGCCTATAGTCAAGGAGCAGACTGGATTCTTCAGAAACACATTCTGATGCCATTTTATCTTCCCATCCCCTTCTTCCTTAAATGTAATCGTCTACTGTCTGTAATGTAAGCAAATACTTTAGTGAGGTTGTGAAAAATTGATTAGGAGCACCTTGAAGACCCTAACTCGGTGATTTTTTTTTTGTAGTAATTACATGGGTCAGCTCTTTGATATTTGCTGCATATAGAGGCAGAAGTATTCCTTCACTTTAGTTCAGAAACACTTGAAATAGACTAAGTAGTAAAAATTAGTTATATATTCCAGTTGCTGTTTAATGCATTATTAAAGAATTTTCACATATACATTGGTGAGAAAGACGGATGAACTATAATGTACAATTAATATGTTGCTTTGCCAAGAGATAACTGGATCACAACAGTAGAGAAAGTCAGAAGATCACCCTGAGGACATCCCAACTAAATGCTCACTCATCATTGAATCTGGCTTTCCACAGGGTGTCTCTGCTAGTCTGCATGGAGGTGGTTCAGTGCATGTGAACATACCATGTACAAATAATGCTCAGATAAAATAATCCAGAAATAATACAATTTTTGACACATATAATAAGCATATGGAGTCAGTTCACGGAGAAATGAAATACAGCAAACGTTAGTGGGTCAGGGGTGCCTTGATTTATTTCTAGAATAGGAGAGCCTAAAGGGCATGACATAAACCTGTGGAAAAAGAAAATGGTAAGATGCAAATCTCCCTCTGAAAAGAGTAGGTGGGCCCAGGGTAGATTGGGATGTGCCAAATGAGGACACAGAGATGTCCTCTTAAGCATCACCACTTGTTCATTCTGTGATGCAGAGCCTGTGTCAACATTAAGACAGATGATTTGAGGATCAAATAATACAATGCATTGACACTGATAATACAAACGAAAGGAGAGTGGCTGCTGTTATAGTGTTTAGTCTTATTCCTTGCTATTCCTACCATCATCATTTTATTACTACTGGAGCTCAGGTCCCAGCAAACTTTCTATAAAAGGCCAGAGAGTAAACACTTCAAGCTTTACAGGTGCAGTTGTTTCATTTAGCAAATAAAAATACAGGAGTTCAGTTACATTTGAATTTCAGATAAACAGTAAATATTTTCTTTTAATACAAGCATGTCCTGCTCAATATTTGAGATGCGCTTATACTAAAAATGTGTTTGCTGTTTATCTGTTTTCTTTCAGCACATAAACAAATGCATGTGGCTGTGTCCTAATGAAACTTTATTTACAAAAACAGATGACAGATGAGGTGATATGGTTTGGCAATGTGTCCCCACTCAAATCTCATCTATATAATTGTAATCCCCAGGGAGGGACCTGCTGAGGGGTGATTGGATCATGAGGGACACATGGTAGTGAGTGAGTTTTCACAAATCTGGTGGTTTTGTGGCAGGCGCCTGTAGTCCCAGCTACTCGGGAGGCTGAGGCAGGAGAATGGCGTGAACCCAGGAGGCGGAGCTTGCAGTGAGCAGAGATTGCACCACTGCACTCCGGCCTGGGCAAAAGAGTAAGATTCTGTCTCAAAAAAAAAAAAAAAAAAAAAAGTGTGTGGCTTTCTTTTCTCTCTCTCGATATTTGCTGCATATAGAGGCAGAAGTATTCCTTCTCCTCTCCCTCCCTTCCTCTCTCTCTCTCTCTTTCTCTCTCTCTCCCCCTCCCTCCCTCCCTCCCTTCCTCTCTCTCTCTCTTTCCCACCACCATGTAGGACATGCCTTGCTTTCCCTTCACCTTCTGCCACAATTTTAAGTCTCCTGAGGGCTTCCCAGCCATGTGAAACTGTGAGTCAATTAAACCTCTTTTCTTATAAATTACCCAGTCTCAGGTAGTTCTTTACAGCAGTGTGAAAACAGACTAATACATGAAGGTAGGAGTTGGCCCATGGGCCATACTTTCCCGACTCGTGCCAAAGCTCAAAATTAAGCCTACACTGAGTTAAATAATCAGATTTAATGTAAGGATGGACTATTCTAAACATTTGAAGGGAGCATTTTCTTTCATTTGGACAAATAGGGTAAATTTTCACCACTGCCTGGCCACAATTCCTGGGTCTTCCTGTCTGCTACCTTGCCTAGGAAAATGTTTCTGACACTGCAATGCACCTGATATTGAAGCCATTGAAAATCAACATTTGACACCTGTGTGTTCCAATATCCTACCACAACAGACACACAAATCAATGAGACTTTGTGCCTGCCTTCAAGGATCTCCCACCCAGGTCATGAGTGTCCTTATTTTTATTTTTTTAAAAAAGTAATATTAAAGGTAATACATATTGTAAGCTAGTTAGTTGGGTCAAACAAACCCTTGGCCAAAGTTGGTAGAAGAAACTAAAGGACCCAGACCTTGGCTGACTTGAAACTTGAAGGCAGTGTGGCTCAGTCTTAATGACAGACCCAGGCACTCAGATGGTTAACCTGTATCACAAATAAGGCAAAAAAAGTAGAGTCAAACTGGGATATTTATTCAAGGAAGAAAAGCCTACGAAAGAGAGAAGAAGGAAGAATGGCCGAATATTTGATTGTGTGGAAGAGAGACCTAACTTATTCCATATAGTTTGCAAGGGACCTGAATTATTTCACATAGCTCAAGATGATAGAACCAGTGTCCAATTCAGTTCAACTTAACAACTGTCTACAGAACACATACTAAGTAGGTAGGTGAAAGCCTGGCCCCACACGTAGATTACAATCTAGTTGGAATGATAGAGGTAAATACATAATTAAACAGAGAATCAAGAAAGACATTCCTAAGAAAATGGCATTACTGGGGACTTAAGGAATGACTTGGATTTGGTCTAGAAGAAAAGGGTGAGAGGCAGCCTGTAGGCAGATAGGAAAGCACTGGCAAATGCTCAAAGCATAGAGCTTGGCATGTGGTAGGAACAATGAGAGGTTCAATGTGGTTACACAGTAGGACCAGAGGAAGAATTAATGTCTCCCAGGGATGATGATGAGACATGAAAGCGTTTAAACTAATTAGTAAATAGTATTGATTTTAGAGAGGTGGAATGTGGCTCAACTTATGGAACAGATGTCTAGTGTTGCTAGAATGCTTCCCATTCACAGAATTCTCCAACAAGGAAGCACATAGCCATCTTGAGTGAGACTAGGAAGAAAATTCCTGCTCTAGAGAGGAGGTTGCATTGGTGAGATAGATGCATCGGGTGTGTCTCGCATTAAACAAACCCAGATTCAGATAGGGACTCTGCCTCCTGCCAACTGGTGACCCTGAGCTTCAGTTCTGCCATCTTTAAAGGGGGATAGTTTTACTGATTTTGCAGGGTTGTTGTGAAATTTAGAAATGAGTACCAAGTATAACTGTCCAGCACATAGAAGGTATTCAGTAAATAGTATAGGCACAGACTTTCTGACTTTAAATTGTGGACATTTTCAAATATACAGAAAAGGAGAAGCATATAATGAACACCCACAAGCCCATTACCAAAATTTAATAAATGTGTCATATTTTCTCATCTTTTATTTCTGAAATATTTTTAAAGTTGGACATCAAGACATTCCACCCCTAAATATGTCAGTCTGTTTCTAAAAATTATGGATTTTCCCTATATAACAGTACCTAATAAAATAAAGCACAATATTACAGATATTTTATGCCTCTTTTTAAAATAAATGTTGGCTTCTCACGACGTATTTGTATGAATATTATTTTAGTGCATTCACTAACTCTCATGCAGACCTACCCTTTTCAATGTTTTAAAGTCCCCCAAACAAGTTCCCAAATACTAACATTCTCAGAAATACTTCCACTGTTTGCCTTTCTGTATTTAGTTCAGAATAAGGTTTTGCAATTTTTCTTTTTGTGGATACAGCATGGGATGCACTGTTCAGCTAGGAGAGTTCTGCAGTGTTTTCCAAATTTTAAAAAAGTGTTTACCTCTCTGAAGATGGACAATTTTAACTTAAATTATTTCTCTGCAACAGCCATAACAGATGAAAAGCACATTTGCAATTACTTGCCCCGTTTTTAAACCATTTTCTTCTTAGGTAATTTTTGCTTCCAGGTGAGCATAGACCATTCTCTCCTCCTCTTAGAACTGGCTTCTGTCACACCTGCTGCAACACTTGCATCGCATTTACTTACTAACGGGAGCTTTTACCTTGGACTGTGCACACAGGGCCTGTGTCGATCCCAGTCCCCAGTCCCCAGCCCAGACCCTGGCAATTGCTAAGCCCTCAGTTAGGTGTTGGCTGAAGGACCTCACAAATGAAGGAGATACCTTATGGCTTTGGTTGTGCTCTTATTTTGCTCATCAAACCTTCCTTTTCCAGACAGAGAAAAAGCAAAATTCTGCTTAGGTCATAGGATCTTAAAGTCTGAATTAACAACTTCTAAACAAATAGGGTTTTCTGATAGTTTTCTATGCATCCTTAAGACATTTGACAATTGTTGAATGAATCCCCACTTGTATTTACTCTCATACCTCCCAAGAATTCATGAGACCAACTGATACTCAAGGAAATCTAGAGGCTAAATATAGAGACATGGGGCCTCCTTTCCCGTTTCTTAAATGAGAACGTTCACCTCCATTGCAGGTAGCCTAATGTGACTACAGCAAACATCAGAATATGCAGCAGTGCGCCTCATTTTTGGTGGGGATTTTCTTCTTTTTTTGGCAATACATAGGGTGAGATTTCAGCTGCCAAATTATACAGCTCTTCAACTCTCTGCCAAACTTTATCAATTTCAAGAGTCACCTATTAGAACAATTTCTAAGAGATTAGTTTTAATCCAACAGGAGATCGCTTCTTGTCTTCCAATGTCAGAAAAGTAGGTCAAAATTGAGTCTCCTACAAGTCCACATGATCTATTTCTTTCTTTTCATTTATTTATTTTTTGACTGAATAAAACTGGCATTCCTAAGATAGAGAATTCAGACCAGGGCCCATATGTGACTGTAATATCCTCATAAATCAAATTATGCAAAATACATGCAATTATCTACATTACCTACTTGAATAAAAGGAGACTTTTTTCTCCCCAAGACTCAAGAATGATCTGAAGTCTACTTTTCTTGGCAGATTAAATTGCCTATCCATCTCCAGCCATTGGTGCTTGTTCAAACAAGTAATGGCTCTGCAAAGGCTGATCCTAAAGGGTCCCCAAATTCATATTTAATCTAGAGATAAGTGCAGCAATCAATCTTTCCCAGGGTCTAAGAGAGCTATTGTATTCCACCCAATGACGTAGCATGTGCAACTATTGTTATGGCTTTCTGCCCTAATGACTCAAAATGAACATATTCAGACAATCCAAACTGGCAGAGGTATCCTCAACAGAGGGAACATGCTTCAGAGAGTTGAGTGGATCATCACTTGAGGCTTTTTTCCCTGAGGTTGAGGGAGCAGCTGTTACTGGGGCTATTACATCATGCAGATACAATATTAATACGAAACACTGCAAAGGTTATCTTTTTTTTTTTTTTTTTTTTTTTTTGAGACGGAGTCTCGCTCTGTCGACCAGGCTGGAGCGCAGTGGCACAATCTCGGCTCACTGCAAGCTCCACCTCCCGGGTTCACGCCATTCTCCTGCCTCAGCCTCCCGAGTAGCTGGGACTACGGGCGCCCGCCACCACGCCCGGCTAATTTTTTTTTGTATTTTTAATAGAGACGGGGTTTCACCGTGGTCTCGATCTCCTGACCTCGTGATCCGCCCGCCTCGGCCTCCCAAAGTGCTGGGATTACAAGCGTGAGCCACCGTGCCTGGCCTGCAAAGGTTATCTTTAAAGACAGGGACCGCTGACCAGACTAAAAGCCTGAGGAAATCTTGTCCACATCTGTAACGCCTCTATTCCCTGCCTGCTCAGGTGAGTTTGGCTTTCCTGCATTTTGCTGAAAAAAATGATTAAGTGATCTCACTGTCTGTTTTATTCTTCTTCAGTCTCAGAAGAAAAAAAGAAATCCTAATAGAATGAGAGTGAGAGGGCAGTAGAGTAGGGTGCAGCCTTTTAAAGAGAAGTCTTTTAAACATGGCTCAAGGATACTGTACTCCAAATTGGGGGAAGAATCTGCTGAGGCTCAGAACGCCTGTAGGGTATGCCTGGGCCCCAAGTCCCAGGACACTAAGAGAACTGTGTGAAGCTACCAAGGCTGCCAGGAGGAGCAGCTGAATTCAAAGCCCAGGCCACACACAGAAGCACTAAATGCCAGCAGATCGCCAAAACCTGCTGTGGCCAAGGGCTGGCAACAGAAGGAAGGCTGCCCATTTGGAAAGGGGGCATCTGCCCCCATTTAAAGGCTAGAACACACCTCTCGGCTCTCTCCACCAAAAAAAAAAAAAAAAAAAAAAAAAAAAAAAAAAAAAAAAAAAAAAAAAAAAAAAAAAGGATCAAGGACCCAAACAAAATAATAGGGGAATAGACATATGAGTTTTTAGGTGAGTGATTTATTTATTTATTTTTATTTTATTTATTTATTTTTTAGATGGAGTCTCGCTCTGTCGCCCAGGCTGGAGTGCAATGGCGCAATCTCAGCTCACTGCAACCTCCGCCTCCCAGAGAGTGATTTTAATTGAATCTAACAACAGTATGCAAGCTTTCCTGCCCAGCCTTGGAAATGACCCAAGGAGACTGGGCAGGTTTGGCATTTCAGGTAGATGTAGAAGAAACCAGACTGGAGCTCACCCCTAAAATAATGATGGGGGAAGAGGGTGAGTGGAGCTTGTGGAATAGACTGAAGACCCAAAAAGGAAGGTATCTAGTAGGGGGCACTCACCCTCTGGCCCCACCTCTTATGTCTGGCACAGGTTGGGAAGGGTTGGCAACCTTGAAGACACCAGGAACACTGAGATGCAGTTATGGACACAGCTCTAGGACAATAACCCTGAACTCACCTTCTCTGAAAGCCCAATTGTCTGAGAAAAAAGAGCTGCCAAAAGTCACATCACATTCCTCCTTCACCTTCACACCTCCACTTCCTGGAACAGGAATCTTGAGGGTGATTACTTGCCTGATTTCCCATGCTACCTACTTTATCTTCCCTCTTATCATGTTCTTCCTGCCACCTGTGTTTCCCAGGTCATATCAGCTTGGGGGTTAGAGAAGCCTCATTCATTCAACTAACAAATATTTATTGAGTGCCTACTGTGTGCCAGGTCCTGTACTGGGCATCAGGGATAAAATAGTGAACAAAACTAGGCAAGGGTCTTGCTGCATTCATGGATTTATGACTTAAATGAGGGGGGGTGGGTGCTGATACCAGTTGGAGAGGTGCTAATTCACTAGTCATGCAGATAAAATGTAACTTTAGTGTTCCAGTGGCATAATTAGTTAGCATGCAGTGCTTATAAAATGCAAATTGCTCAGAGGGCTCAGGTTTTTGCCAAGGGTGCCAGCTTCCAAGTCACTACCACTTTTTCCATTGCTAACATATCTGCCAGCTCCAAAGTGGCAGGTTTCAGATGTTCTCAAAGACCCCAGAGGCTTCAGCAAGGACACCTATTCAGTTTTCACTGGCTGTCTTAACTGTGGGCCCTTTGCTTTCAGGCCAAGTATGAGGGAAGTAAAACAGAAACCCCTCTGTGGACAGATGCCCAGCTCCACTCAGAGTTACTCCTTCTCTCTCAACCCAGTTTCCCTAAGGTGCTTTAATTCCCAGGAGACAAGGTGGCCCTTCACGCCTATAGACCTCTAAGAAGCCTGCCTAATCAGACATGCCCAGGTAGATCAAGATGCAGCTTAAACTAGAGATGGCACAGAGACTCTCCTGCTGGCTCTGATCTGTAGGTGATGTTCTTCAGGAGTACACTAAAGGGCATCAGGGATGAACAACAAATAACTGATGTGAATGAATGATGTCTGATGCAGACATGAAAAATGAAGTGTTGGCCCTATGTTCAAGTTAAGCTATGAACGTTCTCGTTACTTATTCAACAAACATTTGGGGGTCTACTGAGTACCAAACGTAGGATGGTGATATGGTTTGGATTTGTGTCCCCACCCAAATCTCATGTCAAACTGTACTCCCCAGTGTTGGAGGAGGGGTCTGGTGGGAGGCGACTAGATCATGGGGGCAGATTTCTCCTTTGCTGTTCTCATAATAGTGAGTTCTCACAAGATCTGGTTGTTTAAAAGTGTGTAGCACCTCCTTCTTCACTCTCTTCCTCCTTTTTCTGGCCATGTAAGATGTGCCTACTTCCCCTTCACCTTCTACTATGATTGTGAGTTTCCTGAGGTCTCCCCAGCCATGCTTCCTGTACAGCCTGTGAAACCATGAGCTAATTAAACCTCTTTTCTTTATAAATTACCTAGTTTTAGATATTTCTTTATAGCAATGTGAGAATGGACTAATACAGATGGAAAGAAGAAAGAAGGCTGGTTTGCAAATCAGAGCATCAATCCTGGAATAAAGCACTATCTGGGAATCCATAAGTCAGCGCCTTCACATCCATCGCTCATTCTTCCACTCAAGAACTACTTAATGATCACCAACTCTGTAACAGGCGCTGTGCTTTGTGATGGGGCTACAGTGGTGAACACAAAGGAATAGGTTTTGCCTTCCTGAAATTCAAAGTCTCATAAGACAGAAAAACAATAAACAAGTAAAAAAAGGGAACTTCAGATAAAGACAATCTAAAGGAATAAACAGACAAAGAGTTACAGGGGAGAGGGTGTACTTTAGCTAGGCCTTCCTGTGAAGGAGATGCTTGAACTGAGCCCCGAGGGATGGAGGACATGGGGCCAGCTATGGGAAGATCACAAGGAAGCGCAGACCAGATGGGGGAACGCTAAGTGTAAATGCTGTGAGGCAAGTATGAGCTTAGAAGAAGCAAGCCAATGGGGCTAGAGCTTAGGAAGACATAAGAAGGCGACATCAGATGGGTTTGGGAGGTAGGCAGCGGGCATCGGCAGGTCACACACCCTAGTTAGGGGGTTGGGTTTTACTTTAGTTTTATGCTTTATTAGTTTTGCCTCTGAGCATGCAATAGAGGGAACAGACATGATCCAACTCATACCCTAAGATTATCCCTGTGGCTACTGTGTGGATGGATCTTAGGAATGCAGAAAAATCAGTATCACAGTGTCCTCATCTGTAAAATGAGATGTTGGATTGCATGGGCTCTAAGGTCCCTTTGGCCCTGAAATTTTAACAGCTGTGATGAACCGGGATGAGTGTTAGGATCACAGCGAGCCTGTCTGCTGGTTCATTGCTATCTCCCTTGAAGGCCTGTGAAGGCTCCAGCATACAAAGGTGGCTGGTAAATATATACCAAATGAATGACTCTGATTTTCATTTACATAAGGCTTGCCCTCTTAACATTAAAGAAGTCTGTATTTTTGGACCTAGGTGGTCATCATCACTGCTGATGAGGTCAAGTCATTCAACATTTATTTGGGGGCAGTTTGAGGGCTGATAGAGAGCCAGCCTGGATTAAGAGCTCTGGAGCACACCAGCTTCTTCTCTAGTAGTTTTACATTCTTCCGGGATGGCCTCTTTTCCCTCCTTGCTGATCCTATTTCTGAGCACATCTTAGGGGAAACATCACAGGGTCTCTGTCTGGGTTGGGCAGAAGGTAGAAAAGGTATATACAAGCAGAGGGCGCAAAGGTTTGCAGGTGGAAAATGCAGGATATTGTCAGACAATGTTAGATAGTGAATTCTTCAGTTCTCAGGGGATAAAAATTATAAATATATTTGATTGAACAATTAGAAATTTCTATCTTTTCAGATAAAAAAAGTTGAATATCAGCAATTTCATTGGGTTCAATCTAATGTATACTAACCAATATACATTAGATATTGGTTACTATATCTGAGTGCCATAAAAGACTGTATTCATCCACAAGTCACAGAGTGTCACACTTCATCTTAAGGAAATCTAAAAACACTTCGCTCCAGGTTTTGGAAAATAACTGAAAACAGTTAAATAAAACTCTGGAAAGGCAAGTGAATGGAAGGAGGGGGATATGGCAGAAGGTTCTTGTGGTAGATCATGTTGTCATTCACAATTATTTGCTCCCTGCTTCCCTCTAATAGCAGCCAACATCCCCTCCCTTTGCCAGGTGATTTGCAGGCCTTCCTGTAGGAAAAGTACACTTCCTTGCCCCATCATCAGGCTTGGTCATGTGATCTGCCTTGACGAATGGGATATAAGAGAAAGTAATGCGTGCAAACTGCAAGCAGACACTTTCAGAGCCATTGTATGCTTCTTCTAACTCTTTTTTCTCTGCCAGGAGAACGGCATATCCCAAACAGAGGCTGCTACCTCATCCTGGATCCTAGAGTGACAGTGACATGTAGAGCACAAGCATAGACCCCAGTGACCCATGGCTGACATGCAGCCACTGAGCTGTAGGGGTCACTTGTTATCCTCCAAAGCCCACTAATATAGCTTATAAACTTGCAGCCTCCAGGCCACATCAGAACCACAGGAACATTGTGTTTGACTTGTATGGAATTTTAAAAATTTATTTTTTTAGTTGGTTGCCAAAATATTAAAAAATCCCAGTTTGAGGCTCTCTCTAACAACTGGAAGAATTGGTAATATCAAAGCTGTATTCCTGCACGACAGAAATCAACTGGAACGGAGGAGTGACTGCCCCCTTCACCCTTTGATGGGCAGATGCTCTCCAGCCCTCACTATTTCCTACCATCTTTCCAACTCTGAATCTAAGAGTTGGTTGCAATTTATCATCACTGTTGAACTGTTGGTTTTTAATTTTTTTATTATTAATTTTTTTAAAATTATACTTTAAGTTCTGGGATACATGTGCAGAATGTGCAGGTTTGTTACATAGGTACACATGTGCCATGGTGGTTTTTTGCACCCCTCAACCCGTCATCTACATTAGGTATTTCTCCTAATGCTCTCCCTCCCCTTGCCCCCCACCCCTGACAGGCCCCATTGTGTGATGTTCCCCTCCCTGTGTCCATGTGTTCTCATTGTTCAACTCCCACTTGTGAGTGAGAACATGCAGTGTTTGGTTTTCTGTTCCTGTGTTAGTTTGCTGAGAATGATGGTTTCTAGCTTCATCCATGCCCCTGCAAAGGACATGAACTCATTGTTTTCTATGGCAGTATAGCATTCTATGGTGTATATATGCCACATTTTCTTTATCCAGTCTATCATTGATGGGCATTTGAGTTGGTTCCAAGTCTTTCCTACTGTAAATAGTGCCGCAATAAACATATGTGTGTATGTGTCTTTATAGTAGAATGATTTCTAATCCTTTGGGTATATACCCAGTAATGGGATTGCTGGGTCAAATGGTATTTCTGGTTCTAGATCCTTGAGGAATTGTCACACTGTCTTCCACACTGGTTGAACTCATTTACACTCCCACCAACTGTTGGTTTTTTAATACTTGATTCAATATAGATCATTCAGATTGCAAATTATCCTGATTTACCTTAAAGATAAAATGGAGAATGACATTAGCAACATCCATCATGCTAGGTACTAGGTACCTTATGTGCATTATCTCACTGAGTCTTCATGTCCACCCTGCTACCATTGCACAGAAGGGGAAACTGAGTCTGGAGCCCAGAGTTAGACAAAAGTTAGTAAGAAGTAAAGCTAGGACTTGAACCCAGGTCTGTTTATCTCCAAATCCCATGCTCTTAACCTCTCTTGTGACTTGTTCACGGTGGAAAAATTAGAAGATGAAAATAAGTGGAAATGCTGAGGCATAAACCCTACTAGGCTGGCTGACTGTGCAGGCACAAAGCATGAGCCTCCTAATCAAACTGGGCTTCCAATTAACACAATTTGTCAAAACAGCAGTAACTCTTGCTCCCATTGCACTGAGACGAGATAATTAACCCTGCACACCTGATGAGACTGTGCCTTCTTCAGTACCCACTCTGCCCCACAGCAGGCCTGAGGAGGCAGGCTCTCCACCTGTAATGGGAAATAACCTTTGCACAGAGCACACAGGATGTCTGTTAATTATGGGTTTTCTCAGAAATCTCAACTGTGTCTCACCTTTTGCTCCTATCCAGTTGTAAGCTTCACAAACAACCACTCACTTGGAGGGGTGAAATATCCATCAGCGACCTGGGAGCAACTCATAAAGGATCTGGGCTCCAAGGCCTCATGTCTGTGGGCCTCTCCGCCTATCAGGACTGTTGTGAGTATTAAATAAGAAAATCCATGCCCAAAGGTTAGCATGGTACTCTAGGCATACAGTAAGGCATTAATACCTATTCTTAGAATTACCATTTATTTTATTAATTGATTTATTTTTGAGACAAAGTCTCACTCTGTTGCCCAGGCTAGAGTGCAGTGGTGTGATCTTGGCTCACTGCAACTTCCGCCTCCCAGGTTCATGCAATTCTCCTGTCTCAGCCTACCAAGTAGCTGGGACTACAGGCACACACCACCACGCCTGGCTACTTTTTGTATTTTTTTTTTTTTTTTTGAGACCGAGTCTTGCTCTGTAGCCCAGGCTGGAGTGCAGTGGTGTGATCTCGGCTCACTGCAAGCTCCGCCTCCAGAGTTCACGCCATTCTCCTGCCTCAGCCCCCCTAGTACCTGGGACTACAGGTGCCCGCCACCACGCCCGGCTAAATTTTTTGTATTTTTAGTAGAGACAGAGTTTCACTGCATTAGCCAGGATGGTCTCGATCTCCTGACCTTGTGATCCGCCCGCCTCGGCCTCCCAAAGTGCTGGGATTACAGGCATGAGCCATCACGCCTGGCCTTACTTTTTGGATAATTAGTAGAGATGGGGTTTCACCATATTGCTCAGGCTGGTCTCAAACTCTGGACTGCAGGTGATCCAACCTCCTCGGCCTCCCAAAGTGTTGGTATTACAGGCGTAAGCCACCGTGCCTGGCCTATTATATTTTACTTTAATTTTTGAAAAAGGTATTTCAGGTTATCACCCATCCTTTCCCTCCCTAAGCTTTTATATTCATCAGCACTGAGCCCAGCATGCTGGAATTGTCAAATTTGCCAAGATGAAGAGGGTCCCTTGGGCCTGAACCTTAATAGCACCACAACCTGCTCCCTGCCCCTGTACCCACATCCAGTACTTCAGCCTTTCTTGTTGGCCCTACCTTCAAAATAGGTCCAAAGTGGACCATGACGCACCACCCCACTGCCAAGACCTGGTGGGGCTTGCCATCATCTCATGCCTGGATTACTGCAATGGCCTCCTAGCTGGTCCCCTGCTTCTTTTCTCAACACAGTAGCCAGGGATCCTGTTAAAATGTTACATTGGAACAAGTGATTCCTCTGCTCAAAACCTTCCCAAAGGTCTCTGCATTTTGCTCAGAGCCAAGCCAAAGTCATCCCAATGGCTACCATGTGACCTGGCTCCTAATTACTTGCCTAACATTATTTCTACTCATCCTCCAACCATCACACAGGCTTCCTGGCTGGTCCCACCTTAGGGCCTTTGCACTGGCCGTGCCCTCTGCCTGGAGCGCTCTTCCCTCCCGGACATGCACTTGGCTGGCTTCCTTACTCCTTCCTAACTTTGTTCAAATCTTGCCTTCTCTATGAGGTCTTTTCATAATTAAAAATTTGTGATCCCAACATTTCAGATTCCCTTTTCTGACTTCAGATCTTTCTCTTTAATACTTATCACTATCAAAATATCATATGTTACGTTAAAACATACACAATTTCCCATTTTTAAACTTTTTGACCTATCCACATGCCAGCTTCATATGAGACAAGCTAATACTCATCTTGCCTGTCTTATTGATTATTTCTCCCCTGTTGAGAACATCAGCTCCCTGAGGCAGGAATGTTGGTTTCATTCCCACCACCCAGAATGGTGCTGGGCACAAAGTAGGCCCCCAGTCAATGGTTATTCAATGAATATGGAACGTGGCACAGTGCTTCCATTTCAATTTGTTTTTAAAAAAATCATTGCTGACAGGTGTTCCTGGGAAAGGCTATTTTGGTTAGAAGTATCCTGGCTTTCTTGCAAGTGCACAGAGAAAAACTTTAAGTATATTTTTTGGTTCACTGAACACCCAGGATATACTGAAAGGAACAGAGATTATAGAGGGAAAGAAGGCGGCTTTTGTGTATATACTTATCCAATTTGAGATTCTTGTCATTTTATTCTCCTCCTTCCCCAAATTTGGGTTGCTACCCCTGTCTGATGCCCAAAGTATTCTAACCAGAAGGCCCATAATCATAATCTTTTTGAAAAACATCCTTCTGGCTGCCCTGCTTAAGTTCAGAGCAGTAATTAACCCCACCGCCTTCTGAGACCTGGAGCACCCTCATTCAACACACACTTTTAATAGGATACATTCAGTCTCAGACTAGACTGGGTAAAACATGGTCCTTACTGAAGGGAAAGAGGAGACAATGGGCCATAACCACATAGTTCCTAGTGGTCCAAGGACCACCTAGCAGGGTTGGAAAGAAAGCTCACGGTATCTCGGGCAGTGAGGCATCATGTCAACATCGGTTCAACTAACAAGCTAAGATGGATTCTGCAGCCCGAGCTCAAGTCTGCATGTGCATTTAGACACTGGGGAAATGAACTTCCCTGAGCTGTCACCTGGAACAGAATACAAAGCACTCAGGGACCCCCTGACTTCGTGGTCTCTCATCAATGTTATGATGCTGCAATCTTCCCCCTTTCCTTGGCTCTCCTATTTACTCTGGTCTGGTTCTCTGGGTCCTGCTCCCTAGGTGTTCCAGTGGTTTCCCAAAGACCTGGTTTACAAAAGGAGGCATTTGTATTCATTCTGCAGGTTTGGCTTTGCAGAGCCAGGCCTCAGAGGCTCGGATCTCCTTCAGAGCCTTGGCTGTCAGCCTGGGAGAACCCACCAGATTACCCACCAGGTAAACAGGATGGCCTGGCCCATTTGGGTGACCCAGGCAGGCTTTCCTTTGCCTTGGCCAGCCAGGGGGAACATAATATGACTTTCCAGTCAATTTGCTTTATTTTCCATTTAAAAAGAAAGTCCTTCATCAAAATAACAAACCATTAATATTACCTAATGACTAATATTTATTTTAACATGGTTAAGAGAATGGCACGTTTTACAAGTATTAGAGACATAAAACACAAGCCCAATTTGGTTCTTGCCTCATTAAATTTTAAATTGTTACAGTTCACTGCTTACAACAACACTGATTCTCACTCCCGGCTCTAACTAAAGAACAAATTTTAATTCAATGGGCATTGTAGGAGAGACAACAGCCTTGTGGGAGTCTTTCCACAGCAGAAGCAGGAGCCCAGCTGGCATCAAATGTCCCCACACATGTCCTCCTGCCTTTAATCTCCTTAATCAGCTTTCCAACTACCCAACTTCAGGGGAAAGGCCTTCTTTGTCTTCAATTTTCTGTTTCCTTTTTGCTTGCTCACTTGATGATGATAAAGACATGAGAGACAGAGAAAGAAAGAGAGAGCGGGGGTCGGGTGTGGTAGCTCACACCTGTAATCCCAGCATTTTGTAAGGCCTAGGGGGAGGGATCACTTGAGGTCAGGAGTTTGAGGCCAGCCTGATCAACATGGTAAAACCTTGTCTCTACTAAAAATACAAAAATGAGCCTGGCGTGGTTGTGCATGCCTGTGGTTCCGGCTCTCAGGAGGATGAGGTGGGAAGATCACTTGAGCCCAGGAGGATGAGGCTGCAGTGAAGTATAGCAGTGTCATGGCACTCCAGCCTGGGTGACTCTGGCAGAATGAGACCCTGTCTCAAAATAAATAAATAAATAAATAGAAAAGGAAAAAGTGAGACAGACAGAGAGAGTAAGGAGAGAAGGAGAGATAGATAATATGAACAAATGAGAGAGGATGAGACAGAAAAGATACTGAGAGGGCCCTGCCCTGTCTTGACCAGAAAAATCCAATGAGAAAATACTTTCCCTTCCTAATCCTCTGATTGTTACAACAGCAGACAATTAGTTATGAGTCCAAACCAACTTTTCCCTGCCAACCTCTGCCAGTTTTGAGATAATTTGCTTTGTTTGGTGTGCAGCAGGGGTGGACCCAGCTGGCTTCCCACAGGGGCAGTCTGTATGTCAGCCTCATTTGCATAATCCATCTCCTCATCTGCGCATGAGCTGTGCACCACAGGAGAAGAAGGATAAAGAAAGCAGTTTGGCGGTGATCCCCAGACAGTCTCACTGAGCTGAGACAGAACCTATCCTCACCTTTAGGCTGGGCAAGACGGGGCCCTACTGTGAAGGCCTGCATCTCAAAACACCAACACATACTTTTTTTTTTCTTTTCTGGCTCTTTAGAATGTTATTTGTTGTTGTTGTTGTTGTTGTTGTTGTTGTGGTTGTTGGAAGTTTAGTAACTGACCAAGTGAACTGGAATTATAAAGGGCACACAAGCCACACGGGGCCTCCATTTGTCCTATTGTCCTAGGTCCTGGAAATCTCAAGAAGCGGGTCTGTCTGCGCACCATAAAGAGAAGATAAGGGCAGAAATGATGGGGGAGATTGTCATGGAGAGCACAACGGAGTAAGAACAGACTGAGGATTTAAATCTTTAGGTACAAAATGTGACTAAGGATGGAGCAGGTCTAAGTGAGAGAGAAGCTAAC
Source organism: Symphalangus syndactylus (assembly GCF_028878055.3). Classification (NCBI taxonomy): domain Eukaryota; kingdom Metazoa; phylum Chordata; class Mammalia; order Primates; family Hylobatidae; genus Symphalangus; species Symphalangus syndactylus. The sequence continues at coordinate 105,136,830 of NC_072423.2, read as the reverse complement.
GCCATTTCAGGGATGGAGCAGGGAAGCCGCCGAGTGGAGACGATGGGACTAAGAAGGAGCAGGTCCAGGGATTCACTAGGAACATTCTTGGGAACTCGAGCCCAGAGGAGCTCAGGAAAAGGATAAAGACCTACACGAAGAAATAGGCACGAGTCACTCATGTGAGCCTGGGGGGACGGAAAGGGGCTGGGAAGGGTCAAGCTGTGGGGCAGCTAGACCTGGCTTGAAATATTAACTCCAGAACATCCTGGAGATTGGGAGCTGGAGCTGGTGGCCTCAGGCCTTTGACCTAGATCTCTCTAATCCTCGGGTCCTTGTAAGTGGTAGCCATCCCATAGGGCTGCTGTGAGAAGAAAATGAGAAAGCTCATACAGAGGAGTAACATAGCACCCAACATGGCAAACACACACAAATGCTAGGCAGTGTGGTTGGCATTAGCATTCATTTTAGTATTAGTATTCATTGTAGTTTTTCCATGAATGTGATTCCATTTGGCTGTTCATGCCTGAAAAAACACGGGAGACATCTACAACTTCCTCAACCCCATCTTCTCTGGAATTCTCTTGGGAAGATTCTCTTATTGCTTATAGAACCAAGTGTCTCCCTCCTCTCTCCTTTTCACCCCAAAGGCAGTTAAAAATACATTAAAAAAAATAACAGCAATATCTGGCATCTCAAAAAGGAACATACAATTTCTCCTCAGGGACAAATGGCCTTGCCAGGCAGAGGCACCTGGCACCCTGTGGATCATACCTGGTGTCAATATTCAAGTTAGTGCCAGGGACATCTGGCTTCAGCGTGGCATCTGAGGGCCCATGTAGCACCAGGTTCTGGGGTAACACCCTGCAGAAAGGCAGAAGTGTACCCAACTAGAGCAGGAAAAAGCTGCAACTGTGTTATAGTGAAAATGAAATTTCATATGGTGCTCTACAGAAGGGCTAAAGATGGGTGTCCTTCACCCACACCCAAGGACCTACCCCTCAGACCATCTCTGGATAGAAAGTCCAGCAACAAAAGTGGGCATACAGGCACCCCTGTGGGCTGGCGGAAGGAGGGAAAAGGGAGGCTTTGTGTCTAATCTGAACTTATTTATTGTCAGCCTCCAGCTCCATTAGAAATGCTGTTCATTACCCAGAAAGCCAAATTTGTGTGAGTTAATTTACAACTGAGAGACGTAATGTTATGGAGTAATCTAGACTTTGATTTATTGTAAATTTCCTACTGGCATGAATTTTTATACACCAGGCTTTAGCTGATCCCCCTAACCGACAAATAATGCTTGACAATTACACACTATCAGGCAAACATGCTGGAACATACACTTTTACCCCTAATCCTGTATATAAATTTTACTTTTTACACTTGTGTGGCTCTCTTCCACATGTGAACTTCAGAATACTGTGCCCATTTAGTGTACTGTTTATCAAGATGAAATGTGACCAAATTGACTATTTCCTCAATGAGGCAATTCTAAAAACAATCAATTTTGTTAGGTTTTTTATTTTCTAAAGAGAAACAAAACTTTCAGGCCATAGGAAATTTCCTTGATGATGCTTCATATCAGATTAGGTAAGATTTCTGATGCCTACTGTTGGCTGACATGATCCTTTTTCAATGAAGTAAATCCAAATACTCATGAAAAAAAATACTTAAAAAAATTTTTTTCACAAAAGGGATTTTGTTAGAGTAGTACCTATGATGTAAATGCATATGCTTATGTATAACTAAATGAATACACATGTGTACGTATATATGTAAATGCACACAAGATTGGAAAAATGCAGGTGTACCTTAAATCCTCAGAGGGCTACTGGAGAAATCAGATTCTCTGGAAACACGACTTGGGTAAGTCTGGCTGTTTCTTTTTTTTTTTTTTTGAGATGGAGTCTTGCTCTGTCGCCCAGGCTGGAGTGCAGTGGCACAATCTCGGCTCACTGCAAGCTCCGCCTCCCGGGTTCCCGCCATTCTCCTGCCTCAGCCTCTCCGAGTAGCTGGGACTACAGGCGCCCGCCACCACGCCCGGCTAATTTTTTGTATTTTTAGTAGAGATGGGGTTTCACCGTGGTCTCGATCTCCTGACCTCGTGATCCGCCCGCCTCGGCCTCCCAAAGTGCTGGGATTACAAGCGTGAGCCACTGCGCCCGGCCAAGTCTGGCTGTTTCTAAGACTCTACTTTTGGCACTTTTATACCACATTCAGAGTGGTGTGGTAAGAAGAAAGAGGAAGGAAAGGAGGAGGAAGAAGAGGTTATTCTGTGTGTCTACTCCATTTCATGTATTTCGCTAGACATAATGCCTAATTATTTCATTTCTCGATTTTATTTTCAAACTCTTGGCATGGGGAGGTCTTTTCAAAAGACATGAAATCCAGATGCTATAAAGGAAAAGACTGAGATTCATATAATTATGAAAGCTCTGTGTGGCAAAAAACAACTACAACAGCAACTCCCTACACGAGCAAAGCTGTAAGGCAAATGTCAATTAGATAAGCACATTTCAGATAAATAATTTGCATCCACAATGTGACACATTAATAAGAAAAAGGTCTATCAGCCCAGCAGAAAGGTACAAAGGGTATGTATCCTTAGCCCATGCAAAGGATATGAATATACAAAGCTCTGAAGAGAAACATGCAAATGACTAATTGATAAAGCATGTTCATGCACACAAATGATTAGGAAAATGAAAAGTAAAACAACAACAAGTAAAACAAACTTCTTCGAAAGTTTAATCAAGGAGAAAAAGGGTGGAGACAGAATTTAAAGAAATAACTATAAAATGACAAAAAGGCAAGGGAATAGAACAGATAAAGAAGAGATTGGAATAATGAAAATAGACATATAAGTAGATGAAATGGACAATACTCTAGCAAAACAAAAATAATAGGGAACAGGCAGATAATCTAAATGGGCCAATAACCCAATAACCAGGAAATAAATAAAAAATGTTGCCAAAAAATTATCTCCAAAAATGGCCCTGGGTTTGGAGCATTTAATAGAAGAATACTTTCATACTTTCAAGAACAGACCAATGTTTTTGGCTGCTTAAAAAGTTCTGGAAATACGCCGGGTTCGGTGGCTCATACCTGTAATCCTAGCACTTTGGGAGGCCAAGGAGGGTGGATCACTTGAGGTCAGGAGTTCAAAACCAGCCTGGCCAATATGGTGAAACCCCATATCTACTAAAAATACAAAAAAAAAAAAAAAAAAAAAAAAAAAAAATTAGCTGGGTGTGGTGGCAGTGCCTGTAATCCCAACTACTCAGGAGGCTGAGGCAGAAGAATCACTTAAACCCAGGAGGTGGAGGTTGCAGTGAGCCGAGATAGCGCTACTGCACTCCAGCCTGGGTGACAGAGTGAGACTCTGTCTCAAAAAAAAAAAAAAAGTTCTGGAAATATAGACTGCTTCACAATTTAGTTTTCAAAGCAGACATAACTTGGATACATAAAAGAAGAAACTGTAGGTCAATTCTACTTGTGACTATGATATAAAAACTGTAAGCTGCAACACTTGCAAAAAAAAACCCCAGCAGCACATTGCAGAAAGAATACAAACACGGCCAAGCAGGGTTTATTTAAGGAAAGTAATGATGATTTAATAGTAGGAATTCCATAATCTAACACATTATGTTAATAAGTCAAGAGAGGTAAATACATATGAGATCATTCAAAGCGTTCTTCTTTATCAATGGTACACATCAGAATCCTGGGTCTGATTCCTACCACAGCAAATTATCTTACAGTGTAACTGGAGAAAGTCTTAGTCTTTTTTTTTTTTTAAGTGCTCTTTGGGAATTCTTAAATATACCTTTGTTTGAGAACCACTGATTTAGAAAAAAATGTTCATGAGGCATTTAATAAAAATTCAACAATTCTTGATATAAAATCACAGGAAACTAAGAATAAGAGCATATCTCTTTAATAAGGACTATCTCATCTGAACAACAAACAAAGAAATAGTGAACTACAGGCAACATTCCCATGAAATCCAGAGGCAAGACAAGGATGCTCACTATAACCACTAGTATTTAGTATTGTTTTAGATATTCCACCTAAAACAGTAAGACATTTTTTCCTTCCTTAAAACAGTAAGGAAAAGATATTAAAACAGCTATTGTAAAAGAGAAGCTTACCTGGGATTATTAACATATGATAATCTATTCAGAAAGTACATAATAAAATCATGAAAAAGATTCCATTTCTTTTATGGAAAAGAGTAAACTAAAAAACTACTTGAACAAAAAATAATGCAGGAACGTGTCAGGTTAAAAATTCACTAAGCTCTATGTCCACCTGCACTGCCAGTTAAAAAGACAATGGAAAAAGTTTCAATTCATAATAGCTAATAGGCGTACCAAAAAAATCCACAATAAATAGACATAACAAAAAATTATGAGTTCCGATTTTATAAATATCAAAAAGAAAAAAAATCATCTTAGAATTAAAACCATGCAATAAATCAATACAAATAAAGTATTTTTAAAAATCTCCATCATAACAACTGTTATTTACTGAGTATGTGACGTATGCCAGTCTTTATGTGGAAATGAGCATTTTACAAGTGCATTTCATTTTCTATTCAGAAAAGTTCACTCCTCTGTGGCACACGCCAATATTATACTTAATTTACGGATGTGCCTTTTGCCCAAGGTCATAGAGTTGGTAGGTGGCAAATCCTGTATTCAAATTCAGCCAAATCTGCCATTTTCTCAACCACAGCTCTGTGGCAAATACCTCCTCCCACCAGGGCAACTGATTCTGTAGCCCTGTGTTGGGTGACAGTAAATGATACACCAAGACGAGCTCACTCAGCTTCATAGGGTCAAAACCTTTCCACGTCACTGTTTATTAAAACGTCCTAAATGAAGAATAGCAATAAAGGGCTCTGAAGGAAGCTATCAGTGACATCTGGGGCCTCAGCGTGTGGTATGTCACCCAAATACATTTGGACATTATATCGTGCCTGTTGTTTTGGGCTCTTGCCCAAAACTCTGTGTGAGACCTTGGACAAGGAAGGCTGTCTCTGCTGTACTGAGCACTCTGTCAACACTCAAAATAATGCTGAGGCAGCCACAGCACAGTGCAGGAAGGGATGTCCGGGGCCATGACATCTTGCAGAGGACACCCCATATTTATCACTGTTTCAAGTTCAGATCTGGATGAGCAACTGAAAGCAATACTTGGACTGTTGGCAGAACAAGCACTGGGATGGGAATGAGACCCTCCAGCCCTGAAACCACAGGCCCTGCCCACCAGCCCTGCTCCGAAAACATTCCCGGACTTCTCCATATCATCCTCATGGAAGCCTGGGGAAAGAAACGTTTGTTTTCTGAATTTTCAAGTTCATAGTGCATTCATTTAATTTTTTAAAAATGTGTTTTTTTTTTTTTGTCATGGCTTAATTCCTTGCTCCCTTTTCTCCTCCAAGAAAGTCTGAGGAGATGAAACAACTCATATGAAAAAGGAAGAGAGAGCCAGGCGCGGTGGCTCACGCCTGTGATCCCAGCACTTTGGGAGGCCGAGGGGGGTGGGTCACCTGAGGTCAGGAGTTCAAGACCATCCTGGCCAACAGGGTGAAACCCTGTCTCTACTAAAAGTACAAAAAATTAGTCGGGTGCTGTGGCGGGTGCCTGTAATCCCAGCTACTCGGGAGGCAAAGGCAGGAGAATCGCTTGAACCCAGGATGCGGAGGTTGCAGTGAGCCGAGATTGCCCTACTACACTCCCGCCTGGGCAACAAGAGCAAAACTTGGCCTCACACACAAAAAAAAAAAAGGAAAAGGAAGAGGGATATAAAGTATGAAGAACCAGAATGGAAAAGCGGCCTGTGAGAATCTTCCTTAACTCCACGTTGTTTCCCTGTGGATTGGGAACGATGGAGTTGTAGAGAGAAGGGGATCTGAGGGGACATTTTACCACTCCTCTCCCATCAGGGTGTACCACACAGATATCTGCCAGGGGCATCTCACATTGGTTCCCACTGTGTGCTCTGAGACACTCAGGCTTTCTCACACCTTGGCTGGAATTCTTTTCCTTTCCACCTGTGCAGGAGAGACAGCCCACTGAGAAGGTTCTGCATGTGTCAGGCCGACATTCTTGCTGTCATCAAAGACCACGGGGTCTTACCTACAGGATGATGCTAGCATTTTCCTGGGTACTTTGGGTTGCTAAGTCCCATTAGCTTGTCTGCTTATCCCAAGTCCCCATACCTTCACCTCTTCCCCCTGCATCCTTTTGCATTTCAGCAAAAAGCACCATCATCTGGTCATTTAATCTGACCAGAAATCCTGTTTTGTATCCACCAGGTTCACTCCATTTCTTTGCCTTGAATCAGTACCCATCTTTCCATTTCATAGGGCAGGCTGCCATCACCTTATATGTTACAACCCCAACAAGTTCCTTACTGGTTATCCTACTTTGATCTATTTACTCAACAAATACAGAGTCCCTCCTATGTTCCACGAACTATTTTCAGTGCTGGGAACACAGCAGTAAGAAAACAAAAACAAACAAACAAAAGAACACCAGGGAAAATGGAATAGGGAGCAAGGATGGTATCACTACCATGAACAGGGTGTTAAGCAAGGCCAACTGACATGACAGACTCTCCTTTTCCTATCCTCTGTAAGCTTCCCCCTTTCTCCCACATTCAGCCAGGATCATCTTCTCAAGATGCAAATCAGGTCAAGTCACCTTCCAGCTTGGAAATAGCCACTGACAGTTTAAATAGCAGAGGCATCAAATTAGTATTTGACAAATAAACGTGTAGGTTTTATCATCACAGTGAAAATTTGCAATGACTCCCATTTTACAAAAGAATACAGTGACATTCAACAGATGGTAAATAGCAGAGCCAGAATTCACACCTCTGACTCCAGAGCCGAAACAGCTGGTGTGGCCAGCCACAGCAGGAAGTGCCACAGAACGGGGCACTTTCCTTACAGTTGTCCCCGGAGGTGTGCATTTCACCCACATCATCTAATAATTCTCACCAAATGCTCCCTGGAAGGATGCAAGGAATACTTACCGAAGCCTGAAATGAAGAATTTAGGTTTTTACAAATGCCTGCCCTTCACCTGGAGGAAGAGTGCACAGTACCAAGGTGCATGGGCTCTGCAGGCTGACTGCCTGGACTCAAATGCCAGCTTAGCCACTCCCTGGCCCAGTAAACAGCCTGGGCCTCAGTTTCTCCATTAATAAAAAGAAGCAAATACTTGTAGTACCACGATCACAGGGCTAAGGTAAGGTCCAAGGTAAGCACTCAGCAATGTGCCTAGATTGTTATTTTTTAAACTATTCTATGAACAAATGTTATTTCTCTAACTCCAACAGTCCACCCGTCATTCTTACATTTACTAGCACTGAATTGATTCAATCTCAAGAAATGAAAAATGTGGATTTACTTTTAAAATATTTCACTCTTTACTCTAGAATGACAGCCCTAAAATAAAAAACTTTCCTGCTGCTGCCATTTAAAAATATTATTATCTATAAGCTAAATTCAGAGAGATTGATGGCATGGTCTTGATGTGCCTATCATTTGGGCTTACTGAGGCTGGAGAATGCCCATCCTTGAGAATATAGAAAAAAAAAATTGTCAACTGCCTTGGGTGACAAAGTCTCATCACTTGCCCCAACAGGTAATAACGTGAGGATCACCAAACACCCATCCCCAAGGCAAGGTCCCAACACTGAAAGCCAAAGGTGGCTTTAAAAGGACGGGACAAGAAACCAAGAAACCAGGGTTAGCGGTCGAATATCTAAAATGGTACTGGCTTCTATGACATCTCTCTTTCATCCCTAACTACTCTACAGCTTACCAGATTAATATTTTTAAATATAAAAGTTCTAAAAAGTAATTTCAGATGACTAAGGTATTACCTTAAACTAGGACATTTTCATTCTAGAAGGGGAAGGGGTACTTGTTATAGTAGATGAAATTATGTTTGAACAGACAGAAATGGGCTAAGGCTTTTTAGGAATAATTTCTCACAGGTTAATTATGTAAAAAGAGGCAAAATCCTTTGTCTTTTGGATTTTTTTTTTTTGCTTTACAAAACCTCAATTTGTCTTCTCTATCTTTGTGATTTTTTTCCCCTATACCTCCACAGAAGGATGGAATGAAGACTGTGAGAGAAACAAAGGTAATTCATTTTACAGGAGATTTAATATTTACAGAAATGCCAGAAGTTCATCATTTTCCATCTTTTCTAAAAAAGAGAGAGCTTCAAGACAGTTTCTATAGGACTTACCAAGTTTCTTGATTTTGGTTACCAATTTAGGGGACTGTGTAAAAAAGGCTGCCTAGTGAGGTCATAGGACCCAAACCAGTCATATCAATAACATGACCTTGTGACTTTGAAATTCTTTATAGGAACTCATAAATTATGCCTATAGGTAAAACAGCCTCAACATGGTCTGGCCAGTGTTTTGAGTACCTCTCTTAACATGAACTGTTCAGAGATCTTTCTTCTTCCTTTACGTTTTGTCATCTACTAATCCCAACCCCACCCCATTTTTCTAGGTTTTGTGTATTCTTCTTAATAAGTCTGCACAAATCACTATAATGTAGCTGAAATCTTAATTTTCAAATTGTGCTTCAATCACCATCTACATGAAGCCAACTGGGCAACATGCCTTTGTCTCTTGGAATTTGTCAGGAGTTAGTTCTTTGCATGTGCTGGATAGAAGTTGCTGCCAAAGCTAGAGTTTCCACAAATGCCAACAAAGCAAACAGTTGCTCATTTATGCATCCATTGTATTACTTACCCCCTAATATGTGTGGTAATTCTGGCCTTAAGGAGAGCAAAGGAGATAAGAAAGACATTTAAAGGCATAACCGAAGATTCATGATAGAAAGTCTCACGAAAGAAGGAAGGACACCATGGTTCAATACTGTGGAGGGTTCAGAAAAGGCAAAGGATACTTCCAGCTTCAGGAAAGACTTCTTGCAAAACACATCATTAGATGTAGGCCTTGAAGGACATTTGACCCAAAGGGAATGACTGAAAGAATTACCCGAAGGCAAGATAATTCAGCGTACACAAGGAAAACCTAAAAATAGGTCCCGATCAGAAGTCTTTGTCTTAATTTTCCTGCTTAGCCTTTGAGTGTTGAGATGGCAAATATGTGTTTGACAAATTAACCAGCACCATCCTTTGATTTCTCACTAAGTCCCATTTCAAATTGTTTCAGAAAACAGAAGCTGTTGAACTCATAAGGTTTCAAGGTTTCTGCCATCGCTTCTCTCAGTTCCTTCTTTTGGCTAACCTCCATCCCTTGCTGTAATTTTGAACCTGTTTCTTCTTTCTGCATCCATGGGTAATAGGTGGTTATCATGGTCCTTACGATGCCACTATCTTCCCTGTTTGTCCAACTCTCCAATGCCCTGCGTTCCTCAACCTCAACTCTCCCCCACACTGAGGACCTCACATGGCAATGCAGGGTGCTCTGCTTCATGCCAATGAAAAGCCAGCAGGGGCTGCCTCTTGAGGCTTGTGCTGTCCACATCTTCTCATTCGTACTGCCCAGAAGTGCCTTTGACTTTTCAGCAATGCGTCTACTTGGGGTTGATTCTCTTGACTAGATCTATACAAAGCCAGCTCTGCACCATCTTCAGCTCACAGTTTGTCTTTTCTCCTGCCCCACTGAGTTCAAATAATTGTTACTGATAACTTCTTTAACATATCAAGGTCATAAGGAATTCTAATCCTTTCCTGTAAGATGCCAGCTACTTCTGAGTGGGTTGTGTTCCAACTCGGTGGTTATAGGGACTTTGAAATTGGCCATGTGTTTAACATATTGAACAAAGACTTAGATCTTGAAATGTGCATTTATCCTTTCACTTATTTTCTTAATTCGTGAATTGACTACCACTTATGGATCATGCCTGTACATCTGTTTTAGATGTGGGATTTTTTTTCAATTCCTTCATCATTTGAATTAAACTCTACATAGTATGTCACACATAGCTTGCAATATGCCAGCATACAGTAGAACAATTATCTTTTCCTTTGCAAATCTGATTAAAAATGAGCCAAGTCCTGTCCTTCTGTGGAATGTGTACATGTAATGGGGCAGAGGGGTAGGGAGTTCTTTTGAGAAAACCAAAGAGTGGCTTAACTGTATATTTTAGAAAATATTATAGAACCTTCTACCCATTGAATCTAAGGCCATGGAAATGATTCAAATGCTGACTTGATGCCAAGGGCCATGCCCATTGAGCTCATTCCAGAGGAACAAAAGAGTCTGATCTCTGGCTCTCCATACTAGAGTCAAGCCTCACAATTAATTCCACGTGTGTAAATGTGTGTGCAGGTGTGTACATGAGGCTCCTTTGTTACCACTGCTAATTATATATAATTGTATCTACAGTGTTGTGACACTTACCATGAACCAGGCACTGTGCCAAGTACTTTACATAAATGCTTCATTTCACCTTCCCAATAAGCCTATTGTATTGGGTACGTACTATTATTATCCCCATTTAACAGATGAATAAACTGAGGCTTGGAAAGGTAAAACTCACATGAACCCAACTCTGTCAACTCCAAAATTCAGGTTCTTGACTGCATTGCCATTCTAAATGTATACATCTAAGTCAGAGGCCCCTGGAGTATTGGCTCCAGGTTTTGGCCATGGCCGGAATGGAGGATGAGTTGAGTGAGCTCTACCCAAGGACAATGATAGCATCTCCCTCAAGGTGGTGAATAATGAAAAAATGTCCCCTGGCCTGTGTTCAAAAGGAAAAGTCTACTCAGCTAGTGCCCCGGCCCTTAGAAAGGTCACTCCCAGTACTTCACAGGAAGAACTATACTACTACAAGTCCCTGCCCTGAAATATGTATGGCTGCATTATGAACTGTGGGACAGATAGGATCTAGTTTTAATACCAGCTTTCCTAATTACTATCTGCACAAGCTTAGGCAAGGTTATTGGTGTCCTTGAGCATCAACTTACTCATCTGCAAGAAAAGAATAAAAATAGTATGTGTCGGCTGGGGGCGATGGCTCAAATCTGTAATCCTAGCACTTTGGGAGGCCAAGGTGGGTGGATGGTTTAAGCCCGGGAATTTGAGACCTGCCCGGGAAATACGGCGAAACCCTGCTCTACCAAAAATACAAAAATTAGCTGGGTGTAGTGGTGCGCGCCTGTAGTCCCAGCTACTAGGGAAGCTGAGGCAGGAGGATAGCTTGAGCCCAGGGAGTTGGAAGATGTAGTAAGTTGTGATCGTGCCACTGCACTCCAGCCTGGGTAACAGAGTGAGACCCTGTCTCAAAAATAAAAAAGAATAGTATTTATTTCTTAATACCTAGTAGGGTTGTTATGAAAAATATGTTGGTTAAGCCCAGTATGTGATCTCCATTCAGATACATGGCTAGACATGGCATCTCAATTATTTCTTATATGGCAGGATTTTTCACTAGTAACTTTTCATACATTTTACCTCTTTAGAGCTTTTAGTTATTAATACTCCATTTTATTTTATTTTAAATGGGAAAGAGGAACAAGGGATATAAGAAGCATTCTTCTCTCCAGTAAATCTACAAAGACCCAAAATGGATCCCTATTGATCCATCAGAACTCACTAGAGAAAATTTACCACTCCATATCTGATACTACTACTCCCACAGGCTTAAAACAGCTTCAAAGTCAAATTCTCCAGAAGATATTATATCTCAAGCCCAAAGAAGTGGCATCCTTCTGAAACACATGGGCTTTCTAATTCCTGGGACCTGTTAGTCCCTATAAGAAGAAATCCATGTCCTGGAAGCCACCTCTTGGATGGCTAGAGATTTTTGATGTGTATGCAGGCCATACTATTATTGACTAAGAAGTCAGTAGCAAATTTATCCTTACAATCTTTTCTTAAGCAATCCACATAAAATGACCCACTGGTTACAGAATCTTCCAAATTAGACATACTAAAAGGGAGAGGAGATTTTTAACTAATCCCTCACAGAACCAGTTAAACTCATTCACCTTAATTACTATTTAGGCCAAGTGTTGTTATCACCTCTCTTCTCTCATCTGAAAGCTAAGGAGTATGTGGCAGGGCTTGGGCCAGTTCCAGTTGGGATGAAGATCTACATGTCTGACTTAAAACATGGCCCAGAATCTCCCCTGATAATCTCAGAGTTCTTTAAACACTGGACAGCTAGGGCATTCCTTGACCACAGCAGGAGCCACTCTGCAAAGGGTATCTTGAGTCCTGGCCATGTGCTGGGAAAGGGCCTATGAACTCTCCCCTGTCTCTCCCCAAGAGAATGATCATCAGCTACAATGGGAGGACAACAGGCAATTCAAAACCAAAACCGCAGCATAAAAGGACCTTGATCTTTTTGTCCTGTGAATCTTTCCTTAAGAATTCAGCCCCATTCCTCAATTCTCACCTGGATACAGAGTCAAGCATATAATTCAGATGATCTAGAGGCAGCAATGGTCTAGGAGAGGGTCCCTTTGGGTACTGCAACAATTCTGTAGCTGGTTGGTCAGCTGATGGTCTTTGAACACACCCTACCTCTCCCCAAGGTCTTGGTTTCCCAGATGTCAACATAAACAGGCTGGAGGTGATGGCCATCAAAGGCCAGCTCTATTCAGTTCTGGTGGCCTACAGTTCTATTTTTATTTATTTTTAAAAATAAGTTTATTTATTGAGGGATAACATGCATACAGAAAATTTCACACATCATAAATGGATAGCTCCATGAATTTTCACAAAGTGCTCACACATGTGTAACCAGTGCCCTTCTCCAAAACTAGAACATAACCAGCACCCAAAGCCTTCTTGTGTAGCTTCCCAGTCACCTCCCAACAGGGGTAACCACTGTCATGAGTTCTCTAATACCATAGACTAGTTTTTCCAATTCAGACTTTATGGGATCGAATATCCTCTCCTTTATTGTTTCTTTCTCTCTCTCAGCATGTTAGTGACGTTCATCTTTGTCGTCATGTTACAATAGTTCATGCTCATTGTTCTAGAGCATTTCACTGCCTGAATATGCCAGCCTAAGGCTTAATATTTGCAGATGTCCCCCGCCAATTTTATCCTGTAATGCATATCCACTGTGAATGTCCTGCAAAAAGGCAGAAAAGCGGAACCCCCTAAAAGAGAGACTTTCTTTACTGCTTCCTAGGGCCACGGATGCCGTGTTTTTTCCAAGTCCATAGGGAAGCTGAGAGTCTTCTAAGTGGCCAGAGATGCTGAAAGCAAAGTATCAACACCATCAGCCTTGTTTAAGCAGCACCTTTCTGTGCTTGCTACTACTCCATGAGATTTACACAGATAAGATCCCAAGTCTCTTAGCAATTTTCAAGAACAGATCCCAAGTCTCTTAGCAAATTTCAAGCTAAAAAGACAACACTGATGCATAGAGAGATTACGGATGCAGACAAGAAACACAATACATAATCTAATTTAAAGAAACCATTAAATGCAAATGAAAGAAAATACTTCATGTGTAAAGGAAGAATAATGGCATTTTGTGGGGTTATGTCAGGTACAATTGCTATCATTTCCCCCAAACAATTGGTCTGAGAAGAAGTCACATGGTATGCTGGAAAAGAAAGGCACTACAGAAAGAAAGAGAAACTTTAAATGAACTTTCCTATTTCAGCAAACATAGAAGGTAATAAGCCTACTAGTTATACAAAAAGGCAGAAGAGTTCCAGAGCCATCATCTGCATCCCTTGACAAGGCCAGGGGACTTTTTGGCATCAATGTGATGTGATTTGGCAGCCAGCATTGACACCGTTGGGAAATGTCAGCCTGAAAAGAGGCTGTTCTATTGGACAGATGTAAGGCCACAACTTAGCCTCACAGGCCTGGATTACTGCAGCATACTCTTAACTGGGCTTCCTGTCTCCAACTGTCAGTCCTTCCCTCCATTCTTTGAACTGAAGTCTAAAGGCTCTTCCCCAAACATAAACCTGATCATGATACACTCTCACTTGAAATCTTTTCATCATTCTTTATTCCCTGCAGGATAAAGTCCAACTTCTTTGTAGCTTTTGGGGCTTTGGGGAGCTGACCTCTGGTTGCTTTACCTTGCTCATCTCTCAATACGCTCCAGCCATATGGAACTTCTTATAGTTCCTTCTGCCTAGAGCACCTCCCTCATGGCCTTCATTGGGCTACTTCTGCTTCCTTGCAGGTGTTAGGGAGCTGCCAGTTTCTCTGGAAGTGCTTCCCTGAGGGCCCCTCTATTGTCCTGTAGCCCCCCACAACACAGTAATCATAGTCAAGATCTCATTCCCTGCTTTAGCAGCCCTGGCCAGTGCCTCACCCTCATCCCCTCAGCACTCAATAGCACAGAACTTGTCAACAGAGTCCTACCGTTGACACTGGCAATTCTACCTGTGGGCTTCTTCTTAGCATGCCCTGCACATACAGGCCAGGAGCACCAGAAGTTAATGCTCCTAGGAGCATCCCTCAGATAACAGTGGAAGGAAAATGGAGGGTGAATAACAACCCTGCTATCCCCCACCTCCAGATAAGCTACTTGTATTCAAATCCCTGTCTGAAGGCCAGCTTCTGGGGAAACCCAACCCAGACAGTGGCCCATCCGCCAGCCAGACTGTGAATTCAGTGAAGCTTGGGACTAATGTCTTTCATTTATCAGTGGGCAGCAGCCATGCCTACCGTATGTCTGGCACATAGTACATAAATGTTTATTGAATGAATGGTAAACATACAAGGAATCCTTGTTTCATTCCTGGTTTTCTACTCAAAGGCAATACAGAGCTCAGCAAAGAGCATCGGCTCTGGAGTCAAAAGACCAAGTTCACTTCAAAAGGTGGAATCCTCCATTCCTGATGGGTGTGAGTTTGGGCAGGGGTGGGTAAACCACCTGGGCCTCAGCTTCCTCTTCTTGTCAACCGGGGTCATCATGAGACTCAAGGAGAGCTGTTTAAAATTGCAGGGAGTTACACAAATTAAATAGTGTTTATTTTAGGCATTCATGTAATTCTTTGGGACTAAATATGGGGAAAGAGATTTTGTTCTAGATAACACAAGCACTTGTGGTGGGAAGAGGAAGTAAATGAAAATTGGGGCTGGGTAAACAGTTAATTCCACTTGGAGAGCCTTTAGCGGCAGAGATCTCTGTTTTGATAAAGATCATTTAAATTCCAAAAAAGAAAACAGAATGGAAATGAGAAAGTAAGTTTTTAAAAGTCCCGAAATAATTGCTAACTATAAACAGACAAAAAGATAGGTACATATCTCTATGTATGTAGAGATATGTATGTGTATATATATGTATATATATATGTATATATATATATATAAAACAGCAGACATGTAATGAACTATATTAAATATGAAAATCTTACTACGCTTTTCCACTTTGTTTTTCTCCTTTAACAGCTTCAGAATTCCAAAACGCAAACACATGTGTGCTGAGAAATGTCTGAGATGTTTTTAGGTCAAGCTAAAATCAAATGTCATCTCATAATCTTATACTCTTCATAAAACTGCTTTTATTTTCAAGACATGCAAAAATCCATATTAATCCATCAGGCACAATTTTGAATATAGGACTTGAATGAAAAATTAGAATATAGTCAAAAACAGTAAAATTCTTATTTGTGGTCAATACTGAATGAATTAAATGTCTTTTGACATCTTTTTAATTTAAGGACCAGCTTTAAGAACAAAAATTCAGAAATACAAGGAACCCAGATTCATTTTTCTGCCCTTTATTTAACTGTTTTGTATTCTAGTGGGGGAAAAACATGAAAAATCTGATCCACCTTCCTATTGATGAGCACTCTGCAAGAGTAAGGAGTATGTGAAAATTTTTACTCCAGAGTTCTCAAAGTTAATCTTCCAAGGCTGGGCTTTCTCTCCAGACCCTCACCCACGACTGTGTATCTTACGTATTCATGCACATGGAGGACATAAAATACATGTCAAACAAAATAAAGCAAGTTATTAAGTACAACAAACCCCTAAATCTTGGTGGAAGTCAACAGATAAACAGACTATAACAGACTATAATAGTCTAAGTACACAATGCATAATTCATGGCTAAACCAAGGCTAGGCTTGTGCAATATTTCACCAGCTCCCCTTTGCAATCTTTGAGGTTAAGACTGGGTAAATTGCACTGACTTTGCTAACTCAGCAAAACTGAAAAATTAGAAAAGAAACCCCTAACCTTTTCAATAATGGGAAGAGGCAAGAAGGCAGAGGGTGGAGAAAGGTATTGTTTAGATCTTGCAGCTAGGCATTTAAAAGTCACTGTGTACTAGGCTACCCATTATCTTATTAATATATAATTTTATTGTTGACAAATGTTTATTTTTCTGCTAAAATTAAGAGAGCAGATCACTTCCCTTCTTACACCTAATCACCAGCCCCTGTGCTCAGTTCACAATAGTCCTTCAATAAACATTTGTTTAAAGAACTTCCTTTTGATTTCCATTTGTTGTCTATGGAATGTAGCAATGAAATGTGAAGGTGAATATGCAATGACCAACAATAGTAATGGAAAGATGAATAAAATTAAGCACCTCAATGCAATCTGGATCCTGGACAACTTTTCCATTTATTATTTCTCAAAATGTAGAACAAATGAATGTGCATGAATTTCCCAAAGCTAAGAAGGTGAAACCAAGTCCTTGGCAGCACTTCAATAGCCACCAATGAGGCTCTATTCTGTTAAGGACCACCATGTCTTCCAGGGACCAGAGAGCTGGTGGATTCTGGGTGTAGAGTACAGTGTCATTTTTAGTAACTAAGAAATGAGAGAGGGAAGACAAATGTCAAGTCAGCACCAGCAGAAATTATTGTGTTTCCTGACAACGGGTGAACCATGCCTGGTGATGCGATAACCCTGAGCCCTGGGGAGTATATAGATTGGTCCAAATAGCAATATTTGTGCTAAGATAACTGTGGATGCAATTTATTTACTATTTTATTATTTTATTTTATTTATTTTATTTTATTTTAGACAGGGTCTTCCTCTGTCATCCAGGCTGGAGTGCAGAGCAATCTCTGCTCACTGCAAACTCCGCCTCCCAGGTTTAAGGGATTCTCCTGCTTTAGCCTCCTGATGTAGATACAATTTAATTCTTTCAAGGTACTCTGAAAATATTTTTAATAATAGAAATTGAAAGAATGCTATAAACACAAGAAGGTGAGACCTCCTGGTTTAGCCTTCTAAGCAAATAGATTTAACCATTCATTAACATCCTCTTTTGAATGTGTGGAGGTTGATGGTTATTTGCTGATCAAAAAAGCCAGGTGAACATTCTAATTACAGAATGTCTGTGACTTATAGTCACTGCAGGACTGTTTTTGCCTAAGAGTAAGCAGAAAAGATACTGGTTCTGCAAAGTTTTTATTCAGTGCTATAGGGAAGGTTTCTTTCACTGTTTAAAGTTTAGGGGGGCAGTGGGAGACTTAAAAGAGTTATGTTTTGATTATTTCACAACTCATGTTATTTTGACATATTGATGATATAAATATAATAGCAGATTGCATTGTTAATAAGAAATTTAAAATTAAAAACAGAAAAGCCTAGATAAGGCAGAAATCATTTACACTGAATCTGTTAAAAGGGATAACACTTCACTTCCTCTGAAAAATCGTATTATTTAGGGCCACTGTCTACACCCAATCAAGTTACTTAAAACCTCAGTACGTCACTAATAAACAAAGAGAGAGAGAGAGCAATAGAAAAACTTGAATGGTAGCTCAAGGCTTTCATGAAATTTAAAAGATGACGGTGAGTGGAAATTTTAAAAATTTGGATATGTTGAAGTAAAATCCCCGTGTAATTGCCCAGATAAAGAAATAGTGCCAGATCTCTGCAACATAGGCACACAGATTAGAATTTCTTTCTGGACCTTTAAAATATGCATTGAAAGCAAAACCATGTACCTTTCACAATATGGAAATAAAAACTCGTACTCTCACAAAATGTCCTTCTCTGAGTTGCACTTTAATGTTATGGCACCCTCTTTTGTTGGGAGCCATTGTAGGAGACAGTGATATGAAAACCACATCTGCATTTGCTGGAATGGGCTGTCAAAGGAATTATCCATTATCTATAGAAAATCACACATAAGAAACTCCTTTTGCTATCTGGTGCCAGGAAAATCTTTATCTCTAGAAACTAATCTGTTTCCTCCTTTCTAATAACAAGAATGATACAACTTTTATCCTGTTTCCCTTTTTGCTCTGGCTGCCAGGGAGTTCAGGGCCAAACTTGATGATCAGTCACAGTAATTATAATGGACTTTGTGGCTAGAGGAATTATTTCCTCAGGCTTTCATGGCTTTTATTTTCAATTTTTAGTTGTATTAATCACGTTTTATGTGTCTATGTGTGCACACATGTGAAGACTTGGTTTTAATTGTAACTTACTTCAAGTCCTTTTTTGAAAACAATGGATTGTGTTTATCTCATAAAAGTAAAAAATACAAGAGATGTATGTCAAAATATGCTTTTTCTTGGTACAAATAGCTTTCACACCTGTGTGTAGGCATATGCATTTTGTCTTTCTCTTTGGGGATAACTACTTCTAAACAAGTTATATGTTAGTCAACATTATACCCAGACAAGCTTTCTTCTGCTTATGGATCATTTATTTGACAAAACAATACATCCTTATTTATAGTTGATACCTTCCAGAAAATTAACACCATAATTTTGCAAAACTTTGTTAAGCTCACAGTTATCATGAGGTCCTTAAAGTTGGTTCTGATGGTTTGGCTGAATTCACAGAATCACTGTAGAGGATTCATTTACATTACATTTACCAAATGTTTGAAATGGACCATCATGTCATTTTCACTTTGCTTCAATGTTTTCTTTTTTCTTAGGTAATACATATGAAATAAATGGTTGATTTGCTTCAAATGGTCTATTTTCCTTCCCTGAGCCTGTTATATTAGCCAGCTTACATTTAAACATATTTTAGTCATATAGATTTTCCACTGACTAATAAGCAAAACACAGCTTTTTTTAAATCCTAAAAAAAGTACGTTAACATTCTTTCAAATTATTGTTTTAAAATAATGTTCCACATTAAATTCCCAAGCTTGGGACAAACCGGAAAGATCCCCTGAGTTTTTAAACCATATTCATTTCCCTGAGCACGGGGGCTCTGCATCCCGGATGGTACAATGCCTTCAGTGCCCCTGTCAGTTGGAATTTAGGAAGTCATTTCTCTTTAATGGTTGCCAGACCTCCTGGATAAGCTGGGGCACTTTGCTTTGCCCCAGATCTCCATTGAAAATGGAGCCTTCCTACTTAACTTTCCCTTCACCGTCACAAGAACACTGGGATCCTCCTGGCATAAAACCGTTTTGACCTCTGAATCATAAAGCTGTATATTAACAGTGGGATTGTTTGCAATTAGGTAACTGATCCTTTTCCCCGTTTAACTTGAGTCAGCTTATTCGATACTAACATAGTGCTTCTGTAACTCCACCTCTCCACCCGCCGCCTTTCACTCCCCTGACAGGTCTCCAAGAATAGCTGGGTGGCTTTGTTCTTCAACTCTGTACATAACCAAGAAACCAAGACCATAGAGGGACTGGATATCAGCTCAGGGCCTAGAATCAGACAAAGCCACCTCAGATTGAATCTGGGGGCTGCCACTTCCTAGCTGCATGACCTTGGGTAAGTGACTTAATTCTGTGAAACCTGAGTCTCCTCATCTGTAAAATTTGGATACCAATAACAGTACCTGCCTTGTAGGGTTGCTTCATCATTCAGCAAATAATTACCCAGAGTACCGACTATTGGTGAGGAACTGTGCCAGGGACCAGAATACAGTCAGAGCACACAGGGTTCTACCCTCATGGAGCTCTCATTATAGTTGAGGAGTCACATACTAAGCAAACAAATGAAAAATGCATAGTTACATATTTTGAGAAGTGCTCCAAGTGAGACAGAATTCTTTGGTGAGCAACAGTGAGAAGTTGTGGTGGGGGGAGTAGAAAGAAATCAGGGCAGGCCTGTTAAGCATGAAGCATTTCAATTATACCTGCAAGGCTACAGCAGAGGAAGCCAGGCGCAGGACACGCGGAAGGGAATTTCAGGAAGGCGGAACAGCACATGCAAAAGGTCCTAAGCAGGCAAGGCCTGGCTTTGTTTGAGAAGAAAAGTGAACTATTGTGCCTTCGGTGGACTGCGTGAGAAGCCAAAATCTCAAAAGTGAGGTTGGTGAAGCTCAGTAGCGATCCAAGACACAAAAAGACTTGATCCAGAGTTTAGAACAGATCAGAAGTCAAGGAACTACAGAACTGCAGTCCATGGGCCCACTGCCTGTTTCCTTTTCTTTCTTTTTTTTTTTTTTAGACAGAGTCTCACTCTTTCGCCCAGGCTGGAGTGCAGTAGTGTGATCTTGGCTCACTGCAACCTCTGCCCCCTGGGTTCAAGTGATTCTCCTGCCTCAGCCTCCCAAGTAGCTAGGATTATAGTCTTGTGCCACTATGCCCAGCTAACTTTTGTATTTTTAGTAGACATGGGGTTTCACCATGTTGGCCAGGCTGGTCTTGAACTCCTGACCT
The DNA here is from genome assembly GCF_028878055.3 of Symphalangus syndactylus. Classification (NCBI taxonomy): domain Eukaryota; kingdom Metazoa; phylum Chordata; class Mammalia; order Primates; family Hylobatidae; genus Symphalangus; species Symphalangus syndactylus. The sequence goes on along the minus strand of NC_072423.2, from coordinate 105,116,310 downwards.
CAAGTGATCTTCCTTCCTTGGCCTCCCGAAGTGCTGGGATTACAGGCATGAGCCACCACGCCCAGCCCCACTGCCTGTTTCTATAATAAAAATTGTACTGGAACACAGCCATACCCATTTGTTTATGAATTGTCTTTGGCTGCGTTCACACTACTCGCAAGCCTAATATATTTACTATCTGGCCTTTTAAGAAAAAGCTTGTCAACTCCGAAACAGTAAACTTCAGTAACTGTTTAAATAAAACAACAACCAAAAGGGGAAACAAAAAAGCCATTTTTTCCCCACATATGTGAGAGCAAGTAACAGGCTTTAATTCAAACACCTTTGAGAAATGGTGTAAATGAAAATCCTGAAAACATCTAGAATGTAGGACTATTGGAAAATTAAGATGAACAAACTTAAAATATTTTAAGACTTTTCAGAAATTATTTCTATTCATAATGTGTACACATTAAGCATATGAAATAAGACACTTCCACTTCCAGCATTGTGGCTGACTAGATGCTAGGAAAGGCCCTTTGAAAACATTTTTTTTATTGCATTGCTGGGCTCATAGGAAATAGGAAAACCCTCAAATGAACTAAAACAAACAAATAAACAAAATTCCAAAACTGAGCTGAAACAAGAATGGTATGCTGAAAGCCCACATAAACAGAAGAGGTTGCTCTGAACACAAACACCATGGTCATGTGTACAACTGAGAGACTCAGCCAGTGGCAAGTTGGAAGGGCTTAACATGAAAGCCCTGATAAACCAGGATTCTTAAAGGAGCTAGGTGATCCTAGATTGATAGCAGCTCTCTGCTCCCAGAAGAAGCAAATTTTCTCTGCAGAAAAATATCTCCATTTCAGTCACTTGTGGTTCCCACTAAGATTTGTCAAATATAAATTCCCCCAGATCACCAAGCATATAAGGAAACCAGTCAAACATATAAGGAAACCAATGAGGGAAAGGTAGTGGAACAGACGAGAATAAGTGCAAATTTAGATATACATCCCCAATGGCTTCGGATATTAGAATTATTAACTATAGAATATAAAATGGCTATTTTCAAAATTCTTATAAATAACATGCATATTATGCATATATACATTACACACATATACATAGTAAGTGTGTATTGCACATTGAAATTTTGCTAAGAGAGTAGATTTTAGGTGCTCTTTCTACAAAAAAGATTAGAAATAAAATAATTAAATGAAAAATGAGCACGCAACAACAGACTATCAAAAGTTACTAGAAAGATTTGAAGAATCCAAATTGAACTTTGGGGAATTAAAAAATATAATTGTTAATCTAAAATAATAAATGGGTTTAGCCACATAGTAGACACAGGTGAAGAGAGAATGAGTGAACTAGAAGATAAAACTAGAGAAACTAGCCAGAATGCAGCTCACAGAGATCAGGGGAGAGAAAATGTGAATAGGACATCAAGCAATATGGAGGACAGAAAAGGAAAGTCTAGCACATTCATAATTAGAGCCCATAAAGAGAGACTGAAGACACAGAGAGAAGGTAATACATATTTGCAAAGATAATGGCTGATAATTAAACAGAACTGGTGAAAGATGTAAATTTATACATGTGTGAAGCAGGATAAAATAAAACTAATACCGATACATTAAGACCACACAGCATTAAAGAAAAAAGATCTTAGAAATAATCACAGAGGGGCCAGGTGCGTGGCCCATGCCTGTAATCCCAGCACTTTTGGAGGCCGAGGCGGGCAGATCACAAGGTCAGGAGATCAAGACTATCCTGGCTAACATGGTGAAACCCCGTCTCTACTAAAAATACAAAAAATTAGCCGGGCGTGGTGGCATGTGCCTGTAGACCCAGCTACTCGGGCAGCTGAGGCAGGATAATCTCTTGAACTTGGGAGGCGGAGGTTGTAGTGAGCCAAGACCATGCCACTGTACTATAGTATGGGTGACAGAGCAAGACTTCGTTTCAAAAAAAAAAAAAAAAAAAAAAGAAAGAATCACAGAGAAAAGATAGCCACTTACAATTAGCCCAACAGCCAAGTTTTCCACAGCAACAGTGGAAGCCAGACATTAATGGAATAACATGCTACTGAGAGAAAATAACTATCAACGCCAAATTGGGTGAATCAAGGATGAGGGTAAAAGAAGGACATTTTCAGAGAAACAAAAATTGAAATGGTTTATCACCAATAGACCTACACTAAAAGAATTTTGTAAACGCATAAAGAATTACAAGCCAAGAAGAAAAGTTTAAGATGTAAGAAGGTATGGTAAACCAAGAACATTATTTTTAAAAAATCATTTTATAAATGGTTTAGAATTAACTATATGTTTTTAAAAATAATGTCCAATTTATTGCTCAAAAAATAAATAATAAAGTAATAGACAAGAAGTGCATGTACGTAAGAGGGTGGTACACAGAGTTAATGTATATTCTCATCTCTATAATATGGAAGGGGGATTCATTGGTCACAGTAGCAGGGCTAGTAGGGGCCATGTACAGCTCAATCACACAGCTTTTTACTCAACAAAGCTGATCCAGCAACCACCATGGCTCAATGTATAAAGTGCTACTGCAAAGGCCAATGCTGAGTCCCTGTGTGGACTAACTGGCTACCTAGTGACACATTGATGACACTTGACTTCTCTGACTTTGAAGAGGGCAGTACCTTGATTTACATAGGATAGAAACATTCTGTGTGTGGATTTTCCTTCTTTTCCTTCAGTATTCTTCCAGGACCACAATTCTTAGATAGATAAATGCCTTATGTATCACATGGCATCCTACACAACATCACCTCCAATCATGGGACATATTTTACCACATGCAGTGCATCAAAGGATCCACTCCACAGAAGTTCTGGTTTAGTAACAGCTCAGTGACAACACACAAAGAGGTTAGGATACTTTCCTATAGGAATGGAGTATGTGCCTTAAATCAGAGGCCACTGTATGGTGCCATCTCTCCCATAGTAAGGATGCATGACTGGAAAAACTGAGGAGGATGTGGGAGTGGCCCCTCTCATGAAAACACCTAATACCTTGTTGGAATAATGTTTGCTTCTACCAGAGAATATTATCATGATATGATGAATTAGAAACCGAGACTGTCCTTTGGCCATTTTGGGCTCTTCATTCCATTGACCCAACAGTCAGAGTAGAGGTCACCATTATTGCTATATAATAGGGATAAGGAAGGCAATATGCATAACCCAGGGATTCACTGGGGTGCCCTTAAACAAAGGCCCTGGTCAGTGAAAACAGTGGTAATCCAATCAAGTTAAAGCCATCAAGGACCGAGATTACTTCCATTATTGAAACATGACAGAAGACGGAAATGTGATTACTAGTGAGACCTTGTAGTCAGTTATAGAGACAGGAGCTATAGCAGCTTTCTTTCTTTCTTTCTCTTTCTTTCTCTTTTTTCTCTCTCTTTCTCTCTTTCTTTCTTTGTTTCATGGAGTCTTGCTCTGTTGCCCAGGCTGGAGTGCAATGGCATGATATCGGCTCACTGCAACCTCCGCCTCCTGGGTTCAAGCGATTCTCCTGCCTCAGCCTCCCCCCGAGCAGCTGGGATTACAGGCACATGCTACCATGCCTGGCTAATTTTTGTATTTTTAGTAGAAATGGGGTTTCACCCTGTTGCTCAGGCTGGTCTCGAACCCCTGACCTTGTGATCCACCCGCCTCGGCCTACCAAAGTGCTGGGATTACAGGTGTGAGCCACCGTGCCCAGCCAGCAGTTATGTTTTAAGTCACCACTAAGTGACTTTTTTCTCCCCTTACCCCCAACTTCTACCATATAAAAAAAGACAATGCTCATGACAGCTCGTGTTTTAGATGTATGGCCAAACTGACATTATCTCACAATGACACAAGACCAAAGGTGACTCCACACCTCCCTCGTGTTGGGAGCACCAACTTTTCATCTTGATGAAAACAGGAGTAGAGGCCAAGAGGCAAATGAGTGAATAGCACTAGATATTGTCCATTTGCCCTTCTAGATCCATCTCCACTTTTCTCTCCTTGCTTTCTTCCCCACAGGGTGACATATACAAATGGCAGCAGAGAGCTCTGCACCCTCAGGCTTCCAGCGGAGTTGAGCTAATAGCAGGAGATAGATGTAGGAAGGAAAGTGAGGTCAGCACATTTATTCCCCTGGTTCTCTCCCAGTAAGTTCACCTCAGACTGGCTGTGTCCCTCAAAAGAGGGTTACTATCCTTCTTAATGCAGCTCTAGGGGACTCTCTCTTCTTCGAGGGTCTGAAAACCTCTCCCTCTTTTGTCATTTTGGGCCTAGAAGCAGTGACATTTCTGCTGCTGTAGCACTAGGTTCTTGAACAAACCATAGCATTCCCCTACATCGTGCCCACACCTTTGGAATTAATCCCTTTGTACAAAATTGCTTCTTGAATTATCTCAAGTTGAAATATCTGTTTCTATTGGGACCTGACTGACCCATTCACTGTGATTGCATATTACTTAATACAATGTCTATGAACCAACACCCACACAAAGAGATTTTCTTAAGATGCCCATAAACTGAGAGACCTGGGTAATTCCCAGACCCGGGTAAAGTCCCAGGGAATTCCCTGTGGACTCAAAACCGGTTAACTGTTTGGAAGCACCTGACAGGCTCAGAAAAACTTTTTATAAGAATATTTTCTGGTAACCAGGGAGAAAGAGGTCCAAGAGGGATGTGAAAAGTCAGGTGCTTGCTTCTTCTGGTTGTAACTCTTGAACAATTTCTATGGAAAACCAAGAGAGAGCCAAAGGTTTGTCTAAAAACCAGGTTACTGAGTTAAGAGAAATATTAATCCAGCTTAGTGTTACCTTCTCGCAGGACCAATTTCCTTAGAACAATTTGAATCATTTGAATGGGTTTGAATTTATAATCAAATGACCAACTGACCAGATACCCAGAGGGAATCATAATATTTCTGGAAGGAAGAGGTTCTCTAAGTGAGCACATGAGCATCACGTGGAAGTAGGACTGGCTATAATTTGGCAGGGCCCAGGGCAAAATGAAAACGTGGGACCCTTGTTAAGAAATTATTAAGAATTCCCAGATGGTCATAGCAGAACCATTAAACCAAGCACAAGGCTCTTCTAAGTGCAGGGCCCTGTGTGACCACACAAGTAGCCCACCCATGAAGCCTGCCCTGCCTGGAGGGTTTGTTACAACACAAACTGCTGTGCCCTGCTCCCAGAGCTTCTGATCCAGTGGGTCTGGGGCAAGGCCCAAAAATTTACATTCCTAACAAGTTCCTGGGTGCTACTGATGCTGCTGGTCCAGGGACCACACTCTGAGAACCACCACCCTAGATAATATAGAAGACAGGGGAAAAAAAAAACCTCAGAATAAAATGAACACATGACCAGTGTATTTAGAGCTTAAGCTGACCAATCTATATGGATTTTGTACTGAATATCACAGTGTATATCTACAATTCATAAAAAGGTAAATGTACTCAATTACAAATTTATAGATACAAATTTAATATCCTGAACATTATTAACTGCCTATATCACATTTAATTATTCCTTTTCCCAACAAATGCTTTTTGTCTACTTTATGCCAGGGTACTGTGCTTGCTCACGTATTATGTATTGAATAGGTCATAAATAAATGAACATATTATTTAGAATAGTGATCTTGAGTATAGGGGAAGGGGAGGTATGAAGTTCAGATAGGGAGAACACCCAGATAGGGAAATTAAAATGTGGGAATGCTATGTCATTTTTTATAAGCGCAAACCTATTAGAAGTCTATTAAGAAAACACACCTTGACAAATATTTTGATTTTGATAAAACTGATACATAAAATAGAACAAGGATCATATCTCAGTGCTTTTTAAATGGTAGACAACTCATTTCAAGTAAGGAAGAAATGTTTGGTTTTCATGGTTACCTACAAAAGTTTATTGAGAATTTTAAACTCCTGTCCTATATTGAAATACTGAGTATATAAACACACAAACAAAATCTTCAAAAATTTTCAAATACTCCACTTGGAATAACCCAAGTTATTTGTTAAGAAAATCAGCTAGTTTAGGGGGAATTTTTTTTTCTGAAGGATTAACAGAAAGTTAGATATCCTTCTATGAAGATGACACTACCCCACTGTCACTTACAAGGTCTTACAAAGACACTGACTGTTTTCACAAACATCTCCAGCATCACAGCCTGCAAGAGTCCATGCCAGCTTCAGTGTTCTGGTTTCTCTTTCTGAATATACGGTGTGGTTAGCTATTGACCATACATCATTACGATTTCAAAGAATGAAAAGTTCGCTCATGTGGAATGTAGGTATTCTTGACCTCTGAACTCCATTGTTCTGAAGCCGGGGAAAAATATGAGTATGGCGGTGATACTAAACAAATCTGATAAGGTCATGCCTGGCTTCAAAGGAAGACCAGTAACCAAGTGCACAATAGCCTGCAATTTCCAGTATATTCTTCTCTCTAAGCCTTGAGTTGTTGATAATTAACTTCCTACTATTCTAAACTGAATTTATTGCTTTTTCAATTGCAATTTTTGTAAAATTAAATAATTAAAATTTTAAAACATTATATGACATTCAAAAAATTAAATAAGTGATATTTTTCTCCCATGGCCTCCCTACCTCACACTTAAATATAACGATGAAAATATATGTACCATATTACAAGGGTTTACTGGGAAGAACATTAATGAAGAATACCAAGAAAACTTTATGCTAGACTTCCAAAACATAAAAATAAACACAGGAACTCCAATTTCCAATAAAAATGCTCAAATCAAGGGCATTTCAACTGATGAATATTTACTATGCGTTTCTGGTAATTTTTTTTTGTAAAGCCATCTTTTTTTTTCAAGCACAGATCAAAGAATAATTTGTATCTGGTCCCCTGTTGATTTATATCAGTTTAACTGCCAATATTTCTTAATTCAGAATGAAATTGCACAGAGCTCAATTTATAAATATTTATCTATAAAGTTAACAACTGTGAACTGTAGTGGTGTGTCAAACTGTAAACACAGTCATGGAATATTGGTTCATTTTGAGAACAGATGTTATGCTATCTCCATCATGGGACTGATTGCAGGAGAAACAAGTCATGATTTAGTCTCTTGCTTTTTAGCAACTTTCAAAACAACAGGTAAATCTAGGGAGAGCAAAACCTGACACTTCAGTCCCCACTTTCCATGCCTGCCACAGTGACAGACATCACTAACTTAACCTAGAACTTCCTCAGAGCTCAGATTACCCTTGGTATAATTTTCATCATGTGCTCCAGCAGTCACTATCTATTGACTGGAAGCTATAGAAGATTCAAGCTATTTTCTCTGTATTTAATTCTCGTATCTTGCAGTGGTCAAAATTTTTTTTGGGTAGTATATTTTCAAATATTAGAAAGTCTGTAGCATTCTCAAAGGGATTAAGAGATTGAAAACAATTATAAATAAATTTCACCAACAATAATAATCGAATCCCTCTCACATGCTCTTGGTCTAGTAAAGTGGCCACAATTATCTGGTTCATTTTGTATCCAAGTTACCCTCAAAGGGTAACTTTACAGCTTTGGCTACATGCCTGCATTTACTCACAGAGTAAAGCTCTCATGTACCCATTAAACACATTCCTTTAGGTCCTCCTGGTGGTCTGCTTAGGAGAGTAAACTCTACTGTTAAGAGAATAGGGTGAGATGCTGTCGGTTTGCCTTAGAAATAACATTTTGGCCAATGAGTGTTAGCCTAACCCCAGAGACGGAGAGGATGATTAGAAGTCTACTGGTTGTTTGCTGTGAAAAACAATTAGGTATCCCTGTTTTGTTTGCATTATTTCCTTTAATCCTCTCAGCACTGCTGTGAGAGAGAACTGAGGTTCAGCGAAGTGAGTTCCTTGCCTTGTGACCCCAGGAAGAACTGACAGAGCCAGGACTCTAATCAGGAGATATGGCTGACTTCAAAGCCAGTGTGCTAAGCCTGTCTGTAACTCTGCCCTCTGGTGACTAACAGAATCCAGGGACCTTCCATAGCAGGAATGGATCTTAAAAACCAACAGCCATACCCCAAAATGAAATAGCCACCATCATTCTTTTCACTGCTTCAGTCCGAGTTGGTTTTATTGAGGGCAGGGAATCCACTTCCTGCTTGGACCAGGTGCCTGAAAGCAACTGTTCTTCTGCTTGCTTCAGGAAGTCTTTCTGAATCACTGGTCTTCCACATGAAGTGTGGCAACTCATAGGAGATAAAGCAGATGAGAGGGCTTTATAAACATTAAAAGCCACAGTGCCACACAATATGAATTAGTGTCAGAATTACTTAAATTTAGCCCTCTACCTTCAAACAGGAGCTATATTTTTATTCTCACTTTATAGGTGAAGCAATGGAGGAAGGAAGACAGGGACCCTACTAACCTTTATTGAGTACTTACATACCAATGCTCTTCTAGACACGACATACATGAGATCATTTAATTCTCACAACAGGCACCAAGTATATGTTTTTAATTCCTCTGTTTAATTTTTATTACCATGTCACCTACTACATGTTTTACTTATTTAATTTACTTATCATCTGTGCCCTCCCCATCCCATTAGACTCTTCCTTAAGTGATTCAGATTTTGGTCCGTTTCATTTACTGCTCTATCTCTAATAGTGCCTGACATAGAGCAGATGTTCAATAAATATTAGTTGAGTAACTAAGTGGAGGCTCAGAGAGATTCAGTACCTTTCTTGAGGTCACACACTTGGAACTGAGCCCTGTGTCATCTGTATCCAATCACCACATGAACACTCCCAGCTCTGAACTTGGGGTTGTCGAATGATTGACAAGTCCCACAAGCAAGCAGAAGACTGAGGACAGTACAGTTACATTTGGATATAACTTGGCATTGCATTTCACAGGAAAAAATTGTGACGTTTGTCACAGGTAGGGAGGGGTGCTACCAGATGTGCTCCGAAATTATTGCTTATTCACAACAACAACAACAAAGAAAGAAGTTTAGTCCAGAGATAGCAGACAGATCTCTAGATTTGGAAAACCCTAAAATAAATGGTCCTGATGGGATTACACACCCAGAAACCCAGCTCACAATTCCTCCTTGATACTTTCCTCCCAGTCTTTGGCCCCTGTCTGGTTCAGATACCTGTAATTAAACTCAACAGAAACTGACCAAGGGCCTACTCAGGGCCACTTTGCGTCACCCACAGGTGGGAACTGGGTAAAATGTTCTGAAATATTCAGTCTACTATGAGGAGAAAGGCAATGAGACACTGAAGTTCATATGAAGCATTACAAAAATGATAGAGCATACAATAGAGTGCTGAGGAAGGAAAGTCTGTTATCTAAAAGCTTAAAGAAGATATGAGGGGCTGGGTGTGGTGGTTCACACCATAATCCCAGCACTTTGGGATGCCAAGGTGGGCAGATCAATTGAGGTCAAGAGTTCGACACCAGCCTGACCAACATGGTGAAACTCTGTCTCTACTAAAAACACAAAAATTAGCTGGGCATGGTGGCATGTGCCTGTAATCCCAGCTACTCAGGAGGCTGAAGCAGGAGAATTGCTTGAACCCAGGAGGCGGAGGTTGCAGTGAGCTGAGATCGTGCCACTGCACTCCAGCCTGGGAGCAAAACTCCATCTCAAAAAAAAAAAGAGAAGAAGAAAAAAGAAGGAAGAAGAAGAAAGAAGAAGAAGAAATGAGAGAGGAGGGAGCTTGTGACCTGGGCTAGGAAGAGTCACTGTCCAAAGGAAGGAGGAATCACAAGGTCACCACCAAGCTGAAGCAGAGGAACCATAGATTCTAGAGGTCTAAGCAAAACTCAGAAGCAATAGAATTGAGCCCCGGGATTCTCACCCAGGGGTGATTTTGCTACACAGGTGACATTTGGCAATGTCTGGAGACATTTTTCACAACTAGGGAGGGGTGCTACTGGCATCCAGTGGGCAGAGGCCAGGGATGTTACTAAGCATCATACAAGACAAAGGACAGACCCTACAACAAAGAATTGTCCAGACCAAAATGCCAATAGTGGCAAGGCTGAGAAAGCTTGACTCGTAAATCATGAGCTTTGAAGGCCAACACACCTAAGTTGGGGTCCCAGCTCTACCCCTAAGTAGCCAACGGATATTGGGCAAATGACTTATCCTCACTCAGCTTCAGTGTGTTTTTCTGTTAAATGGCAAATACTAGTGGTAACTACTCCACAATGATCACTCCTTCATTCAGCAGGTATGCTTAAGGGGTCTCCTAAGTGTGGAGCTAAACATGGAATTTGGGCATAAAAGCAATCAATGATACTAAAGAGGTAGAGGTGCTACTGAAGAGATACATGATGGCTAAAGAAGCTCCAAGAAGGATCATCTACCCTACACAAGAGAGATCAAAGACTTCCTGGAAGAAGTAGCATTTAATTCAACATGTGAAGGATGGTGAAGGATGACTCAGATAAAGAGGAGTGGATTAAATGAGATAATAAATGATACTCATCATGAGATGCGTACATTGCACCAGGTACTAGGGTAAAAGTTTCTCTTCTTCCTATGTACTTGGCTCCTTGTTTAGACATTTTCTAAACTTCATTACAGTTGATATGGCTGTGAGACCATGTTCGTGCCAATATAATTGAGGAGTAATGTGTTGATTTCTGGGCCTGGGATTTTAGGTCATTGATTTCCCAATGACTTCTTTTTGTTTCTTCCTGAATGCAAAATAGGGAAGTAGCCCAGACCCAACTTCAAACATGCTAGGGCAGGGGTAAGCAGAGTTCTTCTGTGAAGGGTTATATAGCAAATATTTTCAGCTTCGTGGGTCATATGAACTCTGTTGCAATTACTCAGCTCTGCTAGTATAGCACAAAAGTATCTACAATACACAAGTGGGCGTGGCTGAGTTCCAATAAAACTTTATTTATAAAAAAAAAGTAAACGACTGGATTTGGCCAGCCACAGTTTTCTAATCCATCTGCTAGAGATGGAGGAGCAATAAGATGGAAGGAACCTGGATTTATGACAGATAACGTGGTCTAGAACTTCCCTATCAAGCCAGACTCCTTCCTTTGGAATTGTTAAGAGAGAAAGAAGTAAATACATACTTTAAGCCTTATAACTTAGCCTTGCCTTAACTAACACACGGGCTTTTCAGGCTTCTTTGGGCTTATTTAGACTGTCCTTGGAACCCAATAATTATGTACGTATAATAGAGTCTTCTGCTAAAATGACCTCTGAGCATGAGGCTTTTGGAAGTAAGGCTGCCTTCAGGCTGGAGGGAGCTCATGCTTTAGCATCAAGGGTTGAGGGTTAAATTCTCAGCACTCATTCCCCATCCAGCTGAGTGAAGCAAATTGGAGACATCACCATCATTTCAAAATTCAAAGTTTATAGAAAACCTAATAAATCGTCTAAGTCTGGCTTCCTGACACCTATTGGTGTCCTCCTGGAAACTCCCCTCTAAGTAAGTGGATGGTGAGTGCATCAAACGAGGTGAAACAGCAGACAAACTCTGGGTGCTTGCCAGCAGGCCATGCTGGCTCAATGGGGCCTCAGTGACCTAAAATAAGATGAAAGTAGAATTTCTTGTGGGCCTCTGGACCAAACTCAATGATGGTGTTATTTATTTCTGGTTTGCCTATAGCTGTTTTTGTTGGGAAAGTAGGAATGCAAAAGTATCCCAGGCAGATCTTTTTCCAAAAGAGTTTGAAACAAAATGATTACAATTCTTTTTACAGTCACAATCCATTTACATCTGTAACTATTTCAAGTAACCCCACCTTCAACAGAAAGTAATCATTGCCAATTCTAAATCTCTAGACTATGACAAAAGAGAGCTAAACCAGTCAGAGGCACTGGGAGAGGAGGGAGGGATGGCAGTGCCAACATGTTTCCATTAGAGGGAACTTAAAAAGTATCCAGTTTAGTTGGATTCTCCCATTTCACAGATGAAAAAATTTTGACTCGGAGAGGGTAAATGTTCAAGGACAAAAAACTAAAATAATATATTATTATACCATAATTATATATATATATATATAACGTATAACTAAACATATATATATATATATATAATTGTGAGAGAATATGACTCTACTGGTCCTTTTCCCCTTTTGTTTTCTATATTGAAAAGATCCAGAGGTAAATGTGGATCTCAACTTTTTAATCAATTTTTATGACCAAATCACAAACTCTTATAAAACTTGGAGTTAATAAAGCCTCCAGAATATTGATTTATTTATTAACTTCACTTAGTTGTCTACTAAGAAAAATGGTATGAACAAGTAAGATATTTATACTTGGTCTGGTCAAATAGCAGCTGTGTCCCCCAGTGCAGTCTTTTTAAAAAAATTCTACAGAATTCTATGGCATTCAAAAATAAGATGGAAAAGAAAGGCAGTACTAGTTACATTTAGAGTCAGATGTAAAGATGCATCATAAACAAAATTCACTTTTATGTTTCGAATATCCCTGTACCTTTTAAAATTGATATATAATATATGTACAGTGTTTTGGTATACATGTGGTGTTTTGTGGCATGCATAGAATGTGTAATGATCCAGTCACAGCATTTAGGGTATCTATCACCTGGGACTTTATCATTTGAGGACATCAGTCTAGGCAAGGATTATATGGCTAGTATCTGAAAAACACAGGCAACAAAAACAAAAGTAGACAAATGGGACAACATTAAACTAAAAAGCTTATGCATAGCAAAGGAAACAATCAACAGAGTGAAGCGACAACCTGTTGAACGAGATAAAGTATTTCCAAACTATTCATCTAACAAGGGACTGATATCCAGAACATATAAGGAACTAAAACAACTCAACAGCATAAAAATTTTAACTTGAGTACCTCTGTAAAAAAATAAGAAATAAAATAAAATAATAACCCCATTAAAAAGTGGACAAAGAACATAAAAGGACATTCCCCTGCACCTTTGAATAGGTTCTCACCTGGTTTCCAAAGAGTCCTGTGGCACACACCCTAAGGGTAGTGAAAGATAAAAGATTCCAACACAGCTCTGCATGGCAGGGCCCCTGCACCAGGCTGCCACTTATCACCCCATTGTAAGTCTAGTAACAGTTCCTCCCTGCCTTACTTAGAGTGGCACAGACACTCACAAAGTCAGAAAGACTTGGACCCCAATCTCAACAGGCTATGACTTCTTTGAAAAGCCAGAGCTGGGACATGAAAATGTTCGGTACATGGTACTATACTGTTGATTTCCACCTAAGCCATGTATTTTACAGTGAAATATGTATAAATTCTCCAGCCTGGTATTCAGAAAGATCAGGTTGGCTGGGAAGTTCTGGGATCACAATCCAATCTCCAGGAAATCACACCAGGGCCATTTGTCTATCAACACAACCAAAGTATCAAAGTCCCCACTGGGCTTCCCTACAAGCTGGTTGGCATCCGTGCCTCAAATCACAGAGGCTTTGTGGTAAGAAATCAGCTGGAACAACTGCTGGCCACATTTTTGATACTCCAAACTGCAGGGAAAATGCACGTATCAAGTGTTTTCAACACATTTTCAGATACACCAAATATGTTACAATAAAGAATATCTCAGGTAGAGGAAAACAGTTTTGTTAGTTCTTGAGTATAGTGTCAAAGGGGCTGGGAAGGCTTACACATGAAGAGCAAAGATGTACTTCACATTAAATAACCCACGATGACAAGATTTTAAGGAGATAAATCCTTTTCTTCACAAGATATGTGTAACTCACTGGCATGTCTACAAATCATCAGACAACTACTGTACATTTTAAAAATCCATCTTAGTCCTCCGTTCATGAAAACATTTTCATATTATGACACGTGCAAATATCTCTGCTCCTTTTTTTTCTTTTTTGGTTACACACAGAATTCATATTATAGAAGAAAATGCAGAAGCTAAAGATAAGGAAAAATAAAAACAACAAACTATAATATCATCAACCCAAAATAAATAATTTTCAGACACTGGTAAACATCCCTCCAAATATTTCTATCTTTTTCTCTCATGTCTTATTCCCCTCCTCTCTCCTCCAAGTACATAACACACAGACATACACATCCTAAAATGAATGCACACTCTACATAGTAACCTGAGATTTTTTCACTCAGTGATATATGTAGAATATCTCTCTCTCTCTCTCTCTCTTTTTTTTTTGAGACGGAGTTTTGGTCTTGTTGCCCAGCCGAAGTGCAATGGCATGATATCAGCTCACTGCAACCTCCGTCTCCCAGGTTCAAGCGATTTTCCTGCCTCAGCCTCCCAAGTAGCTGGGATCACAGGCATGTTCTACCACACCCAGCCAGTTTTGAACTTTTAGTAGAGACAGGGTTTCACCATGTTGGCCAGGCTGGTCTCGAACTCCTGACCTCAGGTGATCCACCTGCCTCGGCCTCCCAAAGTGGTGAGATTACAGGTGTGGGCCACCACACTTGGCCTAGAATATCTCTTAATGAAAATAAATGCATATCTATATGATACCTTAATGGGTATATTGTTGTTGAACAAATAAGAGATGTCTCTCCTTCCCTCTACTATCATAAATGATTCTTTAATAGATATAGAGATCCATGTACCTAGATCTTTATGTATCTGTCTCGCAGTTTCCACAGGCTAAATTCATAAAAGAACAGTCACACCAAAGAATATAAATATTTTAATGTTTCAGAAGCCTACAATTCCCATGTTAGGATGAGTGCTGTTCAGAGCTGTCAGAACTTAGTGATATGGAAAGGTTCTATATCTGCACTATCTGATACAGGAGCCACTATCCACGTGTGGCTAATATGCATTTAAAATGCCATTAGGATTAATTTTTAATTTGCTTTTATTTTAATTTAAATAGCAATACATGGCTAGCAGCTACCGTGTTAACATCACAGATTCTAGATCAAGTCATTATTACCTGAACTTTTAAGAGTAAATGTGCCATATCAAGCATGTCTTTTCTTAATTAATCCCAAACTTTATGAAATTAAAGAACATAATCTTTCCTATCAAAGAGCTTTTAGGTACTCTCTCTCAAGTGGTCTTCACAGTACCTTCTGAGAAAACAAGGGCAGGCATTATTTTTTTCCATTTCATACATGATGAAAACTGGAGATCACAGAGGCAAAGTAATTCAGAGTAAGTTAAAAGAGGCATATGGCACACAGTCCATGTTTTCAGATCTTTGTCCAATGTTCTTTGCTTATAAAATTAGTCTACATTACCTGAGCCTTACACAAATGGAGTTCTGCCAAAACTGAGCTCAATTTCTTGCCACCTAGCCTTTGCCTATGTGGTTCCCACTGCCAGGGACACTGGTCTTGTTCCTACTCCTTTGCCTACCTACCTGCTCTTTATCTTCCAGAAATCAGCTTAGATATCACCTTGCTTCCTCCAGCAACCTTTCCCTGACCATGCACCCACAAGGCCTGTGTTATGTATTCCATTCACAAAATCCTGTAGCATTCTATTCTCACCCTAGGCATAATACCTAGGGTGTCACCCTAGACATAATTGTGAGGAAGGAAGAAATCTTCCTTCCTCACAATTGCCTATTTCTCTTTTTTTTAATTTTATTTTGTTTTATTTTAATTTCCAGGATACATGCACAGGATGTGACGCTTTGTTACATAGGTAAACGTTACATAGGCCATGGTGGTTTGCTGCACCTATCAGCCCATCACCTAGGTATTCAGCTCCACATGCATTAGCTGCTTATCCTCATGCTCTCCTTTCCCTGCCCACCCCACAGGCCGCAGTGTATGTTGTTCCCTTCCCTGTGTCCATGTGTTCTCATTGTTCAGCACCCACTTATAAGTGAGAACGTGTGGTGTTTGGTTTTCTGTTTCTGAGTTAGTTTGCTGAGGATAATAATTGCCTATTTCTTTATCTGAAATCGGAAGCTGTGCTAAAGCAGGGGCCATGCCATTCTTGTTTACTTCAAGACCTTCAGCAGCTAGCAAGGTACCTTCTCCCATGTAGTGGACCTCGACAACCACTTGCTGAAGCAGTAAATAAAAGTATAATAGAAGAAGGGATCCCCACAGCATGTTTGTTAGCAAAGAGCAAGTATTCTGAGGTTGGAAAAATAACTTCAAATAATCCATTAATGTGACACTCAAAAGAATACATAATCAATTATAAATATAAACTAATCCATCAAGCAAATACTTGTTGTGCATCCATGATGTTCCAGACATTGGATTCCAGATTCCAAAGATCCAACAGAGAATAAGAGAGTCACAATTACTGCTATAATCTGATGAAACAGGCAATCCACAGGGCACCCAACTACAAGTGGGAGGAGATATGATGAATGAGGTTGAGAGGGCAATCAAAGAGAACAGGAGGGAGGATCTACTTAAAAGGCGGGGAAGGGAGCATTCCAAGCAAAGGGAGTTTGACTATTTTATTGAAAGCATGGTAATAATAAACACAAAACCCAGGGTCATGGGTGTATCTCAGGGCAAGGCACGCAATAGGAGAGGGGGAAACTCCACACAGACATAATGTTATAATTAATCTGCTGACTCTTGGTGTGATAGTCTGTGTTTGTGTGTACGTGTGTGCATGCGTGTGTGTGCATGTGCATGTGTCTTGCATGCTGCCTGGACCAATGATGACAGTACGGCATGAATCAAGTATCATGGTTAAATTAACTCCATAACCTAAGGTCCATTTGAAAGATGAATGAGTGCCAGGCACTGTGTTAAGCACTGTACACTTTCTTATTTCAATTCTCATAAAGGTCCAATGAGAAAATACTGTCATTATCCCTATTTTGCCTATTAAGAAACCGAAGCACAGAAAAACCAAGTACCTTGCTAATGTCCTATGGAAAGCAAATGTTAGGAGATGTACCAAGGCAGCTTGACTCCAGAGCCACAGTCCTCTAAACCACTGCTATACAAACCTTCTCAGGCTATACTGGTTCGGTTACCTATGCGTCCAATACGCTATAGCTAGGTTCCTCCTAGCCACCCTGGGCTATTTAAATTTGAATTAATTAAAATTGAATAAAATTTAAAATTCAGCTGCACCAGCCATATTGCAAGCACTCAGTGGTCACATGGAGCAAGTGGTTACCCTCCTGGAGAGTGCAGATGGAGAACTCATCACCACAGAAAGTTCTACTGGACAGCCCTGGCCTAGATGATTGCAGAATCAAGCACATAGCTCAGGTCAGCTCATTCCCTGGTTCTGTGCTCGTTCCCTTACTCCACACTGCTTCTCAGTGATCTTGACAGTCCTTACAGAATCTGTACTCAGGAAGGTCCTTTGAAAATCTGCCCTGCACTGAGCTGGAAAGGTACAAGGTGACCGGGAACCGTCTGACCAGATAGCCAGCTTTCTATGCTAGCCTTCTTCTCAGTACTGGCTATTTTTTCCCTAATGAATGAAGAAACAAAAATTATGTAACACAAAAATGTTCAGCATGTGTAAATAGTTACACAAGAGAAAATAAAAGGCCTGCCACAACACCTTCAAAGAGCCAGCATTAATATAAATGCCAAATTTTTATCATTCCTTCAAAATTATTTCTCCTATTAAATGCAAGTCCCTCCATTAAAGCCACATTGGCTCATTTAGTCAACCACTCTCCTAGCCTTGGGCAGCACACACTTTTCCACTTCTTCTCATGTAACCCTCTTGGCTACTGGGAATGCTACAAAACCCACTTCAAAGCATGTGAAAGGCGGGAACAGGATCTACATGGCCAAAAGGAAAAGATTCCAGGGATGGGGTAAGATATGAAGTTTGGAGAGGAAGATGAAAGCATTTATAAACATTTTTGCAAATGCATTAGTACCAGCAAATTGAAGATGAAACAGAATGAAAAACAAAAATAAAAGTGTATCTCTGGCATTCCAATCAAAAACTGTTTCCAGGAACCTGATTATTCAAGGGTCCTAAAATTCAGGAAGATTTAAATCAGAAGATTTTGGTTGCTAGACATGCATAATCCAACCTTCAGGGCTATTTCATGTACATTTTCTCCTTTTGATTTTCATGACAATCCTATATGATACACAAAGCTAATGGTAATATGCTCATTTTGCAGGTAAGAAAACCAAGACGAGTCAAGTTTATAAATTGCTGGAGAATCCACATATGATCTAGGATCAAACCAAGATTTCCTGCTGCCAACTCTGAAGAGTTTTTGCTCTGCTGTACTGCATTTTAACTTTATTTTTACATTTTGAAGCATGAATCACATTCTCTACTCTTCCCTTTCTGTTCAAATAGGGCTTATGTAAAGAAAGCCTTTGAAAACCATAGCTCGGGCATGAAATAACTAGGGAAGTAGAAATGTTGGCTGAGGTGGTCAATCTTTCTATAGAAGTAGTTACATGATAGATGACAAGTTGTAAGATATATGTGGCGTGGTAAATGTGGGCTACTTATTTACAAGCCTGCATGAAAGCTGGATGAATATATGGCTCTAGTCACTCTTCTCCATGTTCCACATGAAAGCATTTTTCCTGACCCTCTCCTCCTTGTCAAACTCACAATCGTGTGATACATGCTGGAACTCAGTGGATCCCGTGCAATGTCAAAGTCATCTAAAATAGGCATGGTGTTTGGCAAGAAGTCTGCTCTTTACCCCTCTGTTTGGTTAAACCTTTCTCATCCTTTAGGTCTATGGTCTAGACAAGATACCCCCCCAGAATCCTCCCTTGATTCCTTAGCACTCTGACCCCTATTGTAGCAGCTGCCCATGCCATCTTACTGGGGCAGTCCACTTGTTGTAATCCCCTGTTTAGTCTGTCTCCACCAACAGACTCTCAGCTCCAAAAGGCAAACTGGAATGGGGCCACCAGTAATGCTTATTGAAGAATTATTTCAATAACTTCAGTTAGGTTTCAAATATGCCAAAGATGCCAATTTAGAAACGCACTGAGACAACATATACTCTTAGTGGGGTGTCATAGGCAGAATCTTGGACCCTGTCATTTTGTTCTCTACTGTTACACCCATTAATATATTACGTTACCTGGCAAAACGGACTTTGCAAATATAATTAAGGTCACTGATGAGCTTTGCCTTTAAAACAGGCAAATTATCCTGGATTATTCTGGTGGGACTAACATAATCATCTGAGCTCTCAAAAGCAGAAAAGGAAGTGAGAGCGATGTGAAGCATAAGAATGCAGTCTGCCATTGCTGAGTTGAAAATGGAGGGGCCACGTGAAAAACACAAGAAGGCAATCAATTCTGCCAACAACCAGGAGCTTGGAAGGGGAGCCTGGGTCCTGGATAAGGACTGCAGCTTCAGCTGCTAACCAAATTTCAACGTGTGAGACCCTGAGCAGAGAATCTAGCTAGAATTCTAACCTACAGAAACTGAGATAATAAACATGTGATATTTTAAGCTGCCACCTCTGTGTAATTTGTTATGGAGGCAATAGAAAACTAACACAGGGGATTCCCCCAGATATAGCAGGCTCTAACAGAAGATTTGACTGAAAGGTTTCAATTGGAAAGTTGACTGCCTTGTCAAAACTGGTAAGGAGGTAAAGAAGTGAGCCAGGAAAGGAAAGGAAGCCAATACAAAATGCATTCATGAGTGAGCAGGTTACCACTCTAGGAAATGGAATTCAGTCCCACTGGGAGCCTCTGGAAAACCTACCAGACTGCCTCAGTTATCTTCTTAGAGGGTAGACAGCTGGGACTCTGCTCCACCAGTTCTCACCTGGCATTGGTGGAGGACTGCTCCCAGGGACTTTAACTCTGCAGCACTCTAGCCTTTCTATATTTCCTTCTCCCTTGCAGTCTCTCCTCTAGGAGAGGAAAGCAATCTGATAACATAATTCCTCAGAAAGTATGAAGATGACTTAGAGAAAATGTGCAATGGTTAACCTTCTCAACAGTGAATCCCAAATGGGGGAATTTTAAGCATGTATTGGATGGGAGAGGCTTTCCTAGTCTCCCTACTACATCTCCCTACGCCCAAGTCTCCATCCCTACTTGCTGCTGCATCTGCTGGCAAGGCTTGTCTGCCCGGAAAGCTGCTGAAAGTTAGCATTTACTAGTGACATCACTTAGTGAATACAAGTGTGAGCCTTATCAAAACTGTGACCCATGTGGCTCCTCTCCATACCCTTGTGCACATCTTTAACCACTTTGGGCATCTCGAATGAAAGCCACATAGATACAAAGCATTATTCCCATTTACTAGTACTGATGGTAATAAATACAAAGAACAAGAGCAAAACCTGATGCTTGGGGACATTCCAAGGATACAGGAGACTCCTTGGAGGAACTCATTTCTTAGCACAAGCATAATTGCACTTATGCCAGATGCAATCTCATTTCCCTAAATAATTCCCATTGTTTTAAGACAATTCAAATCCCATCTTTCCTCAAAGGAAAGGCTGTGATTGCAAAACAAGGAGTTTTTTACAGCGGGGATAAATTGGGTTATTCTACAGAAGCATCTTATCTGAAAAAAAAAAAAACACCCCAAACAGGCAAAGCAGGCCTAAAGGAGACTCCTGTAGGTTGCTATGAACAAGCAGACCTGGCCAGGTAGAAATTCCTTACACAAATCCTGAAAGAGACTTGAAAAGATTTTCTGCTGTCTGGCACGTGCAACAGTGCAGAGAAAGTCATGAGTGAGCTACCCGACTCTCAAATGTGTCGAGATTCCTCAGAATATTCATATCAGAGTCTAGTCTCAGGCTCCACTGAGCACACAATGCTTCAAATAACCACTTTCAAAGGTAAGGCTTGTAGGACAGGAGGGGGTTTCTACCCATTTCCAATAATGTGGGCTATTCACTACTTTCTAGACCCTGGTTTCAGCATCATTCTTGCAATAACTCACAACCACCTTCCGCTATTATTCTTTTTTTTATTATTTAGGTTTTAGGGTACATGTGCACAATGTGCAGGTTTGTTACATATGTATCCATGTGCCATGTTGTTTTGCTGCACCCATTAACTCGTCATTTAGCATTAGGTATATCTCCTAATGCTGTCCCTCCCCCCTACCCCCATCCCACAAGAGTAGCCGGAGTGTGATGTTCCCCTTCCTGTGTCCGTGAGTTCTCATTGTTCAATTCCCACCTATGAGTGAGAACATGCGGTGTTTGGTTTTTTGTCCTTGCGACAGTTTACTGTGAGTGATGGTTTCCAGTTTCATCCATGTCCCTACAAAGGACATGAACTCATCATTTTTTATGGCTGCAAAGTATTCCATGGTGTATATGTGCCACATTTTCTTAATCCAGTCTATCGTTGTTGGACATTTGGGTTGGTTCCAAGTCTTTGCTATTGTGAATAGTGCCGCAATAAACATACGTGTGCATGTGTCTTTATAGCAGCATGATTTATAGTCCTTTGGGTATATACCCAGTAATGGGATGGCTGGGTCAAATGGTATTTCTAGTTCTAGATCCCTGAGGAATCACCACACTGACTTCTACAATGGTTGAACTAGTTTAAAGTCCCACCAACAGTGTAAAAGTGTTCCTATTTCTCCACATCCTCTCCAGCACCTGTTGTTTCCTGACGTTTTTATGATCGCCATTCTAACTGGTGTGAGATGGTATCTCATTGTGGTTTTGATTTGCATTTCTCTGATGGCCAGTGATGATGAGCATTTTTTCATGTGTTTTTGGCTGCATAAATGTCTTCTTTTGAGAAGTGTCTGTTCATGTCCTTCGCCCACTTTTTGATGGGGTTGTTTGTTTTTTTCTTGTAAATTTGTTTGAGTTCATTGTAGATTCTGGATATTAGCCCTTTGTCAGATGAGTAGGTTGCAAAAATTTTCTCCCATTCTGTAGGTTGCCTGTTCACTCTGAAGGTAGTTTCTTTTGCTGTGCAAAAGCTCTTTAGTTTAATTAGATCCCATTCGTCAATTTTGGCTTTTGTTGCCATTGCTTTTGGTGTTTTAGACATGAAGTCCTTGCCCATGCCTATGTCCTGAATGGTATTGCCTAGGTTTTCTTCTAGGGTTTTTATGGTTTTAGGTCTAACATTTAAGTCTTTAATCCATCTTGAATTAATTTTTGTATAAGGTGTAAGGAAGGGATCCAGTTTCAGCTTTCTACATATGGCTAGCCAGTTTTCCCAGCACCATTTATTAAATAGGGAATCCTTTCCCCATTGCTTGTTTTTGTCAGGTTTCACAAAGATCAGATAGTTGTAGATATGCGGCATTATTTCTGAGGGCTCTGTTCTGTTCCATTGATCTATGTCTCCGTTGTGGTACCAGCACCATGCTGTTTTGGTTACTGTAGCCTTGTAGTATAGTTTGAAGTCAGGTAGCGTGATGCCTCCAGCTTTGTTCTTTTGGCTTAGGATTGACTTGGTGATGCGGGCTCTTTTTTGGTTCCATATGAACTTTAAAGTAGTTTTTTCCAGTTCTGCGAAGAAAGTCATTGGTAGCTTCATGGGGGTGGCATTGAATCTATAAATTACCTTGGGCAGTATGGCCATTTTCACGATATTGATTCTTCCAACCCATGAGCATGGAATGTTCTTCCATTTGTTTGTATCCTCTTTTATTTCATTGAGCAGTGGTTTGTAGTTCTCCTTGAAGAGGTCCTTCACATCCCTTGTAAGTTGGATTCCTAGGTATTTTATTTTCTTTGAAGCAACTGTAAATGGGAGTTCACTCATGATTTGGCTCTCTGTTTGTCTGTGATTGGTGTACAAGAATGCTTGTGATTTTTGTACATTGATTTTGTATCCTGAGACTTTGCTGAAGTTGCTAATCAGCTTAAGGAGATTTTGGGCTGAGACAATGGGGTTTTCTAGATATACAATCACGTCATCTGCAAACAGGGACAATTTGACTTCCTCTTTTCCTAATTGAGTACCCTTTATTTCCTTCTCCTCCCTGATTGCCCTGGCCAGAACTTCCAGCACTATGTTGAATAGGAGTGGTCAGAGAGGGCATCCCTGTCTTGTGCCAGTTTTCAAAGGGAATGCTTCCAGTTTTTGCCCATTCAGTATGATATTGGCTGTGGGTTTGTCATAGATAGCTCTTATTATTTTGAGATACATCCCATCAATACGTAATTTATTGAGAGATTTTAGCATGAAGGTTGTTGAATTTTGTCAAAGGCCTTTTCTGCATCTATTGAGATAATCATGTGGTTTTTGTCTTTGGTTCTGTTTATATGCTGGAATACATTTATTGATTTGCGTATGTTGAACCAGCCTTGCATCCCAGGGATGAAGCCCACTTGATCATGGTGTATAAGCTTTTTGATGTGCTGCTGGATTCGGTTTGCCAGTATTTTATTGAGGATTTTTGCATCAATGTTCATCAAGGATATTGGTCTGAAATTCTCTTTTTTGGATATGTCTCTGCCAGGCTTTGGTATCAGGATGATGCTGGCCTGATAAAATGTGTTAGGGAGGATTCCCTCTTTTTCTATTGATTGGAATAGTTTCAGAAGGAATGGTACCAGTTCCTCCTTGTACCTCTGGTAGAATTCGGCTGTGCATCCATCAGGTCCTGGACTCTTTTTGGTTGGTAAGCTATTGATTATTGCCACAATTTCAGAGCCTGTTATTGGCCTATTCAGAGATTCAACTTCTTCCTGGTTTAGTCTTGGGAGGGTGTATTTGTCGAGGAATTTATCCATTTCTTCTAGATTTTCTAGTTTATTTGTGTAGAGGTGTTTGTAGTATTCTCTGATGGTAGACTGTATTTCTGTGGGATTGGTGGTGATATCCCCTTTTTCATTTTTTATTGCATCTATTTGATTCTTCTCTCTTTTCTTCTTTATTAGTCTTGCTAGCAGTCTATCAATTTTGTTGATCTTTTCAAAAAACCAGCTCCTGGATTCATTAATTTTTTGAAGGGTTTTTTGTGTCTCTATTTCCTTCAGTTCTGCTCTGATTTTAGTTATTTCTAGCCTTCTGATAGCTTTTGAATGTGTTTGCTCTTGCTTTTCTAGTTCTTTTAATTGTGATGTTAGGGTGTCAATTTTGGATCTTTCCTGCTTTCTCTTGTGGGCATTTAGTGCTATAAATTTCCCTCTACACACTGCTTTGAATGTGTCCCAGAGATTCTGGTATGTTGTGTCTTTGTTCTCGTTGGTTTCAAAGAACATCTTTATTTCTGCCTTCATTTCATTATGTACCCAATAGTCATTCAGGAGCAGGTTGTTCAGATTCCATGTAGTTGAGTGGTTTTGAATGAGTTTCTTAATCCTGAGTTCTAGTTTGATTATACTGTGGTCTGAGAGACAGTTTGTTATAATTTCTGTTCTTTTACATTTGCTGAGGAGAGCTTTACTTCCAATTATGTGGTCAATTTTGGAATAGGTGTGGTGTGGTGCTGAAAAAAATGTATATTCTGTTGATTTGGGGTGGAGAGTTCTGTAGATGTCTATTAGGTCCACTTTGTGCAGAGCTGGGTTCAATTCCTGGATATCCTTGTTAACTTTCTGTCTCGTTGATCTGTCTAATGTTGACAGTGGGGTGTTAAAACCTCCCATTATTATTGTTTGGGAGTTTAAGTCCATTTGTAGGTCACTCAGGACTTGCTTTATGAATCTGGGTGCTCCTGTGTTGGGTGCATATATATTTAGGATAGTTAGCTCTTCTTATTGAATTGATC
Organism: Symphalangus syndactylus; assembly: GCF_028878055.3. Classification (NCBI taxonomy): domain Eukaryota; kingdom Metazoa; phylum Chordata; class Mammalia; order Primates; family Hylobatidae; genus Symphalangus; species Symphalangus syndactylus. The sequence continues at coordinate 105,091,778 of NC_072423.2, read as the reverse complement.
GCGTTACCATTATGTAATGGCCTTCTTTGTCTCTTTTGATCTTTGTTGGTTTAAAGTCTATTTTATCAGAGACTAGGATTGCAACCCCTGCCTTTTTTTGTTTTCCATTTGCTTGATAGATCTTCCTCCATCCCTTTATTTTGAGTCTATGTGTGTCTCTGCATGTGAGATGGGTTTCCTGAATACAGCACACTGATGGGTCTTGACTCCTTATCCAGTTTGCCAGTCTGTGTCTTTTAATTGGAGCATTTAGCCCATTTACACTTAAAGTTAATATTGTTATGTGTGAATTTTGTCCTGTCATTATGATGTTAGTTGGTTATTTTGCTCATTAGTTGATGCAGTTTATTCCTAGCCTTGATGGTCTTTACAATTTGGCATGTTTTTGCAGTGGCTGGTACCGGTTGTTCCTTTCCATGTTTAGTGCTTCCTTCAGGAGCTCTTTTAGGGCAGGCCTGGCGGTGACAAAATCACTCAGCATTTGCTTGTCTGTAAAGTATTTTATTTCTCCTTCACTTATGAAGCTTAGTTTGCCTGGATACAAAATTCTGGGTTGAAAATTCTTTTCTTTAAGAATGTTGAATATCAGCCCCCAGTCTCTTCTAGCTTGTAGAGTTTCTGACAAGAGATCAGCTGTTAGTCTGATGGGCTTCCCTTTGTGGGTAACCCGACCTTTCTCTCTGGCTGCCCTTAACATTTTTTCCTTCATTTCAACTTTGGTGAATCTGACAATTATGTGTCTTGGAGTTGCTCTTCTCGAGGAGTATCTTTGTGGCATTCTCCGTATTTCCTGAATCTGAATTTTGGCCTGCCTTGCTAGATTGGGGAAGTTCTCCTGGATAATATCTTGCAGAGTGTTTTCCAACTTGGTTCCATTCTCCCCGTCATTTTCAGGTACACCAATCAGACGTAGGCTTGGTCTTTTCACATAGTCCCAAATTTCTTGGAGGCTTTGTTCGTTTCTTTTTATTCTTTTTTCTCTAATCTTCCCTTCTCGCTTCATTTCATTCATTTCATCTTCCATCATTGATACCCTTTCTTCCAGTTGATCATATCGGCTACCGAGGCTTCTGCAGTCTTCGCGTAGTTCTCGATACTTGACTTTCAGCTCCATCAGCTCCTTTAAGCCCTTCTCTCCATTGGTTATTCTAGTTATCCGTCTAGTTTTTTTTTCAAAGTTTTTAACTTCTTTGCTATTGTTTTGAATTTCCTCCTATAGCTCAGAGTAGTTTGATCGTCTGAAGCCTTCTTCTCTCAACTCGTCAAAGTCATTCTCCGTCCAGCTTTGTTCTGTTGCTGGTGAGGAACTGCGTTCCTTTGGAGGAGGAGAGGTGCTCCGATTTTTAGAGTGTCCAGTTTTTCTGCTCTGTTTTTTCCCCATCTTTGTGGTTTTATCTACTTTTGGTCATTGATGATGGTGATGTACAGATGGGTTTTTGGTGTGGATGTCCTTTCTGTTTGTTAGTTTTCCTTCTGCCAGACAGGACCCTCAGCTGCAGGTCTGTTGGAGTTTGCTAGAGGTCCACTCCAGACCCTGTTTGGCTGGGTGTCAGCAGCAGTGGCTGCAGAACAGTGGATTTTCGTGAGACCACAAATTCAGCTGTCTGATAGTTCCTCTGGAAGTTTTGTCTCAGAGGAGTACCTGGCCAAGTGAGGTGTCAGTCTGTCCCTACTGGGGGGTGCCTCCCAGTTAGGCTGCTTGGGGGTCAGGGACCCACTGTAGGAGGCAATCTGTCCGTTCTCAGATCTCCAGCTGCGTGCTGGGAGAACCACTCCTCTCTTCAAAGCTGTCAGTCAGACAGGGACATTTAAGTCTGCAGAGGTTCCTGCTGAATTTTTGTTTGTCTGTGCCCTGCCCCTGGAGGTGGAGCCTACAGAGGCAGGCAGGCCTCCTTGAGCTGTGGTGGGCTCCACCCAGTTCGAGCTTCCTGGCTGCTTTGTTTACCTAAGCAAGCCTGGGCAATGGCGGGCGCCCCTCCCCCAGCCTGGCTGCCACCTTGCAGTTTGATCTCAGACTGCTGTGCTAGCAATCAGTGAGACTCCGTGGGCGTAGGACCCTCCGAGCCAGGTGCAGGACATAATCTCCTGGTGTTCCATTTTCCAGGCCTGTTGGAAAAGCGCAGTATTAGGGTGGGACTGACCTGATTTTCCAGGTGCTGTCTGTTACCCCTTTCTTTGACTAGGAAAGGGAACTCCCTGACCCCTTGCGCTTCCCGAGTGAGGCAATGCCTCGCCCTGCTTCAGCTCGCGCACAGTGAGCTGCACCAACTGTGCTGCACCCACTGTTTGGCACTCCCTAGTGAGATGAACATGGTACCTCAAACAGAAATGCAGAAATCACCCACCTTCTGTGTCGCTCAGGCTGGGAGCTGTAGACCGGAGTGTTCCTATTCGGCCATCTTGGCTCCCCCCCACCCACTTCTGCTATTATTCTTATCCCCATTTCACTCCCAAGTGAGGCTCTTGGTCAGGTCACTTTCCCAAGGTCAAAAACAACTGAGATCTGAACCCAGCTCTAACCTGCTACTGTGGTCCCTGTTGCAATCATTTCCAAGCTTTTAGTGTTTCACATCCAACGTGCACAGGTTCAGGAAACAAATGGCTGAGCCTTTCCAGCAGTGAGGTGGGCAGCCCTCTGCTGCCTCTCAGCCTTGACGTGTGCCACAGCATCCCCAATTGGGCACTCCTGAGAGTTCACCCAAGGATGGGCGGTCTTCAGCTCATCACATCTAACCTCTCCTCTTTCATTCTAGAAAGCATTTCAGGTTGCAAATAAGCGATACTTATATTGTTATAAGAATAACCCTGAATTGACTCTCATATATTTATTAAAAAGTCAACTATTCCCAAACCTTGGTTGAGGCACTAATGTGTAGGGGTTATCTCCTTGGGCTCAGGGGCCAAAAGAACTTCTGAATTCACCTGCTTTATTCACAAGTCACTTGCAAGGCAAAGCAGTTAAGTTATCTGAGTCTCAGTTTCTTCATCTGTCAGGTAGACCATTTTATAGTATCCGTTCATGGTGAGGATCAAATGAAATAATGCACGTAAGAGCTCTGAACGATGTCTGGAACATAAACAGCCTTCAGTAAATGTTAGTCTCATTATCACCATTATCATCTTATTATTTTCTGTAGTGGCAAACCTCCAGCTGATGAGGACAGAGCAGCTCCAGGTGAGTTAAAGGAACAGCCTTCCAGTTCTCCGACTGGATGAAGTTTCAAACTTGGCCTCTCCTTATTGACCTTTCGAGCCGCCATTTGACTGCTTGTCATCACCTCTTTCACGGGGCACCACACTTCTGGGGGATCATAAGTAAGATTTAAGGTCTGAATGATGGGACTGTCAAGTGAAATTCCTTCTTTCTTTTGGCAAAACAGCCAAGACCTTCCAGAGCTGTCCTGGAAGGAGACCATACCCTGAATGTTTCAATCCATTACGGTGACATTTATGCAACACGGATTCTGTGTGCCAAGCTCCACACTCAGAACTGGGGCCTCACAGCCAAATCAGCCTGGTCCCTGCCCTGAGGAAAAACATAGTGAAGTGTCTTTCATTTCATCAGAATAGAGTAGGAGTCTGAAAGAGTCAATAAATCCTAAAAGTCAGAATTAAAAAACAGTACAGTACTACTAATTTTTATACCTCGATGAATGATATCAACATATATCTCACTCCAGATCAAATATTCAGCAATTATCAAATGCTATTACACTGATAAGATTTCTATGAAACACACAGTACAACAGTACAAGAATGTTTCTTCTTTCAAAAGAAAAACAGAAACACAGAAGCTGACCTTCTGCTCAGACGAATCTAGGTGTGAACTCTCACTTGCTACTTGCAAGCTGGGATACTCAGCAAGTGACCTAACTATCTTGACTTTGTTCTCCATTTCTGCAAGATGGAGGCATTGAGACCACCAACCACAGAGGGCTGCTATGTGTGTGCAGTGTGACAAGGCAGCTGAAGCACTTAGCACAATGCCTAGCATTCACCAATTGTTAGAAATGCTTCTTATTTTTAAAGTGCCTCCAAACTCACTACATAGATTCATTGGCAACAATTCAGCAAATAAACTTCTAATGGATTCAGAGAAGGAACAGGTTTAATATTTTCTAATGGAAAGCATTTCAGAGTTAATGTATATAACTTATTTCCGCAAGTCCACAAGTGTCTCTATGTCTACTTGGGCACATGGGAAGGAACAAGCTTTTACAGATACCAGAGTACCTTGCAAGATTGGCTGGCACTGGTGCCAGCTAGTGTGGGTCACTCCATAGAAATTCATTTTTCTGCACTAGCTCTTAATGGTCCTTCTCTGTTGGGCATTTTGGGCTATGGTTTAAAGTAAATGCATTCAAATAAACATCTTTTGGTGCCAGAAATGCCACGGGCACATACTTTTCTTTCAGTGGTCCTGGGAAGTGGTTTGTTAAACTATTGTTCTCAATTAAAAACTCATGTGTTTGTTCAGTCCAATATGGGTCGCCGCTTTGAGTGAAAGATCCCTTGACATGGCAAAACCTCGACTTGTGACAAGCCAGTGCCAAGTATGTCTTAACCAGATGCAGGCCCGGGTTTGATTAGCAGCCACTGAATTCCATGTAAAATCAGATAATGATGGTTTTTCTCCTTTCTGTTGAGCAAATATCCTCAGCTTTTAATCAAGTCTATACATGAAAAACTCCTATATAAATAACTCTATGCAGTACAATGGTTTTAAAACTATGGTTCGTCTCAACTTTCCTGACCTTTGACGGCTTAATCTGAGAAGAACCTGTGCAATACAAACTAAAAATAAAGGAACTACACTATTTATTTTGGCAGATTCCATAAAGATATAATAGAGGAACATGTGTTGAGTGGAAATTCTCTACCACACACAGAGAGAAGAGAAAGGAAAGGCTCTGGAGCCCATTTTTGTTTTCCCACTTGTGGGATAGCATCTATTGGATAATGATGATATTAGGACAGCAGAGACACGTGCTGCTTTGGAATGCTGCACCAGACTCCACGGCCATGCACAGAAGCCTTCTCTGCCCCGTTTGATGTTCAAAGGGTCCAACTCAAACCTGGGAAACATGAACCTTTTCAGAGAGGCTGGGGTCTCAGCCTGGGCTTCCTCTCCTTTCTTGTGGGTACAATTTGGGCATCTGAAGTTAATTATTTGCAGGTGCATTTTGGCTGCATGTAATGGAGGGGGGTTCCCAATTAGCCTCTTGCAGGTGTAATTATCAATTTCACCTCACTTTGAGGGGGCAAGTGGATAATTGTGCCCATGAGGTGGTTCCTAAAGGGGTCTACCAGAATGCCCATTGTGGGCTGCTGTCTGGAGAATAAGCTCCATGAAATGAGATGCTGAGCATTCAGGAGTAAGTGTCAGGTGTGCATGTGGGGTCTAGAAGTGGAGCCCCACATGGAGGGTAGGGTTAGGAGCTCCTTCTGGTTCTTCACATCCATAAAAGAGAGTGGAGCCCCAAAACAGCATTGAGAAACAAGGACCACAGGCAGACTCTCTGAGGCATAAGGGAGTAAATACTTTGGCCTGATGACATTGAGTAATGCAAGAAAAACTAGCTCAGAATGGGAGCGGACCAGAACTACAGAATTAACATTTTGTAGAACAAAAAAAGCAAAGCAACTCAGTGAAAAGAAATTATTATTAACTTTGCAATAAACCTTACACTTAAAGTGTTGTCACAGAAATCATCTCACGTGAGCTCATATACTTATAATATTCAAAATTTTAATAACAACACTTACTGAGCACTTATGGTGTCTGACATTATTCTAAAAGCATGTGTGTATTCAATCGATGCTCTTAACAGACTGCTTTAAAGACTCGCTCTACCCATTTTAAAGAAGATAAATTGAGGCACAGGGAGATCAAGTAGCATAACCAAGGTTACATAGCTAGTAAGTAGTGGAGCCAGATCTCCAAGCCAGGCAGCGCACCAGATAGGTTACTGCTCTGGTTGAGAAAATGTTCAAACAAGAAGATGGAATCAGGGAGTTGAGGCTTGCTAGGCAGGATACATCTATACAAGATCATTCATTGCTTCATTCATTTGTTCAATCATCTAATCACTCAAGGAACATTTAGTGAGCCCTGGGCCCAGCCACTCTGCTGGCATAAGTGTAAGGGAGAGGGAGACAGCCTTCTTGGCACCAATGTCAGGTGAATGTTTTATAACTTGAAGGTTTTCTTGGCTGCTTGTTCAGTGTTGGGGAGAAAAATGGGAGAGAGCAAGAGAAGAAGGAAGGAAACAGAATGAGGAAAAGAGACAGCTATGAAGGGTGCTAGAGAGTGTGAAGAAGAGGTAAAAAAGGAATCCTTCAAAATGAGTTTTTCTTCTGAAAATGAATCCTTTTATGAGGGGGAGAGGAGAAATCACATCAACTGAACAGTGAGATTAGACTGATGAATGTGGAGGAGAAACCCTACTGTACCTCCAGATGATTGTCTGCTTGCTTTAACAAGAATAGGTGTGCAACAGGACTGCCAAAAGTTATTCCCCATGTTAAAATCCGAAAACCAAAATGACCCCATCTCCGGCTTGCTGGCCACTGTGGTCTGTAGAGGGGCTAATTCTGAGTGCTTGAACCCATCAAACATGTGGAAATGAGCTTGAAGAGAATCACTAGAAGTGAAAGGGCTGAGTGCTACTAAGACAAATTCCACTGCCCCATTCCCTTACTGACCAACCACCTGTATTTTATCATTTTCATTGAAGCACACTTTAGCAGCATCATTACATATTAACCTGTGTTGAGACTGAAACAGAAGATTCACAGTGATGTACCCTAAAGGATGTGCAAAACGAGAGAGCACCAGGACCAAAAGAAACCTAACTGTTGTTTTCTGACAAAGCTGATGGTCATTCTAATGAGAGCTGATGTAGCATGCATGCGAATGTCTCACAGGGACCATCATTCAGTCCTCATGATGAACTTACGAACAGCTATGACTCCATTAACATAATAACACCTAATACATACATATTGAGAGCTTCTGCGTGTCCCACACTGTGCAAAGCCCTTTATGGAGACTATCTGATGACGGAGAATATCTCTCAATAATCAGTAGATCACCATAGGCTGGGGCTTAGAGAAGTCTCATACCTTGCCTAAGGTCACACAGCTGGCAGGTGCCAGGACAGAGAGAGAGTGTGTACACTCAGGTGTGTTCATGCTATAGGCTCCCAGCATACACATGGAGTTGGTTAAAAAATGATCTTTCCTTTGATGTTTCCTAAGACTTCATTTAAAACTTCAAATATTTTTTTTTCTTTTTCTGAGAGGGTGTAAAGGATATTTTCACTGTAAAAGTCCCCTTTGCTTTACTGGTTTCATTAAGTAGCTGGGCATTTATTCTATTGGCTTATTGAAGCCTTGCAAGGGTACATTTTTAAATGTTCTGAGATTTGAGATTGACATGGTGCAGTTGTTCAAGAGACTGTGAACTTGGCATAGTGTTAGTCATCAAAGAAGTTTTGACTTTGGCATGGTGATAGTCATCCAAAATATTTCCTTTTAAGATCCTCACTTATTCTAAAAAGATTTAAAATCAACTATCACATGGGGCCTATTTCTGAAATTTATGTTGCTACAATGTAATCTTCAAGTTAGTCCTTTAGGGCTAAGACCTGTTACACCCCTTAATTATCTTGTTTTACTATGTACAGCAACGAAAGTAGGGACTCAGCGCCCCACTCAGTGAGCATGCTTAATTGGTTTTTTCATCCTCATCATGGTTCTTATCACCAGCTGGACTGTTCCGACTTACGAGAATTTTTTTTTTCTTTTTTTTTTTTTTTTTTTTTTTTTTTTTGAGACGGAGTCTCGCTCTGTTACCCAGGCTGGAGTGCAGTGGTGCAATCTCGGCTCACTGCAAGCTCTGCCTCCCGGGTTCACGCCATTCTCCTACCTCAGCCTCCTGAGTAGCTGGGACTACAGGCACCTGCCACTACGTCTGGCTAATTTTTTGTATTTTTAGTAGAGACGGGGTTTCACCGCATTAGCCAAGATGGTCTCCATCTCCTGACCTCATGATCCGCCCGCCTCGGCCTCCCAAAGTGTTGGGATTATAGGTGTGAGCCGCCACACTCAGCCCCAAGAATTTTTAATAGCCATCATGCTGCCTAGAATCATCATGGCAAACCCCTTCTTCCTTTTCTTCATTCGCCAGTCACACATGGCTTTGCCAGTATCATCTGGGCTACACTAATGAGGTCAGGTATTGTGCAGTGCCTTTCATTTCTATTTTAAAAGACATGAAGGAATCATTTGGCCTCTTTGTGCTGAGTTAGTAGAGCAAAACTGGGTCCACTCAATTACATTTTATGTCCATTGTAATTGAGCTGGCTTCAAGAGAGAGCTGGCCTCATGAGAAAGCTGGCCATGGGCAGTCACCTATCTGAGTGATTTGATGTGACCTCAGAGAGTTCACTTGCTCCAAGGCTTTAAATTCCCATCATTCAAGCTGGACCACATGCAATGTTATTTGAAAATCCCAATATCCTCCCAGAGGGAGTACATTTTCTGCCTTCGTAGTGTTCACCTCTTGTCTTTGTTATCCCAGTACCCTTCATACTTTGGCAAATGGCCTTCCTACCATGCCCTGCTGTCCTGGTAAACATCTTAGGCATGGGTCCCCCTCCTCCCTGTCTCAGGGTGGGCATTTTACCCAGCCTGAGTCATTCATAGTGCATGCCCCTCCTCCTCCTCACCCGCACAACAAATGATTGGTTTAGACATGGGCTTTGAGAGGGGTGGAGGAGGAAGTCAATGACCTGGTCTACTGGAATTGAGCTTTCTCTAAACCCATAGATGAGTAGCCCAAATGCAAAAGGCGGGACACAGGGTATGGCAGATACTATACCATTACTACTTACTAAACTCGTTTTTTCTTCTTCCTGGTGTGTAGCTAAGGTTTCATTTTCCAGATCCCATCGCACACAGGGAGCCATATGACTGACTTCTGTTTAATGAAGAGTGAGTGAAAATGATGTGCCCCACTTCCAGTACAGCCCTCAAATTCCCAATTGTATTAGTTTACTTGGGCTGCCATAACAAGATACTACAGACTAGGGGACTTGAACAGCAGAAACTTATTTCTTCACAGCCTGGAGGCTAGATGTCCAAGATCAAGGTGTCGGCAGATTCGGTTTCTCCTGAGGCTTCTCTCCTTTGGCTTGCAGATGGCCACCTTCTTGCTGTGTCCTCACATGGTCTTTTCTCCATGCACATGTAACCCTGCTACCTCTATGCATGCCCCATTTTCTTCCTCTTCTAAGGATGTCAGTCATATTGGATTAGGGGCCTCCTGAACAAGCTAATTTTAACTTAATTTTCTCTTTAAAGAACTAACCTCTAAACACAGTCATAGTCTGAGAGACCAGGAGTTGGGCCTACAACATAGAATTGAGGGGGTGGCCAAAATTTTGCCTCTAATACTATTCATGATTCTCCAGGCTCTCTCCATTTCTACCATCTGGATATCAACACACAAGTGGAACTGGAAGCTGTGAGTTGAAGATGGCCAACCTTCCATCATCCAGGCCCCCAACACCCATGTCAGAACAGAGACTCCTGTTAACCTGGACCTTCCTTGGACTGTTTATGTGAGCAAAAATAAACTCCCATATGAGTAAGAAACAAACTCCTGTATGTTTTAGCATTTATACATTTTTGGGTCTATGTGTTAAAGCAGTTAGTTGACTCCAACTAATATACAGGGCAAAGCATTTTTTGACATTTTGCCAAAAGTCAGCCTGGGTGGAATGATTATTTATGTTGAGGATTCTGAGAGTTCCCACAACACTTTATCACTTCTAGTGTTATCACATGGTTTACACATCAGTGTTTCTCAAAGTGTTGTAAAAGTATGGATTCCTGAGCCTCAACCCACATCCGCTAATCAAAATCTCAGTGCATTTTGGGGGCCCTGCATTTTTAATAAGTCTATATGTCACTCAGATGCACATTAAACTTTAAGAAGGATTGGCTTACACTGTGGACCCCGTTCTAAATTTAAACGAACATTGAATCGGTATAGCAAAGCTTCTCTTGCCCAAATGTGGTTAGTTGTTGAGATAAGTGTTTAGATTTTCTCCACAAATTACAGAACATGTTCATTCATTTTTATTTCCTCTCTATTTTAGATAAGCCAAATAACTCATTTTTCCCCTTAATCATCACTATTTTATGATGATTTACCATTAGATTGAGGTCTCAGGTAGAGCCACCATTTTTTTTTTATCATGATGTATTTTAGTAACTTTCAATTAAAACTAGATTTACAATTGACACAGAAGTTCACCCAGGGAGCACCACAGGGCAAGAACCTGGAATTCTTCCTTGTGTCTTCATTTCAAATTGTGAGCAGGGTTGCTTAGTTCTCAGTGTTAACAATTTCAGATCCAGGCTGAGGAAGAGCAGTGAATTACCCTGAAAAATACTCCTCCTCCATTTTATACCTGAGTCTTGGGTTGGCATTTTCCAATGTGCGACAGTAACCCCTTAGGGTTTTAATTACTAACAAATAAAATGGTTATATGGTCAAAGTAATTGAGAAATACAATATACAATTTAACAGATTTCTTTATCTAATGATTATTATCTGAACCTCCAAGGGCACAACACAATGTCCAAATTTTCCAGACTTGCCACAAAGAGTTTGTGTATGCATATGTTTGTATATCTGGATGCTTGCATAACTATTTAAAATATCACTATTCTTCAGTACACAAATATCCATCTAAAAAATCACTAATAATTTTTATTTGAGACCATATCATGGCTGTTTTTTTCAATGGACATAGTTACTTCTGAATTTTTTCTAACATTAGAACCATTATTAATGCATAATCATCCTTTTAGTCCTGTGATAATTTCAGCCATCTCTCAAAAGTATTTTACCCTCTGCTGAGAAATTAATATCTCATCTGTGGTGATATTACACTAAAGTTAATATAAAGTTATGAAAACTGAAAAACTACTATATTTGCTAGTATTAGTATCATTATTGTGTTTGTTGTTTTTGTTTTAATTATTATTATTTATAACATCATTATTCCTATCTCTACACCTCTTTTACATGTTAGATTCTGAACATTTTTCTTTCTGGGGAAGTTGAAGTTAAAAAAAAGTTAAAAACAAAACAAAACAAAGGAAAGAAGGAAGGAAGGAAGGAAGGAAGGAAGGAAGGAAGGAAGGAAAGAAGGAAGGAAGGAAAGAAGGAAGGAAGGAAACAGGGAGGGAAGGAGGGAGGGAGGGAAGGAAGGAGGAAGAGAGGAAGGAAGGGAGGAAGGGAGGGAGGGAGGACATATTGCTACAGAAACCACAGAGCTTCACAGAGTCCTTGGTATCTCATGAGTATAAAGGTGGTTGTGAACAGTAATAAAAGCTACTTTAACTGAAGCAATACTGGCTAATTACAAAGTTGGAAGGGCCCTCAATTGCTGTGTGGATGGCAAACACCAGCACACTTGTCTTCATTCTGTCCTCTTGTGCCATAGCAGGAAAGAACAATCAATCCAGGACAGCTCTAGTGTACTTGGCCTCAAAATGACTGTGAATGCAGTGCTCCAGGAAGCCACTACAGAACAGTCAGAATTAGGGCTCCAGCTGACCTCTATTACTGAGCAGTTGTAATTTCCAGGAGTCTACTAGAATCTGGACTCAGAATACCTTAATTTGAAGCCTATTTGACACTGGCAAATGAGGTAACCTCCCTAAGCCTGAATCGCCCATCTAACAAAAAGGAATGTTAATAGTGTATATATTATAATAGGTTGTTGTGAGGTTAAGTCAACTAGTTCTTGTAATGCACATAATGCAAAGCCTGACAATAATCATTGTTTAACAATTTCCATTCATTGTTTACTCTATCAGATATACCACCCTCCCCATTTTACAAAAGGCTAAAACAGACCCAGAGAGTGTCTTAAACCATGCCAAATTAATGAAGTCTAAATTCCTGATTTCCACTTCAGTTTTTTCTCCCCCATATTCATTCTGTAGAAAGTCTTTATTACACTTATTTATCTATCTAGAAGTGTATTTATTTTCTTACTTTGTCATAACTATTTAGATAATTACGAAAGGATTTAAAATAGCTTTCAAATGGAAGACTGGTGAGGCACATTCTGCTCTGGGAGGGGTTCCAACTCTCCTGCCCAATTCTCCTGGAGGGCAGTGGTTATCACTGAAGAGCCGGCTGAAGTGAGAGGCCACCGAGCAGAGCACAGCCTGTTTCATTTTAATAGCAGCCTCACTTTACTTGTTACTGACAATGCCCTCCTTTACATTAGCTATAACCTCAGATGGCTGCTTTAACAAAAGGAAGTAACACGGTCTAATTGTTCTGGATTTATCTGTAACAACTCCCTCTTGAGTAGGGAGCATTCTTTCTGTATTCCTGTTGCATGTGATTCCTGGCCTTTTTCCAGTATATTTAGTTATTCCCTCATTGTAAGGAAAGAAAAGAAAGGAAGAAGAAAAGAAAAGAAAGAAAGAGGGAAAAAGAGAAAGAAATGGAGAGAAAGAAAGAAAGAAAGAAAGAGGGAGAAAAAGAAAAAAAGGAAGGGGGAGAGAAAGAAAGAGAGAGAGAAAGAAAGAAAGAAAGAAAAAAAGAAAGAAAGAAAGAAAAGAGAGAGGGAGGGAGGGGGAGATGAAAGTAAGAAGAAAGAAAGAGAAAACGACAAAGAGAGAAGAGAGAAAGGGAAAGAAATAAAGAGAGAAAGAGGGAGGAAAAGAGAGGGAGGGAGGGAGGAAGAAAGGAAGAGAAGGGGGAAAAAAAAAAGAAAGTCACATGGTCATAATCAACCCCTACCTTGCTTCTACAAATGCTATATCTGATAATTCAAAAATTCCACTGCACATGTGGGTAAAGATGTTGGTTGAATAATCACTACACAAATTTAATCAGTCTGTTTTTCATGGGGAAAACTTGGGCACGGCGTAAACCAAGTTGTTGTTTGTTGTTTTAATACGTCTATATCCCATATAATGAGCAGAAATCTTCCCTGAAACCATGATCCTACCTTTCCCATGGTACCTGGGTCCCTATGAATTCTACATCTCTTCATCCTCCACACTGACAAATGCTTGGACTTCAGCCTTCAAAAATGCCAGTAACTGTATGACTAGTAAATCAGACACAGAAAAGTACTAGAACTCATGATAAATACAAAGCCCCTCATGAGAGACTGTCATTTGGGATATTCACAAAACTGTTCCACTCAGCAGCAATGTTGAGAAGCCAGACAACATCGCCTGTGTTCAGCACGTCCATCGCCACTGCGGCCAAGCCGATGGAAACCAGCTAGAAAGTTGTCAGCCATTTTAAACACTCAGTTAGAGTCACTGTCGTGCTACTAACTGTGACCGTCTGGAAAAATCACATAAGTACAAAGAGGCATGAAAGAATAAATTCTGAACTCCACTTTTAAAGAACACAGGGAAAGCTGCACAATGGCAGGCAGCATTTAACTCTTTAGGCCCTGAGACTTCCATTGCTGGCCATGGTGGAGTGGCCCGCCACAGACCAGCTCTCTTACTCATTACAGCTAAACATTCCGGACAAAATACAAACGCAACTTCCTGAAGGCTCTGAAAGTGATGTGCCGGGAGCAACCACAAAATACAAATTCCTGGGGAAACCTGTCTTTCTGGCCATAGACCTGGGGAAAGAGGCCCCTGCGGTCCAAAGAGTAGAGGAGAAAATCCCTATTTTGTTCTTCTTTTTTTCTCCTCCAGCTTTGCCTAAAGGCGGAGTGTAGTCACAGGGCTGTGCTGTGGCAGCAGGGGCAGCAGGTGCAGCAGGGCCAGCAGGCGCAGCAGGCACAGCAGGGGCAGCAGGGGCAGCAGGGGCAGCAGGCAGTTAAACCCCCAAGAAAAATCCCGTCCTCCTATCAGAGGACTACAAAAGAGGGCCCTGTGGGCTGCAGACTGTGAAGTGAATCCTGGAGGGAAAAGACCTGAAGATGAAAATTTCATAAATCTGTGTAGGAGCTTGCAAAACTATCAGTCTCATCCCTAAGCTGTGCATGTGCACAACAGATCCAAAGACTTGAAAACTTAACGGACACTGAGACAACTACCACCAAAGGTAAGACAGACTTGTGGTATGAACCTAACCAGGTTGGCTGCTAAGAAAAAAAAAAATTCAATATTCTCTACAGGATTTTAGCAAGACCAAGAGTCTAAACTACACAATGATCAAAATATTCAGGCCTGGTATGGTGGCTCATGCCTGTAATCCTAGCACTTTGGGAGGCTAAGGTAGGCAAATTATTTGAGCCAAGAATTCCAGACCAGCCTGGTCAACATAGTGAGATCCTGCCTCTATAAAAAAATTAGCTGAGTGTGGTGGGACATGCCTGTAGTCCCAGCTACTCAGGACGCTAATGTGGGAGGATCAATTGAGCCCAGGAAGTTGAGGCTGCAGTGAGGCATGATTGTGCCACTGTACTCCAGCCTGGCAGCAGAGCAAGACCCTCTCTCAAAAAAAATTTAGAATCCTTGACGTATAAAAAACAGGAAAGTGTAACCAATTTTGAAAGGAAAAGACAATCAATAGATGCCAACCCCAAGATTACTCAGATATTGACAATATCAGACAAAGACTTTAAAGCAACTATTATAACTATGCTCCTAAGATAAAGGTTGATACATTTCAAATAAATGGAAAGATTGATCTCAGAAGAGAAATAAAAATAAAATATACAAATTTAAAAAAATCTTTGGATATCTCAATAGCAGAATGGAAATGGCCAGGAAGTCATAAAACTTGAAGACAGATCAACAGAAATCATCCAATCCAAAAAATAATAGTGGAGAAAAAAATTAACAAAACATAAATAGAGCCTCAGGAACCTGTAGAACAATACCAAAATATATTTTTTCTTTAATGAGATGGGGTCTCCCTCTGTCACCTAGAGTGCAGTGCACAATTACGTCTTACTGAAGCTTCAACCTCCTGGACTCAAGCTATCCTCCCATTTCAGCCATCAAAGTGGCGGGGACCACAGGTGTGCACCACCACATCCAGCTAATTGTTTTTTTAAAATTTTTTGTAAAGATGGGGTCTCCCTATATTGCCCAGGCTGGTCTCATCTCAAACTCCTGGGCTCAAGTGATCCTCCTGCCTTGGCCTCCCAAAGTACTGAGATTACAGGTATAATCCACCACACCTGCCCCAAAATATCAAACATTTGTGTCACTGGAATCACAGAAGAAGAAAAAGAGTGCAGTGCTGAAAAAATATTTGAAGAAAAAATAATAACTGAAACTTCTGAAATTTCGTAATAGACATAAATATACAACTCAAGAAGTAGAGCCAACTTCAAACAGGAGAAACTAAAAAATAAAAAAACCCACCTGCAGCTACATCCAAATCAAACTGCTAAAAACCAAAGGTCAAACAAACAAATAACAAACAAAAATAGGCTTCAAAGCAGTTAGAGAAAAATGACATGTTACATAGAAGAAAACAATGACTGAAATAACTGTGTACCTCTCTCAGAAATCACTGGAGACAGAAAACAATGGAACAATTTTTAAAAATCCTGACATAAAGAAACTGTCAACTGAAAATTCTACAGCCAGCAAAAATATACTTCAGGACTGAAGGTGAAACATGATAAAGGCAAATTCAGAGAATTTATCAATGGCAGACCTACTCTAAAAAAATGATGTTAAAAAGTTGCTCAGACTAAATAGAAATGCAGAAATTCAGAAATGAAGGACATTCAACAGCAACTGCAAATATCTTGGAAATATAATAGACTATTTTTCTCCTTTTAGGGCCTTCAAACTATGTATGATTGCTAAATGTAAAAATGATAATGTTGTCTTGGGAGGGGGTTTCAATGTACGTACATAATACATTTGACAAATAGGAAAGTGAAGATAATTATAAGGTTGTGAGGTTTCTCAATTTACTTGAAGTAGTAAAATATTAACTCTAAGTAGACTATGAAAGGTTAGGTACCTGTATAGTAATCTCTAAAGTAATCATTAAAAATGCAAAGAGGCTGGGTATAGTGACTCATGCCTATAATCCCAGAACTTTGGGAGTCTGAGGTGGGAGGATGACTTGAACCCCGGAGTCTGAGATCAGCTTGGGCAACATAGCAAGACCCCATTTCTACAAAAATTATAAAAAACTAGCCAGGTATGATGCTATGTGCCTGTAGCCTCAGCTACTTGAGAGGCTGAGGCAGTAGGATCCCTTGACCCCAGGAATTTGAGGCTGCAGTGAGCTAGGATTGCACCAATGAACTCCAGTCTGAGTGGCAGAGTGACATCCCATTTCTTTAAAAACTAAAATAAAACAAATAGATACAGTCAGAAGCCAATAGATAAATTAAAATAAGCCAGCTGCAGTGGTTCACACTTGTAATCCCAGTACTTTGGGAGGCCAAGGCAGGAAGGTTGTTTGAAGCCAGGAGTTCAAGACCAGCCTAGGCAACATGACAAGACTCCTCTCTACCAAAAAAAAAAAAAAAAAAAAAATTAATTAGCCAGGCAGGGTGGCACACACCTGTAGTCCTAGCTACTTAGGAGGCTAAGGTGGGAGAACTGCTCAAGCCCAGAAGTGTAAGACTACAGTGAGTTGTGATGGTGCCACTGTACTTCAGACTGGGTGACAGAGCAAGATCTCAACTTGGAAGGAAAGAAGAGGGGAGGGGAAGGAAGGGGAGGGGAGGGGAGGGAAGGGGAGGGGAAGGGAGGGGAAGGGAGGGAAGGGGAGAAAATCCAAATAATCTAAAATAAGTCTCAAAGGGGAGAAACAGGAACAAAATTAAAGGAGGCAGGGGAAAACACATAATAAAATGGTAAACCTAAATAAAATCATATCAAGGATAATAATAGTCTAAACATATCAATTAAAAGACAGAACCTGTCAGAGTAAATTAAAAAAACAAAACCCTACTGTGTACTGTCCATGAGAAACCCACTTCAAATATAAAGATATAGAGATTAAATGTAATAAAAATGGGAAACATACACCATACAAAAACTAAAGGGAAAAAAGCTGCAGTGGCTACATTAATATCAGACAAAGTCAATTTCAGAACAAACAGTATTACCAGGAATTAAAAAAAAAAAAGAGTCCCTAGTAATAAAAGATAATCATTACATAATAAGGAGGTTACAACAATATTACACATTTATGTACTTAATAATAGAGCTTCAGGATACATCAAGCGGAAACAGAACTGAAAAAAAAATTATTTTACTTTGGACTTTAACACTTCTCTCTCAATAATTCAACAGAATAAGTAGAAAGAAAATCAATAACAGGATAGAAGATCTGTGCATTATTAACCACTTTGACTTAACTGACATTTTAGAACATTTCACTCAACAACAGCGGAATACACATTCTTTTCTAGTGCACATGGAACACTGACAAAATAGACAAATTCTGTGTCATAGAGCAAACCTCAAGAAATTTAAAAGAATAAAGATTATAAAAAGTATGTTTTCTGACCGTAATAGAATAAAACTAAACATCTATACCAAAAATATATCAAGGAAAATCCCCAAATATTTGAAAATTAAATAACACATTTTTATATAATCCACATGCTAAAATGGAAGTCACAAGGGAAATTGGAAAATATTTTGAACTGAATGAAAACACAACATATTAAAGCACACAGAATGTAGATAAAACAGCAATTAGAGAGAAATTAATAGCACTAAATGTTTTATTAGGAAACAAGAAAGGTCTATCAATCAAATTGAAATTAGAAAAACAATACTAAAATCAAGGAAACGAAAAGTTTGTTCTTTGAAAAGGTCACTTAAGTTGATAAATCTCTAGGCATACTGACCAAGAAAAAAGGAAGGAAGACAGAAATTACTTGTATCAGAAAGGAAAAGACACCATCATCATTAGAAATCCTCAAACATAAATAGGGAATATTACCTATGATTCTATGTCCATAAATCTGACATTGATAAATAAACTGGTTTCTTAAAAGAAACAAACTACAAAAGCTCACTCAAAAAGAAATAGATAACCAGAATAATGTATTAAATAATACCCTGCTACTCATGAAAGTACCATAAAATGGCAGCAACAAAAATTATAAACCCACAGATCCAAGAAGTACAATAAACACCAAGCACAAGAAACGTGAAAAATTAAGGCAAGGAACATCATAACCAAATTACTTAAAACTAATGATAAAGAGAAATTTTAAAAGGAGTCAGAAAAAAACTTAGAAAGAAACAAAGATAAGGATAACAGAAGATTTCCCACCAGAAACAATAAGAGTTAGAACACAGTGGAGCGACATTTTTAATATACCAAAAAGAAAAAAAAATCAGCCAAACTAGGATACTCTTATTACAAAAAACTACCTTCAAACTGAAGATGAAATAAAGACTTCTTCAGATAAAAAAAGCTTATAGAATTCTTCACTAGTAGATGTGCACCACAAAAAAAATATTAAAGTCTTTAAGTACAAGGAATATAATACCAAATGGATATTCTGATCCACAAAAAGGAATAAAGAGCACCAAAAATATTAACTACATGGGTAAACATAAAGATATTTTATCTTATCATTTAAACTTCTAATTAGCCATTTAAAACAAACCTAGTAAAAATGTATTGTGGGGTTAATAATAAAAATTAAAATAAAATATATTACAGCAAAAGCACAAAAGCCAGAAAGAAAAAAATGGAAATATAATAAGATTCTTATACTCTACATGAAATGGTATAATATTATTTGAAGATAGAGTTTAATAAGTTAAAGATATCTATTATAAATCCTAAAGCAACCACCAAAATAACAAAACAAAGAGCTATGGTGAATAAATTGCCAAGATAAAAATGAATCAATTAAAAATCCTCAATTAATCCAAACCAAGACAGTAAAAAGAGGAATTAACGAAAAGATGGGGAAAATAAAAAACAAATAGCAAGATGATAGATTTAAACCTGACCATAACAGGGAATCATATTAAATGTATTTGGTCTAAGTACCTCAATTAAAATGGAAAGATTTTCATACTGGATAAAAAAGCAAGACTCAAATATATGCAGCCTACAAGTAATCCATTGTAAACATAAAGACAAATAGGAAAAAAAGTAAAAAGCTGGAAAAATAAATATACTAACACTAATTAATCAAAAGAAAATTGGAGTGGCTATATTAGTATCAAAGTTGATTTCCAAATAAAGAATCTTAGCAGGGATAGGCAGGATCATTATCATTTTATATTGATAAAGGAATCATTTAACCAAGAGGACATAACAATCCTAAATGTTTATGCTCCTATTAGAAGAGCTTCAAAATAAGTAAAGCAGTCCCCACACTAGCTGAAAAGATTTGCAAATCACATGTGTAATAAAGAAATCAAATATTGAACATATAAAGACCTCTCAAAACTCCAAAACAAGTAAACAAACAATACAAGATGGGCAAAATATATGAACAAACATTTCACCAAAGAACCTAACACAGATGACAATTAGGCACATGAAAAAATGTTCGAGTTCGTTAGTCTTTAGGGAAAGGCAAAATAAAACCACAATTAGATACTTCAAATCTTCACCAACACTTGGTATGGCTAAATTAAAAGGACTGACCATACCAAGTGTTGGTTAAGATTTGAAGAAACTGGAACTCTCATACACTAATGGTGGGAAAGTAAAATGGTACAACTACTTTCGAAAACAGCTAACGATTTCTTAAAAAGTCCAGCATACCCTACCATATGACTCAGTTATTCCTCTCTCAGGTATTTACACAAAAGTAAAGAAAACATCTGTGCATAAAAAGGCTTATACAGGAATGGTCGTAGTTATTTTATTTAAAATAGCTCCAAACCGGAAACAATCCAAATGTGCAGCAACAAATGAACAGACAAATGATATGCCAAACCTACTGGCATACTAGTAGGCAATAAAAAGGTATAACCTATTGATTCATATAACATGGATGAGTGAAAATAAGCAAGTCAAAAAAGAGTACATTGAGGATTCCATTTATATAAAATTCTAGAAATTGCAAACTACTATAAAGCATAGTGACATAAAGCAGATCAGTGCTTGCCTAAAGATAGAGAGAGAGGGGTCATGGAGAGGTAGGATGAATGGATTACAAAGAGGCATTAGGAAATTTGGGGTAGTAATGGATATGTTCATAATCCTGACTACTTTACATGTGCATCCATATGTCAAAATGTATCAAGTTGTACACATGAAATATGTATAATTTATTGTATATCAATCATACCTAAATAAATTTGTTAAAACTTCAAATAATAAACTTAAATAAAACAAATCTGGCTGATATGGTTTGGCTGTGTTCCCACCCAAATGTCATCTTGAATTGTAGCTCCCATAATTCCTATGTGTCCCATGTGAGGGACCTGGTGGGAGGTAACTGAATCATGGGGGCGGATCTTTCCTATGCTGTTCTCATGACAGTGAATAAGTCTCACAAGATCTGATGGTTTTATAAATGGGACTTCCCCTGCACACGCTCTCTTGCCTGCTGCCATGTATGACATGCCTTTGCTTCTCGTTTGCCTTCTGCCATGATTGTGAGGCCTCCCCAGCCATGTAGAACTGTGAGTCCATTAAATGTCTTTCCTTTATAAATTACCCAGTCTCAGGTATGTCTTTATTAGCAGAGTGACAACAGAGTAATACACTGGCAACAACCAAAACAATACAGAAGATATCTTTTGCTAGGCATTTGCTATGTTCTAGGTGCCATGCTAAATGCTTTTCATATCATCTAATTCTTTCAAAAAACATAAGGCAAGTGCTATTATGGTTTCTACATTTAAAGAGAAAGACTAAGGTAGAGAAAGGTTAAATAGTTTGCCTAAGGTCACAAAATTAGAAACATGTAAAGCTGGAATTTGATTCTAGAGTCAATCTTAACAAAAACACCATGAGGAAACTGAAACTCAAGGAAGGCCACATAGTGTTGGGGATCTATGCTAGATCGGTCCAACTTTAGAGCCCAATCTCTTAATTGCTTCATTGTACTACATCCCGTCTTGAAAACATCCTGCCGAAAACCTAATAGTCAGCCTAGCCTGAACACACCTTTGCTAATTAAATGTGTATTTCCTGGTTCCCATATTCAGCAAAAAGGGGACTCACACTCAGCCTTTCTCAGTTTTCATGTAACCAACAACTGTTGCGTGAATGAATGAGGTGAAGTAACTTAAGGTTACTAGCAAAATGTCCTCATGTTAAAAAAAATCAAATAAAACTGGGGGAATTTGAAGCTCAGAAAAATATTAAGAAACTGCCTAAAGCCAAACAGTGAGTTAGTAGTGGTGAAAGTGGAAGTCAAACTCAGGTTGGCTAATTCCAGAGCTAGATGACTCTGTTTCTCCAAAAAAAAAAGATGATCAAAATCTGCCTGCCAAAAAATTGCACCCTTTAAGACAACCATGAGTGGCTCAGAAGTGTTGAAGGGCTGCAGATGAGCTGAGACAAGCTTACAAAGGAATGTGGGTGTCCTGTTCCAGGGACACACAATGAATGCTCAGCTCTCCTTGTCTCTGAAGACAATGCATTCCAGGCTCCCAGCCCTATTTAAGAGTGGAGGGGTTCTGCTATTCAGCTGTCCGGCACCCCTGCTATCTCAAGTTTAACTAATTATTTTCCTTTATAATTCACTGTAGACTGATAACTATTATTTCCCTGTCTAACACATACTGACAAGTGCTCTGGTTAAATATAGGTTGCTAGGAATTGGGGTGGAAATTTTTTTTTTTAGCTCAACTTTATCAAGGGTCTGTAGACTCAGAATTCCAGAACCATCCCATTACCTCAGTGAAATTAACACACAGACTCAGTATAAAAGAAAACAAGTTTTGTTTTCCCAGATCTTGAGAAAGATATGGGAAGGACTGCTTGGCTTTCTGTCCTCCTATTTCTTGGTTAG
This sequence comes from Symphalangus syndactylus, assembly GCF_028878055.3. Lineage (NCBI taxonomy): Eukaryota > Metazoa > Chordata > Mammalia > Primates > Hylobatidae > Symphalangus > Symphalangus syndactylus. The sequence goes on along the minus strand of NC_072423.2, from coordinate 105,069,834 downwards.
AACCTCTAATGATCAAAAGTGAGTTGAGGAGTTTAAGAGATTAGTTCTATGCAGAAGGAAAGCAGGTAAGAAGGACAAGGAATGTGTGTGAGAGAGAGAGAGAAGGAGAGATCAGAGTCCATGAATAAAAATATGCAATGTATTTATCAAGGCTCCAAACCCACATAGGACTGCTGGTTATTGTCCAGTCTTCCCTTCTATAATTACGGACATTAGCTGGCCTGTGGTACACAACTAAACACTAAATTTTCCATTTCCCCACAACACAGGATGTAGCCATGTGACTAAGTTCGGGCCAAGGTATGAGCACAGTAGTGATATACAAAGCACATCCAGCCTGTGCCCTTGAAGGAGAGGAATATGGTCTCCATTTCTCCATTACTTGTTTCTCTTCTCATGGTCGGAGCACAGACTGGATAGAGGGAGGTGGAACAGCCATTTTGGACCAACAGATGGAAACTGTCATGTTTTTAGGGTGGCAGAGAGATAAGACAGAAGGAACCTGGTTCCCTGTCAAACCATTTAGTCTGTCCTAGATGGCCTACACAGACTTTGATGTAGGAAGAAACTAATACATCAGATCATATGAGACTGATAATGAAGATAAAAATATTGAATGATATTGATAGAAAGGAGAATTTTATTTCATTGCCACAAACTCTTCTGGAACACTCTTCCCCAACCACCCAATGGTGCGAGTTCAAGAAGAGATCAAAAGTGTCATTTATTGTCATGGACTTAAGATCTAGAAAATATAGTCAAGTTGTTGAGCTATTTCAATTTTCCTTTGCAGCTTCTTTCTGAAGGCTTGAAATATTTTACTTTAAATGTGGAATGTTTGCAGGGAGGACTTTCCAATGCTGAAAAGCACAAGTTCTCCCATTCCTTAATCCCACTGCAAAAATGTGTGGCCCCAATGTTTCATGTCAGACCTGTTGGCTCCTTCCTTTGCAAAGGCCCCAGTTGTTACACTAAAATCACACTGGATCATATTAGCTCTCTCCTCCCAATTTCCTGTTCATAAAGCTTGGAGCCTCATCACAATGAATGTATTGTAAAAATATAGGGTAACAAATGTTTTCTGCTGGGCTTGGTAAATTGGAATGAGACAAGGATTGGGCATTTACACCCAATTTACTTCAGACCGTATTACCTATAGAATAACTTGTGAGTTCTTAGATAAAAGCAAATAACGGAAACCATGCCAAAGTAAACGAACATTTTTCAATTCCTTTCAAATATTAAATACTGGTATTTTCCTCCAGAAATACAAAAACGCATAGCTGTGAGGTCCACTTTCATGCAATATGTGGCATATGCTCTCTACCACTATTTTTGAAAGGTTGAACATATGCATTGTACATATGCCTTTCTACTCCTTGGTATATCTGCAATAGAAATGTATGCAAATGTTCATCAATACACAGTTAGTAGAATGTCACAGCAACACTATTCATAATAGTCCCCAAATGGAAACATACATGAAAAACAGAATGGTTTAAAATAAACATTATATAATGGAAGAATGGAATACAACAATGAGAATGAATTGACTAGAAGTACACACAACCAGATGGATGAATCTCACAAACATAATGTGTAAAATAATCCAGAAAGGAAAGAATGTTTGCTATATGATTTCGTTAACATCCAATTCAAAGCCAGGCAAAATTAATCTATGGTGTGAGAAATCATAATAATAATTATCTTTGAGAGAAAAAAATGACTAGGAAGGGAAGACTTCTACAGTGCTCAAGATGTTCTGTTTTTTAATCTAGATACTAGTTACATGGGTGTGTTCACTTTGTGAAAACGTACAAAGGTGAAGTCATATGATTTGTACACTTCCATGCATGCATGCTATATCTCAATTTAAAAAAATTGAAGGGATACATGAATTCAAAATATCACAATTGTTATAATACCAAAATAAAAGTGTGAAAAGATTGCCACTACCCTTCATCTAAGACATTTACACTAAAAAAATACTATGGACATATCTATGAAAATGAATAAGCTACATCAGAGGATAAAAAGAGACCCTATAGGGCAGCAGTCCCCAACTTTTTTGGCACCAGGGACTGGTTTCATGGAAGACAAGTTTTCCACAGACCAGTGAGGAGGTAGTTTCAGAATGAAAGTGTTCTACCTCAGATCATCAGGCATTAGATTCTCATAAGGAGCACTCAACCCAGATCCCTCATGAGACAGTTCACAACAGGGTTCACACTCCTATGAGAATCTAACGCCACCGCTGATCTGATAGGAGGCAGAGCTCAGGCAGTAATGCCCGCTCACCTGCCACTCATCTCCTGCTGTGCAACCTGGTTCCTAACAGGACACAGATCAGTATTGAGCCAGCCCGGGGCTTGGGGACTCCTGTTATTAAAAATAGGCAAAAATGGAAAAGTAGGACTTCTTTTTTTAGGAAAATCTGCTAACAACATTTGGGTCTCATTCTAAAAACACAATTCAACACCAACTGTTTTACTTACAAGTAGCAATTTTCACTCTTAAACCTTACCATTTGAATTATTTAGAATCCATTTTTTGCAATGAGTCTGAATCTATAAGCCAGAATCCATTGGCTTATAATGAATGCCTGGAACACCAGATTCAAGAAGCTACTTGTCTGCAAAGGCAAGACAATAACTCAGCTCACAGGAGACCAACTAAATTTTTCAATATGGCAGCCATGTACACCAAAGGTTGTGCAAATAGAGAAAGCAACTGATGAAGTTCAGACTAAACACAAATATATTAGCGAATACCACTGGGGACAGAAAGTCATAAGGAAAACCCAGAAAGAAGGGCAGCCTCTGAGTTGGAAATGACCTCTTACAAGGATTGATATTATATCATTCTTTTTTTAACTTTTAAGTTTGGCGGTACATGTGCAGTTTCATTATATAGGTAACCTCATGTCACAGGGGTTTATTATACAGATTATTTCATCACCCAAGTACTAAGCCTAATACTCAATAGTTATTTTTTCTGTTCCTCTTCCTCACCCTACACTCTACCTTCAAGTAGGTTCCAGAGTCTGTTGTTTCCTTCTTTGTGTCAATGTGTTCTCAACATTTGGCTCCCTCTTATAAGTGAGAACATATGGTATTTGGTTTTCTCTTCCTGCCTTAGTTTGCTAAGAATAATGGCCTCCAGCTCTATCCATGTTCCTGCAAAAGATATGGTCTCATTCTTTTTTATGGCTGCATAGTATTCCATGGTGAATATTTACCACATTCTCTTTATCCAGTCTACCACTGATGGGCATCCAGGTTGATTCCATGTCTTTGCTATTGTGTACAGTGGTGGAATGAACACTTGTGTGCACATGTCTCTATGGTAGAAAGATTTATATTCTTTTGGATATACACCCAGTAATGAGATTGCTGGGTCAAATGGTAGTTCTGTTTTTAGCTCTTTGAGGAATTGCCATACTGCTTTCCACAATGATTGAACTAATTTATACTCCCACCAACAGCGTATAAGTGTTCCCCTTTCTCGGATATAAGTGTTATTTCATCCTTATTCATTCTATTTCTCTCTCTCTCTCTGCATTGGTTCTGATTTCAGGTTACGTTTGCATGATGTGTTTTGTCAGGAGAAGGGATTTCAGAGAGATGGCAGGCTTCCATTTCAAGATATTCAAAGCCCTTAATGATATCTTTGCCTGCCCTGCCACTAGGAAACTCAGCAGAAAGCTTGTGCAGTTTGTAGGGTAAATGGCAAAGCGCAAGTGAGCAAGTTCCAGACCCACTGCTTCATACATCTGCCTGTTATTTGTGGAGGTAATAGAAGGTCTTCTTAGGCCTGACCTGGAAACCAGAAACCATGAAGAAATGATTGGCAGATGGGAAAACATAAATGTCAAAAAGGCAAATGTACATACCCCCACAACACAAACACACTGGGAAAATATTTTCAATGTTTCTAACAAAGGATATGTATCTTTAATATACAAATAGATTTATCAGATGTGCCATTGGATCAAAGATCAAAGGGGAAAATGAGGCAATTCACAAAGGAAAAAGTATAAATGGGAGGACTTTACAGGCCTATAGGTTCTAAACCTATAAAGCTTTTCCCATTGGCCATAAATTAATTAAATGAGGATTTTCACCCTCCTTTTTATTGAGAGGGAGGGGAGCCTTCCACAATAAAATGATTTTGAAAATTGCCAAAGTCACTATTGGCAAAATGTTTAGGAATGGACTACCTCATATGAATTCATAGTCATATGCGAGGGCTTGAAATGTGTGATCTCTAACAGCAAGACCTGGAGATAAACTTGACATCCATTCACAGGGAGTAGTTGAATAAATCACGATGCCACAGATAAAAGTAGAGTGCTCCACAGCTATTAAAAACAATGAGGTAAAGCTGTGCATCATCACCAGCACTGAAACTAACGCTATGCTGGGAACCAAGCTGACTATAGCAGCAAGTACTATTTTACCACTTTCATATAAAATTATACATACATGGTGCCAAGAGGACAGATGAAAAAAAGAAGGAAGAAAGGAAAGAGAAATAGAAAGGAAGTTGCAATTATTAAAATGTTAACAATGATTGTCTCTGCATGGTAGCAATTTGGGTGATTCTTACTTCATTGCTTATACATTTCCGAATTACTACTATTACTATTATTTTTGAGACAGAGTCTCACTGTAGCACAGGCTGGAGTGCAGTGGTGCGATCACAGCTCACTGCAGCCTTGACCTCCCGGGCTCAAGTGATCCTCCTGCCTCAGCCTCCCAATTAGCTGTGACCACAGATGTGCCACCACGCCTGGCTAATTATTTTACTTTTTGTAGAGATAGGGTCTCACTATGTTACCCAGGCTGGTCTCCAACCTCTGGGCTCAAGCAATTTTCCCACCTCGGCCTCCCAAAGTGTTGGGATTATAGGCATGAGCCGCCAAGCCCCAGCTAGGATATTATCACTTTGAAAAAAAACAAAACGTAACCAAAAATAGCAAAACTAAGTAATTGAAAAAACTTCAGACTCCCTAGGAGCTCATATTTATGACATCATCTGAAGCCGTCTTCTCGTCCTTCTGCCTTTTCTTCCAAAGCCAATCTGTTTCCATATCCTATTAATTTTACTCAACACTCAATAGGCATTTTATGAAGCTCCTATGTTCTCTCTCCTTTCTCTCTTTCCTAATTATTCTTCTCCACCAGGATCTATCTCCACCAGTGCCCACTTGGGCCATCGCCTAAGCCTCTTAACTTATGCCTGTGTTTCTACTGACCTCTGCTCCCATTCCTTCACACCGCAGAGGAATCCTCGCATTACACTTTTAAAAGCCTTCCATGTTTCCCTGTGGCTCCAAATTCCTTATGGTGGCGTTCCAACTTGCTGGCCCATACTGGCACCTCCACCCTCATCTCCCCTGCATTCACTTCTATCCATTCTCAACTCCCAATAATTGCTTGCTCCGAGGATGACTCACTATTCTTTAAGCTCACCACATACGTTTTTATATTTCTATATAGTTGGTCATCTTGTCCTCTAAGAAGCTAATGCCTGATTTCCCTGATTATGGAAGGGAAGTTTCCTGACTATGGAAACTGATTATTTTCCAAGATTCAGATCAAACTGAATCTCCTCTAATAGCCCTTGCTCAATCTTTTTGTTTTTGTTTGGGAAAACAAAACAAAACAAAAAACAATCACCTTTCTTAGTCACTATTTCGTTCTTCTAAGTGTGCCCACATCTTCTTCACTACAGTGTGGAGCTTTTGTGAGTGGAGGCAGTTTTTTTGTTGTTGTTGTTGTTCAACTTTTTGATAGCCTAACATGCCTAGCACCAGTTTTTCACATCTTAGGCACTTAAATATTTTTTTTCAAAAAACAGAGAGAGTGCCTGCCATCTGCCAGGCTCTATAGTAGGTGAGTCCACAGTCAACTGTTCTCAAAACATGGTCTGCATGCTGGGCACAGTCACTCTCATTTTCTGTGTGGACAAAACTGAGGCCAAGAGATTCAGTAACTTGCCACAGACCACACAGTAATGGCAGATCTGAGATAAGAGTCTTGGACTGCCATATGAATCCAGATTCTTTTGACTGATCTGTGCTTCTGCACATATGTATATGGAGCTGGGCTGATCTGAACATGTAGGAAGTGCTGGCTCCTAAAATCCATTTTTCTAACTCGGAAAGTGATCAATGTATTCCCAGGTTATAAAAATGTCCATTTGCTTTAGGCCAGCTGAAGTATCATCTATACCCTGGACCTGTGGTTTCTCTAAGCTTCTATCACCCCAAGAATGTCAGTGCTTGGAGATCTGTCTCCAGGTTAACATCCTCTTTGCACATTTTAAGATTTTTTTCCCAGAGCTCACTTTTTCTAGAATTCAATTCCCTGCCCTCTCTCAAATTTGGATGTAATAGCTGGCACCGATACAGGAGGATGCCTTGTCCATTCTACTGTCAGCCTTTCTATCTCCATATCAACAAATGCCATGCCTCTCTTCAAGTTTTACATTCTAATGATTTCAAATTTAAACCTTCCAAGGACTAAGTTGAGGGAAAAATAGTCCAAAGAACAAGCCACTTGCCACCATGAGAGGTAACAGTGCTTCTGGGTAGCCTGAGATTCTGTTTGACTTCATCAAAGTCGACAAATTCCAGGACTGCCCAAATTAGGAGACAGCCAAGGAATTGATCTTCACCTTAAAGACAACAACAATAATAATGCCAATACCCAACCGTATTAGTTTCCTAGGATTGCCATAACAAATTACCGCTATGGTAACTTAAAACAACAAAAGTTTATCATCTTACAGTTCTGGAGGCCAGAAGTCCAAAATCAAGATGTCGGCAGAGTTGGTTCCTTCTGGAGGCCCCGATGGAGAAACCATTCCATGCTCTTTCCCAATTTCTGGTGATGGCCAGCAATCCTTGACATTATTTGACTTAGAGACGCATTACTTCTCTGCCTCCACAATCTCTGCCTCCATCTTCATGTGAACTTCTGGTCTGTGTCCCTGTGTATCTTCTTCTTTTCTGTCTCATAAGAACATCTGTCATTGGATTTAGGGCCCATCCAAATCTAGGATGTTTTCATCTTGAGATACTTACATTAATTACATCTGAAAAGACCCTTATTCCGAATAAAGTCCATTCTGAGGTTCCAGGTGGACATATCTTTTAAAGGCTTTCATTCAACTCACAAACCAACACTAGTTGAAAGTTCACTGTGTAACAGGCACCATTCTAAATAATGTGTATTAACTCGTTTTATCTTTACAATAACTGGAAGAAGTAACTATTTATAGAGGAAGAAGACAAAGACATAGGAAGGCCTCCCAATCTTCCTAAGAGCTCATGGGTGGTAAAAGACAGAGCTAGTACTTAGGTGTTCATCTTCTTCGTACCAGGGTCAACTGTCTTAGATGCATTTACCAGATCCAAAGTGTCTAAATAACAGCCAAGACCACTCCTAGAGAGTCACACTGTTAATCTAAAATCCCTGAACTAGACAATGTTGGCAAATATATAACATATGGGCCATTGCAGCTTCTACCCAATCATGTCAGACATCACTAATTGATCACAGAGTTGTTCCCTATGGCGCCTTAAGTGTTTACAACATTCATTAGCCATCAGTTCAAGGTAGCACTCTGAAGGAAACCTCCTGACCATCCTGTTTCTAGATATTCTTTTTCAAACACACACACACACACACACACACACACACACACACACACACACACACACGAGAGAACCAAAGGGCAACACTTGGTCTCTTCCCGTCAAGTTCCTGTCCTGCCTTCTAGCCTACTTCCCCTGGGACTTGTATTTAGCCTTCCAAGTCTGATTGACAGAGCAAGACTGGATCCCATCAAATAGCCTGGAGAGCCAGACAGAAGTCCATGCTCAAAATCCAAACCCCATCAGACGTTGTTTGAAATTCAGAGACTGCAGAGACTGCTGGCACATTCTTGGAAAAGCTCTGACCTTGGGAAGAAACCTTACTTCCATCTCTAAGAAAAAATACTAGATAATGATTTTTTTAAAGCCCATGTTGGGAGTTGGTGGCAGGATGAGAATGCACATGGTAACAGGATAACAGTGGGTACTGGCCTGGAGCAGGCTCCTACGTGGCCTCCCCAGAGTCAGGCTTTATTCTCAGCATTCTCTATGATCCAGCCTCTCTCCACTTAAACTACACTTCAGATAATGGTGTTTGCTACAACTCTTTACAATCAATTATTTTGTCATTGTCTTTATTTAAACGTGTACACACACACAAAACTAGAGGGAATGCACTGGAGAATGACACACAACGCATTCCAAGGAAATAACAAATTTTTTTCTGGATTGCGTGCCCAACCCACAAACTTGAGGATCACCAGGGCTTTATTTAGTTTGGTTCCCATTATCAATATATGAGGCGTGTTAATAACTGGACTCCAGAGCTTTGGTTTTAGATACTTGTTCCTCACCTAGGAACTATTTTTTAAAACTCTAGATTTTAAAAAATAGTTTTTATTATATATACATATTTTTTGCTTTTCCTGCCCACCTAACTTTTAAAAAATCCAAAAATCCCATCTACTCTCATTAGAGTTGACCACAACAAAACTGCATGAGGGGAAAAAAAAAAGAATCCTCTGGATCACATGGGAGTCACACCATTGTAGGCCATGGCAGCTCATCCTAATAAGGAGAAGATATGACAACAGAAAGAGCCCAGGGTCTTGGGCCCTTTGCACAGAACATGGTGTCCTTACTGGCAGTTTGTTTTATGCTTCACATATTAATTTATTGCTAAAACAGGCTGGGTACAGTGGCTCACGCCTGTAACCCCAGCACTCTGGGAGGCCAGGCAGGTGGATCACTTGAGGTCAGGAGTTTGAGACCAGCCTGAACAACATGGTGAAACCTCATCTCTACTAAAAATACAAAATTAGCTGGCGTGGTGGCACGTTCTTCTAATCCCAGCTACTCGGGAGGCTGAGGCAGGAGAATCACTTGTACCCGGGAGGCGGAGGTGGCAGTGAACCGAGATCGCACCACTACACTCCAGCCTGGGTGACAGGGTGAGTCTCTGTCTCAAAAACAAAACAAAACAAAACAAAAAAACTGATGTAGTAAAATGTGCTTTACAGTAATTACACCACAAGAATAAACTACTAGCTTAGAATTATTTGTTGTATTTCACTAATGCCAAAGACATAGATTTTTATATGTAATACAAATCCCTTATTTTATAGGTGAGATAAATATGTCCCAGAGAGATCATCAGAACTGCCAAATGCCACATAGCCACTTAGTAACAGAAGAGGCACAACAGCAAGTTTGACTAGTTACAGCTCTACACCTCATGACCTCCATGGAGCCATCCAACCTGATCACCAGGTTATCTACAAGGGAATTTTAAAAATTAAAAAAATTCCCTTGTAGGTAATCTAGTGATCAGGTTAAAAATTCCTTTAAAAAAATCTTGCAGCAGAATTAATGAAGGTAAAGGTACACAGATTCTTTTCTTTTGACTCATTCCATTTTTAGACCTGAAGTTACTCCATGAGAGGAGGAACTCAGTCTGCATTTGCTCATAACTGAACTCTCAACATTTAAGACATTTCACTAAATTAGTAATAAATTGATGGCAGCATAGAAATTTGTTTCAAAATTACTCAATAAAAATACATACTGCATTTTTCTCCAGATTCCCCCCGCCAAAAAAATTATTGGCATAGTCATTAGCCCTTTATAGAAGTTTTTGAATTTGGCACCTTGACATTTGGATGGGCTAATACTCTGTTGCAGGAGGCTGCCCTGTGCACTACAGAATGTTTAGTAGCATCCCTGGCCTCTGCCCTATAGATGCCAGTAGCATACCTTCTTGTTCCTCCCCACCCCACTGTCCAGTTTTAACAATGAAAAATGTCCCAGGTGTCAAATATTCCTGGGTCGGGGTTGGGGTGGGTTGTGGAGCATAATCGTCCCTGGTTGAGAACTCCCGATCTACGGTGACAGCATACCCACCCACCCTCGACCCTCCAAACTTGTGATTCATGGGTCATGGAAGCTTGATGAATCGACCAACTGAAAATTAAAAGATACACATAGAAAGCACTCAGGAGGCTGGGTGTGGTGGCTCATGCCTGTAATCCCAACACTTTGAGAGGCTGAGGTGGGAAGAACACTTGAGCTCAGGACTTCAAGACCCACCTGGGTAATATAGTGAGACCCTGTCTCTACAAAACATTAAAAATTAACCAGGCATAGTGGTAGCACCTATAATCCCAGCTACTTGGGAGGCTGAGAGGGGAGGATGACTTGAGCCCAGGAGGTTGAGGCTGCCATGAGTGTCATGATTGTGCCACTGCACTCCAGCCTGGGAGACAGAGCGAGACCCTGTCTCAAATAAACAAAGAAAAAAAAAGAAAGCACTAGCACTCAGGAAATATAGGTAGGAATTGAATTAGATATACTCTAATCTGCTTATTTCAAACATCGTCACTTTTGAAGATATTATGCTAAGTGAAATCAGCTGGTCACAAAAGGTCAAATATTGTATGATTCCACTAACTTGAAGTACTTAGAGGAGTCAAATTCATAGACAAAGTATAACGTCGGTTGCCCGGGGCCAGGGAGAGGAGAAATGTGCAGTTATTATAGAATGAGTGCAGAATTTCAGTTTGGGAACATGAAAAGAATTACACAAGTGGATGGTGGTGATGGCTGCACAACAATGTGAATGTACTTAACACTACTAAGCTGGACACTTGAAAACAGTTAAAATGATAAATTTTATGTTACATGCTTTGACCACAAGGCCTAAATTAGACCAACTATCACAAGGCCTAATTCCACAAAGCATGAAGCAGGCCCAGCGCGGTGGCTCACACCTGTAATCCCAGCACTTTCGGAGACCGAGGAGGGCCAATCACCTGGGGTAAGGAGTCTGAAACCAGTCTGGCCAACATGGTAAAACCCTGTCTCTACTAAAAATACAAAAATTAGTCGTGCATGGTGGCAGGCGCCTGTAGTCCCAGCTACTCGGGAAGCTGAGGCACGAGAATCGCTTGAATCCGGGAGGCGGAGGTTGCAGTGAGCTGAGATTGCGCCACTGCACTCCAGCCCAGGTGCAGAGTGAGACTCCATCCCAGGGAAAAAAAAAAAAAAAGCACAAAGCACCTAGATAAGATTTAAAACTCGCACATTCTCCCATAAACTTGAGTTGTTGTTTTCGTAGTTGTTTTGTTTTGGTTTTGGTTTGGTTTGGTTTGACAATAAATTCCTCAGCTAAGGAATCCAAAAGCCAAGAAAATCTTCCTCTTCATTTGTGGCTGAGAGCACAGGAGCAGCAGAGGCAACCGCGGCTCTGGGGCCTGCTGCAGAGCAGCACAGGCACACACCAGGACATGGGCCCTCAGGGAGGCCCCCTGATTTAAGAGCCTTGTCGTGTGAAATGCATCCAGCCCACATCCCCTAAGGACCTGGCCTGTGGGCCATGTCAGCCCAGAGCCCTTCCTATTGCCAGGATGCTCTTGACAAAAGACGGTCTGGCACGGAGCGGCAAGGCCATTATTTTCATTTAAACCATACATGTCATGTCCTGTTTGTGAGAAACACGTTAAACAATTCAGAAACACATTCACAATGGGCTCTGGAGTGGGATTCGCATTCCTATGGGCCTGCGTACTGTAAACTGGGGATGGGGAGGGAGGCTGGTGGGGAGGGTGGGATGGTGCCTCTGCTCTTGTTTTAACAGAGAGCTCCTCCCCGGAAGCTCAGCTGTAAATAGAGACCCTCACATCCTTGTTTGATGTGGGTCTTAAAGTTTTCCTATGGCCAAAAGCATGATGCTCAAAGTATGATAAGCCCCCCATTATCCACTGCAGCCCAGTAACTTGAATTCCTTTAAGATTCTCTCTTACCAATTTTTATTTTAATTTTGAGACAGAAAACAATTCCACTAAGGAAACACTCAAAAGGAGGTCAACTGCCCCATTTCCACGTAGATTGCCACAGCAGATGATCCACCTGCCATGACTCAAAGGCATCTCGGAGGTGTAAACCATACCAATATAACTGAAATCTGCGATCCTGAGCCACCCCATCACAAGAGCATCTCAGATGGAAATGTACACACCTATAACACACAAGATGAGAAATTCCTCATTCACTGATGAAAGGAATAAATAATAAACATGGAGAAAATCACATTCAGTCGAGTGTAATTTGATTTACAACGCTGTTCACTTACCAAACATACAGTATTTATATGCAAACTTCCAAGAAAAGTACATTCTAATATATTAAAATTAGACCCCAAATCTAGGCCTTTGGCCAAGTCAAATAATAAACAGTGTGATAACTACGTCTGCTTTCTTGCCATGACATTTCTTTGGTGGGGGGGAAGATTTATCATTTAAACCATACATATCACATCCTGTGGAAGTTTTCGAAAAATTGAACAATTTCCTCTAAATGCTTAAAGGCAGATTAACTATAAAGAAAAACAGAATCAAACAGAATAAAAGTACTGTAGAACCCATTAAAACATTAAAAGAAACTATATAGCATATTAGAACAAAGGTGGAGCTAGCAGATTTAAACAATACCTGTAAGTATTTGTCAGAGATATAACAGCAAATGCTAGAATGCCTTATTTCCCTTCCCATGGGACTTACACTTTCTCTGTTGAAGTATACAAAAATTCTGCAGTAATTTAAATATTACTTTGGCTTTACATAAAAAGGTGTCCCTGGCCTCTTAAATGTAACTGGTGAATAATAATATATTTGGCCATCGACCTCCAGGCTGCAACAGTCCATTTTTTCCTCTCTTGCCCCTGTCTGTCAAAGTAGCGATGAACATTGGGCCTCTGAGAAAGATGGAGCTCAGGCTCTTCTTGGCACCACTAAAAAGAACTTCATCTTTGCCTTTACTACAAATGCAAGAGGATTCCTGTCACAGACAGAACTGATTCTCTTGATAACAATAATCAGCATTAAAACTAAACTCAGGCCTGTGGTTGGTTAAGGCACCCCAGTTTTGTGTCTTTAGACATCAGCCAGTCAGCAGGCTTGGTAGGGCCCACCAATGCTCCAGTGACACTAAGGAACAGCTCTCTTGTTTGAGTGATCGATCCGCTAGGGCATATTCCACCCAGAGAAGGGTTTGAAAGAGAGAAAGACCAAACGATAAACTATAGATCAGGAAGAATTTTGTGACTCATCCAATGCAGAACAGAACACCATTCATTCTTCATCAACTAATTCATTCAATCGGCGCTGTTCCAAGCACCAGAGACACAGCCTAGGCTTTCCCAGAACTTTGATTACATAAAGAGGACTACAGACAATGAAAAAATAAACAAAACATATATATACACACACATATACAAATATATCTATAAAGACACACATGTATATGTCTCTGTGTGCATATATACATACACATACAATATAATGCATATATATACAATATGATACACACACATATGGTGGTGATAAATGTTAAAAAGAAAAATATCTATACCCAAGAGAAATGAAAACACATATCCACATAAAAACTTGCACATTAATGTTCATAGTAGTATTATTCATAATAGCTAAAGAGTGGAAAAAATCCAAATGCCCATCAGCTAGTGAATAAACAAAATGTGATGTATCTATTCAATAGAATATTATTTGGCAATAAAAAGAAATGAAGCATTAATACATGCTATAACATGCAGAAACCTTGAAAACATTATGCTATATGAAAGAAGACAAACACAAAAGGCCACATATTGTATGATTCCATTTATATGGAATGTCCAGTATAGGAAAACCATACAGACAGAAAGTAGATTAGTAGTTGCCAGAGACTAAGGAAAAGGTGTAATAGACAGTGATTGTTTAATGAGTATGAGTATTTTTTGGGGGGGGGGGGGGTTCTAGAATTAGATAGTGGTGATGGGTTGTACTACAAAATAAATGTACCAAAAATCACTGAATTGTATACTTTATATTGGTTACAATGGTGAATTTTATTTCAATTTTATAAATGTTAAAAAAGAAAAAAAAACAGAGAGGGTACGAGGACAGAGGGTGACAGAGAAGACACTATTTAGCTAATGTGGTCAGAAAGTGTCTTGGATAAGCTGACAGTGAAGCAAAGACCAGAATGTAATAAGGTTATGAGCCAGAAAGATACCTGCATCTTTGTTCTCTGCCATTTCTTTGTCTCTCTCTTTCTCTCCCTCTCCCTCTCCCTGTATCATTTTTTTTTATTGTGGCAAATAGATGTAACACAAAAGTTGTCACTTTAAGCATTTTTAAATATACAATTCAGTGGCATCAATCACATTCATAGTGTTGTACAACCACCACTATTATCTATTTCTAAAACTTTTTATCACCTCCAGTAGAAAATTGCTATTCTTCTTTTAATGCTACTGTCAGGCCACTAATACAGAAAACAAAACAAAACAAAAACCGTGACTAATAACTAGCAAGAGAGAAGGTGAGCTGGGAGCATACTTCCATTGCTGTTCAGTAAAGGGTAAATGACGATGATTATAATTGTTTTACACAGGCTACTCAGGCTCCTTGTTGGAGAGAGAGAAAGCTGGGTAGGGTGGAAAAAGAGATGTCTGGCAAGATCAGCCTTGTAGTGAGAAGGTCCTTCCCTCATCATGAAACACTTGATTTTCAATGATTTGCTGACTCAAGTGTGGACCCTCATCTCTGAAGTGGTTGGGTACCTCTTCACATCCCACCTGTTCTACGGAATGGACAGCCATCCAACCAAATCTAGGTCTACAAACTCCCAGCCTCTCCTTCACCTGCTCCCCAAATGGTACATAACCTCAAAAAATAGAACAGAACTATTTTGCTATAACTTGGCATTAAGCCTTAATAATTTATAGAAAGAGCAGTAATTTTTTTCTCCTGAAACTTGTAACATATAAATATATGTATATACATATACATGCATACACACATAGACACATATGCCATAACTAAACCTCTATTTTAAAAAGGAGACATATGCTACTTAAAGATAAAAACACATAAAGATGGCTAACATTTTATTAGTTTGAACTAATACGAGTTGGTTCCTATTAAACACGGCATTCTCAGCTTTATTTTGACATAATGTCATTCTTACTCTGGGCTATAACCCTGTTTATATATTACATGTCTTTGTTACATGTAAGAAGGAATTTAAATTTACAATGCTGGCAGGAGAAATGGATATATTAACTCTAAAATATAAGCTCTTATTCAACATACTTAAAAGTACTTAAAACACTACTGATAGTAAGCTGCCACGAGGCAATGTGTGATCTAAATGACTCTTTGAGCAAAAATATTTAAAGGAGGCTCTGATGCCTATCACAAAAGCACACTGCTGCTCACAGTGAAACAGAAGATAGGTATCACAGTCCTCTGAGAAGCATCCAAGTACAAACAGTAGGTGTGTCCTATCTTAAAGTGCTCTGATTTACAAAGTCAGAAGAAACATTTTGATTCAAAATACAAGTCTCTATATTGCAGAGCAAGACAAAAATACTCTGCAACACACCTAGACTGAAAATACCAGAAATGTAATTCCTAGGTGATCTCCTTTACAGCAGGCACATCACATAGCTGACAGGGTAGGCAGGGTGGGCCAGCCTCAACACCGCTCTCTGCTTTAGAGCTGCGCAGCTGGATTCTGTTTTCCTGGCATGCTAGGCCTATGTTCTCAATCTACTCACTTGCTGAGGTCGCACCCTGCCAGCCTTCCCTTAGCCATTCTGCTCCCTCTGCCCAGCACCAGATGTCCTCCTGACCCCTGCACTCTATCCCTAATTTTGCAAAGAACTGACTTGGCTCCTCTTACAGCCCCAGTGCATCCTCAGCACCTTCCCATTTTGCATCCAGCAATTCTATTAGTTGGACATGGCCATGTACTTGCCCCAGCAAGCCCTCAAACACTCACCCCTCTCCAATAGCATCAGGCTCTCACACTCCATCTCTTTTGACTGTCCCTAGTCCAGACAGAGAGACATACAGCTCTTTTGGGGTCACTTCCTGGGCTGCTGGGGGAGGCTACTGGACTTCCTGGATGGGGGCTCACAGTGCTTAGCTCCATGGGGAAACTTTGCCCACAAAATCGTTTCTTATTTTTTCCCCTTTCTTCTTCGCTTCCACCCACCCCTTCCCTCACCCCCTCGCAGTAACTCTAAACTGTTTACTGTTTTTGAACACCTTCATTCCTGCAGGGCTTCAACAGCAGTGTGGCCAAGTCAGTGGAGGGGCTGCTAAAGCTGTCTTCGTGTTTGTCTGTGCCACTGGGGAAGGGGTGTAGGATGACCTTAAGTCTCCAGGCTCCCTACCAGCCAGCCTGGCCAGGCTGCTCCTAATGAATAACAAATGGGCCTTCATGATGCATTTGCTCAGGACAAGCTGCCATTACAAGCCATTTTGTTTTTTTAGCATGTGGTAATGAATCATCTTGCTTGGCTGGATGTCATCTTCGAGAAGGTCACCAAAGGTATGTGTGCCTTTGCCCGAGACTCTCCTCCCACCCACCCACATCCCCAACACCACCCCTTCTTTAAAGGAACAAAGTGTTTGACACCCTTCTTTGGATCTATGGAGCCAGAACATCTAGGTCTCGGCTTGTGGCCTTGCTAGTCAGCTATAAACACTCCCCATTTTGTAAGATGGAAGATCTTTAGTACAGACAGAAGACAAACCAGGGGGATGACACTGTGCTTTCACAATTGATTTTCAGGAGGAAAATGCCCTCTGTCCTAAATTAAAAACTCAGATCTCAATTCAGAGAGTAGAAAAGGATTTTTTTTTCCAAGGCTCCTACTATTCATCTTCATTTCACAGATATTTAAAGCATGTATTATGTTGCTATGGACAATTAGCCTTTTATCCAATTTTACTTGAGAGTTTAACTCTCCCACCCGAAGGTTTTAATTATACCCTCAGCCCCATACTTAGGCCTCGGTTCCTGCAGCTGGAAATCTGCCCCAGTGATGTTATAACCTTGTTAATGTAACAAAAGAGGAGTTTACTTAAAACTGGACTGACTATGGATTTAAGCCAAATTTACTTGAAAGAGGAAAGAGTCTGTCAAAAATCCTATAGTAAACACGGCAAAGCAGTTCTTTCATAGCCTTCCCTTAATTCATAGCGACAAGCAATTTACATGTAAGTGGATTCATATGCTCTACCAAGAGGCCACCTCTCCAAGCTGGGGCGGTGTGCACCCCCCCGCCTCATCCGCCTCCCTTTTTTCTTTTCTGTCCTCCCTTTTAGTGTTTTTTTCTCTTTTCTTTTTTGGTATGTAGAGTAGGCCATTCTCCTTGGTGAAACAGCATAAATCCACAATGTTTTGATCGTCCCAAAGCATAATTAGGGCCCTCTAAACATTTACCAAGCCAGTCGCTCTGAATAAAGCCAGCTGAATTTTCAGAAAGCCACTCTCAGACCTGACTGTTGTCCCGTCAACGACGCACTTTATTTTCTGCCGAAGCCTGCTTTAAAAGCTCGAAAAACTCCCCTGCTAATGAGGTAAGAGTTGTGAGCTTTAAGTAGGAATTGCTGATCAAATACCAGAGCCCACGTTTTTCTCTGTTGCCAAAATCCTGAGGGCTTCTTACATTCTGTTAATTAGATTACCTTTTTTAGTCCACACACTAACAAAAAGCATACATGAGACTAAGCACAATATGACAGCAAGGAAGGGACTGAAGAGAGAGCCTTCTGAGAAGACATGAAAGAAAAATATCACTCTTAATATCTCTGGATAAACGGGAGGAAAAGAGACTACACAGGTAGTTTCAGTCTGCAAGGGGGGAAATCCCTGACATTTTAGAAGCAAAAACCAAAGAATTAATTTCCCCCAAACAGGAAGGTAGGGGTTTGCTGTAGCTATGCTATTTTCAACTGTGCTCGTTGACAAAACCCATCCATAGCAAACAACTGGCCAGCACTCAAGTTTCTTTCACGCATTTTGAAAGTTTAATTAGTTCTAACTAGATCAAAAGTTGCTTTTCCCCCTTTTGGCATGTATCTGTATCATTTCTGTGCTATTTGGAAACTGCTACACATCAAAGGCAGATCCATCATTCTTGAGGAACCTCCACTCCTCGGAAGAGATTCAGATCTACCTTGTCTTCCTTACTACGGATCTCATGGAAGCCAGGGCAGCTGGTTGCACCCCAAGATATGTACATAGCTCATTGTCACTCCTCCTGAAGAGCACCTGGTACCAAGTAGCAGAAATGCTCCTTGGAATGCCCCTAGACAACCCCAAAGCAACCATAACACGTGGAAACATGGCAAATCCTCCAAAACAGAGAACCTGTGAAAAATATTCTAAGATGGAGAAAGTCCAGAACTTAGCATCATTTAAGCCTTTAACAGCCCATGATATAGGGACCTGTTTTAATTACTCTAAAGTTATCCTAAGTTTTTTTTCCATTTCTCTCTCTCTCTTTTATCCTTTTTGCTATTCATTCTAAGGTCTTTTGTTCAAAACTTTGAACTGGATTAGCAAATTACTAGGCAAATCGACTACCTACCCAAAGCCTTCTGGTTAGGAGAGCTTAGAGGTTATAAAAGCCCCAGGCCTTGTTGGTAGAAGGCCAAGGTTGGCATCTCAGCCCTCCCCCACATTAGCTGTGTGCCTTGGGCAAATTTATCTAGCCTCTCTGGGCCTCAGTTTCCTTCCCTGTAACTTGGGGAGAATATTCTCTCTTTCATCAGGTTGTTCCAAAGAATTAGTAAGATGTAAAACACTGAGCCCTGTACTGTGTTTTATAGGCCGAATATGCCTATAGGCCATGCTCAGCCAGTGTTAAACATCACTCTAATCAAAGTAACCACTTCTACTTCTAGAGGATAGAGTTGCAGTGTTTCCTGGTATGGTCTTTTAACTACAAAGGTGAGGTTGTTTTAAGCTCCAATTTTTGATTACATACTATGTGCCAAGAACTGAGCTAGAAGCCATTTAAGCAAAACACACACACACACACACACACACACACATTTTATATATTATATATAAATATATATTATTATAATATTATATAATATATAATATATTATATAATATATATTATTATAATATTATATAATATATTATATATTATATAATATATATATTTTATATATGTGTGTGTGTATATAAATATATATAATATATATATATATAAGAAAATTCTATTTGTTAGGTTTTCTGTTAGAGCAGGCAAGTACATTCTTAGCTGATATCTACCCTGATTTCTCTTTGGCCTAGAAGAAGCTACAGAGAAAAGAGGGTTTCGGGACACTGCAGATTTACTTGGACCTATTTAAGAAATAATTAGAGGTCAACTTGAGATGTCGAATTCTGCTGTCCAAACCTGTCATACTTCCCTTTCTAGCAGACCCACCACATGCTGCAGGATCACACAACACAATTACTGAATTATGGTTTTATCATTGTCTGCAATATTTTGACTTCCCTTGGGTTCCAAAATATTATGTTTTAAAATCTCCATACTTGCCCTTGGTTGGGTTCCAAAAAGAAAAGACATTAGTGGAGAGCCTGCGCCTTCCTAAGAAGCACTGACAAGAGTACATCTTGAAGTGAGCACATTAATGGGTGTCCTTTAAACCCTCCACTTCCCATTTTCCCATTAGAGCCTCCTTAATTTGGCACCCCAGGATTCACTTAAATTACCTTCTTAGCTGGGATTAGGGGAGCAAAAGGAGACCACAGGGCCCTGACCCTGACAGTTCAAACTGTCAGCGCCAGGAGACTGACACTTTTCTCCTCGCCAATCCCGCACTGTATGGCATGGTCTCAATTTTGGAGAAATCTGAATGCTCATACACTTAGCCAATCCTCAAGTGATTCAGATACACTCAGTACTGAATAAGTGAGGCACTTATGTATCTTGAATATCTCTGCTTGCTCGATGCCAGGGCCTCAATATTTTGATAAAGCGATGACAGGAAAAACACAGAGAACAAAAAGCAAAGGCAAAGAAAATACTATAAGTACATGGAAAAACTATGAGCTGCTAGAATTTATTTTGTGTGTTAGAGAGGGAATATAGTTCCCTAATGCAATTTTCAAAATGTAGATTTTAGAGGCCAGATTGGTTTTCCTTCCTTTTTCAAGGAAACTGAAGCAGAGTTGGGCTCAGAAAATTCAAATTCAAGGGCCAATTTCTAAAAGCCACTTTGAATGGTTTTGCTCTAGAATGTGCCAAAAAAGTACACCAAAAAGAACTCTGAAAATCTTCTCTGTCTGTAGCAGCACTGTCAAATAGAAATATAACACAAACCAGATTTTCTAATAGCCACATCATAAAAGTAAAAAGAAACAGGTGAAATTAATATTAATATTTTTATTCAACCCAAAGTATTAAACATGTAATTAATATATAAATTATTACTGAGATGCTTTATATTCTTTTTTCACACTAAGTTTTTGAAATCATGTGTGTTTTACACTCATAGCACATCTCAATTGTACTAGCCGTATCTCAAAATCTCAATAGCCACATATGGCTCACGGCTACAGTACTGGATAGCACTAGTCTACAGTACCTATCCTCTCTGTAACATACACACACACACACACACACACACACACACTCAGAGTTAATAGCATAAAGGTTGTCATTATAGCAGGATGATATGTAGCTCTTTTTCACCCCTTCTACCCATCCCATATACTCAGTAGAGTACAGAAGACATAAATCAGCAGCAGGTATATATATACATGTATGTATATATATATATGTGTGTGTGTGTCTGTGTCTGTGTGTGTGTATATATGTATATTATACATATATAATAGCTTAATCCAGATAAAGTTTTTGTTACTCACCATTTTTGACTCTAAAATGGCAATTTCATATGGTTCAAATAAATATTTTAACCCAAAGATTTCAAGAGAGGAGTTACTGTGAGATTCAGAACTAGACATATAGTAGATCTTCCAAAAAGTTACTGACATGAGTGGCTGCTAATTGCAAAGATAACAACCACTGTATTTTACATCCATGTGCAGCAATTCATTAGCTATTAACAAACTTGGTTCCTTCTTTTTAAGCCAACACACAGTTTCTATAAGTCTAACCAAAAGATAATATTTTATCAAAAAGCAAGGCACTGGCCAACGATAGGTGCTCCTGGCCACCATGTACAGCTTAAGGTCTATGGCTGCAAATGCCTGAAAAGATATAACTTAAATGCCTCAGAAGCCCCTCAAACTCAGTCTTTGCCAAACTCTCACCATCATCACAACCACAGTCATCATCATCAGCAGTACCACCACCACGGCCATCATCATTGGGTCATCATCACCATTATCATCACATCATCATTACTGTCATTATAACCATCATCACAACCATCATCATCATTATCACCATCACCGCCATACTCATTGTTGTCCATCACCATTACCAACACCATTATCACCATCATTACCATATCTCCTGTTTAGTAAGTCCTTACTTAGTTTCTTTTACCCACTTCTTCATCTGTTGAACTATTCAATCTTTAAGACCTAGTTTAAATACCGACTTTAAGCCACCCCTGCAACCATGTCACAGGCCAAATGAATTTCTCTCTCATTTCTTGGGAACTACTGAAAAAGCCCTTTGTATATATCTAGGTTATAACATAATGACCCAATTATATAATCTTCTCTACCTACTTTCAGCTCCTACCACTAGGCCTGGTACTTACTACAAGACTCAAAATAAATATAAGTTGATTGAATTCAAATGAGTGGGTTTCACTTCAAGCACCAGTGCCTTTCACTTGGTAATACATTCCTTCGATGCTGAACTAAAAAATGATTTTGAGGCTGTGATCTGATATTTCCAATCATTTTATATATATTCTCCTTTCAAACAGGCTGTACATAAACATAGGCATGGACTATAACTCGTATGTCTTTGCAGATTTCGGAGCACTCTGCAGAGACCCACTTTAATAAATATTCACATACCATACAATTCACCTACAATTCACCATTGAACTACAGTTCAATGAGTTTTTATATATTCACAGAATTGTGAAAACATCACCACAATCAAATTTTAGGAAATTTTTTTCACCCCAAACAGAACCCTACGCCCATTACCAGTCACCTCTCTCACTCT
Source organism: Symphalangus syndactylus (assembly GCF_028878055.3). Taxonomy (NCBI): domain Eukaryota; kingdom Metazoa; phylum Chordata; class Mammalia; order Primates; family Hylobatidae; genus Symphalangus; species Symphalangus syndactylus. Next base: position 105,047,707 of record NC_072423.2, on the reverse strand, counting down.
CCTTCCACCAGCCCTAGGCAACTACTAATCCATTTTCTGTCTCTATAGATTTGCCTATTTGTCATATAAATTAGATCATACAATGTGGCCTTTTTGACTGGCTTCCTTCACTTAGCATGATGTTTTCAAGGTTCTCTCATATTGCAGCATCTATCAATACTTCATTTCTTTTTATTATCAAGTAATAGTGCATTGTATGGATGTACCATCTTTTGTCTATCCATTCAACATCAATTCATCCATTTGAGTTGTTTTCACTTTTTGGCTATTATACATAATGCTGTTATGACCCTTCATGTACAAGTTTCTGTGTGACCATATGTTTTCATTTCTTTTGGGTATATATCTAGAAGTCGAATTGCTGTGTCATATGGTAACTTTGTTTAACATTTTGAGGAACTGCCAAACTGTTTTCCAAAGTGGCTGCACCATTTTACAGTCCTACTGGCAAATGTATGAGGTTTCCAGTTTCTCCACATCCTCACCAACATTTGTAATTGCCTGTCTTTTTTCTGATAACCATCCTAGTGGATGTAAAGTGGTATCTCATTGTGATTTTGATTTACATTTCCCTAAAGACTAATAAGTTTAAGCATCTTTTCATATGCTTACTGGTCATTTGTATATCTTCTGTACAGAAATGTCTATTCAAATCCCTTGCCCACTATAAAATTAGGTTATTTGAGTTTTTATTGTTTAGTTATAAGAGTTCTTATAACTCTTATAGAGGATACATATCCCTTACAAGCCACATTATGAAATATGACTTGCAAATATTTTCTCCCATATTGTAGTTTCTCTCTTCTTGATAGTATCCTTTGTAGCACAGAAGTTTTTAATTTTGATGAAGTCCAATTTATCACATTTTTCTTTAGTTATTTGTGCTTTTGGTGCCATATCTAAAGCAGCTTTATATAACCCAAGTTCACCAAGATTTATGCTGATGCTTTATCATAGGAGTGTTACAGTTTTAACTCTTACATTTAGGTCTATGATCCATTTGAGTTCATCTTTGTGCATGGTGTGAAAGAGCCCTGTACATAGCTTAGAGTTTTAAGAAATCATCCATTAAGTTTTTTGTGTATTTCACAGCCACATTACCAATAATGTCTTCCTTAATGGCAGCAATATTTGAGTATGCTTTCTCTTGAGTATTTTAGAGAGAGATTTAGCATTCAAGATTTCCAGAGAAATTAATACAGGAAGAACCTGGGAAAGCTTCAAAGCTTGTTCATCATCAAGTCACTGTTAATGTTGGTAAAATTCCCCCAAAATTGATTTTACATTGTCTTGGATATCTTTTATAATATAAAAGATGGTTATATAATTTTATATAATATAAAAATGGTTATACAATGATATAATTGTCTTGAATGATTTGTATATTCTGAATATTGAAAATTCATTAGGAATTTATTTTATTTTATTTTTGCTTTTTGGTGTTATTTATCCATCCTTCCTCTCTTCCTTCCCTTCCTTGCTGTTTTCTTTCTCAACACTCTCTCTTCCTTCCTTCCTTCCTAAGTCCCTTCCTTTCCTTCCTTCCCAACTGCCTTTTTCCCTTATTTACTTCCAAATTTCCTTTCCTAATTCTCCTCTCAAATCAAGTGTAAGCTGACTGAAAACCTCCTCTATGTCTTGATCATCTTGGCAGGGCTTTCCTACCCACCACACCCACCTCCTACACACAGTGCCTAGCACAGGGCCTGGCACGTGGTAGGTGTTCAGTAAGTGTTTTAGGGTTTAACTCAAATAGGTAAGCCCTTTCCTGAGTTCTGAATCTAAGTTGTAAGGGTTCTAGTCATCCATAGTGAGTGTACATACACAGTGCCATCTATATTCAGTTTGGATGGTGGAGGGAGGGGAAACATTTATTTTACAATAACTAGAGAATAATAAGCATTGCTTCATGTAGATGAAAAAAACAAGAGAAAAAATAGTAACAAAGTGCAATCACATCTATGCGAAATGTATGCATGAGAAAAGAGACTAAAGGAAAACAGAAATAAAATGTCCAGTCTTTTTCTTGAGTAAACTCGTTCTTCTTTTTGCTAGTCAATATTTCTCATAATACGTATACGTAATTTCTATTTTTTTAAAAAGGTAAAACTATTTCAAAATAAATATCATTTATTCTTGATTTTCAGATACAAAAAGAGATGTAATGTCACTGCTATTGGTCACTTTAAAATGTCAAATAAGAGAAAGCACTTTTATAACTGAAGTTTTATACAAATTTTTATTTTGTATAAGAATTATACTTATCTTGAATGATATAATATTATTCTTATCTTGGATAATCATAAAACAATGATTCAACCTTATTCAGCCCATTATACTGTTAAAATATCTAGCACTACTAGAATTCCCAATCATCTAGCATAGAAAATTTTCCATATTCATTTGGCCCTACCATGATGATAGCATACCTCCTCCTCCTCCTCTCTCCTGCTTTCCTGACCATGTGTACATTTCTACATATTAAAGAAGAATTTCCTGGTCCCTTAATCTTTAAGTGAAGTAAGCTCTACACTTCCAGGACTTATTAGAAAGCACCTAAGTGGGATGAGTGGGGTGTGTGGACCATGGCACTGTGCACAAACACAAGTGCACCCTCAAGTCCTGCATCTACAACAGGCAGGCTTTTCTCTAGATATGGAGTGAGCGCGCCATCATATAATCCATGTCTAACAAGTGGGAAAATCCACTGGATTCCTGTAAACTGTTTGTTGGCTGGATTTAGAAACCCTGGAGCCTGTAGTTAGTTATCATTTCTGTTCTGGTGCCATTGAGGCCGAAGTGAATGGTGCCAAGAGAGTTTCAGGAGACAAGGGCGTAATTCAGACAGCTTACAAGAAAAAGAACAAAGACATCTCTGGTAGCAGAAGCTGGCTCTCCCTCCCTCCCAGCTGATTTGGCAAAGCCCCTGTACTGTGGACTTCCACATCAGAGGCTGAAGCCCTCCTAGCCCTCTGCTGGCTGCTGCTCAGTAAAAACACCATACCATTCCATAATTTTGATCATTATTACTTCCTCAGTTAATGAAACTTAAAGCATGTTTTCAGAGATGCTAAGGGGCAGAGGCCCATTTTGGCTGAGGTCAGCCTTGGCAGGAGTCAACTCTTCTTTTCCTAAGGTTTTATATTCTTTTTTAAAATCGTATTATTTCAAGTATTGAAATAAGAAAACATTAGATTATGCAATGGAAAGTGGCTCATGGTTGCTGCCACAGATTTTCATGTATATACTTTTAGTTGTATTAAAAAGCTTAACTCCAAGCTGGAGTTTTAAATAATATTTTCCAGGCTCAATATCTCCCTGAAAAATTCCAAGCCAGTTCTGGGAGCGTCTTTCATTGTATATCTTATTTTTTTCTAAATCCTTTCTTATTATAAACATATCAATTATTCCTAATACCTTCATGAGGGAAAGCTAATGCCAAAAATTTTATATCAGTTACAGTTGACCAACGTGAATGTAAACAATGTTACTATGCATTTTGGAGATAGCCTCTCTAATGGCAGCTTGGGAAAAACGACTTGGGTTAGTAGCCAGCTTTCAGTGGCTACATGTTAAGAAGAATGTGAAAATGGAGGAAAAAGGGGGTCTCTAGCCCTGCTTGGTGGAGAACCTATTTGTCTTAAGGCAAAGATAAGGTTAGGAGTCAAGGATGTTGTGGTAGAAGATTATCTATTATTGCCTACTTATGGAGATGACATTTTGGAACCTCCTCTCCTCCCCTCCCCCCATACAAATGACAGCTCTCAGCAGAACCTTCCAGAACTGTTCTGAACTTTTAGCAAGACTCCATCTGTTTAATCATCAAATTCTTTTTATTCACCATTTGAATATTTTTTTGATTATGGGTTCCATATGAAACCATTCTTCTGTCCCCCCTTCTTTACCCCCCCAAATTCTTCCACCACTCAGGTCATAGTCTCAGTTGAAATGATCCTCCCTCCTGAAAGCATCCCTCAACCCCATGACTCCTTCCCATCTGGAAAGCCCCATGACACCCAGGTCTTTGGTCTTTCCTTCCCAGAGCACTTACCACCCTGTATTATAATTACCAGCTTATCCCACCAATTTCCCTATTAGAGTGTGAGCTCCACTAGGCAGGGACCATGTCATTAGGGCCAGATGCAGCACCCTCCCAGAGAAGATGCCCAGTAACTATTTGTGGAATGCACAGAGAAAGAATGCACAATATCCAAAGGAGATAAATCTTCAAAACCTGTCACAAGAAGAGAAGGGGGAACCGACACTTTCACACAGAGGTGAGAAGATTCTGCAGCATAGAGTGTATTGACAAGAGGAGAGGACAGGAGAACTGTCCTAAACGCTCAAGGGTTGTGAAAAACCGAATACTTCAGTTACCGCAAAAAGCAAATAGAAAAGAACCAAAGAACCAGGGGGTGAAATGATAAAGTTGTTATAGTATAAGAAAGAGTACACTTTTTTTTTTTTTTTGAGACAGGGTCTCACTCTGTCGCCCAGGCTGGAGTACAGTGGTATGATCTCAGCTCACTGCAACCTCTGCCTCCTGGGTTCAAGCAATTCTCCTGCCTCAGCCTCCCGAGTAGCTGGGACCACAGACGCCCATCACCACGCCTGGCTAATTTTTGAATTTTTAGTAGAGATGGGGTTTCATCATGTTGGCCAGGTTGGTCTCAAACTCCTGACCTCAAGTGATCCTCCTGCCTCAGCCTCCCAAAGTGCTGGGATTACAGGCATGAGACACCATACCCGGCAGGGTAGACTTTTCAAGAGACAGAGTTCTCTGAAGAAGGAATGAGTTCCCTCAATGTTAAGTAGATTTATTAAGACTTGTTAAGTAGCAAGTCTTAGCAATCCATGCTAAGTGTTTTACATGTATCAACTCATTTAATGCTCAGAAGAATCCCACAGGGGAGGGAATGTGATTTACACACTTGGCCAAGGTCACAGAGCCAGTAGAGCAGGTGTAGGGCCAAGATTCAAATCCAAGTCATCTGATCCCCTGAAGCCTGGACACTTACCCTTGTGCTAATGCAACCCTTATCACCCCAGGGGTCAAGCAGATACTAAGAGACCCATTCCCAGGGGGCTAAGGAGCCTAAGGAGTTAAGGAACACCAACAGATGAGATTACAGAGCAGAAACACTGTTTCCATGACAACATTTAATTGTCACCACTCAGTCTTCCTTGGCTCAAAGCCAACTCTCAACAGAACTGTGATGGACACAAAGTCTGTTTTGGTGTGGGACTATGGCCTTCACATTTCTCACCCCATTTCAGATACCTTCTCTCCCTAGCTTCCATTGCAGCCAGGGCTAGAATGCTGCTCAAGTTCCTGACCCAGCTGTTACAGCGTTTTGAATCAATCCTCTCTAGAGCAAACAGATTTGAAAGTCAATTCAAGTCCAACACAAAAATCTAGCTCAACCCAATGATATCCCATGGTTACCTAATTGAGGGATATTTGGATATGGAAGCCACCCCACTGACCCCACAAATCACCAAAGTGGTGTCAAGTTTGGATGTACAATAGACATTCAAATAATCAATACTGAAGTAAGCTCCCAGAAAGCTGGGACTGAGCCATGACTGGATCAACATCTAGTGCAGTGGGAGGTCCTCAGTTATTGCTCAATAAATGAGAGTTGAATTAATTAATGCTCCAGAGCAAGCAACCACGAAGAAGTGAATTTTTTCCCAATAAAACAGGTGGTTTTGGGGGTAAGCCAATGTGATGCTGATGTGATCCTTAAGAAAAGCAGTGCAAGAAGCTGAGTGGCTTATGTTCAGACCTCACCAGAGATTCAGGTGTTTAATTTCCCTACAAAGAAGGCTTAATCTTAGTTTCATTCTCTGCAGAAAAACTACCATTAATCAGGATCCAAGAACCCTTAGGTGTAGATAATGTGACCAATGATCAGTTCAAGTTCACACTCTGAAAGTTGTTTCTTCAAAAGCCGGAAGAGGCACCATTCAGCCAAGAAGTTGAAAAGAGACAGGAATTTATATGCAGAAATGTCAACAATCATAAAGAGATAACAAAACTCTAACCAAGATGTAATTATGTCAGCCCTGGGACATCAAGACTTAAGCAAAATCTTCAAAGAATAGAGCCAAAATCAATTAAGGAATGTGTCAGTGGTGTAATCCTTCTGATTTCCCCATATAATACCACCAAATGGTCCATTTTGCTGTTTTACAGCAATGTTTTTTAAAAAATTAAAATCTAAGCCTTTCATATTTGGGTGCCAGAGGGTTTCAACTCTAGGGGGAAAGGTCTTCATTAGAATTCTCCTCTACTTTAAAGAGTTTGCAATTTGGTGTCAAGATGTTTTTCTGAAAAAATAATATTTATACTGAAATATTTATGGATGAAATGACATAATATCTTAGTTTTGCTTCAAAATAATCTAGGGATGAGGCAAGGAAGTGGGGAATAGAAAGGAAACAGACTGGCAATGAGCTGATAATCGCTGAAATTGGATGGAGTTCATGTGGGGGTTCACTTTACTTTAGTATATAATTGACATTTTAAAAATGTCAGTAATTTACCCAAGCTCATTGGCCCAACAGGGAAGAGATGGTGTTCCTAGGAATACTCCACTCCATTCCACAGAGGCATCTCCTGCCTTTGGAGGAAGAGAAACCACTACTCATCAACACCAGACTCATGGTCATACCTCATTTGAGGGCTTGTGTGTTTCTCTCCACATATCTGCATGGATGCCAGGCTTCCATGCAGGCTTCTCAAGGCACTTTCTAAAAAAATAGGATTTACTAGGGGATTGTTAATTAACCAAAATTACTTAAAAGTCTCTTCTCCAAATATAGGCATTTGAGAAATTCAGCTTTGCAAATGGGCAGTTAACTTAACTTCAATAGAAAAGCCTTCTCAACAAATGAAAGCCTGCAAAGGAAAGCTTCGTAGCTATTTAGGAAATAGTTCTCCAGAAATTTGAGAGGCAATGCCCAGACATGACAGCAGACTATAAAAGGTTCATATTGGAATCAGTTGCATAGAACTGAAAAGATTTATGTCCCCAGTGAAAAGAAAATGGCTCTGAGTGATGGCCAAGTGTCCAGGCTACCCCACCAAAGGCTGAACAGTGGAAAACGCTCCTCTCTAAGCTTTCTGAATCTGCCTGGTCTGGGCCCCTCTGCCTCCAGAGGTGCTGGGCATGAGCCAGTGTTAAAACTCTACTAGTGCCACTAATACACCGGCTCAAGGTCCATATTTCAGGAAAGAGCTGGGCCACAGGTCCAAGGTGAGAAACAACAGACAGGCACAGGCTAGGACCAGACCAACTGTTCTCAAACAGGGGTGATTTTGCCCTCTAGAAAACTTCTGGTGGTAATGTCTGGAGTCATTTCTGATTGTCACAACTGGGGGAGGGAAATTGACACTGTCATCTAAGGAGCAGAGGCCAGGAATGCTACTAAACACAGGACAGGCCCCACGAGAAAGAATTATCCAGCTCAATCTCAACAGGGCTGCCCCGAGAAACCCTGGACTAGAGCAACATTTGCCAAAATAATTCCCCCGCAGCTCTCCTGCATGGAACCATGAAAGTGTTGAGGGGAGCCAGTGCAGAGTGGGCAGGAAGAAAGGAAAAAGAGGGTCATCCTTCTAGTGTGCCCACATCCAAATGTATTCTCACAAAAGCCAGAGGCAGGGTGGTGCCATTGTCAAAGACATGGCCAAACCACAGGACAATCCTGAGAGGTTCAAATCTCACCTTTGCCGTATGACCTAGGACTAGTTACTTAACCTCTCTGAGCCTCTGTTGCCTGAAATGTAAAATAGAGATGATAACAGTACTTAATCTTGGAAGGTTGTTGTGAAGATTAAATGAGTTGATATATATAAAGATCTTTACACTGTAGTTATTTGTTATTATTTTCAAAACACAATCCAGTCATGTCATTTCCATTCAATGGGTTTCTGCTTTTCTTAGGATAAACATCAATAATCTGACCATGGCCCCAAGGCCCTGGGTGGTCTGGCCTCTGCCCACCTCTCCAGCCTCAACCAATCTAGTTTTCCCCTTTGATCTCTATGCTCCAGTCACACAGGCCTCCACTGAGCAAACAGAGGGCAAGTCAGTCCTTCTGCCACAGGGCCTTTGCACAGGCAGATCCCCTCTTACGGAACAAACTCCCCTTGACCCCACCCACCATCCCCACCCCTTCACCTAATGTAGCTCCCAGACACATCTCAGTGTGCCTTCAGGAAGCATGGGTCCAGGGACCTCTCCTCTTTCATACACTTACCCAGCTGTCATTCTGCATTCTGATGTCTCATCCTTTGACTGGACATTAGACTGTTAACCAGGTACTCAATAAATAAATATTTGTTTATTCTCAAGAAATAACTGACTTCCCAGCATGATTTGTTTTATGAATGAGTCAGTGACTAAACAAATGACTGAATCCATGAGAAGGAGTGCTTAGCTTGCCTGACCTCAGTCTACTGTGTTGCATTAGAGCAGTTGCAACAAAAAGCTGCAATTGCCTTCAGCTTCCTGGAAACCAAAACTGCTCTGAGCTTGCCTCAAAGAATGCTACTCATACCTTGGAGGCAGTTGACTTGTACTTGGCCAGGGACTCCTAGAATGCTCTCTTTGCTTCTGTCTCAAGAAACTCAGTCAAACCAACTTTCCCTAGGCTGAGGAATAAGGCGGGGAGGCTTTTCTTTGTACATGGAAGGAGTAAGGGGCTGTTTTCACTTGACCCAAAACTGAGACTGGCTCTGGCAATTCCAGCCCCACATCTTTCTAAGGTAGGAGCAGCAGCAGTCATTCATGTTGAAGGGTCATTTGAAAGCCATTCTTCTTTACAAAACCACAGAATGGTGGTTTTGTTTTAGTGCTTTGACTTTAGTATCAATCAGCTTATTTTCCTGGAATTACTTAATATGAGAAATGTAAACATTTTCTAGCAACATATTCTAACACTTGTTAGAATGATTTGTTAGAATGATTTAACAATCATTTGTTAAATCATTCTAACAAATCTTACATATCTGACCGCGGCACCATGGCCTTCCCCACTGTACTGGTCTGAGTCCTGAAGACAACAGAATTCACCACAGATGATTCCAATGAGGAGACTTCCATGGAGAGGCTACAGAAGTAGGGGTGGGCAGGGTTAATGAAAGAAATGAGACCTTGAGGCATCCAGACGCTGGCAACACTGGACAGCCGTTACCATGCATCAGGCTGAAGGAGCAAAGGGAGAAATGAATCAATCCCAGCGACACTGGGAGCCATGAATGGGCACTGCTGAGAGGGAGCTATAGTCCTGGAGAGAAGCTGCTATGGCCAGAGATGTGGCCCCAAAGCAAGAAGGGAAGAGGGAGAAAATTCTCTAGATTTTTTTCTCTTCCACCTCTCCCATCACCTGAAGTGCCTCTTACTGGCCCCAGACCCTCCCCAGAGTCAGCCAGCAAGGGAACCCCGGTGATGCCGCTCACAGCAGTCAGCTTCCAGGAAAAATGACCAGGAGAGGGGAAGCAAAGAATAACCACTAGGCCTACCCAATCCCACACTGCCTTATAATAAAGCATTAGTTGACAGGAGCCTTGAAAATACATTGAAGGGAACATTTTCCAAGAAAACTTCCAGAGGCAGAGCCAGGAAGAGAAAGAAGCTCCAAGCTCAGGGCTCAGTGAAGTGAACACAAAAACACCAATTTCAAAATAGAGTGGAAAGACAGCAATTGAACTGTTATCATAACTGCATGCTGGCACTAGCTGCAGTGCATTCTGCAAATGTCTTCAAGTCAGTGAAGCATCAGGGGTGAGGTAATAACAGACACTCAGAGTTGGCCTCAGCTTCCTGCAGGTTCGAATTAAGATCCCAGGGAATTGGCTTAACCAAAAGATCAAGTCAAACACTGCATTTCAATTTTCACAATTTGTTGGTTCCCAAATTCCATGACTGGAAAACAAAAGACTCATCCCACTTGACTGGCAGCTTGGCTTTGAGCTATAGTTCTCGATCGCTTTGCTCCTGGGAACTGAGTGGTCCCCCTTAACACACCTCATTCCCCAGGCAAAATTGCCAGAGCCAGACCCTCTTTTTCTGCCCCTAAACTCATTCACACACACACACACACACACTCTCTCTCTCTCACCCCTCTTCCCACATGTTTGGTCTACTTTGGTCTGCCTCCTGCCCAAAAGTCAAAATTAGAATCTAGCAAGAGAACCATTATGCTGAGAAAATGCAGAAAGCATTTAGAACCCCTGTGCTTTGCAAGGCACCAGAACAGGGATACGAAAGGGGGAAAAAAGACAAAGAGGAGAGAGAAAGATGGGGAAAAGTGAAGAGAAGAAGGAAGAGAGGAAGGAAAAGAAGAAACAGGACATGGAGTGGAAGAGAAGAGAGAGTGGGTAAGAAAGGGGGAAAGAAAAAAGAGGCAGCCAGCAAGAAGCAAAGTATAATTTTCATCAACATTCATTCATTCATTTGACAAACATTGATTGAATGTTTAGGAGGGACCAAGAACATTCAAAGCCCACCTCCGTGCTATTCCTTCCTTAAAATCCTCTAAGTCTTCATTGACTTGGATCCTTTTGTAATAGCTCCTTCCAATGAGGACATAGATCTTGATGTTTACCTCTTCATCCTTAGGGTTGAGACTTCACTTGCTAATATCTGGACTGGATTTTACCAAGGCAAAGAAAATGTTACAGGGAGGCAGAGAAACCCTGTGAATTGGGATTTGCCCAAGACCTGCCCTTCATGGTTGAGGCAGGCATCTGGCATCCAGGCAGCAGTTTGTTTCCCTTCGATGCCCACAGGCCCTGCACTGTGTTCTCACTTCACCAGTGTTCTCATTTCTCTTCTATCCTTTCTGGTCTAAATGAACATTGTAAGAAGTGCTTCCCTAGAAAAAGATCTGGCTACCCAGAGGGATGTTGTGAAGAAGGAACAAATGGAAAGGAGACACAAAAGTGGAAAGAGAGTAAAAGGGGCTGTTATAATTGTGCATCAATTTACAGGACCAACCTAACCCTTGAGGACTGTCCAATTTCACACTCTCAATTTATAGTTGGGTACACTGTGGACCAGAAAGAACCACAGGTTAAAGAATGATGGAATTCTGGAGCTAGACAGGATTATGTTGTATGCCAAGCAGCAGGCATTGATGGAACAGGTCTTTTGGATCCCAGCCAGGGTTTACATCTCACAGGGAGCTCCATCCCCTGAGGATTTGAATCTGAGAACTGTGTCAATCCCACTGGGGAGCTACATAGTGAGCTGGTCTTTAATGCCCAGAAAGCAAGCTAGAATCAAGAGGTCAAAGTCATCTATACAGAACGGGAAGTCCCCAGGCCTCTACAACCTCTATGCCTGATCATTGTGCTGAATGGGAAAATACATCCTGTGTAAGTTCCATGTGAAAATAAGTCAAGTTAAATCAGAGATGAGACCCTACAAAGCTCTTCTCCCTTCCCTAGTTTAAGAAACACCAGTCTAAAAAATGAGGCTAGTTACAGGTTTCTCAACCTCAGTACCACTGGTATTTTGGGCCAGAAAATTCTTTGTTGTTGGGGCTGCCTTATGTGTCATACGATGTTTAGCAGCCTCCTGGCCTCTACCTACTGGATGCCAGTGGCACCTCCCCTCCAGTTGGGATGACCAAAAATGTCTCCAGACCTTGCCAAATGTTCCCCTGAGAGGTGAAACCACCCGCAGTTGAGAGCCACGGCCTCAGAGAATCACTGAATATTAATGAAATCATCTGAGTCCACAGGCCTGTTCACAGATGGAAAGACGAGGTCAGGTGTGCCTGGGCTCAACCAACTACAACTGGCAGAGTTAGGCTATGAACTAGAGTGCTCAGGGTTCTCCTCACTGCACCAATAATTCTTTTTCTTTTCTTTCTTTCTTTTCTCTTTTTTTTAATTCTTTTTTTTTTTTTTTTTTTTTTTTGAGACAGGGTCTTACTTTCACTCAGGCAGGAGTGCAGTGATGCAATCACAGTTCACTGCAGCCTCAACCTCCCAGGCTCAAGAGATCCTCCCATCTCAGCCTCCCGAGTAGCTGGGACCACAGGTACACAACACCATGCCTGGCTAACTTTTTGTATTTTTTGTAGAGACAGGGTTTTGCCATATTGCCCAAGCTGGTCTCGAACTCCTGAGCTCAAGTGATCCACCAGCCTCAGCCTCCCAAAGTGCTGAGATTACATAAATAACTCCTCCTTCAGGATTTGATGTGTGATTCTTCTGTACTCTTGGCTCCTTAGTGTTTCTTTGTGTGATGTGGCTGCCCTGTCCCTTGCATCAAGGGGTTAAATCTGCCAACGCCCCCTACAGTATTAGATCAGGTACTGGTCAGAATTCTTTCAATATGTTGTTGCTCTTGGATTGGAAGAAAGGGCCAAGACTGCCTCCTCTGACTTGCCATGTTTTAGGAGGTTGGAAGGCCTGAATATTTCTTTTCCCTTTTCTTAATGGGTGACCTTCCCTAGCCCCCATGCGGCTGCTGTGAGGATAGAGATAACATGAAGTATGGTGCTTGGAATTATTTAAACTCTATGATTCACAAGCATTTAGATTATTTAACTGCTGATTATGATTATTTAAGCTGAAAGACTATACTTCTCTAGCTCAGAAAATGTTTGTATTTCCATTAAAAACCACCAGGCTGAAGGCCCTTTTGACTGACATTTTTCACTATTAAAACTATACATACAGTGCATGTTTTTGGCCAGAAGACAGTGTGTCCCTTATTTTGTTTTAAGATAAGAAAGCCAACTTCAAAGGCCTTCTCCAACTAGCTCTCCTCAGGCCCCCTTCCTCCCACCATCTCCCCATCCTGCTGTCCTCCTGCCCCAAAAAAGGGAAGAAGCGCCTATCTGCCCACTGCTTTCTACTATTTAATTAAAACTGGTGCCACCATTCCCACACTTGAAATTCTTACACTGATATCTCAAGTTCTTCACTGGGAGACAGTGCACTCAATGGCTAAGACTGTGAACTATAGTGTCAAACAGACTTGTATTTGAGTTCTACATATATGAGCCTCAGTGTCTCCATCCACAGAATGGGGGCAATAATACTCCCCGCCTCACAGGAGGTGACAGCACTATCTGGGTGAAGTACTTAGTCCATGGAATCAGTACTTAATAAGTGTTCACTGGTAATATTAATCCCATCACCCAACGTCTGCATGCACTGAATAGTATATATGCCTGGGCTAATTTAATTCTCTGAAGACATTTTAATCCAAGATAGTACATTCCTCAAGGCAGGGACAGTGAAGGACTCTTGATTCTACCTGACATGCAATTTAACTCACTTTAATTATTTCTCTATAATGAGCTATGAAACACATCCCTGCTTGGCTCATATATTTAATAACCTAAGAGTTTTATGAAAAATAAATGCCTAAAAATTCAGGGAAAATTCTATTGTGGATGTATTAGAGCAATGTCCTAAACCATGCAGTAACTTTCTTTTTTCTTTCTCTTTTCTTTTTTTTCTTTTAATTTTTTTTTTTATTGGCAGAGTTTCTGCATTCAAATTAAGTTCCTCAAGGGAAGGAATGAAAAAGATCCCAGCATTTCCTAAGTTTCATCTATGTGACGGCATTTATTTAGTGGAATTACATACAGGAGGGTCTTGGAGATTGCCTTTGCCTTTCACTTGGGATGAAAATTTCCTCTGCAGCATGCAGAAGAGGTGAGAGTGTTCCTGCTGCTACAGAGTTCTTTTGCACTGAAAGAAAAATCTTCCTCCTCTCAAATTTTGCCTACCAACTCTAGCACAGTCATCTGAGGCAGCATGAATCAAGTCCAGTTTTCTTCTTACAGTCACTTCCTTAACAGTTAAAAGAAGCATCTGTCTTCTTGGCCTTCTCTGGACCTAATACCCCTTAAAGGTCAGCTATCCCCAGCACGAAGAGATTTTCAGGTGTACCTCAACTTGTTCACTCACACATGCCTCCTCACAGTCTACCAACCATGGTACCCAGAAATGAACTCAGATATGCACTAAACATACATGCATACACATAAATGTCTGTTAGGACTAGACTAGAGGTGTAATTGCAAAGTTGTTTTTTACTGCTAAGTGACATAACATACCAGTTGACCTATTTTTCTTCACACTTTATTCATGTTGTCAGAGACTGCCAATTGCTCCCAATATCCATTCTTTCCTTTCCTTCCTTGGAACTGGATTCCCAGAATGCAGCTAAAGGCTATATTTCCCTGCTTGGTCTTGAAACTAAGTATGACCATGTGGCTTAAAACCCTGGCCAGTGGGCCCCTTCCCCCACACTTGTTCTCAAATCTAGTAAAATATAAGCTCCACCAACAGGAGGATTTTTGTTCATAGAGTCCTTTCTGTTCACTAAGAACAGGGCTTAGATAAGTGCCTAAGGCTTAGAACAGTGCTTGCACATAGCAGATGCTCAGCAAATATTGAATAAACTGTGAAATGACTCAGATGTCAACGAATGGGATGTGTAACTTAAAGGACAGGGAGGTTTCTTTCTCGTGCCTCCTTTCTGCTGGTTGGAATAGGGATTGGATAGCTGGAACTGAAGCAAAAGTCTCACACTAAGAGGTGCAAGCAAACGCTAAAAATGGCAAAATGTCAAGACAGAAGGAACGTGAGTCCCTGGTGATTATAAAGCTACTTGTATGAGCTTCTGGAATGTGGGGTTTTCTGATTCTTGCATTTGAAGCTAACTAGAACATTCCTCTATTCTAAAGTTATTTTCTTTATAGTTAAGTTTTACTTACCCACTATAAGTTTTATGTTCAGCATAATTTTTTTGTTGTTTTGTTTTGTTTTTGCTATAGACTATAAGCCATCAACTTCAGAGTTAAAAGAAGGAAACAGAAATCTGGAGTGCTAAGCAACCATGCATTTATGACACTGCCTGCAGCGAAAACCAAAATTGGTTTCGAATGAGTCATTTTTTTTGACATTTATTCCTTTCCTCTCTGCTACCTGTCCTGAATCACTACAGGTAACTCAGAAAGCTGCAATAGGCTTCATCAGTGTTCTAGCTGATTTAAATACCTGTTGGAACTGAGCAGGTAGTAAACAGAAACAGATGACAAACAGGACCTTCTAGGACACATTACCATAGTATTTAATATTTTTAAAATTAGACATGTTAAAGTTTTTCTCAATAAACTACTGGTTAGAGAAAGAATAGTATTATAGCAAAAAGAAAAAAAAGAAAAAAAGAAAAAAAAGAAATTCTTGAGAAGGCCAAGTTGTAAATTAAAGACAGGATTAGAGTATGCTAACTGTAATGAATGTACCTATCATATTAATATATGTATAGCCCTTTGTGGGTTAAAAATCACTTTCTCATGAATTTATAATCGCAGTCAATCCCCATAATATCTCTGTAGGCTAGCACAACCCTCTTGTTTATTGAGTTTATCAATTTTAAGTAACAATTGGCTTCAAAACTCTTCTCCCAGACTCCATTTATCCTGTCCAAATTGCTAGGCACTTAGGATTCCTTCCTAAAGAAATGCGATTTGTCTTTTCTCATGTTGGCATGAAGTAAAAAATAAATTGATTTTATCATTTCTGTACCCTTGCTCTCCTTTGAAGGGTACTTACCTAATGAGTGGCTCTCTCAGAAAGGATCTTAGATCAAAGAGGCCAACAGGATAATGCCCTCGAATAAGCTGCTGTCTTACCTCACTGTAAATGTCCTAAAATAATCCAGTGTATACAAAGACTTGTGAGGCTATCTTGAGAAGATGCCTAAAACCCAACAATACCCAGTAAATTAAGATGAATTGCACCATATTGTCAGATGAGTTAAAAACACAAGGTCCTGCTGAAAATGTTGTAGAAGCATAGGAAATCACCACAAAAAGTCTACAATAAACATTTCAAAATATGTGACTATTAAGCAGCTATCGAAACCCTTATTCAACTTAGCATTTTATACTAAATGAAAAATATCAGTTAAGATGCCTGTCTACCTATTAAACTACTATAGTAGTTTAAATCATCGAAGCAAATGCACACAGATTTTTAAGTACTGTATCTCATGGCCCTCAATTTCTTTTAGCCACAGATTTCAACTCCACCTGCCACAAATTAAATAACTAGGCTTTTGTTACTGGAATGTAAGCTTATTAACTGGCATTAATGAAATCAAACATAAAATGTTGTTCTTAATATGCTTTTAATAAAATCCCTTTTAAATACGATTAAATGTAACAAAATTGAACCATGATGAAATGTTTTAGCAAGAAGTTTTGGATATATTTTAAGTAAAAGAATAATCTTATACACAAGGAAAGATGAATATTATGTACTATGAAAATATATGGTTGGTAACTGTTAGTTTCTTCCAGCAGAGGAATAATAACTGGCAGTTAGAATATCAACCAATAAAGACCAGACTGAAGAAGGGTATTGCTGTGGTTTGAATATTTGTCCCCTCCAAAACTCCTATTGAAATTTGATCCTAGGTGGGGCCTAATGGGAAAACGGTGTTTGGGTTGTGGAGTGAATCCTTTGAATAGATTAATGCCCTCTCCCTTGGGGGTGAGTTCTCACTCTGCTAGTTTCCCTGAAAGAGCTGATTGTGAAAAAGAGCATAGCTCTTTCCCTCATCTCCACCTTGCTTCCTCTCTCCCCATGTGATCTCTGCACATACAGCTTTCCTTTCCCTTCTGCCATAAGTGGAAGCAGCCTGAGGCCCTCATGAGAAGCAGATGCTGGCACCAAGCTCCTTGTACAGCCTGCAGAACCAGGAGCCAAACGAACAATTTTTCTTTATAAATTACCTAGCTTCAGTATTCCTTTATAGCAATACTAAACAGACTAAGCCAGGAATGTTGAGGGAAATAATCATACACATGTACACAGTTGGACTTCTGTATACATAGGTTCCACATTTGTGGATTCAATCAACCACGGATCAGAAATATTTTGGGAAAAAATGCATCTGCACTGAACATGTACAGACTTTTTTTCATGCTATTATTTCCTAAACAATACAAGTGTAACAACTATTTTCATAGCATCTACATTGTATTAGGTATAAGTAGGCAGGAGATGATTTAAAGTACACAGGAGGATGTGCGTGGGTTATATGCAAATACTATGCCATTTTATACCAGGGACTTCAGCATCTGTGGATTTTGGTATCTAAAGGAGGTCCTAGAACCAATCACCCACAGATACCAAGGGATGACTATAGAATCAAGGCTTTCCTTTTGAATCAAGATGGCCTCAGTTCCTAAAAGTGTTCCCAGATTACAGGAAAGTACACCACACTTTCCATGTCCCTCCTTGCCCCAAATAACAAAGAGGGTCCTTATCTTTGGAAATGACTCTCTAAGTGGGATTCCAAACCTCTTTGGTTACATAAGAAACTACTTTATCTATTTATCTATTCATTTATTTGCTTATTTATTTGTTTATTCATTTCCTTCACTCATTTTACTAAAATGCAAGCTCAACAAGGTCAAGTTTGTTCATCTAAAACAGTACCTAGTACATAGTAGATCATCAGTGAATATTTATACATTTTTTAGCTAATTCATCCTTTCATTTTTCAAATACTTTTTGAGTGCCTACCATGTGACAGATTCACAATATCCAATATTAAAAGAAAATTCCACTGTAAATAAAATAAAATCACATCGTGAGAAATCTTTACATTGGAAGAATCAGGCAATATTTACTCACTCTAAATCCAGTCGGCATTTAAAATAAGGGAAGCCAAAGAACAATGGTAGGAGAAAATGTAGGTCAGTGTGGCACATGTCCCAAAATGATATAACACAAAACAGAACTTTGGGTAAAAATTAAACAGCCTAAGAGTGGATGTAAGTATAAAAAGATAGTACCAGAGGTCATTGTGATGATTAAACAGTTCTGCATCTTGACTGTGGTGGTGGTGACACAAATCAACACATGTAATAAAAGTGGATATAATTAAACATACACACACACACACACACACACACACAAGTGCATGTAAAACTGGAGAAATTGGAATAATGTTAAGGCCGGGCACAGTGGCTCACACCTGTAAGCCCAGCACTTTGGGAGGCCGAGGCGGGTGGATCACGCGGTCAGGAGATGGAGACCATCCTGGCTAATAAGGTGAAAGCCCGTCTCTACTACAAATACAAAAATTAGCCAGGTGTGGTGGCAGGCGCCTATAGTCCCAGCAGCTCGGGAGGCGGAGGCAGGAGAATGGTGTGAACCCAGGAGGCAGAGCTTGCAGTGAGCCAAGATTGCACCACTGCACTCCAGCCTGGGCAATAGAGCGAGACTCCGTCTCAAAACAACAACAACAAAACAAAACTGGAAAAATTGGAATAATGTTAATAGATATGTAAAACTGGAGAAATTTGAAGAAGGCTGGTAGATTGTACCAATATCAATTTCCTCATGTGATATTGTACTTCAGTTATGCAAGATGTTACCAAATAGGGAAATGGTTGAAGGATATGAGAACCCTCTTTGTAATATTTCTTGCAACAGCCTGACAATCCACAGGTATTTACAAATATGTTAATAAAATAAAATTAAACAGCAGAATGCTTATCAAAACACTGGAACTGAGACAGATGCCCAATAATGATGTAAACCTATATGACAGTATATTGAATAATTAAAAATAATACAATCCTATGTTTGCAACATAGAAGGTTGTTCACATTCACAAAAGAAGAGGGACTTGCAAAATATGCAAGTACAGTCCAATTTTCTTTACAAAATAAGGAGCATTTGCAAAGGTATACACCAAAATGCCATCAGTGTCTCTCTCTCCATGTTAGGATCATGAGTAATTTTTTCATATTGTTTCTTTATACTGACTCTTTTTTCCCTTAAAATGAACAATATCACCTAACAAACGTCTAAACAAATATCTGTCTTTGGATGGGGTTCAGGTAAATTCTGTATAGCTCTGGAACAAAAACCAAGACAAATGGAAAGACATTTCACGGCAATATAATGACAAATGAGCTACCTGTAAGAGCCATGGAACATGAACCACCACCTTATAAGCCCATGGCCTGCCATGGGAATGGTATTCACCAGGGCCTGGTAAATTCCTTATGAGTAATCCTGTGAATGGGAGACTGGCTTCTGCAGGCTGGGAGGTTGGACCCAGTTGCTTTCCAATTCTAAAACTCTGTGCCATTTGGTTTGCAATGAATTTAACAGATACCAGCTCTCATTTCAAAAGCCCCCTTTAGGTTTCAAAGCACTTTCACATGTGCTGGTTTATATTTATTTTAGTTTGCTGCTTATAAAAAAATCTTATCCCTACAAGAGTTCTGTAGAGTAAGCAGGGCAGGTATTATCGCATCCATTTTACTGAAGAGAAAACTGAGGCAACCAGAGAGTGATGTTCAATGTTATGGGGTGAGACAGAAATTAGTTATGAAATCACAGTTTCTTTCTCTTGACTCACGGCCCCACCCCTCTTCCCTCTAACACCACACAGCCTCTCCCTTCCCACCAGGGTTCGGAAACTGGGTAGACCTGACCTAAAGATGCCTGTCTAAAGATGATGGGTGCCGGTTGAATGAAAAACCAACAATGCTTGGCACAGATGATAACAACTCACCAACAATGATAATACCCATCTGACTGTTCCCACAAACTTACGTGGACTCAATCAATGTCAAGTAACCCGTGTGTCAATTCAGCTTAAACACTGTGACTGAACAAACCAGTGGCGAACTTGCAACAGCCCAAGAGGCTGGTGCCTCTAGTTGAAGATCTCAGTCAATATACTTGCCCTGTACCTAAGTCCTCCCATAGTCCCAGGGCAGAAGCCCACAGGTTGGGCTTCTAGGCCAGTTAAATAGTGAATAGGGCCCATATCAGGCTTAATGAAGCAGGGCTTTGTTACTTTCACCAAAGGAATTAACACAGGAATTTTGTATTTATTTTGCAGTGGCAGCAGATTAAGCACTTCAGCAATAATGTGGCAATTCACCAAAAGAGGTCTTAGTTAGGTGCTATCTGAAACCATGAAGTTAAGTGGGAAAACATACACATGGAAAAAGTTTATATGTTTTAGAAAAATAAATCCAAATTTTAGATAAATGATACTCTTCACAAAGTATACTAAACAAAGGACATATTTTCATTGGCTGATAGTGCCATTTGCATACATATATCATTTTCTGTGTGCCGAACTCTCTGCTGAGAACCCCTCCTCACAACCAACCCATTCAAGTCATTACAGGAGGAAACTAGAGGGTTAGTGAGGTTAAGGGCATTTCTCCCAAGTCACAGCCACCAGGTGGAAGCAACAGGATTCCACCCTGGGTCTGATGACTCACAAACCAGCATACTTCACCATTACTTGTTCTTTCAAAATGTTGAAAGTATATACTCCTTTTATAAACAGGAAGTAATTAAAATTTCTTTATAATAGCATAATAAATCACTTCAGGAGATGGAGAGTTAACTTGAGAACAGCTGGAAAACAAGCAGAAAAACTAGGCTGGACTTGACACATAACACACAGGGAGGAAGATGAGAGACAGGTGAACAGAAAAGAATACAGGCTGATTGAATCAATGGACCCGTATTGCTAATGCACTAATACTAGTATTGGCTATTGTTAATAAATTATTTTTATTCTGTACTACATTTATTATGGAAAGCAAAATGCAAAAAACATCATATGATAAATTTTTCAAGGGTAAAGCAAACTTATAAGTTGAATTTCAGTATTTTTAATCTCCATTCAAAAATCAAATCTAAAATGAAGGTGGAAGCATATGTAATTCCAAAATCTTTCTCTTTTCTTATATAAATCATAACATTCCATCTTGTTTTCTAGGAAATGAAGTTTTATTGGTCAATATCAGCAAGATGGAAACTTTCTCAAATAAACCACTTTATGAACTTTGTATATAGACATTATAAAAATACATAACTTTTGATTCTAACACGAATACATTCATAAATGGACTTTCCACTTTGAATATTGCTGTTTCTTCAATTATTTAATACTACACTATATTTTTGGTCTTTCTCAGCTAAGTGTTTACACATATATCGACAGTTATAATTTTTCTGGGTGTTATTTAAATTCATACACGTATTCCACAACTAATTACATAAGTTAATCTTTTAAACAACAGTAAATATTGGCAAACACCAAGATTTTATGTATGCTGTGCTTATAAACATGTATCCTTTTAACAGTGTTAATAAATTATTGATGGTGATAATATCACAGATACTTAAAATACTTTCCTTCTTAGCTACATAAAATTCAGTCTCCAGTATTCAATCTAGTCACTCACTCAACAAACCATCGCTCAAATCTATCACATTCAAGACACTGTTGTGGGCAACAAACAATCATTGAGCACCTCCCATGTGCCCGGCACTGCTCTCGTCTGCGTGATGACTACAGTGACTCAAACAGACAAAAGTTCTAGTCTTAATGAGTTCACATAAACTCCTCAAGAAAATTAGATAGCAGAAACGGAGCTTGAGGTAGAAAACTGGTTTTGTCATGGCCAGATGGCCTTAAGCAAATTATGAATCTCTCTGAGTCTCAGCTCCCTCACCTCTGAACTGAGTATAATAATACCTGTTTTTATTATATTATCTTTTATTAGAAAAAATACTAGTTTATATGTGAAAAAACTCTACTTATTCTTTGGTCTTGGAGAAACTGAGGTAGTTGATGAGGAATAAATGTTTTGTCCTCATTATTAAATCCTTCAAAATATTTCATTCCAATATTTTCCATGATCTAAGCTTTCTGAGTTTAATGCTAACCATGTGTAAGGCTTGCTGGGTCACAATAAGGTCACTTCCATACCTAGCCACCTATTTCAAAGTCTGTGTTACAGGTTTAAGATGCCGTAATTATATATGTTTCCCCTTATTGTGGAAGGAAGTTAGATTTAAATGATAACTTAGAGATTATTTCATTTAAAAACATAAAGACGCTCCTTCTTGACTAGTTCTTTACAAACAGACCTATTGCAATTGATATTTATTAAAATCTCTCAGTAATTTTCTTTCCTATGTTCTTCCATGATGATGCTCTTTCATTGTGAGAATGAAGTAAGAGCGAGGTGTAGGTGGGTGTGTCACAGGACCACAGGAACAACCATTTCCCAACACTCAGCCCCACTCATTGATTAAATCAAAGGAAGCAATTAGTTCCAATCCAATCTCCCTGATTTAGCTTCCCAAGCCCCCACCTAGGTGGGGTGTGGCAGGGTGTGGGATTTCCAACCTATTTTTATAAGCCCAGCAAATCAAAGTTTGACTTTCTGAATAAAGAGGTGCCAACCTTGAGACTCTGTAAGAGTCAACACAAACCAGGCATTGTACACAAGTGAAAAGAATATAATTAGCAAAGTTACAGTCACAATTAGGAAATACCTCCTCAGAAAAGTTTCCACTTAACTCTGAGCAGCGCTCAAATTACCATTGTGCTTAACGGGGCCTCCATCTCTTGGCTGGCTCAGACCTTTCCAACAAATCTATGAATCCCAGCACCATCCACAAAACACAGACACCCAAAATCTATTGCTGGATCTATATTTTTTTCAATAACAGGTGTGAGAAATGTGCAAATTGAGACACCAAAGTTACAATTAAAAAATAAGAAACATACTTTCAGAAATGACCAGGCAACTGTGAGCTAAATTATTCTTTCTCTGAGCTCTTTCTTCATCTTCTCTAGTCCTTCCCCTTTCCCACTCTCAAGAGAGGCTAGAAGAGAGAGGCTACAAAAGCAACAATGGGTACTCACTTCATCTCCAGGATCTCCTCCAGCTGTTTCCTCCTCTCAATCCGGAGGTTGGCCAAGTGTGCTTCTTTTTCGGCCAGGGACTGCTGTGTGGAGGCGAGACGTGCTTTGGTGGCATCCAGTTCCTGTCTGGTCTTCTCCAGTGCATTCATCAGTTCCTCTATCTGAAAGGCACATGGAGCTCTGTGTGTTATTTCTCCTTCATTCAAGCACAAGACATCCCTTGCTAGCCTGTGTTCCAACAACAAACACAAAGGAATCATAGGGATCCTTGAACTGGGCCGCTGTGTCTTGGAGCCCTTTCTTTCTTTGTCATTGAAACTATGAGGATGCAAATGCCTAAGAATGATATAATGGACTCTGGGGAATTGTGGGGAAAGACTGGGAGGGGGTTGAGGGATAAAAGACTACACATTGGGTTCAGTGTATACTGCTTGGGTGATGGTTGCACCAAAATCTCACAAATCACCACTAAAGAGCTTACTCATGTAACCAAATATCACCTGTTCCCCCAAAACCTATGGAAATAAAAAATTA
Source organism: Symphalangus syndactylus (assembly GCF_028878055.3). Taxonomy (NCBI): domain Eukaryota; kingdom Metazoa; phylum Chordata; class Mammalia; order Primates; family Hylobatidae; genus Symphalangus; species Symphalangus syndactylus. The sequence continues at coordinate 105,024,416 of NC_072423.2, read as the reverse complement.
AAACAAAACAGAACAAAAACCCTTAAAAAATGTTTCAAACACAAGAAATGTCCAAATTTCTCCAAGGTCCTTGTTCAATTGGATTGCCCAATAACCTCTATAAAAACTACTTAATGTGTTCACTAGAATTGGGGGTGAGTGGCTTGACCCAATTTCAACCTCTGTTTGGCAAAAGTCTCAGATACTTCCTCACCATTGAAGGAAGGCAACACTCAAATGCATTTTGCCCAGCACAATACACTTTTGTGTGTAGGCCCCAGAGTACTTTGAAAGAAAGTTAATCTATGTGTTTCAGATTCAGTCACATTTTAACCTATCAAAGCCGTGTTTGGTAAAAGCTATTCGATGTCCAGGGAGCCTCAGGAGTCCCTCTCACCTCACCTCCCAGCCTTACATTCAGGAAGCAATGTTTGGCCAAAGGTAAACAGAATTCCAGCCACAAAAGGTTCAGGTTTGGTTTGCCCCTGAAGTTTGAGAGGGTTCTAAACTTGAAATAAATGACATGTAACTTTTATAGGGTGCTAATACACCATAGAAATAAGCCAGACTATCAAATATCCAGGGTTTTCAGCCAGGTCCCCAAAAAATGAGACCTGGGAGCCCTGAGGCAAAGCCTTATCCTCCCCAAACCTTTGGGGACTCTTAAAAGCCAACACACAACAAAGAAGGCTGGTGTTTATGGTTCCGTTCCAAAGACTTCCATGGAGCAAGCTGGTGAAATGCCATCCCTTGCACAGATGCAAGCTGTGTCCACCCTGCTGATCCAAAATCATGAATCCAGGAAGTTTCTAGATTCCAGAGCTGATGTTTGGCTTTCTAAAACACCCCTTCCAGCTGAACTTGGCAGAATAGGCTCATCCATCACTAAAGTCAACAGAACGCCCTTCAAAATGTGTCAATGACATGTTAAGTTCCAATTCATAAAGACTTTCTACACAATTTCTGCAGTTTTACATGGAATTTATTCAGAATAAGCATTATAGTTCACATCCAAGGTAAATTATATGCTTTTAAGATTCAGAAAACCCTTCATTTTGCCCTGATAAAAAAAGGAAACTTAATGATCATGTAATTTAAATCAAAGCCAAAACCAAAAAGAGTTTAAAAAGCAAGCAATACAAAGAATAACCTATGAAAGTGACAAAACCACCCCATGTAACTGTAGAGTAAATTGCATTATTCTTTAACTTTACATATCTATATAGTTTAAAAAGTATTAATAAACTTTTTAGTTTCTCATGTAAGTTCGCAGAACATCAAAAATATGACTAGAAGCCCAAAGCAATATGTGATGAAGTTAAAGCAGAGTTTTAAGTTTTCCTCCCTTTTTCTATTTTTGATACAGTCAATAGCACTGATCCCCAAAAAATCAGAATTATGATCATTCTATATGCCAATTCAGATAGTCTGCCTGACCGTCCATATGAGATGGTCTGCATCCTCATAATTCCTTTTCTGTCATAAATCATTCTTCATTTCAAACATAATATTGATTTCAGAGGAGTGGGAGGTCTCCATTATTCTCATTTGTTCAATCTCTCTCTCATTCATCAAAGCTGATCTATCTGCAATCTATAGACACAGAGCTACTCAGCTGGGTTTCCAAGTCTTAGATCACCTGCCACTGGACCGCTTAGGGCAAACACTAGCTAGTTCTACATTAACCCAACTTTAAATGACACTTTAGCTTAATGATTTCAGGCTGCTCCGGCCATTTCAGCAAGAAGCACATAAAGAAACTGGGCACCTGGGAGACACAATACAGAGTTGTAACTGATGGCGATGCCACTGGCCTCCAACATCAGTAACTGCTAGTATCAGATGAGACGAAACTGCTCCTCTCAACACCTTGGAAGCAGAGTTTTAAAATAAGTTCCCAGGCCAAGCTCCTCACTCTTCCTAATTTGTGTGGCCCTGGACAGTGAGTATTGCACACCGAGGACCATGTGGGGCACTGGCCTCAGAATACATCCTTCTAGTCTTAGCATGACCACTGTTTCTCTGTGTAACTTTTTGCAAACAATCACTGTACCCTTGGAATCTCAGTTTCCTAGATGATGGCCATGGGTTCTTCCTGTGTTTAAATTCTAGAGACCTGAAAGCTGTTTCCTTTGCTGCCAAAATGAGGGCCTTAGAAAGCAAAAAATATCTCCCCTGCTGTGGTGATCATTAGGGTGGTTTCACAATATCCTAGTTCTCTTCCTTACAGGCACATGGTAGGACCCCATATCCCCTCACCCTTTGAATTGGCTGTGGCTTTGGCCAATTAAAACCACTGTCATTTCCAAGTAGAAACATTTAAGTGGTAGCGTTCAACTCCAGCGTTACCCTTTCCCTGCCATGGTGACCACGAAAGCAAGTTTCAGAAGAAATCATCTTCAGCCTGAGTCCCTGAGTGACCACAATGAAGCCCAGGGCAAACCCACATCACATAGGCAAAATACAAACCTTTGTTGTGCTTTGCCACTGAGATTGGGGGTGGTTACTCCCAGCATAACCTGGCCTATCTTCACTGGTGGACTGTCTGATTCTATTTTTTTTTTTTTTTTTTTTTTTTTTTGAGACAGAGTCTCGCTCTGTCACCAGGCTAAAGTGCAGTGGCGTGATCTTGGCTCACTGCAATCTCTGCCTCCCAGGTTCAAGTGATTCTCCTGCCTCAGCCTCCTGAGTAGCTGGGATTATAGGCGCATGCCACCACTCCCAGCTAATTTTTGTATTTTTAGTAGAGACAAGGTTTCACCATGTTGGCCAGGATGGTCTGAGTCTCCTGACCTCATGATCCACCTGCCTTGGCCTCCCAAAGTGCTGGGATTACAGGCATGAGCCAACTGTCTGATTCTTATCAAGTGCCCTATGCCTGCCTCCATCTCCCTACCACAGTCATCTCTCAACCAGAGGAAAGTGCTTGTTATTCTGGCTGTCCCATGGTATTTCTGCTCTTGCAGACCACAAGGAACTCCCTTCTTGCCAAATGTCTTTTCTTAATGTGTGGCTTGCACAGCTAAACACGCCCCCAAGTCTCTGTCCCTTCTTTGAAATAACATTTTAACTGATTGACTGTATATATGTAGTTTGTGTCTTCATCACCAGATTAGAACCATGGCATTATTATGGTGTGAGTGAGATGAGCTCCTTCATCTTTCTCAGCTTCCATTTCCTCATCCATATTTACCTCAACAGGTAAGTAGAGAACCCTATTGCTTGCCTATCAGATGATTGTGGGCACATTAAGTGAGATGATGTAGCCTATAAGGCATTTATTCTTCTTCTTCTGATATCAAGAAATTAATTTTTTTCTGATAACAAGAGTAAAGTGTGGCCAGGCACGGTGGCTCACACCTATAATCCCAACACTTTGGGAGGCCAGGGCCAGTGGACCATTTGATCACAAATGGTGACCCCAGGAGTTTGAGACCAGGCTGGGCAACATGGCAAAACTGCATCCCTACAAAAAGTACAAAAGAAATGTAGCCAGGCATGGTGACAGGTACCTATAGTCCCAGCTACCCTGGGGGGCTGAGGCAAGGGGATCACCTGAGCCTGGGAAGCCAAAACTGTAATGAGCCGTGATTATGCCACTGCACTCCAGGCTGGGTGACAGAATGAGACCTTGTCTCAAAGAAAAAAAAAGAATAAAGTGTATTCATTGTAAAAAATATGAAAAATCCAGGTATGAAAATGTTTTAGCTTTCTTCTGAAGATTAAATACTAACATCATTTTTAGTTAAGATCCTCCCAAATCCCACCACCTAGAAGTAAACATTATAAACACTGTTATAATTTCTCTCTATATTTGTGTATATATAATTGAGATGCTACATATAAATATATACATAATTTTGTATATAATTGATATATGATGAGAATTTTCTTTTGTAATTAAATTGTCTTTTGGAAACACAGTTTTAATGTGTGAGCAGTGCTCTATCCACTCCTCATCTTCCTGAAACTGATGCTTCTCTTAGTGTTATGGTCTCAATGTTTATGTACCCCCACAATTCATATGTTGAAATCTTAACCCCTAAGATGATGGCATTAAGGGGTGAGGCCTCTGGGAATTGATTAGGTCATGGGGGCAGAGGCCTTCTATGTGGGATTAGTGACCTTATGAAAAAAGCCCAAGGGAGTCTGTATGTCCCCTTTCACCATGTAGGGACACGGCAAGACGTCAGCAGTTTGCAACCCAGGAGAGGGCCCTCACCAGAATCTGCCCATGCTGGCACCTTGGTCTTAGACTTCCCAGCCTCCAGAATGTGAGAAATACATTTCTGTTATGTATAAACCACCTACTCTATGGTATTTTGTTAGAGCAGCCCAAATGGACTAAGACACTTAGGAACCTATTCCTCTGTTTATTTTGCAAATTACTCATCTTCCTGCAGCCCATAACTGGGTCTTTCTCCTTGTGACTCCGTCCTAGAGGCATTTCCACCAACCACATAGAAATACAGGGGATGCATTGAGGTCTGTCTCCACAGTTCTCACCTCTATGTAGATGCCTCTCCAAACTTTATCTCCTTTTTCCTCACTTGACTTCTTTCACATGTACCTAACCACCTGTTGATCACTTCCATCTGGATATCCAAATATTACTTTAAATTGAGGATGACCAAAAGCCAACTCTTGATCCATGTACACCTGCCTAAACCAAACTCCTATCACCTGTCCTAACCCTCCCAACTTGCCACTCCCTAACACATCCACCATTTTGGTCCAAGGCCCTGACCTTTTCTCAGTCATTCCTGTTTAAGACCTCAGAGCCACATTGATCTTCTCCTTCCTCTTTTATTTTCCATTAATCACCAACTCCTAGAGCTCTATTTTGGAAATATTTCTTGGATCCATCATTCCCTTCTATCATTACTTTTGACACCCCTCCCACATGTATAACAAGGTAGAATGTAATTATGCATGCATACATATATGTATGTATATGTGGGCTTTCACATGTGTGTGCATATGCTCATGTGTGTATCCCTAGCCTCTGACTCTACTCTTACCCCTAAGTGAGGACATGGCTTTGCCTGATCATCTGTAACAACAGTACTTCTAGTATTATATGAAGCAATGATTGGAGAGCTCTTAGTGCTGAGCCTGGCAAATATGAAAACACTTAGTATATTCTTAACACAAGAGGTGGAGCAGCATAGTGGCTTAGAAACATAATTCAGGAGCTAGACTGCCACTTACTAGATGTATAAATTCACTCTAAGTGAATTATAACTTTTTTTCCCAGGTGGAAAAATTGATTTCCTGTAAGTAAAATAAAATAGTATTTACATTTAATAAATATTCAATAAGCACTATTACAAAATTATAGAAATAAACTGGCCTGTTTACCTTCATGAAAGAACCTAGACAAAACGTTCTAGGTTTCTCAACTTAAACTCGGAGGCAAAATTTGCTTTAAACATGTATGAAGTATTACCATTGCTATGCAAAAATTAGGTTATAGTAATTTTTACTCAAATTATATTAAAATGCCCAGAATAAGAATTATTTGGGGACAATATAATAATAGAATTGACTTTTTTAAAAACGTTAGCTTTAGGGGCTACATATGCATGTTTGTTACATAGGTACATTGCATGTGGGAATTGGGCTTCTACGTGTACCCATCACCCAAATACTGAACATTATACCCAAAAGGTACTTCTTCAAACTTCATCCCCCTTCTTCCCTCCCCCCTTTATAAAAAAAGAAGGAAATCATGTCCTTTGCAGCAACATGGGTGGAGCTGGAGGCCATTATCCTACATGAACTAACTCAGAAGGAGAAAATCAAGTATCACATGTTCTCACATGTACGTGGCAGCTGAACAATGAATTACAAAATTCTGAGCCTCAAGTACCCCTTGTGAAGTGGAGCTAATAACATAACTTAGCTCAAAGGGTTTTTATGATGATTAAATGGGTTCACATGGGCAATGCTCTCAGCACAATGCCTAGTACTCAGTAGTGCCACAGAAGTGTCAACTCTTTCTAATACAGTGCCTAGTAAGTATTCAGCCTATCTATGTCTGCGTATTGCTCCATTCACCAATGCTCAACCACACATACACATGCACATATACCCCTGGACTACCCTACATTCACTCCTCTGCTTACCAAAACTGCCCATTCTTTAAGGCCCTGTCTATACCTGACCTCCTTCACAGCTTGCAGTGATCAAAAGCTGGAGCTCTAGAAGCAGTCAGATATGAGTCAAGTTTGGGTTCCACCTATAAGATCTTTGACCTTAGGCCAATCTTGACCCAATGTTTCCTAAACTTGGTTTAAGATTGGTTAGGTTGCTGCATGTTAGAATCCCTTGGGAAGCTTTTAAGAATGTTGATGCCGTGGTCGCACTGCTCCTAATTAAATCAAAATATTTGAGGGCGGGAGCCAGGCATCTGTATTTTATTAAAGATCCAGGTGATTCCAAAATGCAGCCAAGTCTCGGAACCCTAGACATTACTGACCTCTCTAAGCCTACAGATCCTCCCCTTTAAAGTGGAGAGGAGGCAGAAGCAGCCACACAGGATTGACATATGCGTAAAGTGAAATAACACATGGAAAGTACCCTGCCTAATACCCTGGAAGGCACCAGCACATGCCCATTCCTAGCCTCACTACTTTCACCCAACCCAAGTGCCTTCGGTTTTCATTGCCTGCACCCATTCTGCACAATATGTATGCTTAGTTGCTATAATACAACTGGATTGTAATCCCTGGAGGGCAGAGACTGTGTCTCCATCTTCTTTGCAAGCCCCTTCAGCACCTGACATAGCACCAGTATCCACACTCAATAAATACCTATGCAATGGGAGGAAGGGGAGCACAAAGATGTGATTCTGAAACACCCTCCTTTGACCCACTTAGTGCAATGATGGATGAAGTGTAAGTCCAAACTTGATACTTTCCTACCCCATAAATCAGTTGTCCCTTCACCATCCTCAACAAATGCCCTTCAAGTTCTTGCTCTCTGTTTTGCTTCAAGCACCTTCTCTTTGCTATGGGGATGAGGGCGCTCAGCTACTTGGCTCCTGAAAGGATGGAGGCCCTATGTTCGCTGCCACCCCAGCAGCCACCTGGAGAACCCAGGAACCTGTGAGTTTCACAGAGACACAATAAAGATGTCTCAGGTTCTGCGCTGGTATAGAAGCATGTGGCTTTTAGTCCTGCTATGCATTCCACATGCTCTGTCCTGGGACCTGGGAGATACACACTCCTTTCCTTCATTCCACCACCTCACTAGGCATCTCCCACATGCCAGGCACTCTGCTGGACACTAGCCACAGGTCTGTCTTCAGAAGGGTTTCCATAGGGAAGCTGGGAATCAACAAATTATTTAATCACAATAGTGATTTTAAAGAAAAGTACTAGGTAGTGCAAAAGAGTAAAACAGCAGCCCATCCTCCACTAGGCACTGTAGCTGGCCTCCCTAAGGCAGGCAAGTGGAGTAGCCTGGGGAAGCGCAGGTGGTGGCCCAGCTGGAGGAGGCCCTGTGGTCCCATTCTTTAGAAAAATGCTAGTTGGAGAATCACAGTAATTAAGAGACAATAAAAGCTTTTGACAGTCCAGCAAGAAAGCAACCCATTTGTCTCTATTTAACACAGCATGTACTTCTTTTAGAAGTACATCTATTAGTAATTCACCAGACAATAATATTTCCTGGGGAAAAAAAGTTTTAGAAAAGGTGTTTAATTGCTAAAACGTCATTTTCAGTGAAAACAGGATTCACAGCCACCTCAGAAGTCTTCTAGAATATTCCAGATGTTTCACTTAAAATAATTTCCTAAAAGGTCCTCAAATGTGGCAAGACTGGAATTCTGATTTTATATCTAAGATTACATTTTTAAAATACATTGGCTTGGTGTTACATATCTAGAACATAATAATTAAAGGTTTCGTCAAGCTAGATGTTGATTTGGCCTCATCAATTACAAAAAAAGAAAAAACCCCTGAATAATTGTGTGCTATTTCTGATTGTATTAGTCATTCTATGTTGCAGATCATTAAAACTCTCTTTTAAAATAGTTGTCACCAGGAAATATTCAACTGTATTTACTGTATTTGAATAATTCATAACTGTTCACTTTCAGAATAATGAAGTCATCACCTGGCCTTCTAAAAAGTCCAGTGTTTACGCATCGCTCTGGAGAAATCGTCGGATCTTTTAAAGTGAACAGCGGAGCCTTAAAACAATAAAATAAAAAACCCATTTAAGACCTTAAATCATTAACATGTGTCGACTTAAACTTACACATACATTTGTGTTGTTTAACTAAATATTTGAAAACCAGCCTCTCTCTCAGTTATCTGCCAGGACCCCACTCTGGGTTCCATGCGTCTCTTCCTGACGCGTGGCAGCTTCCCGTGCTTTTCAAGAGGCTTGCTTGGCAAGAGCTGATACTCAAATATTTTGATAAAGCTATTTTTTTCCCTTAAATTATATGTCAGCATGGAGTTGGTGTGTATTTTGTGTTAATGATTTGGAATTTTTAAAGCCATATTTCAAAAACAGACAGGCTCTTCTGAGTTAGGCTCCGCCATCCATCCTGGTTTCCTGTCTTCATTCCATCCTGAGTGCAAGAGGATGGCAGTTTTCAGTTTGCACCAGAACACAGAACCAATGAAATCCCCATATCCCGGGTTGCAGTAAATCCGGAATGTGAATTGGTCCTGTGGGAATAGCTGGACTTGGCCCAGCTCAACTCTGGGCACAGAAGGTCACCCTGAGATCAGAAGGTGAAGATAAACGCTTAAACCCCCTCCTCAGCAGCAGCAACTCCTCCGACAGTGATGCTGGGGGCTGAAGGATCTGTTAAAACAAGGACTACTAATCTTATTTTTCCAATTACCCTTATCTGACATTTCTATCTCTTCCTCCTTCCCACCTCCCCACTGCTGCCTTAGAGTGACACCTTTTGGAAAAGGTTGAAACTGAAAATCCCCAGACTGCTTTCAGCCTGGATCTGACCATCACTAAGACTGTGTTTGTGATTTGTTTTCTCCTCATTGAAGTTTAAGCATCAAGGGGCTTTGCGTACATTGGTTGCCTCTGATCCTTCTCCTGCAAACAAATGCCCACATCAAGAACATTTGTTTGGGCTCAAACTCTTTGATTTTGACAGCATTTCACCTTCTCCCTTTCCTCTTCCCTTCTCAGGCTTATTAACAAAACTTCACACCATAATAAAAGACGGATAGAGAAGAAATGTGCAAAAATACATACATCTGACTTAACAGAGTCTGTTAAATGAGAAAGTGTCAGAGTATAAATGAATGACACTTTCTCCAAAATGCCCTTGAGCACTCTTCATTCCAGATGGGATTGGGCTCAGTGGAAGTTCCTCAAGAAAAAGGCTGTGGGGGTGTGCTTCTGGGTATGTGGTGTAGGGGTATATCTCGAGCAACTGGGAGGCTTTATTATACGTGTGTCACAGTTCTGCAGCATGGCAAGGAGATGGCCTTCTCTCTAACAGCCTGGGACATTCTTGAGAAGGAGTACAGGGATAGTAAAGGATGTGGACCCTGAAGTCAGAAAGCCTGGGTCCCCATCAGGCCCCAGCTACATGCTGACGGTGTGATTTTAGGAAAGGAGCTTGACCTCTATGTACGTCAGTTTCCTCTTCTGCAAAATGTGAATAATTGCACCTTCCGGAGACCTTGTGAGGAATACGGGCACTACAACAGCAACATGCTTGGCACATAGTAAGCATGCAACCACCCGAGATTGTCATCAACAGTGGTATTAGCTTAAACACTAGTACTTCATTTTCAGCCTATTAAGAGGTTGCATAAGCAAGACAAAGGGTTGGATTTCCATTTTTTTTTTTACATTTTCCAAAAGATGCATCACATTTTTCATCTTCAATGGAAAGGTGAAAATTTTCACCATGAAACCTGCTTTGTAACAAACCAAATTAATCATACACAAAATGTGCATTGTTCATATTTTAATCTTACTTAGGCTAAATTCCAAACATAAAGATGAAGGAACTGGAGAAGCAAATAGAGAAGCATTGCCCAATAGAACTTCCTGCAATGCTGGCAATGTTGTAACTTTTTCTGCCCAATACGTATGCCACTAACTACATGTGGCACTTCCAATGTGTCTGGTGCAAACCAGGAAATGAATTCTTAAGTTAATTTAACATTAATTAAAATTTAAATGTAAACAGTCACAGGTCTATTGGCTACTGCATTAGAAAGAGCAATATCAGAACATCCCATTTTCACAACTTTGTTGTCCGATGGTGATGTTCAGAAATTATTTCGGTCTTTGTGGAACGTTTACCTTTTTTGGTCATGGGAAGCAAACATTTCAATTTTTTCAAATTCAGTATAACTAATGAATTACTATTTGATCTGGTGATTCTACTTTCTGGATTTATTCTAAGGATATATAATAAGGGATTTTTCCCAGAGGAATTTGCTCTAAGGATATAATAAGCATATTCATCACAATGTTATTTATAAAAATCAGAATAAAAGTTTGTATGTGTATGGATATATTTACATATATATACACGATACATACATATACAAACATATATACGTATACATATCTTCAAAAAAATTAGTTACAAAAATTATGGAATACATGTGTGTGAGTGTGTGTGTGTGTGAGAGAGTGTGTGTGGTTTAAAAGTATTACAAAGAAATTAAATAATAAATTATGGGCATCCAATTGTTGAGATGTTGGTCAGATATTAAACACCAAGCAAAAAGATTTAACGTAAAGGAAAGATGCTCATGAAATCTTAAGTGAGGAAAGCAGGTGGTAAATAGTAGATACAATACAATCTCAACTATGTTTGGGATTTTTTTATATATTCCTAGGAGAAAAGACTAGAGGGAAATGTATCAAAATATTCATGATGGGTTTGTTTCTAGGTTTAGGGATTTCATATACTCTATTATATATTTCATTGTACTTATTGATAAAAATATGTATTAAAAATGTTTACAAAAAGAGTAATTAAACCAATTTCAACTAAGAAAGATCTGCCTAGGAAATATTTCTGATCCCACGGAAAAAGCAGTTGCAGGTAAACCATAGCCTCTAAAGGAGAGGTATGAAGCAGGCCTCCAGAAAAAGATGGGGCCCTCTGGCGGCAGTTAAAATGGCAGCTAACTTTAGCCAAAATGACCGTAAGACGGGCTACTCTTTAAGGCAGGGGTACTTTGGTTCTGAGAGTCCCTTAGATTATACTGGTTATAATCCGGGTTCACTAGGGAGAGCCCAAGTGTTGGTGACCCTAGAGCTGTCAACAATAATTCCTGCCGCCTCCACCCTGCCCCACAATGCACTTTACTCATTTCACTTTGTTCTCTAATAAAGTTCCTATGGGTTTTGGAAGTCCAATGTGTTCATTTTCTTTCTTGTTTTGTTTGGTGCTTTGTTTAGTATTGTCTGATTTTGTTATCATTTTGTTTCTTCAGCACTCAAAATGAGCTGTGGGGCCCTAGAAAATCAAAACCATTTGTCCAGGCTACTTGGCCACCTCCATTAGCAGCGTCTGTTCATTCCCGTTCAACAAATCAGGGTGGTGTTCTCAAACAAACCCACTTTCTTATAATGCAAGGATCAGTGCTGGGACAATTCCAAGGAAGGAGAAGAAAATGGGTTTCCTTTACTTTGAGTTCCCCTACTGACTTGGCTTTGGAAGAGATACCTATTGATGATGACAAATTTCTATCAGCTCAAATCAAGCCTGACTCCAAGCCTGATACCTCAGGATCCTTGCATCACAAGATCTACCTTGAGCAACAGGGAGTGGCTTCCCTGTATGTCACCTTGCTCTTTTAAGCACACAGAGTCCAATGCACCCTTGCATCCTCCACCTGGCACAGCCTCTTCTCAAACAAACAGTAGATAGTCAACAGATATGGGCGGGAGGTTGGAAGGGAGAAAAGAAGAAAAGGAGCCATATTGTAGAAAGGTAATCATTACTGGTGATTTAGATAATATCCTATTTGATTCTCACATATTCCCAAAGAAGCAGACCATTTAAATGATGGATAACTTAAGCTCAGAAAGGGTAAAGGATTTTCAGGTGGTTTACTTTTTACCAGGATGTGAGACTGATTGTTGAATACAAATATAATGGGAGAATTGTTAGAGGGGGCTCTACTGAGAGGTTCTGGGAGGAAACCCTGGACCACAAGACCCTCAAGAGCAAGAAAATCCCTGGCTCATTTTCTATCACATAGGTCAGCACCCAGAAATGCATGGATGAACATAAATTCGTGACAGATCTTGGGTCTCTTTTGTTTCACTGGAGTAGAATAGTCATTATCTGTTTTGATCCCAGCATGGTTCCAAAACGCCTTAGTTGACTTTTGTATTCTCTTTCAGTTTTCCATTATTGTATAATAAATTATCATAAACTTGGCTGCTCATAGTTCTACAGGTCAGAAGTTTAGGCAAGGTGTGAATGGGTTCTCCACTCAGAGTCTCATAAGGTTGCTATCAAGATATTGGCAGGCTGCTTTCTCATCTGGAACTCAGGGTCCTCTTCCAAGCTCATGGAGTTGAAAGATTATTCAATTCCTTGCAGATGTGGGTCTGAGGTCACCTTGTCATGTCCAGCTCATAGAAGCCACCTGTATTCTTTGCCGCACAGTCCCCTCAAGTCTTTAAAGCCAGCAAATGGAGAATCTCCCTCACATCAAATCCATCTCATGCTTTAACTCTCCTTCTTCAGTAAAAGCCCATCCCATTTAAGGGCTCACCTTAAGGATTAATTAAGTCAGGCCCACCAAAGATAATGTCCCTTTCTTAAAGTCAACTGTGCCAAATAACACATTTAATCATGTGGGTGACATCCCATCACATCCACAGTCACTATCCATAAGGTCGATGAGGCCATTCCCATCCTCTGAAGGAAGAATCCCTCCACAAAATATCATAGCTTTGAAGACTTCAGCAGATAATTTTCATGTTGTAAATGCTGTCTAGTCCCAAGGATGACTACACACTAGGTGAAGCAGCATTCGAATCAATGACTTGATACCGACTGAATCAGGATATGAAATTGACTTTCTTAAGAGTCATGTGATAAAATGTCATAATTGTGTTCCCTTTTAATAAAAAAAACCATCACACACAAACACAGACACGTGCATTTTAAGTGTCATGTTCAGCAATAGCTACCAGTGCATCTTACGCTAACCCATAGATACCACCTCAGGTACTGGTTTCCTTATTATTATAATCCAGGTAAGTAAAAAAATCACAGTAAAGCTTCATCATCCTCCAACTAAATATATCCTCCAGGCTGCTGGCTTGGTTAGCTCCTCAGTGGGAGGAAAGCAAAAACCAGACACAACGTGCCAGAATGAAGTCTTCCGCTTCAATTTCTCCTCTATTTAAAACATTTTATAGGGGCTTTATGTTGACCCTATTGCTTCAGGAGGAGGAAATCCTCCCAAATGTGTCCCTAGGGCACAGCATCCCCCACAGTGACTTGGCTCCCTCCTCTCAGCGATTACTGCGACATGGAAAAAACTCTTAATTGGTTAACCTTGGGAAAAATCACTTCATACAGGGAAGACTCAGAACAAAGACGCCCACCCAAACAGTCAGTTCTCCCCACGTACAAAGCAGCTGGTGAGGAGTATGAGAGGCACCACATGAGCAAGGCTGACCGACAGAACTTAGCTGCATTTTAAAGCTAAATAGAGGGTTCCTATGCTTTCCTTCCATCTCTGAATGGAATAAGTATTCACACAATCACAACAGCAGATCCACTAAACCTTGCCTCTCTTCCAGTCATCAGCGTTCTGCTCAGCATCCTCCTCGTACCCCAGGGAAGGAGACTGCTTTCTTGCCATCCAGCTGAACTAATGAGAGTGGGGTTTTGACACTGGGCTCCCAGGGCCAGTTACTCTGCTTCTCACCTGGCTCCACACCAGAGATTATCCCCTAGCCCCTGCAAGCGGCTGTGTGTTAGTCCCTAGGGAGCCTGGCGGAGAGTGGGTGGATGGCAAAGGTCAAATTCAGCCCACTCCTATAAAAACAACCAAAGTACACATCCTGCTGTGCATAATTTTCATGCTTAAAAACAGCAACTTTTGTCTTTCTGGATTATCTTGATTCATGGAAACATTCACTGTTCATCTGGGCAGATACGAAACATACTCACATCTTAATGTGTGACACTTTCACAACTGGGATGAAAACCTATCTGCCAGATTGTACCATTTACATTCACCTATTGAATTCCAAGCTTCACCAAATACCTGTATCACACTTTGGAAATAGACATCTATGTTTTCCCCAAAAGACACATTTTCTACGACGTATGTCTTTAAACTATATTTTCAAAATAAATGATTTTTCTCTAGTAGCTCTTCTCTGATTAAAAAAAATTCACCATTTTCATTACCAATATGAGATTCTAGTCTAGTCTCCTATAAAGTGATTAAACATAACTGCATCAAATGTAACTCTGGTATCAAATAGTCTTAGGACAAATAAGAGTGAAAACATTGGATTCCTTGCTTTTTAAATGCCAAATGTTCACTCAAGGATCTGATTGCTTCAGCTGGGACTTTTTCTTTCTTGTACAGCTTCTGAAATATTTAAATTGCTTTGTTTAAAAATATTTCTTCTTATTTTTCCTCTCATTTCTTCAAGAATATATAGCTATAATAAAACCAAGATACCCAGAGTTCAAGAGGAAAAACAGCCTCAATATTTAAAATAAGTAATAATTATACATATATCGAAATGAATACCCCATTTTGATGGGTCACATTCAGAAACCTTAAAGGCGCCTCTATCTGGGCAATAGTTCCTTTTGGACTAAAAACAATTAGGCTGTGTAATTTTGTGCTGAATCCCTTCAGATAACTGTGTGCGCACAGCCAGGCCACTTTCTCACTGGCGTGGAGGCCAGGGCTGTCAGGCCCACTCCTCTGGTTAATGTCAGTAGCACTATGTATAAAAGGTGACTCCAGTGTGTACAAATGTTGATCTTTAGAGAAGTCATGCCTAGACTCACACACACATCCACTCTTTCGCCCACTAGGTCAACAGCAGGAACAGAGGGCAGCCCAGGAAGGGACTTGCCAAGAGCAGAGGCTTATTTGTTAGGTTACATAGCCCTCGGGGACTTTCTTGCCTGAGATTAATCCATAATCCTGTTTCGTGTTTAAAAATTCACGTTCTAAAAGCCTTGCCTATGAGACATTTTCAGAGGTGATGGAGAAATTTTCTCATGTACAGCAACAAATTAAGTGCCAGTGCAAGTGAGCACTGACAAGAAAGGAACTGTGTGGAATAGGTGGCACAACATTTTTGCCCTCATCCAAAATCATTTCTTTAAAGTTCCAAAATGGATACAGATCATATTTTAATGGCCAGAGTACCTGTAGGTAAAAATAGAATAAATACACACACACACAAGTTGAAACCATCTATGGCTTTTCTGATTGCTGTACAAGTAAAGCAAAATCAAGATGCCCCTGATCGAAAATACAGCAGAAGTTCTGGAGAAATATAATATTCGCTGATGTGACTTCCAAACTAAATTTCATCTGAATACCAAATAGTAAGAAAGCCCTCATCTCAGCTTTGAACAATCCTATTTTTATTACATCAAAATTGTTTCTTCCCTTGCCAACCTCATTCTACCCCTTTTTGCTACAAACTTAATGTCCAGAAAGCTTTCTTTTACAACTCTAGCAGACCCAACCAAGAAAAGCAGGAATTCCTAATGCTGCAGAAACCATCATGAACATGTTCTCATCTGGATGAGTCTAATAAAGTATAACTCACTCCACTCTTCAGTGAAGAAAGAAAGTGTCTGGGGGGGAACACATTTCTGAACAAGATGGCCATGTGAACTCCTCAACACCCTAGACCACCGAGGTGTGGACAGAGCCAGCGGCCTCGTGACATCTTCTCCTTCAATTTAGAGAGAAAGAAAAGCATGACAGTCAATAATCCACATTGCCATTTCAATGTGTGACTCAGCCCGTGTTCACAGTCATTCCTGCTAAGGTTTAACTACAGTGTTTGGCAACAGAGCTGACCTTTTAAAAGCCAAAGGTGAGCATGGGAAGAGCATTTTCTCCCCAGATGCAACTTCTCTAGTCTAACAAAAGCAGCTCCAGTTTCCAAATATGAACAAAAAAGGAAACAAATCACCAAGCTTGTTGCCTATGTCTTGATGTGTTGCACATTCTTCTTTTTGAGACAGAGTCTCACTCTGTTGCCCAAGCTGCAGTGCAGTGGCTCAATCTCGGCTCACTGCAACCTCTGCCTCCTGGGTTCAAGCAATTCTCCTGCCTCAGCCTCCTGAGTAGCTAGGACTACAGGCACACACCACCATGCCCAGCTGATTTTTGTATTTTTAGTAGAGATGGGGTTTCACCATGTTAGCCAGGTTGGTCTCAAACTCCTGACCTCAAGCAATCCACCCACCTCAGCCACCCAAAGTGCTGGGATTACAGGCGTGAGCCACCACACACATTCTTCTTTTTACTTTTTTTGTGGACCTCACAGTTTGGAGTAGTGGCGGTGGTGGTGGTGGTGGTGGTGTGTGTGTGTGCAGCATCCCTCCTGCCCCCTCCCTCCATAGGCCCTAGCACACGCTCTTCCACTTAACAATAACTCCGAGGGTAAGTCACCATTTGTATAGGTGGAGGAAGCCAAAACCCTACAACAGAGCAGACTAAGGAATTTTCACACCTATAAGCATTGACTTCCAAAATCAAAATATAATTTTGAAAGAGGCAGTATAGTATCTATTGCCTTGCAAATAAAACCCCAACTCCTTCCTGCAGCTGACAAGGGCCCTGCATTGTAAAGACACCTACTCAACTACATCCCACGCAACCCTGGCCCTTGTAGAATCTGTTCTTTCTTACCATGCCTTGTTTCTAGCCCCCTCCTCCTGAACTCTTCAAATAGCAGGCATCTTCTCAAGTGTCAGGTCTTGGCATAAATGTCACCACCTCCCCAAGGCCCTTCTGAGTCCCTTTAGATAAAGGAGCTGCCTGCCTCCCACCTGTCCCTGGTATTCTTCATCTCAGCTCCAAGTTGGTTTTCCTCATAGCACGTGTCACAATTTTAAATGACTTTACTTAAGAATTTCCTTCTATGTACCTTCCCATTTCCTTCAGAAGGCTTTTTGCTCCATGTCTAACTTACTCCTCCTCTATTTGTAATACCCATCCTGAGGCCTGGCACATGGCTGACACTTCGTAAGTACTCACCTGACTCATAACTAGAATTAGCAAAAACGATACCTGATGTTTATGCCAGTGGTTGTCAAAGTAGTGGCAGGGGGGCCGGGTGTGGTGGCTCACGCCTATAATCCCAGCACTTTGGGAGGCCTAGGCAGGTGGATCATGAGGTCAGGAGATCGAGACCACCCTGGCTAACACAGTGAAACCCTGTCTCTACTAAAAATACAAAAAATTAGCCGGGCGTGGTGGTGGGCGCCTGTAGTCCCAGCTACTCAGGAGGCTGAGGAAGGAGAATGGCGTGAACCTGGGAGGAGGAGCTTGCAGTGAGCCGAGATCGCGCCACTGCACTCCAGCCTGGCTGACAGAGCGAGACTCTGTCTCAAAAAAAAAAAAAAGTAGTGGCAAGGGGTTCCCCAATCAGCGGCAGCAGCATCACCTGGAAATGTATTTGAATGTATGTTCTCAGCATCCTCCCATCCCATGTTTCTACCTATTGAATCAGAAACTGAGGATGCAGCCCAATAATATGTGTTTTAACAACCCTTCTGATTGATTCTGATTCTGATGCTTGTTCAAGTTAGAGAACTACTGCTTCACACAATATTGCCCACTTTCCAAACGGCATTCAAACACAGATGTTGTAGGCCTGCCTCTAATCGGGAAAGGAAGAGTGAGCAAGATTTTGCAGGAGACTTATCTTTACAGGCAAAGAGGCTGTGAACATTCAGCCTGGAAAAGACCCCATGTTGATGAGTGTTTCTGTGTTTGGGGGAGGCTCTGCGAAAGGACCAATTTATGCAAAGGATTCCCTGGCTCATTTCTATTCAATCAGAGGGTGATCAGGCTGAGTATGATGATGCCACAGCCATAACACTGGCATGGGAATCCTGCCTTTTCTGTAGTGATGGCCCAGATGATAGGGGTGCTTGCCTCCCAGTCTTAATCTTGAGGGTAAGGTTTCCTGAAAACAGATACTGCCTTGTCATGTATGCACCCTGGCCTTCACCCAACACTTAGCACACAGTGGTGAATCAGAAAGTGTCTGCAAAAGAACCAGTAGCTGAAGTAGTGGTGATGTCACCTGTATTGCTAGGAGAAAACATGCAAGAGGGCTTTGCTTGCTGGATTTATCAGGGGGCTAGTAGCTTTTATATGGGAAAGTGGTTCAAAAACATGCTGGGTAGAGAAAGAATGCAGGACTTAGAGTTAAGAAAGATCCCAGTTCAAATCCCGGCCACTTGCTCCTGTGTGTCTTTGGCCAAGGTAGCTGGCCTTGCTGAGCCTCTAATTCCTTAACTGTGCCCTGCCGCACAGGGCTCTTGTGAGGATTATGTGAGATTGCAAGATAAAGTGTCTAGAATAGCATCAGGTACGTACTGAGTGCTCAAGATGCTGTAATGACCCATATTAGCATTATTGCTTAATTGTTTGACTGGAGAAAGTGAATCAGAGGTCTTTGTCTCTGATGTAATGTGTATTCTGTAATTTGATGTAACAGAGTTACAGAAGGGCATTCCTGCCCACCCCATAGTTTTCAGTGTGATGGGAGAGATCCGTCAGTATAAAACATGAGGAAACACAGGTGCTGAGTTTGGACTGATGAAGGCTCAGATCCCTTCTCTGCCACTTACCAGCTGTGTGACCTTGAGCAAGCCACTTACACTCTCTGGGCTTCTGCATTTGTAGATTGGAGATAATAACACACTTCACTCAGGGTCATAGCGAGGACTGGAGATTAAAATATCCATGAAACACTCAGCCCTGTGCCTAGCCCTTAGTAAGCACTTGATAAACGATAAGTATTATTTACTAAAACCAACAATAGGCAGGGCAGAAGTCCACCTCTGCTACAGAAGAGGCAGACAGGGAGGAGCAGAGTGTTAGAGGCAAAAACAAAGAGGGGACAATACATTGGGAGAAGCAACACACAGGGAGAGGAGGCTTCCCAGAAGTGATAGCGTTTAAATGACAGAGGTCACCAACTCAAAGGCTGGTAGGGCAAGGCAGTTATTGTCAAGGCCTGATGCTGGCCAGGAAGGGAAATGCCCTTTAGCTGCTGCTAATTTCCACCATGTAAACATGCAGGTTTTACATGGCTAGATCCCCTGATTTATCAAAAGAGGCAAACGTATCTTAATTTTCCTGAAAAAATCTTATTTTTTAAGTAGTACTTCAATCAAAGAGAAAAATATCCTGCCTGAATTGAACAACACACATGATAGGCCACATCTGGATCATGAATGATCAGTTTTGAGGCCTTATTTTAAAGGATGACTAGAGTTTTGTCAAGCAGGGATGGTGGAAAGAACATTCTAGCAAGGAAACAGTATGGGCTGGGACAGGGAGGCAGGAAAGGCCAGGAAACGTTCAGAAAGCAGAATTCTGCTCCAGGGGACTGAAAGTGAACAGAAGAGGAAAGGAAGAGTCAGGGAGCAATGCTCAGAGGGAGAAGCCTTCCAGGGAGAGATGTGGGCTGGGCTGGCAGGTAAGTCTGAGAATGGTGACATGGAGAAGGAAGGAGTTAGAAATGATAGAAGAGCAGCCAGCTGGCCAGTCACTCTCTTCCCCTCTTTGGGACTCAGTTTTCCTTGCTATAAACTGAGCTCATGAATTAGATAAGATTTAAGCCCTCTTCCAGCCCCATCCATAACACTCAGGGGGGGTCACCACAACTCCTACACATAGGGTTGCCATATGTAGCTCCTGTGCTCTAGGTTCTGGGGGATGCTGTTCTAGCTTACCATCAAGGAAGAAAAGGGTCACGTGCCTGCCCCAAGGACCACCTTTTCCAGCCACAGGAGACAAGCTAACTTAAGTAATGCAGAGAAAACTGTGGGCCATAAGCATAGAGTCAATCCCAACATGAAGTAGTCCCTCAAATAATAACACATTCACCTTCACTGAATACCCATTTTGAGCCAGACTCTGACCCACTTACTGGACAGAACAATGTCTAAGATCCCACTATTACTTCCATGTTACAGATCAGGCACAGGATGGTTAAATAGGTCTACAGCCAAAAAGCCTGAAAATGGTAGGACCAGCAGTCAAACAGGAAGTCAATCTAATGCCAGCCCCTTCCATCTCAGCCCCTCTGCCAAGCTGCCTTCCTCTAGATCCTTTCATATCCGTGTTTCGGTGCTGCACTTCTTTCACAATGGCGTCTGAAATTATGTGTTGGTATAACTCAACTGGGAACATTCCTTGGCCACATCAGGACAGACTAAAAACCAGAGTTCCCTCTCCTACTCCAGAGGGTGGCCAAAAGTTTGAGTCCTGGGGAGTTTTGTACTTCTCTTGATACAGAGGAGAGATAAATGGTCTTTGTTCCCAAGAACCTTGGATCTTGCTCCAAGGAGTCAAATTGTCAGAATGAGTTTGAATAAGCGGGGAGTAGCTGGGCTTGGAGAGATGTGGATTTCTGCCTGTGGTGGCTGTGTAGATCTCACAGACAGAAAGAGTTTGAAGTGCATTCCATCGCAAGAAGCTCCCCAGAGCAGGGAGACAAGAAGCAGAGGACTGAAACCTAAGGGTAAAGGTTCAGGCAGCCATGGGAGGGAGTGTGTCAGCAACTATCTTTGGCACGGACCCTGAGCATCCCAGAGGCAGCCACCCTGGGACAAAGACCACAGGCCTTCTCTCAAGCACTCTGGGCAAATTAAGAGAACCCTGAGGGACAGAGAGGGACCCTTATAAAGTCTGAGATTTAATTTTCTACCAAACATGACATATGAGGTGAGGGGTTGTGAATTAACATTTAATTTGACTTAGAAAACACAAAATATTAGGTTTTTGCATCCAAATATTATGGGATAAATTTGGCCAATGATAATTATTTACGTGGAAAAATATTTATATTGAGAAGGCCTCATTTGTTTGAGGAATTTTGTCCATGTGAATACAAAAAGCCTTCCCTCTCTCACACACATATATATTATGTATTCAGGTTGTTTTTTTTTTTTTCTCTAAATATTCTATGTTTAAGTTGAATCAATGGCTAGTCTATAAGATAAAGGTAAAACTCTATTTTAAGAAAACAATGGGCTGGCCACAGTGGCTCACACCTGTAATCTCAGCACTTTGGGAGGCAGATGGGGGCAGATCGCTTGAAGCCAAGAGTTGGAGACCAGCCTGGCCAACATGTTGAAACCTGGTCTCTGCTAAAAAATACAAAAAAAATTAGCTGGCATGGTGGTGCACGCCTGTAATCCCAGTTACTCCGGAGGGTGAGGCATAAAAATCCCTTGAACCTGGGAGGTGGAGGTTGTAGTGAGCCAAGATCACACCACTGCATTCTAGCCTGGGTGACAGAGCAAGACTCTGTCTCAACAAAAAAACAACAAACAAACAAACAAAAAAAAGAAAGCAAGAAAAACAAAACATTAATGTGTGTATATATATATGTAGACATATAAATATGTGTTTCTAACTCTGCTGGAAATGAGAGATAAACCAAATATTCTAGGGGTTTCCCTAAGACTCAACATCAATACCCCAAAACTAATTAACTAATAAGTATTAATACTAATTAACAATTGCATGGCATTAATTTTGTGCCAGGCATGGATATAAATCTTGTGAGTGTGAACAATTGTCTGTAATACCATTTATTTCTCACAACACCCTGTTGAGTTATCATTATCATTTTACAGATGATGAAACTGAGACACAAAGAGGTTAAGCAACTTGCCCACAGTCACACAGCTAGTGAGTGGCGCAGCTGGGATTTGAACCCAGGCTGTCAAGCTCTACAGTCTGATAACCACTAGAATATTTTGCTTTGTAACATCTGTTGTAAGGATTGAAGGTAAAAATGTATCACATTTCAAGCTTTCTAGAAATTCTTTCACTAATTCAACATACTTATTGTGGCACTATGCCAGGGATAAGGGATGCAATCCCTGCACTTATGGTGCTCACAGTCTAGCAAAGAACTTCTCTTCTTCCCCTTTCCCTCCCTCCCTGCGCTCTGTCCCTCTCTTTGTCCCAAGGAAATTATCCACATGAACAGACTTTATTTCACAACTTCATCTAAAAACTCACATGCACATACCCTGATGATGTAACTTAACAGGTCTAACAAAACCCCAAATTTACAAATTTAAAAAAGAAAATCACCAACCCAAGGAGAGGAGGACATGGCCCAATGGGAAATAAACCCATATTGCTAAGACACATACAGCACTAAAATCTAGAAGGCTTGAAAGACAACGTTTGCCACTATTGAGAGATTTCTTGTGCTTTCAAAGACCACAAGCAGAGTGGTTGATAAACATCCTGTCTAAACGTAACATTGGAGGCCTGTCTCAAGGTAATATTCTAGTAAGGGAAAGAGCATTGACTTCATTGTAAGCGGCTAGTCTGCCGCTGATGGCAGACTAAGACTGGAATGTGCAGATAATTATCTTTAAGGCCAGTCAACGGCTATATGTCTCCTCTAATATCACCTTTAAGATCAAGCCAAGACATTCCAGTCTGAATCAAGGTTTATTTATGAAAGGATTTAACACTTTTAGATCCCATATTGCTTGGAGGACCACCAATCTGCATTCCCAAATATCCAATTTCTTCAATTTCACAGCGCATGAATGAGATTTCAGGTTCTCATATGTTAGAGGGAAAAATTTAAGACACTAAAATTCCTTTTCTTCAATGAAGTGAATTTCTTTGCTAACGCCTCCACAAAATAAAATCACCACTAGGGACTGAAAGTAGCAAATATCATAAGTCATAATGCCACATTCATGTAGATATAACCAAATTTTCAGGTATTTCCAGCTGAATGGACTCCCTTGTTCCACTCAAACTTGAAAGGTCAAAGGAGCAATTTGATTGTGGGTGCTCTATACAGACCACAGACAGGAGGAGGAATGGCCCTTCTACCAGGAAGGACACAACACTTAAAGGGGCATGCAGACCACTGAAGTTCAAATGAACCCCCATACATTGGAGTGATCTACCAAAGGGAACCAGTTAATCAGGAAGGCTGTACGAGGTTCCTCATTGGTGGTGGTAGGGATTGATCAGACATCCGTTTTAAAGAACCAGTATAAACATTGGCTTAAACTAGACCAGAACCAGCATAGTATGGGGTGTGGAGAGAGAGGTGGTGGTACCTACACACAGGTGAGGAGAGAGAGAAGAAATCTCAGAAGAGATATCCCAGAGCTGGTATTTCAGCCCTACAATGCTACTTGATGGTTGCCAGTGCGAGTGAGAAAAATAATGATGACCATGAAGGTTGCCAACAGATATTAAATCAACCCATCATTTTACAGGGAACATAGTAGCATTCATTTGATAACATCAGCACACTGAAATAGTTTAAAAATGAAGCAAGAAAAAATGAAAAGTGACTTCAGTTGAAGAACAGTCAAATGCCTTGTCTTTTATTACCCTACTGTGTGTATGTGTGTGCATGTGTAACTGTATATTTACTTTTATATGAAAATCCAACCCTCTTGGTGGTCATATTTATCACTCTAAACTAATAAAGAGCCATTCTGATTTTCTAAGACATAATTAAATGTACATATACACATATTTGTACACATAGTAGAGAAGGCCGTTTGGAAAGAAATGTATCAGGGAATTAACAGTGGTTTTCCTTGATTATGAATCATGGGTTTTTTTTTCTATTTCTCATTACTCAAACCCAAAATAGCTTTACTGATACTTTGACTCCAATTATTAAAATAATGCATATTTACATCTTGTTAATATTAAACACACAGGAAAGTATGAAAGAGAGAAAGAAAAGCAAAACAAAATCACAAGCACAAACCTAGGACCCAGAGGAACACTGACGGCCATTTTTATAGACTTCCAAACTTTTTCCATCAGTGCCTCTTAACAAGTCAATCGTGCTACACATACTGTTTTATGGCTTTCTTTTTTTTATTGTATTTATTTATTTAGAGATGGGGTCTTGCTCTATTGCCCAGGCTGGAGTATAGTGGTGTGATCATAGCTCACTGCAGCCTTGAACTCCTGGCCTCAAGCAATCCCCCCACTTCAGCCTCCTGAGTAGCTAAGACTATGGGTGCATGCCACCATGCCTGGCTATTTTTCTTTTTTTAGAGACAGGTCTTGCTATGTTGTCCAGTCTGGTCCTTCCTTTCAGCTCCACAAAATAACATGGATGTTTTCTCTATCGATAAATATTGATCTAGTTCATTTTTTCATGATCACAGTGTAATCTATAAGAATCACCTCCTGGGGGTCTTGTGGTTATTTCCAAATTTTTTAATTTATAAATAAGAGTGGATAAATCATATCTAAATATTTTATTTGCCAACGATCTGGCGATTACTTAAGAGAAATTCCCAGAAAGGTACTTGCTGGTTCGAAGGACATGTACATCTTTATGTTTTAGTGCACATACCTATAAATTGGTCTCCTGAAAAGCCACACAAATCCAGAAACAGAGGTATATTTTAATTTCTTCTTTTTGCTTTTCTGTATTTTTTGTAACTTACTTTTTTGCTGACATTATACTTAAAATTGCTTCTATAAAAGGAAAAAAAATATTTTATGGAAAAAGAAAAGGGACAATTGGAAGATGACTTTTTCCAATGGAGAATTTTGATCTATGGGACAGGACTTTCCCGGAAAGAAGATGGGGACACAAGACTTGACACTACTGTCCATTAAACTCACCACCTCACCTCCCTTGCTCATGCCCATCATCCAGACTTTTCACACACAGTCATCTACAGGAGGAAATGCAGTGATGAGCAAGCCTCAGTATTCACTCTTTACCTGGTTCTAGCTAACACTGCATCAATAAAAGACCATTCTGTACCCTTTTTCTAGTAGTATCTCCCTTGAAGGTAGAGATTCAAAAGAATCCACCTTAGATTGAAGCAGGAATTTCCAATTTCCTTCCCTTATTCTTAAACTAATAAAATATTCTTGCCCCTTTATGACAAAATTTTTTTTTAAAGATAACACAGCCCAGCTGAATCAGGAGTGGGGAACAAGGAGACTGGATACTCATTTTGAGAAAAGTTTCCAAAAGTGATCAGTTGAAGTTAGTATTTTCATGAAGTTTGTTAACTCTGATGCACAGATGTCTCTGAAATCTCTAGATACACACAAAAATTAGTCAACAACTGAGGTTTTTTCTGTATGGGCTAGTTTCCCACCAACCAGAGCCACGGGCTCCCAAACCCCTTCTGTTCTTAGTCTCACTCTCTCTAATGTCAAACCTGGCTAAACTAGGGGCTGGAGACCGGGTCTCTTATCTTTAAATATTACATTATTCCTAACACTCTCAATTGGCTAAAAATGAAACAGAAGTTCAGAAAACTCACAGGCCATGAATCTGCTTACTTCAGAGGTCACCTTTAAGATTTAAGAATACTGCCAGCTTTTCACTTTAATATGGTACCCACTCCTACCCAAATCCTCCTTCTATTGATACACACACAACTTGATTCTTACCACTTCTAGAAAGCCATCGCCCTACTACTCATCCTCTCCTTAGATGCAAGGTCTGAGAACTCATGAACTCCCCTGATGCAAGCGACCTACTGGCTAAGCTTCACCTCAGGCCAGAAGAAACAACTGGCCCATGCATTGCACCATTTTCCAACCAGCAGATGTAAACACATGTAAATCTAGGCCCACAAAGGAAGCAGCTACTTCTTAAGTTGATTTTGATGATCTCTTGAACTTTATCCCACAAAACTAGACACCCACCATTGCAAGATGCAAGGAGAGGAGCTAGAGGTGTGCTTTCTTTCTGGACATTCTTCCTTCTAAGCACTAACCATACCTGCAGTCCTCTATTTGGGAACATAGGTCATTATTTTAATGCATATAAAAAGCAAACAATTAAGATAGAACCAAAGATTTTTAAAATAATCGAATTTTGAAGCATCTTGCCTTTCAGATCCAATCTTTTATAAAAACTATGCAGTTGTCACATATTTCATACACGCTTTTCAATTTGATCCACTCTATCGTTGAAATGCTCATATCCATAGTGTCCTGAGTAAGTCTCAGGATGGACATTTGTCAGGATATTAGTAATTTCCATATTTGTCTCAACTTTACCAAGTATATAAACCCTATGCTGTTTAACATTATTTCAGCACTTTTTAAAGCAAAAATAAAATAAAGTGATTTTAAAATTCATATAATCATATGATCATTGCGTACCAACAAAGATTATGACGCTTATGTTGGCTTACAGAAGACATTTCCATAGAAGAGACAGAAAGGGTCATTTTAGCTGATTAAAAAAAAAAAAGTCTGAATGCAGTACAACAAAGGGCTGTTATGGAGGTATGTAGCATATAAAATCAAACTCACAAGAACCAAGAATCACTTATATTAATTTATAATATGCCTTGGTTTCAGAAGGAAATGGCTGTGTTTTTAATATTTTAGGCCTCTTGATAAAATTCTGCCACAGGACAGCTATACATTTGGTTATGAGAAAAGTGAGTTTGGATTCATGAAAGACACATGACATTTGAGCTAATGGGGATGTACAATAACATCCCACGGATCGTTATGGATGTCAATACACCTGACAAGTAACAGCTTTCCTACCTTCTGACCGGCTGAAGGATTGGAAGCAAGATAACCACCCTCACTAGTAGTACATGTGTACAGAAAGACAATAGGCTCATTTAAGGTCATCGAGGGGAGCTGACTTAATTTGGGGAGGTGCCTATCCAGAGGCTTGGTGATCACTTCCTAATGTATTGCTGTATTGTAGAGAGCAAGAATTCTGGATAAGTAAGGTCCTAAAATGTAAGAAGTTACAGATGACTCCAAAATTTCTTTGAATCTTTAAAAAACGATGACAGATTATGAGACAAAAAAAATCACTTAAGTCCTTCCTAGTAATAAATATCTTCAAAATAGAACATGCATATTCATAGTATTTGTAATAAGGCCATCCCAACTCACACACAGCTGCTGACCCAAAGTCCCAGAGCATGAACTCGGCTGTGAGGTCAAGCCAGGCCATTCTGAGAGGAGTGCTAAGTCCTTCAACCACTGCAGACCCATTCAGCTCACTGTGGCAACAGCGTGGTGAGAATATTTCAGTCCCAGTGGCCTGGAAGAATGAGTGTACTTCACAAAGCACCCAATTTATTCCCATAAAATGCCTGGCATGCCAATTGACTTTAAGCTCATTTTACACAAAAATCTAGGTTTTTGGAAAGATTTACTCTTGGGTTTCCAAATGTTTATTTCCTCACTGACAGATTTTTAGACTGGTGCTTGTAACAGGTGATTTTTCACACCATGAGGAATCCAAAATGCAATTCCAGGACACTAGGCAAAAACTATCACTAAGATTCCAGTTGGTGTCAAATCACATAGAACCTAGAATATGCAGGCAGAGAAGTAAAAATAGTTCTTTGTTAATAATCGCATGTGAGCTAGTATAGTGTCATCAAAAGTTACACCGACTACACCTCCCACTCTCCCTCACTCTGTAAGGTCCATGCCTACTGGTATGTTCTCTGCTCAGCAAATACACTGAGCATGTTCCCACTGCAGGTAGCTTGCATTTGCTGTTCCTGCCACCTAGAGTTCACCCATTCCGGTGCTTGTAGGTTGGCTCCTGACTGTTATTCAGCTTCAGGAGTAGCCCTGCTGCCTCTCCAAGCCACACTGTATATAATATGGCCTGGCTGACCTCCTTCATAACATATATTACAATCTCCAACTCTCTTATTCATTTCAAAAACATGTATTTCTTGTTAATGAAGGCAAGACTTGGTCTTTCTTGCCTTTCTGTTCCTAGTACCTGGAACAGTATTTAGGACAGGGGTGGGCACTAAATAAATATATGCTAAATAAATGAGTAAAAGGTTTAATTAATCAAAAGTACTAGAAGTTTTTTTGCACTAAAGTGCAAAGCCATGAGGTATGATTTGTATTGTATTGTAAGTATTCCATTATTATAAAAACAAGATATATTTGAGACAAGCCATATGAAAATTAGGTCATAATCTGAAGAATGAAGAGGGTTCCATTAACTCACTAGTTCCCAAAATTCCATCATGAAGATCCCCTGTTGTAGTTTTTCTTCCATGATGCCAATGGTTTGAAATAAAATGCTTTTCAAACCCACTTGCTTCTAGTAAATCAGTCTGTATACCCTTATACACTTTCTAAAAAGATTTTTGCAAGAAAAAATAAATGGCAGGGGTAAAAACTTGTTAATGAATGTTCATAGCAACATTCCTTATAATGGCCAAAAGCAGAAACAACCCAGATGTCATCAACCAATGAACAGATAAATAAAATATGGTATATCCATATAGCCATGCAATGGAACATTATTCCTAACAATAAATGAAATACTAATACATGCTGCCACATGGATGAGCCTTGACAACATTGTGCTAAGAAGAAGAAGCCAGATACAAAAGGCCATATGCTATATGATTCCCTTTATATGAAATATTATGAATAGGCAAACCTATAAACTATATAATTCCATTTATATGAAATGTATGAATAGGCAAATCCATAAAGACAGAAAACAGATTAGTGGTTACTGGAAGCTGGAGTTTGAGGAAGGGCAGGGGGAATGTGGAATAACTGGTTATAGGTACAGAGTTTCCTTTTGAGGTAACAAAAATGTTCTAAAATTGATTGCACAACTCTGTGAATACGCTAAAAATCATTGAGTGGTACACTTTAAATGGTGAATTGCATGGTATGTGAATTATATCTCAATAAGGTTGCTACATATTTTTCTAAATGCTATGTGGATACCAGTTATATCTTTGAGAATGGAGCTAGATGATTAATTCTCATCCAGACCCAAAGTCTACAAATAAAGACACTATCTGCTAATTGAGAGTTGCCTTGATTAAGAAAATGCCAGCTGCTCTAACAGAGAAACTCTGAAATCTCGGTGGCTTATTATAAGTTTATTTCTAGCTCAAATTTTTTCTGTCTGGTGGTTTCACTATCCTTTAGCCTGGACCTCAGAGTCCCAGTAGATCTTCTGTATCTAGATATCATATAGAGATAAGACAATAGATCACACCAAAGCTATTTATATGCCAGGTCTGAAAATGGAAAAGGATAAGTTACTTCCATTGACCAAAGCTTGGTCTTGTGGCCATTTCTAGCTACAATGTGATCTGGAAACGTAATGTATATCTAGGAGTAAGAGGAATCAGGTTTTGTTGAAGGTATAGCAGAGACTTACTCCCTCAGGTTTACTGTCTTAAAAAATAAGAAGGTGGGGGCAGGGTGATCTATTACCATCTGTTTTGTCTCACTCTTCCTCCAAATATCTTCCTTCTTAACAAGTAATTGGTGCCAGTCAGGGAATAAATTGGTAAAACTACCTTACAGAGAAATTTGGCAATATGTAATAAAGATGTGTGAAAATTACGGCCCAAGGTGCTAGATTAGAAAAACATAACCATGAGTTTTTTCAGCTTTTCATTCCTTAAATCTGGGCTGGTCTTGGGACTTGCTTAGACCAATAGAATGTGGTGGAAATGATGCACTGTGTGCATTTCAGAGTCAAAGCCTTAAAAGGCCTTGAAGCTTCTTCTTGAGACACTGTCTCAAGAATGCTGTACTATGAGGAAGCTGATCCACCCTATCATAGGATAAGAAGCCATATGGAGATCTGAAGTGCCCTAGCTACAGGCAGCACCAACAGCCAGATATGTAAGTGGGGCCACATCCGACCATTCACTCATTCTAGACATCACCTGACTGCAACTAGATGAAGAAGACTAGCTAAAGAATCATGCCAAAAAACAGCATTGTGTAAATCATTATTTTAAGCCAGTGAGTTTGGGGTGTTCTGTTATGCAGCAATAGATTCCTGATATAAATAAGAATTTTATCTTCAATATACACTAAAGATAAATTCTCATATGTTTTCTTAAAGAGAAATGCTCAAGAATGTCCACCACAGCATTGTTTGCAAAAGGAAAAATACATAAATAACTAATATGGCAACCATTACCAAAAAATGGATATTTAAAGTATGATGTAGGTAGGATAGAGTGGTTCACACCTGTAATCCTAACACTTTGGGTGGCCAAAGTGGGAGGATTGCTTGAGGCCAGAAGTTCAAGACCAGCCTGGGCAACATAACAAGACTTTCTCTCTACAAAATGTTTCAAAATTAGCAGGGCACAGTGGCATATGCCTGTAGTCCTAGCTACTTGGAAGACTGAAGTGAGAGGAGGGCTTCAGCCCAGGAGTTTGAGGCTGTCATGAGCTATGACCATGCCACTGCACTCCAATCTAGGCAACATAGTAAGACTGTCTCTAAAAAAATCATTTAAAAAAGTATGATGCCAATGAAGCGCTATGCAGCAATGAAAATAAAACAGAGCTACAGGTATCAATTGGATAAACTTTAAAAACTTACTATTAAGAAATTAAAATGAATTGCCCAGTGATACACATTTATTCAATCAACAAATATTTATTGAACACTTTGTAGGTACCTGGAATAAACCCCCACAACCTCACAACTTTATCTTCAATGAACATGTATTCTAGTGGTAGGAGACAGCCAAAAAAGAAGAAAATAAGTAAAATGTGTAATAACTGAGACAGTGAAGAGTGCTAAAGAGAATAATAAAGCAGAAGAAGGAGATGACCGACTTGCAATTTTAGGTGGGGTAGCCCAGGAAGGCCCTAAGGCAGAGCCATGTAAATAAGACTTCAGGGGGTAGTAAAACAGCCAGTGGCTATCAGGGGAAGGTCATTTTAGGCAAAGGGAATTGCAAGTGCAAAAGCCCCAAGTTGGAAGGGTCTCCTGTGCGTTCAAGGAATAAGGAGGAGGCCACTGAGTAATTGGCCTAATAAGTAAAGTTAATGAATAAAGAAGAAAGTATGAAGCCATTTATGTTGCACTTAAGAATGCAGAAAATAATAGCACATATTATCTGTGAATTCATAACATCTAGTAAAATTACAAACATAGTCTA
This sequence comes from Symphalangus syndactylus, assembly GCF_028878055.3. Lineage (NCBI taxonomy): Eukaryota > Metazoa > Chordata > Mammalia > Primates > Hylobatidae > Symphalangus > Symphalangus syndactylus. The sequence continues at coordinate 104,993,284 of NC_072423.2, read as the reverse complement.
CATTGGTTAGGAATACAAACATATGTCAAATAAGTATAAAAATTAGTATGGCCGGATGCACATTACATTTGGGAGAGGATTCTCTTTGATAAAAATGGAGATACATGGAATCAGGATGGAGTAAAATATTTTATCTCCTTAAAAATGTCAAGCAAATACGAAAAAATTATTTATTAAGTAAAATTTAATTTGTATTGAGTGTTGGGTAAATGGATTTTATTATACTATTTTCTGTATTTTCCAGTATGTTTGAAATATTTCATAATTGGTTTTAAAAAGACACTGAACTAATAAATATTTCATCAACAATCAGCAACTGTTGTTTAAATGAGAAGATCTAGTTACACATACACACATGCACACTAACACACACACACACCACAAGTAAGAAGGATATTTGCTAACTGCCCAAAAACTCAACAGGCATCAGGGGGATGGGCTTCACTGAAAAGGACATCATCTCTCCCTGGAGGTAACAGTCAACACATTTCATGCATAATATTATATAAGATTTAATCCATATCTTGTTATCTTAATTCTATTTTAATAATGGCATACATCAACATGAATTCTACTTGAACCCTTTAGTGCTTCTTTATCTGCTTCTAATACAATTTCAAAGAAGCATTTCAATGTAAAATTCATCCTAAATAATAGAGCACATGATTCTGCAAAACTGAAGGGAAGTGGGGAGGTTAATAATGATAACAATGACAATAATTGTATGGCATTCATTGGTTGCTCAGTATTTGTCAGTCACTTTTCCAAATTCCTATCTTGTATTAGCTCATTCTTTTTTCCTACCAGCCCTATGAGGTTATCCCATTTGACCACTGAAGAACGGAGGGGCAGAGTGAGTGACACGCCCAAGGTCACACAGCTAGAAAGTGATGACACTGGGCTTCAAACCTAGGGGGCTAAGTTTGATGGCAGAGACTGAATCATAACCACTCAGTTCTGGCGGGAATGCAGAAACCTCTGAGCACATCCTAAAACTTCTCTCACAATTTGCTGCTCACGTACTAAGGTAAAAACTGACTGTGAATGTGTTTGTGCAATTAGGCAATAAATTATTAACTACATGGTTCATATTTGCTTTAATCGATGGGATTAGAGGCTTCAATTGAATCAACGTGAACCTTAATTACCCACCAACATGAATTTGAAATCTGGCTGACTCTGGTAAATAAAAATGTATCAGTAAAACTGCACCCAAAATAGTTATGACCCTTTAAACTCTTATAAACACTATCATCCTTATTATGGTGTTGGTGTTTGGGGAAGAGGGGGCAGGCCCCGATCTAGCTCTGAGAATTGCCTCCTGATTCTCACTGAACTCCTCATTCATTTCTTTGAAGGCTGTATTCCCACACATATCAGGCCTACAGAGTTTTATCAGGCAAGGTTTGGAGATTGCTTCTCTACTGGGAATTCTCAATATGACAGTTCAAAATTCTGTCATTGCAAATTGAACAATCAACCTGAATACGGTTTTTAACAAATGAGATGCTGAGACAACGAATACAATGCAGTGGCTTCTAAGATCATTAAAGCCAAAGTTGGAAAATGCAAATTATTTTATTTTATTTTGAGCCACAAAAATGAAAAAGAACTAGCATATCACTTTTCTACTAGTTTTGTATTAATAGATTTAAATATGAATGTAGTCCATATATGGAGAGTATTAATTCTTATAACTGAAAAATCATGTTTTCTAGGAATTATGTGCAATTGGGAACATGAAAAAAGTACTTAATGGGACATCTTAAAAACAAATTCATTGTTGGTTAATCATTTCTTTCAGATAATTTCTACTGTTAACATAACTAATGTTTCCTAATTTAAGTGAAGCTTTGTTAAATGATATCAGACTCTCTCTACCTCTTTGCTCTTGCTAAATTCTAACGATTGTATAATATCAACCCAGAGATACTGCTTTGCCCCACACATTAGCTCATACAGAGAAATGTATTCATTCAGAAGTCTTCCCAAACATACCTCCTCTAGTCACTTAGTCTTCAAACTAAATAAGTGGACTAGAACTTTCTAGCAACTGTCTCAGAATACTTCTGACCCACATAGTTTCAAATCAGTTACTTTAAGTACATTAAAGCTTAATTTAAACTATTTTTATTACTGGAAGCAAGGTAAAGTCAATGCTCCCAGAGTGACGTTTCTAACAAAACCAATTCAAATTTGCTTCACTAAAATATAGCCACCCAGGGGAAAAACATCATAAAGATAGTAATTATGGTGAGATAATCAAAGGCCTCTACACTGAAAAAAAAAACTGTCCTAAAAATGTCACTTGTGGGTTTTGAGGCTTTGGAGCCTTGCAAGGGGCTTATTTTAAATAGAAATCCAGCGGAAGCAGCACACTTTTGGTCTCTCTGTGTCTCCCCTCCCCTTTCTCTCACTCTTGGGAAGAAGAAAACATGCCAGTAGAAAAACATCAAACAGCTCTTCTCCCCCTACCCCCTTCTTTCTTTGTCTTAATTTCTACAGTTGCTTCAAAACATCCCCATTTTACTTAGAATCTTTTTCCTCTCAGATGTTCCTGGCTTGTAATTACAATCAAACAAAGATCCTACATAACTGTCCTCATGACCTTCCAGGTCCCCCACGGGGAAATTCCCAGCTGAAACTGCATCTGTCTCTTGCTCTTTAAAGAAACCAGCAGTATGAATTAACTATAAAAGTTGACTCAATTTGAATGGACAGCTCTCAAAAAAAGGAAACACAATAAGCACATGAACAAGATGCCCAACATCACCAGATATTGGGGAGATGCAAATAAAACCACAGTGAGATGGCTATTGTCAAAAAGTATTGGTGAGGATGTGGGGGAATTGGAGTCCTGTGCATTGCCAGTGAAAAAGCAAAATGGTGTAGCTACTGTGGAAAACAGTATGGCAGCTCCTCAAAAAATTGGGAATGGAATTTACCATACGGTCCATCAATTCCACTCTGGGTAGATGTCCAAAAGAATTAAAAGCAGGGACTTGAACAGATATGTATATACCACTGTTCATAGCAGCATTATTCACAATAGCCAGGAAGTAGAAACAACCCAAGTGTCTATTGAAGATGAATGAATAAACAAAACGTGATATATACATGCAATGGAAAATATTCCATTATTCATCCTTAAAAAGGAAAAAAAATTCTGACACATGCTACACACGGATGAACCCTGAAGACATCGAGTTAAGTGAAATAAACCAGACATAAAAAGAAAGATATTGTATGACTCGGCTCATTTGAGGTACTTAGAGTAGTTACATTCATAAAGCCAGAAAATAGAACACAGGTTGCCAGGGACCACGGGTATGAGGTTATTGGTGAGTTACTGTTTAACAGATATAGAGTTTCAGTTCTGGAGATGGATGGCAGTGATAGTTACACAACACTTTGAATGTATTTAAAGCCACTGGTAAAATGGTAAATTTTATGTTATATATATTTTGCCACAATAAAAAAAAAGTTGACTCAGAAGATAGAATAGCAAACAAGGAATTATTTTCAATTTATTTATAAAAGCCATTGCTTTTATAAACAGCAATAGCTTTTATAAATCTGTCTCTTCAATTGCAGCTCCAGGATAGGCTACAAATATAGGGATTCTGGGTTGTAGAGGCTCTCCTCTTAGTGACCTCAGATCAGAGTCTAGATTGTGGTAGACTGAATCACAACAATTCATGCCTTTAAATTTTCTACTGCTTTAGGGAGAAGGCTCTAGCTTAAGACAAATGGATCTCATTTCTTCTGTGCACCAGCTCTGACAGACATCACTAATCGATTACAGCACTGCCTTGCACTGAGTCCCCTGGGACCTCATAATCTTTCCCAACATAGAGTTAAGGCAGCCACCAATTAATCAGAGCTGTCTCCCAAAATGAAATCTATTTGCTGTAGTGATCCAGGTGGCAATCTATTTATTTTAAGCCAAACTAAAATGTTACATATTAAAAACCTTATTATTAAGCTAGGGACACCAGATTACAGATGTAAGGGGACAGATTTGCCCTACTCTCTGTTCATGCCTTTTCAACTATTTGGGATTCTGACACATACCATAGAAAAGCACCTTGGATCAAACAACACAAAAAATCAGAGAGATAGAGATTCTGGTACATATAATATACTAGTAGAATTAAAGCTGTCCTTAGGAAAGGCCTCACTGTCTTCTAGAGCAGGGGTTGGCAAACTTTTTCTGCCAAGGGCCAGGCAGTAAAATTTTGGCCTTTGTGGTCCATATGGTCCCTGTTTCAACCCTCAATTCTTTCCTATGAAAACAGCTACAGACAAATGAATGGGCATGGCTGCATTCCAATGAAACTATGCATAAAAACAGGTGGCGAGAGGGATTCAGGTTTGGCCCACAGACCATAGTTGGCCAACAAGTGTTCTAGATATTCTATCTTCAGTCCAGATCTCTGTAGGGGCCTTTTTACTCTTTCTTTTTATCTACCTTTAGATTTTTAAAGCCATTTCTAGCCCCATCTGAGCATCACCTTCCTCTCTCCACAAAAATCCTGTGGACCCAGATATAGCTGAATGAAGACCCACACAGAAGGCAGAGCTCCAAGCAGAAGGTGGAGTGAGGCAGAAAGAAAGAATCCAAGAGCACAGAAATGTCGTGGGGAGAGGGAGCTAGGGGGTGGAATGTAGAGTTAGAACTAAAAGCCAAGAACTAAGGCTCTCTCCCAGTGGGAACCTGAAAGATGGATCAGCAGAGTAGGGGAGTCACTCCTCAATTTCTACCCACCCACAGAAGCCAGATGCTTTAAAATATAGGATTCAAATCCATTCAAAATGAACCCTGTGTGGATATGCTCTTGAATTCCATGTGTGAGCTTGATCTGACTAGTGGCCGGTTTGGTTACAGTATGCACTACCTTGCTAAGGACAGTACAGAGAATTATATCCTCACATCTCTCTGGAGACTGATGCAAAGTAGGTTCAAAGCTTAAACAAGGTTATTTAATCTGTTGCCACTTCCAACAAACTGCTCAAACACAATTATATACAGCAGGGTAAGCGTGGAACAGGTTGAGCCAGAAGAAACAAAGAGCAGGATATGTTTGTATAGAGAATGGATCTATTTAGTGTTACCAGATCCTAAAGCTGGAGGCAGATTCTGATGCAAAATGGGGATGAGAGTTAAGCCAGGGCAAGACAATGGAGGGCCTTGAATGTCCCAATAAATACCTCAGAGTTATACCTTGCATTCAATGGCAGGGTTATTGAACATCTTAGGTAGGGCACTTATGAGAAATTATAGAGAGTAACTCAAAACAGAATCAGGGCTTGAGGCAGAGGGATCAGTCAGGAAGCCACTGCATAATCTAAGCAAGAGAAGTTGAAGATCAGAACAAAGTCAGGGTCTGAAAGGGATGAGGAGGAGGTTACAGATTCAAGAAATATTTAGAGGCTAAAATCAGCAGGACCCAGTGAGCAATTAGATGTGAGAACAGGGGTATGTTAGAGACAGAAAGGAACTAACGGTGGCTCAGATTTCTGGCCTGGACAACTGGGCAGATGCCTGGGCCATGTCCCTGTGAAGCCAGACCAAGCCATATCACCAATATGATCTCCAAATTACAGAGAGAACTACGCACCCAGCAAACAGGAAATCTGGAAAAAGTTCCAAGAAGAAAAGATTTAAAGACAAAACCAAGTTTGGAAATATCCTAGTAACAAGTACTGGAAATCATAATTACGGACGCATAAATAAAAGGCCAGCAGAGACAAATGACCATATGATGCTACTATTAAAGCTGGCTTTACTGTACACGGTAGTATTTCTACTGTGTTTCAATGTTTTGCCTGTAAAATACACAAAGCTATAAAATGTATATCACATGTGTGTCTGTGTGTTTTACAACCAGGCCATGCCTCAGATGAACACCTTCTGTCCTGTAGTATTTCATTAGACACAGCGCTTTTTTTTTTTTTTTTTGAGATGGAGTCCCACTCTGTCACCAGGCTGGAGTACAGTGGCACAATCTTGGCTCACTGCAACCTCCACCTCCCGGGTTCAAGTGATTCTCCTCCCTCAGCCTCCTGAGTAGCTGGGATTACAGGTGCGCATCACCACGGCCGGCTAATTTTTGTATTTTTTAATAGTGACGGGGTTTCGCCATGTTGGTTAGGCTGGTGTTGAACTCCTGACCTCATGATCCGCCCACCTCGGCCTCCCAAAGTGCTGGGATTACAGGCGTGAGCCACTGCGCCCAGCCTAGACACAGCACTTTTAAACAATGGAGGGAATTTTAGTAAGTGCATATTTCAAATGACCCGTCCAGAAAAGAGATTTGAGTGGGTGGGCACCCATTTACTATTTAGGTTTATGAATTATTATTTCTACAACTTTTAAAATATTTTCAAGTTGTCTTAAATGTTGTATACATCATTAAATAGATGTCAGATGATTATGGGAAAATGACATGGAATTGTTGAAGATTTGAAGCACTATCAGTCATGGGTAACTAAATTCAAAAAGACATGTAGGATAGAAAAAGACAAAAATGAACAGCAAAACATCCAGAAGCTTGGAAAAATCTGTTCCCATGCAGTAAATTCAAGGTCTACATGCTGTGCCTAAATTCAAACCAAGACCTCGCATGCTGGCTTCTACATTCCACCTGCTGCCCTAACAGAGCTTCTTTTTTCTTTAAAAAAAAAAAAAAAAAAAAAAAAAAAAAAACTAAAAGATCGAAGTCCTACACCTTGAAGGACACACAAAGATTTTACATCATTTATCAAGGATTGAAATAAATAATATTCAGAAACAGGCTCCTGGTCTTCCAGTTTCACCCTGTGAAACGTACCTATGTTCCATGGACTACAGAACAGTGGAACACAAGTAAGATCCAGGTTTGAATCTTGGGTCTGTTACTAGCAAACTGCATTCCGTGGAATAAGGCATCCTCCTTTACCACCTTCTGTCTCTATTTCTGAAAAATCAGGAGGTGAACTCGAGCATCATGGCCCCTTCCTGCCAGGTCCTCCAGCCAGGCAGTCCCTGGAGAGTCCTCCACAGCACTCCACAAGTTTTTCATTAATTTCCTATTTCAGGTCTCTGTGGCTGGAAGGCAAGTCTATGAAGATGGGGGTCATGTAATCTTGTTGACTTCAGAATACGCAATGCCTAATACAGTCCCTGGCACTCAGGAGGAGCTCAATAAATATTTTCAAAGTAACTGCCTTCAAGGAACTTCCAAAGGCCTTTTTTATTCATTTGTTTTTATGTAGTTAGTTACTAGCAATGCCAGAAATAAAATTCAGATCCCTGATACTGCCCTGAGAGTGGAGGGCAAATCAGTTCTAAGCTGGACCCCTGTCCATTCTGTTTTTGCTATCAGATCATTTGGGGACTTGCCTCATTAGAAGCTTTCCCAGTAACTAGTTGCTTGCCCATCTGAAGGTCTATATTCCTAAACTGTTCCCCAGAGCCTCCCGTTTCTTCCAAAAGGAAACATAAACCCTATTTAGGTTTGTCTTAGATTTTACATTAACAACCATAAAGAGACTGATCATGAAATGGCACATACAAGGAAAGTTGAAAAGGTAAGCAGAGTCTCAGGGTAACTTCTCAAAATTAAGCCTTGTCCCACTCTTCTCCTTCCCTAAAATCCCTAGGGAATGATCCACCCCACAAAGTTGCACCATCCTTTTGTTTTTTGCTTTTTATGGCAGGGGGTGTTCGTACTTTTTACATTTTTATTTTCAATTTTTGTGGGCACGTAGATGTATATATTTATGGGGTATATGAGATATTTTGATATAGGCACGCAATGTGCAATAATCACATCAGGGTAAATGAGGTATCTATCACCTCAAGCATTTATCCTTTCTTTGTATTACAAATAATTCTATTCTATTCTTTTAGTTATTTTAAAACATACAATAAATGATTGTTGACTCTAGTCACCCTGTCATGTTAGCAAATACTAGATCTTATTCATTCTATCTAACTATATTTTTGTACCCGTTAACCATCCCCATTCCCCGACCCCAACCCCAGTACCCTTCCCAGCCTCTGGTAACCATCCTTCTACTCTCTATCTCCATGAGTTTCACTGTTTTAATTTTTTTTAGCTCCCACAAATAAGTGAGAACATGAGAAGTTGGTCTTTCTGTGCCTAGTTTATTTTACATCACATAACGACCTCTAGTTCCACCCATGTCGTTGCAAATGACAGGATCTCATTCTGAGTTATGGCTGAATGGTACTCCATTGTGTATATGTATCACATTTTCTTTATCCACTCATCTGTTGATAAACACTTAGGTTCCTTCCAAATCTTGGCTATTGTGAATAGTACTGCAATAAACATGGTAGTGTAGATATCTCTTTGATATATGGATTTCCTTTCTTTTGGGTATATACCTAGCAGTAAGACTGCTGCATTTTATGGTAGTTCCATTTTTAGGTTTTTAAGGAACCTCCAAACTGTTCTCCATAGTGGTTGTACTAATTTACATTCCTACCAACAGTGCATGAGTGTTCCCTTTTCTCCACATCCTTGCCAGCATTTGTTATTGCCTGTCTTTTGGATAAAAGCCATTTTAGCCAGGATAAGATGATATCTCCTTGTAGTTTCGATTTGCCTTTCTCTGATGATCAATAATGTTGAGTACTTTTTTCATATACCTGTTTGCCATTTGTATGTCTTCTTTTGAAAAAGGTCTATTCAGATCTTTTGCCCATTTTTTAATCGAATTATTCAATTTTTTTCTTATAGAGTTGTTAGAGCTCCTTATATATTCTGGTTATTAATCCCTTTTCAGATGGATAGTTTGCAAACATTTTCTCCCATTCTGTAGGCTGTCTCTTCACTTTGTTGATTGTTTCCCTTGTGTGTAGAAGCTTTTTAACTTGATATAATCCCACTTGTCCATTTTTATTTAGATGCCTGTGCCTGTGGGGTATTACTCAAGAAATCTGTGCCCAGTCCAATGTCCTGGAGAGTTTCCCCAGTGTTTTCTTTTAGGAGAGTCAGTTTCAGAACTTAGATTTAAGTCTTTTCTACATTTTGATTTGATTTTTGTATATGGCAGAGACAGTGGGCTAGTTTCATTCTTCTGCATATGGATGTCCAATTTTCCCAGAACCATTTATTGAAGAGACTGTCCTTTCCCTAATGTATTGTTGTTGGCAACTTTGTTGAAAACGAGTTCACTGTAGATGTCTGGATCTATTTCCAGGTTCTCTATTCTGTTCTATTGGTCCATATATCTCTTTTTATGCCAGAACCATGCTGTTTTGGTTACTATCTACCATTGCTTTGTTCCTGCCATGGGGAGTTAACCTCTCTGGTGGGGAGTACTCCCCATCTCCTTGACCAAGATCCCTCTTCCTCAGCCAGTAGAGAGAGGCTCCCAGTTTGAACTTTCTCTTAATTTTTCTATCTACTGATTGCTGGGTCCCCTCCCCTAAGCCACAGGGATTGGGAAAATGGCTGTGACTCCTTCAGAGGAGGAGCTCCAGAAGAGGGTAAACAGAGAGCTCCCCCTAAAACTTCCTGCTCAGCACTGCCATCCTGATGTCCACTGTCTCTGAGTCTCCAAAAGAGACTCCCTCACAATGGCAGAAGTAAGGGGCTCTGAGCCAGCCACATCCCTCACAGGTGCTGCCCTGCCCTCCTCAATTTCTCCAAGCAGCTTCCTCTTACCTGCTAGCCCTGGCTGAGTTCAAGTTTTGTATATTTTTTCTCTTGACTTTTGATCTTCCTTACATGCCCACTTTTATTTCATTCCTGTTCCTCCAATGGGAAAAATTTGAAGTTTGCTTTCAAATAAGGAAAGAAAAAAGTGGACAAAGCTAAGTTATAATATATAGGGATAGGCAAATGGATAATAAAAATTACAAAGGAAGGTGATATAATTTGTATTTGTGTCCCCACCAAAATCACATGTCTGACTGTAATCCCCAATGTTGAAGGAAGGGCCTAGTGGGAGGTGACTGGATCATGGGAACGGACTTCCCCATTGCTGTTCTTGTGATAATGAGTTCTCAGGAGATCTGCTTGTTTAAAAGTGTGTAGCACCGTCCCCTTAGCTCTCTTCCTCCTGCTGCAGCCATATAAGAAGGCATGCCTGCGTTCCCTTCCCCTTCTGTCATGATTGAAGATTTCTTGAGGCCTCCTCAGCCAGGCTTCCTGTACAGCCTGTGGAACCGTGAGGCAATTAAAATTCTTTTCTTTATAAATTATCCAGTCTCAGCTGGAAACCATGGCTCATGCCTATAATCCAGCACTTTGGAAGGCCGAGGCATGTAGATCACTTGAGGTCAGGAGTTCGAGACCAGCCTGGCCAACATGGTGAAACCCAATCTCAACAAAAAATATAAAAATTAGCCAGGCATAGTTGTGCACACCTGTAATCCCAGCCACTTGGGAGGCTGAGGCAGGAGAATTGCTTGACCCTGGGAGGCAGAGGATGCAATGAGCTGAGATGGCACCACTGCACTCCAGCCTGGGCGACAGAGTGAGACTCTGTCTCAAAAAATAAATAAATAAATAACCCAGTGTCAGGTAGTTTTTTACAGCAATGCAAGAACAGACTAATACAGAAAGTAAGGCAGAGATTACCACAAAAGTCAGGAGTGGTTATTCTTGAAATCAAAACAGCATGGTACTGGTACCAAAACAGATATATAGATCAATGGAACAGAACAGAGGCCTCAGAAATAACACTACACATCTACAACCATCTGATCTTTGACAAACCTGATAAAAACAAGCAATGGGGAAAGGATTCCCTATTTAATAAATGGCATTGGGAAAATGGGCTAGCCATATGCAGAAAACTGAAACTGGACCCCTTCCTTACACCTTATACAAAAATTAGCTCAAGATGGATTAAAGACTTAAACGTAAGATCTAAAACCATAAAAACCCTAGAAGAAAACCTAGACAATACTATTCAGGACATAGGCATGGGCAAAGACTTCATGACTAAAACACCAAAAGCAATGGCGACAAAAGCCAAAATTGACAAATGGGATCTAATTAAACTAAAGAGCTTTTGCACAGCAAAAGAAACTATCATCACAGTGAACAGGTAACCTACAGAATGGGACAAAATTTTTGCAATCTACCCATCTGACAAAGGGCTAATATCTAGAATCTACAAAGAACTTAAACAAATTTACAAGAAAAAAAACAACCCCAACAAAAAGTGGGTGAAGGATATGAACAGGCACTTCTCAAAAGAAGACATTTATGCGGCCAACAAACATATTAAAAAATGCTTATCATTACTGGTCATTAGAGAAATGCAAATCAAAACCACAACGAGATACCATCTCATGCCAGTTAGAATGGCAATCATTAAAAAGTCAGGAAACAACAGATGCTGGAGAGGACGTGGAGAAACAGGAAGGCTTTTACACTTGGTGAGAGTGTAAATTAGTTCAACCATTGTGGAAGACAGTGTGGCAATTCCTCAAGGATCTAGAACCTGAAATAACATTTGACCCAGCAATCCCATTACTGGGTGTATACCAAAAGGATTATAAATCATTCTACTATAAAGACACTTGCACATGTATGTTTATTCCAGCACTGTTCACAATAGCAAGGACTTGGAACCAATCCAAATGTCCATCAATAATAGACTGGATAAAGAAAACATGGCACATATACACTATGGAATACTACGCAGCCATAAAAAAGGATGAGTTCATGTCCTTTGCAGGGACATGGATGAAGCTGGAAACCATCATTCTCAGCAAACTAACACAGTAACAGAAAACCAAACACCACATGTTCTCATTCATAAATGGGAATTGAACAATGAGAACACATGGACACAGGGAGGGGAACATCACACACTGGGGCCTGTCAGGGTGTGGGGGCCTAGGGGAGGGATAGCATTAGGAAAAATACTTAATGTAGACGATGGGTTGATGGGTGCAGCAAACCAGCATGGCACATGTATACCTATGTAATAAATCTGCATGTTCTGCACATGTATCCCAGAACTTAAAGTATAATTAAAAAAAAAAAGAAAGGAGGAAGTGGGGTGGTTTGAGCAAGACCTCTTGGAGTGTTTCTGGGGTAACTAAAAAGTTCTAGGTCCTTACATGAGTGTTGGCTCAAAGGTGTTCATCTTATAAAAATCATTTGCTGTGCATGTGCTTAAGCTGTTTTCTGCATTTGTACTGTACTTAAAATTTTTACTTCTTTTTTCAACTCTCATCATCTTGGACTCTATAACTTAACTATGGAATAACGATCAACTGGATATGTGTAGAATTTGTTCTGTAAATAGAGAAACTAACAAGTCTCTTCCCATGTTTTCATAAGTTCTCATTGCTGCAATAAATATTTCATATCCAACTTCCATTTGCTTGTCTCTATTCATGAATCAAAGCAGATCTGCTTGAAGACAGACAGTATGTCTAAGTAAGGAAAGTTAGGCTAGAGAAAAGCTTCCATGATGGATAACCTAGGGTCTAAAAGGCCTGAGTAGTCACTAAAAATATAATGCCTCTTTCCTTTTATGTCTGTTAAAGTATTTTAAAGAACTACTATGTACAGAGAAGAACTTTAAAGCAGATGAAGGCAGTAATGATGTTATTATTATGACATCTATTGCTATTGCATGCCTGGGGCTAAGTATTTAATGCACTTCATCAAATTTAATCTTTATAACAACCCTAAGAGATGGATATCATGTTTTCTTAGTAATTCTGCCCGGTTCATACAGTTATTCCTCCAACAGGCTGTGCTCGTTCTCACCTCTGGACCTTTGTACATGCTGTTTCCTTACCCGAAATGCACTGCCCCCAAATATTTGCATGGCTGGCTTCTGCTCTGCCTTCAGATCTTAGCTTGAATACTGCACACTCCTCATTTCACAATCATCCTTCTTTTCCTTTAAGGTACCCCTTAAAATATATTCCCAATACATTCACCACTCATAAAAGCAAGTGTCCAAGGGGATTCTTTATTCCTTGACAGAATTATAGTAAAATCTTCCAAAAGTAACAGATGACTCTGATGACTGAGCCATCCTGGAATTTTTTTTCAGCTAATACTCAGCTAGAATGAGGCAAACTATCTTGAGATACATACCTTTTAACAAGGAGCCACGAAGAAAAGAAGGCAATTAATACATAGGTCTGGCCAGGAAAAATGGTCTTGTTAATTACTTTGAAAAATAAAGAAAGCACTGGGTGTGGTGGCTCACACTTGTAATCCCAACACTTTGGGAGGCCAAGGTGGGTGGATCACTTGAGGTCAGGAGTTTGAGACCAGCCTGGCCAACAAGGTGAAACCTTGTCTCTATTAAAACTACAAAAATTAACCAGGCATGGTGGTGGGTGCCTGTAATCCCACCTACTCAAGAGGCTGAGGCAGGAGAATAGCTTGAACCTGGGAGGTGGAGGCTGCCGTGAGTAGAGATCGCACCACTGCACTCCAGCTTGGGTGAAAGAGCAAGACTTTGTCTCAAAAAAAAAAAAAGAGAGAGAATAAAGAAAGTAACCATGCCCAATCTCAAATGCCAACCTTCAGGCTTAGAAGTGAGAAAGCCTACCCTCTGTGCAAAAATGAAACCAAAGAAAAGAATCTTAAATTCTCATTGAAACAGCTGTACATGGGTTTTGGTAAGTCAAGTTTTAATTACAAAATTTAAGCAACAATAAAGATAGCAAACACAATTCTTCAGCCATGAGAAGGAAGAATAACGATACCTGTATGCACTTAAACCAACAGGGAAGTATACAGTGTTTCTAAAATTTATTTCATAGCTAAAATTTGTGTTTAGCTTGGTTTTGTGGCTGCCTTTGCAGCCTATATGTGCAGGGCTTTATAAATACTCTTCAGGGATCCTGCCTCCCCATAGCATCAATCAAATTAACCAAGTAGCCGTCAAAGTCCGTTTGGAGAGCTCTATGTGGCTCAAACCAACTGCAGGCAAACCGCGTGGCCACAGGAGCCGTGCCATTTCCTCCTCAGTCACCTCACTCCTGTGGCCTCTGGACTGGAGATGGTGTCCAGCCTCTCAATTTACGGGAAGCCCTTGCCCACCTCCAGTGCGTGGGTATGCAAGGCCATATTTAGCTCAACCTACGCATAGTTCACTTTACCCAACCAGGTGAAGCCAGACACCAAGTGAGCACAAAGAAGAAAGGGCTTTCTGTCTCAAGTATCTGTCTGTGTGAAGTCAGTGGCCACTTTGGTGCCTATGTGTCAAATTCTTCGGGTGTTTAATTTAGAGGTGGAAAATACAGCCATCTAACTCTAGCAAGCAAAATTAAGGAGGCCATGATGTTTCATGGCAAGAAAATAAAACCATTTGAAAATGGATATACATATGTGTATATATATCTATACACACGCATAGATACCATATGTGCATGTGTGCTCAATGAGGGTACGGCTTGCTGCCAAACATTAAGAAAAGTTCTAAAAATTTATGATGCTGGGAAAAAGTATACAAAGACATAAATCTTGCATTTTTCTCCCAATCAGTGCTAAAGTATCAGAACAGGCATGCAAATCTTCAATACAGTTTAACCCTAGGAATTTCGAGTTTAACAGAAAACCTAAAATTAGCAATGACCTCCACAAAACATATCAGAATATGACTGAATATTTGGTCAATGCTAAGTGTAGTAATGTTAATGATGACAAAAGTAATTGTGACTGTCATTTCCAGAGTATACTCCCATATATAAAGAACTGTGACAATGACTTTACATTGAGAGGTCATTGATTCATACAAACTGATGAGGTAGCTAGTCTTCTTATTCCTATTTTAAAGATAAGAAAACTGAGGCATAGCAAGAGTAAGCAATCTCAAAATCACATAGCTGTGAAGTGCTAGAAGAAGGAATGGATTCCAGGCCTATGTAACTCTAGATTGAAGAATGAAAAGAGATGGCTACTGATGTGCAGCCTCCCTTCTGAAATGGGGAATAGAAAAGAAACAACATCCAGATCTAGAGAAAGAAAAAAAATTGGGAAGAACTCAGGAAATTTCTGGATAATTTAGGCCTACAAGGAATCAACATCATCCACAATGTCTACATAATTTTGGCAATATGAAGATTTTTTGTGATTACAAATGACTTTGAATTTTCTGCAGTATAGAAGGAGCCATTTGAAAAGTTCAAAACCCAATCAGTATATTATTTATATGATGCTTAAAAATTAGCTTGCTTCATTTCAAATAAAAAAATCATGTGGTCTGGGGGAAAAAAAGATAAGGTTACAAAACATGCCGGACTGTTCCCATCTTTGTGCACATCATCCCCAGTCTAAGCAGTGACCTTGGAGGCTGTGACCTACTCCAAAGGTGTAGCCTTTACTCCATGACATTTTGAGAAACAGCTTTGGAACCATCTTCAGAGTTAGGCACAGTACCCTGCCAGAAGCATAACTTTATAGCCACATGTTTTTTAGAACCAAGTCTGGAGAATAAGGCTGCTGATCAAAATAGGAAATGCTGGTTTTAGGTAAGAACATGTGATTACAAAAGAGTAAGATCTCTTGCATGGCTTTCAAGGTGGCCAGAGGAGTTCCAGAGAGATTTTGAGTAATAGTCGCCATGCTGGGAAGTGAATACGAGTTCCACAGGGTGATAGCTGAGAAGGAAAACATTCATTTGAAATGTGAGTGCCAAAAACTAGACTATTGAAGATGGTGGCTGTGATGTAGTCCTAGTGCTTACACAGGTTTAGTGTTCCCTGCATGGAGCCCGGCACACAGCAGGTGACCACTGTGCATTTGCTGAATAGCTCAATTACTCCATCCATCTGTCAATTAGACAATGAACAAACTCTTGGCTAGTGAGAAAATTCCTTGCTCACATAATTGCTATTGGTCAAGATCTAAACACTCAGAAAAAGTATAGCTTCACTTAGAGAACCAAAATATGAAGAAAAAGTTGCTCTGAGAAACTGCCAGCTCATTTTGCCACCTTTCTGAAAATTTTTCCAGTCTGCAGGCCATGTGCCCCACATGTGTGCATACAGGGTGCCTGCCACATAAGGCCATTGCTCTGAGGGCAGGGTGGAAATTAGGTTTCCTCTGGCCCCTTTGTTACGCTGCCCTCCCTGCTCTCCAGACAGCCATTCCAAGCAGCTTCTAATGAGGACCTCTGCAACTTCAAGGAGAAGTGAAAAACAGCTAGGGTAGATCAACAATAATGCACATCTTCAAATGCCAACAAGAATGCCTCTTGCAGGAAATCTCTGCTCAAACAAACTTCATGACAAAATCTAGATGGTGCATTCTTTATTCATGGTTAGCCTATCTGATTATTCAGTTATTCATGTATCTCATTTTTATGAATAATTAATAGTAATTATTATCTTATTACCTATCAGGCACTGAAAAGACACAGGTCCTCACTTCGAAGGAGGTCTCCATTGAGTCTCAGGCAGAACACACACTCCTGCTCTCTCCCAAGCCCCCTGCATGGGCTGATTGGCATAGGCACTCTTCTCTTCCCTCACAGATACAGCCTCAGTCCTTCTCTCCTGCATGCTGAGAAGCCACTACCAATCCTCAGAGCTGCTATGGAAGCTTATTTGCAACTCTGCTCACTTATAATAATTCATGTATTCAGTTAGTCAAAAAGTATTTATTGAATGTCTACCATGGGCCAACTCTGTTTTGGATACGTAAGATAGTCCTACATTCTAGGAAGAGGGATGATGGACAAAGTGCCTGTGTGCTCATGGGAAACACAGATAAGGATACAAATAACTGTACATTATTATTTTAGGCTGTGATATAAGTGATGAAGAAAGATAAAGACAGAAACATAAAGAAAGACAAGAACTATTAATTAGAAAGAGCATTCAGAGAAAGCCTGTCCGAGAAAACGACATGGCAGCAGAAACCTACATGAAATGAAGAAGTAACTCGCACACATACCTGAAGAAAGAATCTTCTAGCCAAGGGACCAGCTTGTTCCAAGGGCAGGGAGGGTTTGGAGACTGGAGTGCTGGAGCAGTCAGTGAGGGAAACAATGGGAGGACAACAGGGGGTCCCAAAGAGAGCCAGGGCCAATGGCACAGGCCGCTATAGGCTATGGTAAGTAAGGTCTTTACAGAGCCCTCACCAGTGTAAATGCTGAAAAACAACATGACATCATCAGCATCCTAGCAACATCATCATGGCATCAACCTGCATTTACTCTGTGCCGGATGCTGTTTTCTAAATGACCACACAACACTAGGAGGCAAGTACTACCATCACCCGAAACTTAACAACCTTGTTGCACAACACACAGCTAGTAAGTGACAGCATCAGCAGTCAACATAGAAGCCAATGATCTTAACCTGTGTGGTAAAAACATCCCTTAGAAAAGCAATTACAGGCCGGGCACAGTGGCTCACGCCTGTAATTCCAGTATTTTGGGAGACCAAGTGGGGCAGATCACTTGACGTCAGGAATTTGAGACCAGCCTGGCCAACATGGTGAAACCTTGTCTCTACTAAAAATACAAAACTTAGCCAGTTAGTAGATTAGCCAGGCTCAGGCCTCTAATCCCAGCTACTTGGGAGTCTGAGACAGGAGAATCACTTGAACCTGGAAGGCGGAGGTTGCAATGAGCCAAGATCGCACTACTGCACTCTAGCCTGGGTGAAAGAGTGAGACTCCGTCTCAAAAACAAAACAAAACAAAAAAAGCAATTACAGCCCAGCCTGGTAAAGAGATAAACAACATTCACACCTACTCAAAACCTGTAAAACAAGCTAATGATCTGTGAGTAGATGGCTGTGGCTTTGTGCAAGACTCCAGCTACCGGGTCACACATGGGTTCCTAAAGTACTGGGGTCAAACCTCTCAGAGGGGAAGATAAGGTGCAGGGAAGGCTGCACCAGATGATGGAAAAGCACCTCCGGGGTGGTCACTGACTGTTAGGCAGAGGAGGCTTGTGGAGAGTTCAGGTGACATTGTTCCATGAAATACAAGAGTAAAAAAAAGCACATGTTGTGTAATAAATGATTTTGAATGTAACTAAATTGATAATATAAATGTCATAAGCAGACACCTTGATTATTTTATCTATATCTCTGTAAGTTTCTATATTGAAACTTGAAAATTTCTCTTTGAGAAATAGTAGATGAGTTTGTATTCAGGGTGGCTTATGTTTGGGTACATGAGATTATATTTACTGACTCATAAATGACGGAAAGAAGTGGTCATCAGAGCCAGGGATAGAGGCCTAGCTCTTAGCCTAGAAACACACGCAGGGAGCCCCAACAATGCTGAAGGAGCTGACTTGGGTGGAAAAACTCAAGCTGCCTTTACTTAGAAGGTTCATCTTTTAAACTTGTAGTGCTGCTTAGTCCAATCTACCAAAAAGCCCTATGCCCACATTTCCTAGTATGTCTTATGATTATGTCTTCATGGTTCTGTCTGTCCATTAGACAGGGCATGAGACAGAAGCAAGAACCCAGCCTCGAAAAGCCAAGAGGTTCGTTCAGAGCCCAACATGATGGCTGTGGAATGAATGCATAGATCAAAACTTTCATTTCAGAAGCATTTAAAATATAAAGCTATGTCCTTATTTTTATATGGGAAACAATAAGCTTTGAGAATTAAAAACATTACAGAAAAGAATGTCCTTGCCCAACTGCCATATATCTCTCAGACTTCATAGTTAACTATGATCTCATTCTAACTACTACCCTGGTCTCAACCACTGGACTCTAACGTACATGTGGTAATTCCTGTGAAGTGAAACTTTATTCTGGTGAACCAAGCAACAGTCAAGAACGACCTTAACCTCTCATTTCAACTAGGAGGAAATTAACCTTGCAAGATGAGTAAAAGGTAACGCCGTCATTAAGTCAGGTTAAGAGAGGTGCAGTTCATTCAGAAATCACAGGCCCATGTCTGAACAGACCCGGGCATCTAGGAGACGTACACTCAAGGTTATATTGTTTAACTGTTAACATTTTTGAATGTGCGGTTTTCTAATTTCTTGTAAGGATCCTTTCACAGCCAAAAAAGTACAACCAAAATAAAAACAAGTCTGCTGGTAATGACACAGGGACGCTCTGTGCTTCATTTTCGACCCATATAACTGACTCTGACAGCATAACATGAGCCTAGAGCACTATATTCCATATTGCCTTAGCAGAAAAAAAGGTAAAATTGCATCCAAGTGACAATTAACAATGGATACTTAAAAATTTCAATTTTATATTTTAAACCCGGAAAAATTTCCACACCTTCCCCCAAAACAATCATCAATTTTTTTAAAAAACATTTATCAGATTTGGATTTGGAGTATAGCATAATGTGAGCTTGTAATTAGAAATCAATGTGGATTCTGGGATCAAGAAATAATAGATGAAAATATTACTGTACCTTTCATAAACATTTTTCAATTTGCTTCATATCAGCTTTCTTAATGAGGTACAATTTTTTAAAAGTACATCAGAATTAGAATTTTCTTGGTCAATCATTATAACAGAGCTGTTTTTCAACCAAGTGGCAGGGGCAATCCAGGTGAATTTTGATTCAGCAAAGACAATATTATGCTTAATAAAGTATCACTGCAGAATTTGTCCAACCTCAAACTCTAATCCAAGAAGTAATTGCATATGTCAGTTATCATCAGTAAGAATTGCCCAAATCGGCATTTGCCCAAGTTCCATAAAATGCTAATACTTTGCAATGTTAATACATGCTCTAGTGGGAAAGAAAAGGGCTCCTTTTGTCAAGTGATTTAGAGAAATTCTGGATTGAAGAATGTCAAACGTTTCTTTTGACTGCAGGACTTCTCAGAGCCTTTAACATGCTAATATGCACAGTATTCTTAACCTAAAAGAATATGTATTATTTTCCGGAGGCATTTGACAAATGAAACCCCTTTTCCTTATAGTAGTCCATAGAACCATCACTATGATAAACATGTTTTGTGAAATGTGAATCTAGATAATATCAACCCTCTTTTAGTCAAATTAGTCTCTATTCTATTTTCCCACAGCTCACTATGACCTGAACAATTAGGAGAAAAATAGCCCCTGCTGACATAGTGGCTTATTAAAACAATAATCTACTTCACAAACAATTACATTTTAAAGCCACATAGTTCCTTCCCTTGAGAAATGTCTGTAAGCCAGGTGGCTCAATTCTGAGAAGTTCCTGCACTGTGTATCTTGTGTCCAGACTGTCAGAGTTCTAATCCATCTTGCACCAAAAAAGTAACAATTGGTGGATGTATTATTATAACTGATTGCTCTAAAGAAAACAAAATGTGTTAGTGCACACTATGAAATTCTCAAAATGGCAGACCCTGCACTCCAGATGGAAAACAGAGAGAGTTCTTAGAGTGACTTACATTTAAAGCCAGGTATTCCACATACCAGGGTGGTGCCAAGAAGACTGACTTCCCTAGATTCCCAGCAGGAGGACATCCCTGCTCCTGACCTGCATGTTCTATTGTGGCAGCAGCCTCACTAGTTGGCCCATGAGCCTCCCCCTTGGAAGGTGCTTTTAAATCACCACATATATGCACCCTTCAATTAGTCCCCAGACCCTAGGATTTCAGAGTTGAAAGGGCCTTACTTCAATACAAGCCTCTCTTTTGTAGATGAGAAAACTGAGGGTTAGAGAAAAAAAAAAAATCACTTGAGCCTAGACTAAAACCCAGATCCCCTCACCTCCTGCTTGATACATTCGTCTCTCACCCACTCAGAAGCTCAGGGCCCCACGGATGACCTGAGGTCCAAAAGGCCTTCCAGAAGCTTCTGTTCTAGCTCACAAGAGCCAAGGCTCCAGCTGCAGCCACAACTTCATTGTTACCTCTTTCAAATGCTCTTCTGTCTCAGAGCACGCAGCAGCCCCGTAATGCATGTTCTGGTTTACTTTCAGAAGCTACTGCAAATCAAATGCTGGGGGGAGGACATCTTTAGTCAGAAGAAAAGATCTTGAGGTATTCAAATGTAAGGAATTTTGTCTTATTTGTTATTACATCTCAATAGGTTGCACAGTGCCTAGCACACAAAAAAGTCCTCAAAAAACATCACTGGGAATGCTTGATGAACTGAAGGCAGAGTCTTATACACATTTAAGAAGCATTTAAGTCTAACTCACTACTTAAAATAAAGCTTAATCCCTTTCCATAAAATCCATGCAAAACCCCATTACCCAAGTTTATGCCACCTAATTTTTCTATGTTTTTGGAGGGGCCTGACCAGCATCTTCACTGTTGATACAGTTACTGTGCCCAATAAAAGGCATGCAAAGAAACAGTTCCACTCAGGAGAAAGAAAGGTGTCCAGTTTATGATTGAGACCTGAGAAACAGCATCGGCTCTTTCTCTTGCTCAACATCACTGAGTCTCAATCTTCTTATCTGTAAAATGGTTTCAAAGATAGTAACATCTTCATTAGTTTGTTGGGACAATTAAACAATTCACTGTGTGTACACAGCAACTTGGCCAACTATGATTGCTTTTTTTAATGGCTGCTAATATTGAAAAGAATTATGAAGCTGGGTGGGTAAAACTTGTCTTGGGATCAGTTGCGTGTACCTGCCATGGGTGCCAATGAAGAGGGTGCAACAGACACATCAGGTGTTTGCTGTACATGTAGATGCACTGCCCTGATGCCCCTTCAGGACCAAGACACTCAGTCTCCAAGTGCCAGGGATGTGCTTTCCCTGAGAGCTGCCTTGTCTAACATTACACCCTTCTCCTGGCATTGCCCACCTCTATTGACTCAATTAGGGTCAACAGCCCTCCAAATGGCTGTCTCAGCTCCAGAGCAACTGATAGGGACTGCTATGGCCTTCGCTGCAACTACATTACAGTTTGACTTTTCCCTGTGCCTAATCCTGCTTCCCTCCCTTTCTGAGAGTACCCTCAATAAACTTCTTGCATGTTCATCTCAGAGTCTCAATTTCCCAGGGAACATGACTGAAGACATTATCCTTGGCCTACTTCATTGTTCAATAAAAAGCAGCTATCATTCTTTTGGTTGAATTTTCTAAAATATCCACACTTGTTTTCCAACACAAGAGACTTCCTGACTCTCTTTATGGGTGACATCCTTTTATGGATGGAGAAAAATGGCAAAGATATAAATAACTTAAACTATTTTTTATTTATTATCTAAAGAGTTCTAAACTCTGTAGTCTGTTCTCACAGTAATTATCTCCACCACCGATTTACTACTTCTTTAGTTACCCTAGTTTTAAAGACATAAGGGAGGCATAGGAAATGACAGAATATCCTGTTATAAAATATACATAAAGCTTAGTTTATTCACAATAACTAATTTCATATAATTTTAGATGCTCAATCTAATACCCAATGCTGAGGGGCACAAGCCTTAGGTATAGGCTTGAAGATTTTAACCATTCAAATCCTACCAAAGGTAGTCATACCTCATGGAACCAGTGGGTTGCACAAATGGCACTGGGCAAGGATGCAGAAGGGCTGGGATCTGGTCTCCCCTCTGCCAATAACTCCCTCTAGGATCATGGGCAGGTCATTTGCCTTTGCTGGGCCCTACTTCCTTCATCAGCAAAACAAGGAGCTTGTATTAAATGAAGTCTAAGGTCCTTTCTATTAAGAAAAACTTATGATTGCTCAAACCTCGTAGGGCTTTTTCCAGGCAACATAAATAAGATGTAGAGGGAAAGTGTAATAGCAAAGAAGAAATTAAAAGTGTCATAAATTCAAGTTACCAACTTCCCAAATGTGTATTACAGGACAGACGATTAAGTGAACAGGACCAGATTTAATAGTTGTATTTTCCTTTTGCAAGATTTCCATCTAAATCATTGCCTATGTTATTGATTGTCATTTCCTTAATCTGGAGTGTTTGAATATATAGCTTGGCAATGCTTTGGACAAGCCATAAGTCAAAGTTAACATTTTTAGAAGTTAACCATGCCCAGGTCTCTGCCTTGGGCAGCGATGTGCTGAAATACCAGCATCTATTTGAGCTATTGGAAAGAGGTTATTGATGTCAGCGTGTCATGCAACTGTGATTTGCAGGTGCCCCCCTGACTAACCTCTGGTAGCGATAACTCAGGGTAAACCTGAGGTAATTATCCTGGCCAGGGAGAGCTGGTTTAACTAGACTGGCCCTTTTGATGCATGCTGAACACGATTGCACCCTAGGGATTACACAAGTCCTGTGTGTGAGTTATTACATAAATTCTACCTTGGAAAAAGTAAGAAGGTATGCTGTCAGAATTTTTTTCTTCTCGCAGTCCCTTTGCTTCCAACGTATGGGTTCTTCAGTAATGCCTTCACCGTATTTACTTTGAAAATGATACTGCACGTGCTATGGAGTGAAATAGAATAGAAGAAGATACAGATGCTCCCAAACACACAGCTCAGAGGTCTCCCTTCCCAGTGGCTTTTGAAGCATGATTCTGGTTCAGAGTCTTTTGCCAGAGGAAGCATTTTTTTTTTTCAGTGTACGAAAGCTGAGGCTTAGTCTAATCTTCACAGGAAGAACTCTCAAGCTTTTGGTACCTCCTTAAGGCTTTATCTTCAATGAGACTCACGTGCAGACCAGTCACTGAACAATTGTCTGAATCTCAGTTTCCTCATCTATAAAATAAAGATAGATAAACGGGTCCTACCAATCCTCAAGGCCAGAAAAAGGATCCAGCACGAAGATCACCCCACGAAAGCATTTTAGAAAGCACACAGGACTCTGGCTCAGATGGGCTGCTGTTTTCTTATTAACTAAACGAATCATCAGCAGTGGTTTTAACGAACATACAAAAATGGGGTCTCCAGTTTATAGTCCAAGCTTCACTTCAAAATAAGCCCATAGATCAGAGTCAGGGGTAAACAGAGGCAAGACAGACTCTACAAACCCAGCCCTCCTCTCTCTCTAGAACTAAGCATAGCATTTCTTTTAGGAAAGGATCCATGTCTGCTTCTAGTTTTCACTGGAGCTCACAAGAGGATGACACTTATTGATTTTCCCTTATTGATTTCTATTTCAGGGACCAAAAGGCACAACATAGGATAACGTCTAAAAAATAGTGTGAGCTTGCTTAGAAAGCCCCCTCAAAATAAATAAGAGATGACTATACCATTCAAGCAACATTTCTTTTTCCAAAACCCCCACCCCAAGGTTTGTCATTTCAAACTCTACCCCCATAATAACAATGATTACATTTGAGAAATATGTTGCATTTCATTCAGCAGGATCTTCAGCCTTCAGCAAACAAACATTCACTTTGCCAAAGACTGCTGAAGAGATACTAATGGAGTGAAACCTGAAAACCCTTTGGAAAAGAATAATGAACCCCACTCTGTCTTCAGGGGGTAATTTAGTAGGTAGATTAGGCAACACTTGATTAAGGGTAAACCTCTCTTTTCCATAGAAATACATTGTGTTTGTACAGAAGGGATATAAGAAGTGGAGGATTAGGTCAGAAATCCACAGGAAAAAGCAGAAGACGTTTCTCAGAAGAAATATGCAAGTTACTGCACATTTGGAAAAACAAGTCATACGTTAGTGGGAGGAAAGAAGAAAAACTCCACATATAACAGTTTTATTTACACGATTGCACTTGGCTTCTTGGAACATTTCTAACAAATAGTTAGTTCCCAAATACATTGCACAGGATGTCTTGTCGCCCCTGACAGTCTATGAGTTACTACAAAGAGTAATGATTTTAACTCAAGGCTACCTGAAACTGATTGTCAAATAAGATTTTCTGAGACCGCCTACAGGGGCCTGCTATAGCAAAAGTCGTTTTTTTTGGCTCGTGGGGGATTATAGTGTGAAAGAAAAACAAATGTCAAAATAAATCCCCAAGGAAAGAAAGCACTTCTGTGCTGACCCTCAGTCCTACTCATCAACATTCCTTGTCCTCTGTAGACTAACAAATACTTGAGTATTTCTCTTCGTCTGAAACCATGAACAGAGTCTGACAAAATTAGATAAGAGTCAGTTCACATTTCAACAATGTGACAGGATTCATCCATAACTTAATGGAACTTCCCAATCTCTACCCATTGAGGTAGAAAACTGCAAAACAAATAAATAAATCACTTCACAGCATTAAAAACAAATCAGGATGTTAAATTCTAATGAAAATTTAAACAAATGTGGTTTCTCTTTTAAACCTGGGTTAGGATGACCTTTCTCATCTTTTCCATATGTTGAAAATGATGGCTGAAATGGAGCCTCCCTAAATCACTCTACACCATGCCTACCAAATAGCCATGGAAAACTAGGAACTAAATAAACTCATTTTGACAATGATGAATCTCTTAACTCTGCTGGTCAGGTTTCTTCTAATGGCAGTACTTAGGTAAGTGTACCATAACACATGAACATAGATCACAGTTAAAGTAACAATTTTAAGCTCAGGGAATTGAAAAAGAAATGAATTTAACTTAGTGACTTGGAGAGATGAACATATAGATATGAAGCTTAAAAAATTGCTGCTTAAGATATACACGTCCTTCTGCAAAGAAACAACTTAGCAAACCTTGGGAACTCCATAATGAACTATATGTTTTGCTGAAAGCTATGCATTTTTGAGGTTTATGTTGTTTGTTACACTTCCTCTGTTAGCTGATTCCAACTCTAATTGGAGGAGGAAAGTAAAGGAAGTCCTCTTTGAAAAAAGATACTGGCTGTACAGGGTCGCACAAATTAGAAAATAAAATTGTCTTTCTAGCTTTTTTTTTTAGAATTCTATTAAAAGGACAAGAATAAATGAGAACATTCATTTGCTTTTTAAAATGATCACACTTGGGTTTAACCACGGGCAGAGAAGAAACTTTACGGTTCCCTGGGAACCTATAATTTGGAAACGGAAGCACACAAGAACAGCCTTTAGTTTTCAGGCAATAAATTGAAGAGAATTCTGCAGACATATAACAGAAAAGGAGCATAAAACATTGGCTTGTGCATTTTTTAGAAAGTTAGTTTATTAACTCGATAAGCTACACAGGGAAAAATGCAGCCAAAATCTACAAGGATATCCACTGGGGTTTCAAATTGGTATATTTACTCAGTGAGAAATAGCTAGAGCTTTAAAAAAAAAAAAAAAAAAAAAAAGGCATCCCATTCTGGAAATGACGATTCAGTGTGAATCTCCGGAAAGACACCTTGTTGAAAAACCTCCATGTGGGCTCTGATGGGACACACAGAAGCCCAAAGCCCCAAGGTCAGACATAAATATCATGCCCAGTGATCTGTGTTCTGGGAAAAGCTCTACAGAATTATACAAGAAAATCACGATCTTTCACATCCACCTTTCACACACAATTCAACATTAACTTGAAGAATGTTTTAATTTTCCTCCTTATTGCCCAAAATGTTTTTTTAATGCTTTATTGGGAATTTCCATTTACTGGTGTGTGTTCTATATCTGTATTACTCATCAGTGTAAAATAGTTGCAAAGAATTTGTTGGCTGATACTCCCAATGGTCACTGTCTTCTATGACTAAAAGCTCATTATCAGTCTCTCTGGGAGAAAACTCCAGTAACTGAAGTCCACATATGTCAGGTACTGTGCTAGGTTCTTTCATAAACCTTATTTTATTTAACCCACCCAGGGAGGTAAAGATTGTAATCCCCATTTACAGATGAAAAAAGTAAGGGTCAGAGAGATTCTCTGCCATACTCAAGGCCCTAAGCTAATAATAATAAGGGCCAGTATTTGAACACTGGCCAGTTCAGCTCCATGGTTCTGCATCCTTCCCTTCCTGTTCTCCTTGTCAATGCTCCAAAAAAATGATTTGAGAAGCTAAATCAAGAACATTCCCTATTGCTGTAGATTGTGGGTGATTTCCTCTGAGAAACAATAATTCAAGGTATCTTCAAACAAAATTGAGACTCAGGACAAATACTGAACTGCCACCTCTTTCCAATGAGTCAAGTTCGGCTAACTACGGTGTATTCTTGGTCACTTTATTTACACTATGTAGACCCACTGGGATCAGAGTGCCAGGCCATGCAGCAGAGGCCACAAGCCAACGGGCAACTCATGTGCACATGTGCTTCACAGGATCCCAGAGTGTTTAAAAATTCAACTAACTTTCTAAAATCTATAGATTTCACATACAAATTCCCATTTTATGGACTGTCTTGGATAATCAGAGGTCCCACCACCCTAGGCCCACCTTTACAGCAGTGTTCAACCAGAGCTTAGTGGCCACTACTCCCTTAGATGAGTAAGGGTTCTTGAGTTCCCTGTAGCTCCCCACCACCCTCAATTATATCCACACACTAAGGCCACCCACAGCTGAAATTTTTCATTATGCATATGCTATTTTTCTTATAATAGAGAAATACTTCTCCAGGGCTTGTCTCTCTTGATAGACTGAAAGATTGGCCTCAATTCTTCACCTGTCCTCGTATCCACTCCCATACATTTTTGTCTTTGTGAGTTGAGTGTACTTTTCCAATCTGTGACTTGGCCATGTGCTTTGCTTTGGGCCAATGCAAAGGGTGAAAATCACAATATCAGTTCAAGAGCAGGCCTTATGAGGCCTAGTATGTTTTTGCTCATTCTCTTGTGCCTCAGCAACTGTCATTAGAAGAGTTTTCCCTAGGTTGCTGACACCTGGCCTCAGAATGAACATGTGTAACAGAGCTGCCCCAGACACCACCACAGATGTGCAGTGAGTAAAAGAAGTGCCCGGCCAAACTCACCCTAGAGCAGCTGGGCCAGTTAGTCAACCTCCAAATCTGTAAGAATAAACTATTGGTACTATAAAGCCACTGGGTTTTGGGTGATTTGTTGCACAGCACAGCATTATTATGGCAATTGCTAACTGACACATCTCTACCAAAAATAAACAATAAAAAACAGGCAGAAAGAACCAGACATCATTATTTTTCCTACACAAGCCTGTTTCTTATGTTAAAAGCCTAGACCCTGAAGGCATTTGAGTTTGCAATTTCTGTTGAAAAACTATAAACTTATGAAACAAAGAAGACTGGATTTGTAAAATCTTTCGTACTGTGCTATATATCCAGGTTTGACTGAGGTGATGCAGGTTTTGTCTATTGCCTTTTGTGTTCTGGTTTGAACAATAAAAAGCATAGTCACTCTATTTTCATTCAACTTTGTTTCTGACTTTCATACCAACTAGTTGAATCTCTTGGTGCTCTTCTTTGATGCCTGATCCACTAGCTATTATTGTTGTAGGCAATACTCTACATTATATTTTTCTGGATATAATACCTGTTGGGCTGGTTGAAATCATGAAGCCAGTGTATCCAATTGTTACCAAATGCTTGTGTAGAATAAATCAAAATTAACAGGTGCCAATCCCACAACCACCAACCAGCCAAGCTAAATCCCGGTTGATTGACACTTAAAGGCTTAACAGGCTAACTTGTAAACAGGAAATGCTCAAAACAATAGTAATATTTAAAAAGGCAAGTGCCTCCAGAAAGTTTTGGCAGTAATTACTACATCTGAGCACATCTGCTTAACAATCCAGGAAAGTGGGAGGTTTACTCTCTATTAACCTTAACCAGAGACATTTTCATCAAAATTAATCGTGATTACTTTTTATTGCATTTCAAATGCTATCCTTTATTTGGGGTGGTCAGGAATGCAACTAAGCAATTCCAGACCATGCTATCTTTTATGAATAGGCTATGAGGTAGTTATCAAGGCCCCTTATGAAAATATTGCTATACAAAAGTTCATGGGTCAAAACAAAACATTAATTTCCATAACTATATGTGTCCTTAGAAAAGAAGAAATTACTATATATAGAAAAGACAAAAACTTTGATGCTCATTGTATATCAGATCAGAACTGTAGGAATACCTCTGCATATAGTAAACAAATTGTTTTTAATGTTTCATTCGCCTTTTCCTTGTTATTATAACAACCATTAGTCATGAACGCTTATTTTGGGCATAGTCTGTACCAAGTACAATTCTAAATTATTTATATGCCTTGACTCTTTAACTCTCACAACTACTCTGGAGCAGATGCAATTATTATTCTTGTTTTACAGAATAATACACCATAGCAAGGTGAGCCCTAGGGTCAGGTCCTCTTTAAAGTTCTGGGCCCACCTGGACAGGCGCAGTGGTTCACACCTGTAATCCCAGCACTTTGGGAGGCCGAGGAGGGCGGATCATGAGGTCAGGAGATGGAGACCATCCTGGCTAACATGGTGAAACCCCGTCTCTAGTAAAAATACAAAAAAAATTAGCCGGGCAGGGTGGCGGGCGCCTGTAGTCCCAGCTACTTGGGAGGCTGAGGCACGAGAATGGTGTGAACCCGGGAGGTGGAGCTTGCAGTGACCCAAGATGGCGCCACTGCTCTCCAGTCTGGGCGACAGAGGGAGACTCCATCTCAAAAAAAAAAAAAAAGTTTTGGGCCCACCTACTATTGTCTCACTATTCAGTGAACACTCCAAATCAAGCATCAATGTAAAGGGCCTTCAGTGACACCAGAAGGCATGTCTAGGACACAGAAAAAGGAAAAAAAAAAATACCTAATGTTGACTAACTAGTCCCCATGTGCCATGCTCTATGCAAGGTATTTCCTTGTATTTCCTATGCTGGAATAATTATTGATTTCTCTTTTGGCCAATTAAAAAGATGAACTATGAGTACATATTGAAATTATCTAACTTCTCCTGTCTCCAAGGACGAAACAATATGTAACTGGAGAAAGACACTAATTAATAACCAAAATTTAACATGAACTCCGGCCAACTTGAACTGCTCTGTTTAAAGGCACACTGGAATAAATAAAGAAACTTCAAAGCAAATGCCCTGTTTTAGTTTGAATGTTTTATTGAGTACATGGGGAGCACTCCTTGGCCAAAAATAAGGGTGGTTAATGAGGAAAAATTGGTGTTTCCAGTGAGTTGGTTTGTTTCTAAGATATGGCTGTCCATTGAAAGATAACTACATTCACAGAGAAGACAGAATAATGATCTGTGTCTGAGCCTCGCAGTCTTGAACAAAACAAAACTGGTTTTGTAAACTGTCTGGGATCAGCTGAATGTATCCTCACCCAAATACCTTCTGTGATAATACACACACATTTGCCTTCTTCTATTCCCAAAACAATTTAAATATAAATTGAAAAGGAAGACATTTCTATGTTTTAAGTTTCTTGCCGACTATATAAGTGCAGCCCTTACCTTTTAAGGTGAGGTACAGGACCCAAAAGACTCTGCCTTGTATTTCTAGGCTCTACCATAATTGCCTTTTCATGGCCACCATTCTGAAAATGATGACCCTCCCTGGGAAAGACCTGCTGGGTTCCTTGCTAGTGCTAGACCCAGGGCAAAGGCAAAGTCCACCATTTCTGTGCATATTTTCTGGCACCAACGGTGACATTTCTGAGAGAGTCCAACTCTAGTTATTTAGGGATTAAGAAGGGAAGCCTGTGCTTACCTGCAAATGCTGTGAGTTGTCAGCCATGCTGTCTTCTCGCCTGCGCGCTTCTTCTAGTAACTGAGCATTTTTCTTCTTTTCCAACTGTTGATTGTGCTTGAGGTTGGCCACCTTCTTATTCTGATCTTTCATATGCCTGAGAAAAGTCAGCACAGCTTGGTTAAATTCTACCACTGGAAGATCATATGTTATCACAAATAGATTCAGGAAGTACTAAGCATAGGCTATCTGGATAAGGGCTCGGGAAAAAGATGATACTTCTGAATAATCCATTCATTCAACTACAAATATGTATTGAGCATCCACTTAATACCAGGTCCCAGGACGGCACTGGGGCTGCAGTGGCAAATGGGGCAGGTATAATCTTCACTCTCATGGAGCTTAGAGGCCAGTGGGCAAGATGGACAAGTACCAAGGAAACACAACTTAGGTTTCTTAACGTTGAAGGAAACAAATAGCATGCTGTGAGAGACAGTGATGTGCATGTGTGGACAGGTGGTGGAGTGGAAGGAGATGACTTTAGATGCTGTGGCCAGGGAAAGCCTCCCTAGCAAAGTGAGACGGTGAGTGAGACTAGAAGGAGCTAAACAAGAGAAACACCAGTGGCAGAGCTCCCAAGTAGAGAGAACAATGCGTGTAATTTCCGAGACAGGAAAGAAGAAACTGGAAGGCTGCAGTGAGGCTAATCCAGGGAAGGGTGGATGTGGGTGAGAGATGGGACTGCACAGGTAGGTAGGGCCCAGGCTCATAGGGCCTCTGGTCCATGATATGACATTTATTTTCTTCTAATTGGTTGCTGTTCTAATTATTATTATTATTCTTTTGGATCATGTTCTTATTCTGAGATCATAATCCATTACTTTGATTTTAAAATAACAATTACGAGGCTCCAATCAAATACATTGTCATCACTTAGCTCAAACACAATAACAGTTTGGCTAATCATAATGTTAAATAAAGCTCTGGGGCTTGGAGTAAAAGTTCTTCATGAATCTACAGGATGTCAAAGTGCAAAATCATAAAGTGACCAAGTAAGTAAAAGACTAAAGATAAAGAATGGGTTCAAGAAAACAACAATGGGAATTATAAGCTTAATGTGTACTATTGCACCACCAGTATTTAGCAAAACATTCCACAGATTTAGGCAACCATGTCCACAGCAGCTGTCATAAATCTAATCCAACACATGAGGAGGTAGGAGGGCTGTATGGAGGGCTCGGGAGCATTGACACAAGAGGACGGAGGAGCAGCAGAATCATTTGGGGTCCTTTTGGATCCCTTTCCCCCATACCACAGCATTGCCAGGTCAACCACTGTTACTGAGCCCTGACTCAGTAAAAAAACATACTGAGAATCACTGCTCTTTTGAAAATGTAAACAAGATGAGAACTAGACGATAAACAGCAAACGTGAAATTGAAACAATTAAAATCAAAGGAAAACTGCTCTCCACAAGAAACTCTTATTTCTAGTCCTCATAAATTATGTATCTCCCTACTCTCTCCCATTCCAAGCAGATGAAGCACAAGAGCATTGTTTAGTTAGTAGAATAATATTATCTAGCACTAACAGTGTACTCCCTGCTAATAAAAATAGTCCGAGGGTGCAGTGGCTCATGCCTGTAGTCCCAGCTACTCAGAAGTCTGAGGCAGGAGGATCGCTTCAGCCAGGAGTTAGAGTCCACCCTGTGCAACATAGCGAGGCCCCATCTCTAAAACACACACACACACACACACACACACTATATATATATATATATATATATATATATATATATATATATATTCTGAACTTATATATTCTGAACACTTTGGCTTCTTATGAACATTTACACTAACTGAAGCCATGATTTAAATATTATTGGTAGCACTTATTAAAAGGACATAAAGTATGATAGAATAACCATCTCCTTAGTCTTTGAGTTGCATTAATTTTTGTCCAATATTTCTCCATTTTTACCTGATACAGCAACATATACACGTGAAGCCACCAAGTCAAACTTGCATGCTAATCCACTTTGAGGAAATTATCTTTTGGTTAGTATAAAGATGTTAAGAATGACCTCTTGCTTTCTAATTGAACGAGGACACAGTATTTCCAAAGCCCATGCTAACCTAAGGCAGGCACATTTTCCAGTTCCTTAGGAAATAAGGCCAGAGCTCAGTAACAGGATGTTATGGAGAGGTCAGGATGATTAGTGTGATTGTTTAATTAGAGGGTACTTTTAAAAAGAAATAATCTTATTACTTTAGAATACAGTGTTAAATAGAACCAACTGCTAAAAGTCCTCCTGCCCCAAGTGTGGATGACAAATACAGATTATTATTACAAACATCATTTGCACAGTGAAAGAGCTCCCACAAAGTTCTTGGAGCAGTCTGAACACAGCGACCTTACTTTCAGGGATACTGAAATGTTTTTTCAATCCCAAAGAAAACAGCAAATTCTAAACCCACGTGTCCCTTAAAGCTTTCCTGAATTAAGAAAGAGTGGCGGCCGGGCACGGTGGCTCACACCTGTAATCCCAGCACTTTGGGAGGCCGAGGTGGGCAGATCATGAGGTTGGGAGATCGAGACCATCCTGGCTAACACAGTGAAACCCAATCTCTACTAAAAATACAAACAAACAAACAAAAAAATAGCCAGGCATGGTGGCAGGCACCTGTAGTCCCAGGTACTCGGGAGGCTGAGGCAGGAGAATGGCGTGAACCCAGGAGGCAGAGGTTGCAGTGAGCTGAGATCGCACCACTGCACTCCAGCCTGGGTGAGAGTGAAACTCCATCTCAAAAAAAAAAAAAAAAATGAGTGGCTGAGAAAAATGGGGT
Organism: Symphalangus syndactylus; assembly: GCF_028878055.3. NCBI lineage: Eukaryota > Metazoa > Chordata > Mammalia > Primates > Hylobatidae > Symphalangus > Symphalangus syndactylus. The sequence goes on along the minus strand of NC_072423.2, from coordinate 104,960,104 downwards.
ACTCTAGTTTTGACATTAGGATGGAGGCCTACCTCCAGCCATTCCTTTAAACACTCCCTTATTTAAGACACCAGTGACTGAAAATGGAAAGTTGGGTTTTGAATGGCACTGCTTAGGATTTGCGCCAATTAGAGAGATGCAGGGGAAGGTGGATGAGAACAATCATCTTGTCTTTGTTCACAAAACTGTCAATAGCTACATATAGTGTCCACACTCTCCTGAAGTAGTTCCACAGTTTTCACAGATATTTCTAGCAGTTGAAGCCTTTCTTTTACTTAATGGTTACTTGAAAGTCAAAAGGGAAAAGAAGGATTTCTCTGGCACAGGCAGGAAAAAAGCAAGAAGTGGGGTGGAACAGGTGAGCAGAGCCTCACTACCAGATAACCCCTCTCTCAAGTGTTTCTCAGGGAAGCCCTAAGGCTACCTGAAACACATGTTAAAATGGCAATTTATAAGGGAGACAGGCAGAGGAGACATGAAATTTAAAAATACTAGATCTCTTAGAGAAGAGAAAATGCCCTCACAGATGCTCAGTGAAAAAATGACCACAGTGATTTTTGCTAGCAACAACTTCAGCATTTGTAAGAATAAAATCTATAAGTGATCTATCAGTCTCCACATCTTCCCCTACCTGCAGAAGTACACCCACACTGACTGAATCAAAGTGCTTAATTCAGTACAGCTTTCAAATGTCTCCACAATCTAGACGGTAAGGCCCCTGGTCGTGGAGACTGCAATGCCTTCTTACTATCCTGCCCCAGAAGCAACTATCATTCTTTGCCAAACCCCCAACCACTTGGCAAGGTTCTGCCAGAGACTGACTTGCTCCATTATTTAAAAAAAAAAAAAAAAAAAAGTTTCTTTGGGGCAAATTTTTTCTCCAGGAAGAAAAAAAAAACAGCATTACGAATATATGCAAAATGCAAATCTTAAAAAGAAAAAAACAATTGTGGTAAAAGAAGCATTTGGAAAATATAGTGGTAAGGTTAGTTTTCAATGTTTAATTTAAATTTACCAGTTTCATAAATCAAGGGATGTCACTATTCAAAATTCAGTTGCCATCAAGGAATTTGCATTAAATTAAAAATTTCCAACAGGTTCAAGGTCAACAATGACTTCCATATTAAGAAAGCATGTCAGAGAGAACAGAATCCTGCCATTTTCACTAGAATCATCTGTCAAATTCCAAGAATAAAGTGTTCTCTAACTTGCTGGTGAGAACGTGTCAGACTCTGAGACCTCTAGAATTACACAGCTAGGAGTGCAGGATAGGAGATGCATATGTTTGTCCAAGGCCGTATGCATATTTGCAAAACAAGGAGAAAATCAAAACTTCCATTAAAATCTCAATAGAAACAAAAAGATGCCACTTTTTTACCCATCTGCTTTCAAAATCTTTTAAAGATTGGTAATATTCATTGTTGGAAAGAACGCAGGAATCTAGCTCTCTCATATTGGTCAGGAGGAGTATAATTAACAAAAGTATTTTTGGAAATCAATTTGGCAATTTCCACCAAAGCATGCCTTCCTTTTGCCCAAGTAAACCCTTCTTCTAGTAAAACAGCCTACAAAAGTGCTTGCACATGTGCACAAATATATATATAGATAATATTATATATATACTAACATTTCCATTACAACTGTAAAAGTAAAAATTTGAAAATTGCCTAATCATCCATCAGAAGGAAATTGAAGAAATTAACCATATTCATAATATAAAATCAGGCTCGCTAAAAAGATTAAGGCAAAATGAAGTATGGACATGGAAAAGCCTTCAGGATATATTGTTACTCAAAAAAGCAGGTAGCAGAAATGTAAATAATACATATAGTCTGATCTTATTTATGTTAAAATAAGAATGCCTATTTGGATGTGTATAGACACACATGCATATAAATGGAAACTCCTGGAAAGTCCACACCAGTCTATAAAAACAGTGTTCATAACTGAAGAAGGGAATAGGTTTGGGAGGAAATGGGATCTTCAACTTATACTGTATGCGGGTGTGTTTTTGTGTGTAAGTGGGGTATAAATACATACATGAAGATGCACAAATATTAAGTGTACAAGTCAAAGGTTTTTGACAAATCAAAATATAGGGAATTGCCATCACCCTGCCTCATGGCCCTTCCCTCTTCCCAGAAGTGATCACTATTCTAATTTTTATTTATATGGATTTCTTTTGTTTGCTCTTGAACTTTATATACATGGAATCATATGGTACATAACCTTTTGTATCTGTCATCTTTTGCTTAGCATAAAGGTTTGAGATTTATTATTCATATTGTTGTTTGTATTATAGTTCATTGCTTATTGCTGAGTACTATTCCATTATATGAATACACTATAATTTGATTAGCTATTTCCTTGTTAATGGATATTTGGGCTGTTTCATTTTCTTTTACTGTTAAGAATAAAGTTGCAATGAACATTCTTTTTGTGGACATATGCATTCACTTCTCTTGGACAAATAAGTAGATGCATGTTTAACTGCAACTGTAAAATGGTGCAATCCCGTGAAAGACTATTTCTCAGCCATATGAATCATCTAGGGACAGCAATGGCCAAACCTTGGAAGCAGACTGCCTGGGCTCCCATCAGAAGTCTGCCATTTCTAGCTGTGTGGCCGTGGGCAAGCTTCTTAACCTTTGTGCCTCAGCTTCCTCACATATACAATGAAAACAATAACTGTATCTAACTCATAGGGTGATTGTGAGGGGTTGATGAGTTAGTACTGGTAAAATGTTTAGAACAGACCGCAGCATGTTCACTCTTTCACTCTTAGCTTACAGTAAGAAGAATGTAATCATGTCTTGTGCAATATTGTGCACACATATTTAGTGTCTTGTTACCCATTTCAGAACAGCAAGTATTCCAAATACCTCAAACAATGGACTTTGGAATGCATTATTGAATGCTTTATGTCACACATTTAGCTCCCACTTACACTCTCCTTAATAATGAGATGAGTTACATTCCTAGCAGGTTATCCTAATGGAAGCATTTCAGGAAGCTCATGACAGCCACAGGTAAGTAAGCTGGGATCCTGAAATGACTGCTCAAGTAGATGGGCCACACACACACAATGGAAGCTGACAATGCACATTGCATGCAGAATTTCCAATAATAGAAGCTTTAACTTGTAACCACTGAGATAATTCCATTTTTTTTTTTTGAAGCTTGTAAATACCATTCAGTACTCCAGCAAAGCTATAAATTTTAGGAAGCCTTCATAAATATTCTAAGAATTTTTTTTGTATAGCGAGCATAAATGTGCTAAATGTCATGAGCATGATATCCTTTCCAGGAAGAGAAAGGATCTGGACTGCTGTGGCAACTTGAACCTAACTCTCCTCCCAGCAAAGAGCCAGAAGCCAGAGCAAGGTCTGAAGACTTAGCTCCAGGATAAGCCAGATCTCGTGGACTTTTGCACCTTGTGGCAGCCTCTCAAGAACAGCTCGGCTGTTTGGCTACTAGTTTTGATCATGGTCAACTGCATAAGTCCTTGTCAAAGCCATGCAGCAGGATGCCCAAGCCTACATCCCCACATTTTCCATCTTGGCTTCCCTCCTTGCTTTATTCTTCCTCCTCTCCCTACCGATGGTCCTTGCTCCCCTGAGGTGAGTACCATTGCGCATTGTGTCTTCCACCTCCTCTGTGATGCTTGGGGCTACACAAGGGCCCAGAGACAAAGCCACCCTCAGTTAAATCTCACAACGCCAACATACTTAAAAAAGACATCATTTGTCATTTACCAGGCCAGCAGGACACACCAAGAACCTGATAACGTAGCATAAGATAGCTAAAAAAAAGGTGTCAAAGGGAGTGTCCACATTTGAAAACTTGAGAAGTAGAACGTACTGGAGGGAAAGACAATTTTAGCCTCTACCTTGTAGCATCAGGCCCCACTAGCAAAACCCTCCTTCAGGAAGATGTTCCTATTCTTTGCTCAGCCTGATAAAATGGTTGAATCATATGTGACCAAGGGGGCCAAGAGGCAGTGCAGTAAGATGCCCAAGATCAAGGACTTTGTTGCCAGGTCAGCTGCATTCTTATTGCAGTGGCATCCCTTACCTAGTCTGTAACCCTGGTCAAGTTATCTCATTAGGGGATGGGGACATTAAACGATTTAATAAACCTAAGGCTCTTAAAATAGTTCCTGGCACATAGTGAGTGCTTTATAAATAACAGTGTCAATGGGGAAAGGATTCCCTATTTAATAAATGGTGCTGGGAAAACTGGCTAGCCATATGTAGAAAGCTGAAACTGGATCCCTTCCTTACACCTTATACAAAAATTAATTCAAGATGGATTAAAGACTTACATGTTAGACCTAAAACCATAAAAACCCTAGAAGAAAACCTAGGCAATACCATTCAGGACTTAGGCGTGGGCAAGGACTTCATGTCTAAAACACCAAAAGCAATGGCAACAAAAGCCAAAATTGACAAATGGGATCTAATTAAACTGAAGAGCTTCTGCACAGCAAAAGAAACTACCATCAGAGTGAACAGGCAACCCACAGAATGGGAGAAAATTTTTGCAACCTACTCATCTGACAAAGGGCTAATATCCAGAATCTACAATGAACTCAAACAAATTTACAAGAAAAAAAACAAACAACCCCATCAAAAAGTGGGTGAAGGACATGAACAGATACTTCTCAAAAGAAGACATTTATGCAGCCAAAAAACACATGAAAAAATGCTCATCATCACTGGCCATCAGAGAAATGCAAATCAAAACCACAGTGAGATACCATCTCACACCAGTTAGAATGGCCATCATTAAAAAGTCAGGAAACAACAGGTGCTGGAGAGGATGTGGAGAAATAGGAACACTTTTACACTGTTGGTGGGACTGTAAACTAGTTCAACCATTGTGGAAGTCAGTGTGGCGATTCCTCAGGGATCTAGAGCTAGAAATACCATTTGACCCAGCCATCCCATTACTGGGTATATACCGAAAGGACTATAAATCATGCTGCTATAAAGACACATGCACACGTATGTTTATTGCGGCACTATTCACAATAGCAAAGACTTGGAACCAACCCAAATGTCCAACAACGATAGACTGGATTAAGAAAATGTGGCACATATACACCATGGAATACTATGCAGCCATAAAAAAATGATGACTTCATGTCCTTTATAGGGACATGGATGAAACTGGAAAACATCATTCTCAGTAAACTATCACAAGGACAAAAAACCAAACACCGCATGTTCTCACTCATAGGTGGGAATTGAACAATGAGAACTCATGGACACAGGAAGGGGAACATCACACTCCGGGGACTGTTGTGGGGTGGGGGGAGGGGGGAGGGACAGCATTAGGAGATATACCTAATGCTAAATGACGAGTTAATGGGTGCAGCAAAACAACATGGCACATGGATACATATGTAACAAACCTGCACATTGTGCACATGTACCCTAAAACCTAAAGTATAATAATAAATAAATAAATAAATAAATAACAGTGTCACAGGATCCTTAGGGTGTTCCTCCACCAGCTGGAAACCCCTGTAGCCGGCCACACCCCTGCTTGGGTTTTGCTTGAGCCCACAAGCAAAGTGGGTTCATTCAACCCACTCGACCCAGCAGGCTGTGCTCGGCTCACACTACCACCTCAGATCCCATGCCTGACAAGGGCAAGCCAGGCATGGAGTGATGAGGGGTGTGTGAGCAAGCATGGGGTCTGACTACTACGCACAGCCAGGTGTGCCAGCTAGTGCGGGGAGGGGGGGCAGCTCCAGGCACCGGCTCCGTGTGAGGCTGCAGGTGGACCAGGTGTACCACAAGCGACTTCCACTGTGAGCACCAGGAAACGCGGTGGTACCTGGAAGCTTGGAGACACCAGGTACCGCAGAGCCTCAGAGAGGGTGTCACAGCCCTGGCTCCAGGAGACCCTAGGTCTGGGCTTCCCAAAGAGCCACAGCTGTTCTCTCCTTCTCACTGCCCACTATATGGTGAGTTGGGGGTGTGTTTCAGTCCTATTTCTGTTCAGCTCTTTCTGTCCCACCATTCAGTGGGTCTTAAGTTCTTGTCCCACTTCCAGGAAGAATGAAGTACATGGACAACTGGAGGGTGAGCAAGGTAGAGAGGAGCTTCACTGAGTGACAGAACAGCTCTCAGGAGACCCGAAATGGGTAGCTCCTTTCTGCAGGCAGGTCATCCCAATGAGTGTTCAGCTGTCAGCAGAGAGGAAACTTGTGGTGGGTAGCTCCTATCCGCAGGCAGGTTGTCCTGAAGAGTCGAGGAGATCTGAAGCAGGTAGCTCCTTCCCACAGCTGGTAGTCCCAACATCTGTGTGAATCTGGATGAGTCCAGGGTTTTCATGGGCTCAGAAGGGAGAAAGTACATGCTGATTGTTCCACGGGCGGCCATGGGCAGGGAGGCATCATAAGTTCTCACTCTGGGCTTCAGACTCCACCCAGAACAGGCAGCCCAGCCCCCAGGCTTCAGTCTGTCCCTGGCTTGAAGGTAGGGCTTCACCAGGGATCTGTCCCTTTCTGCCCAGAAACCTGTCTGCCTCCCGCTGCCATCAACATGCCATCCACAGTGCCCAGGATATTCATGTAGAGGGGTGCCCAGGCCCATGCCAAGCCATCCTTAGCACCCCTGGCCTCCCACCTGTGCTCGTCAGCACCCAAAGTCCAGAGGGGGCCAAGGTAGCAGGAAGCTGGAGCGTCAGTGCTGCCCTGAGCGTGTGCACACCTGGCCAAGTTGCAGCAGCGCCCAGGCTTGGCCACAACTTTGCTCCACACAGGAGCAGGCACCAGGAGTGGGAAGAGGACAGGGAGCAGGAACAGGCACTTCTGAGACTGTGGGCACTGGGGGCTTCCTGGCCCCTGAGAACGCAGGGATGCATGGGTCCAGAGCCACAGCTGGGAAGCTGCAGCTGTGCCCAGGAGCATGGAGCTTCTGCTCTGCCAACTCAGTAGGGGGCAGGGCTCCGGCCTGTTCTTGGATCCCACTGGACCCACAGAGCATGCAACCCCAGCCTTGCCTCCCCACTGCAGCCAGTATCTTTGCAGCAGCCACTCCAGACAGTCTACTGCAACCATCAAGAGCCTGATCCCCCTCCCCCAACCCTCTTCTAGAGCACTTATCTACTTCCCCACTACACTCACCATTGACTTTCCCACCCAAGCCAAGAAAACCTTGGGAGCAACCTTAGCAGGTGACACAGCAGAAGGTCACAATTAGCAAAAGAAGGGTTTATTTTCCTTGTAGATATTTCACTCTGGCGGAGGTTCTGAAGGGCTGATTCCTTCTAACATTCTCCTATATTCTGACCCTGAAACCTCCCCCAAATATGGATGTAACACCACCTCAAATGTAAACGGAACCCAGTGCCTGAAAGCCAATGCTAAGAAATGACAGAGCCTATTCAGGAAGACCCCAGGGATGGAGAGCAGAGAGATCCTGGGTGACTGCAGATGCCCTCCTACCCCTCCTGATGGACTTGGTAGGATTGGCATGAGCCCACAGGAAACTCCAAGGGAAAAGGCAAGCCAACTTTCTCATCCTCCTCAGAACTCAATGTTGAACCCACAGGCATCTAATAATAAGATGCTCTTCCTTGCGAGCAGACCACACACAGATGTCAGGGCCACATGATTAACTAATGAGCCTGGCTCTGATTTACTATTTACCAAACAAATTTCTTATCACTTGGCCTCCCATCTAGGTCTGGTGAGCCAGAGAGCACAGGGTGGTCATGTAGGTCTGAGAATAGTGGCCCTGGGATGGTTATTTTTCACATTGTTAAGCATTAAATATGTTGTCACAGTACATCCCTCTCACTGTAGACTGGACTATATACTCCGGATTCCTGGCCCACATGGTCAAAGCTGGTGGCAGATGCACTTCCAGGAGGGTTCAAAGCAGGGTTCCTCTGCCATCTGCACCCGCATGAAAATATCCCCTGCTTCAGTATGTTGTGGCTCCACATATCCACCTGGTGCCTCAAAGCCCTGCCCAGAGCCAATAGCACAGGAGCGCAAAGAGGGAAACATTGACCCTGCTTCCATGAGAGCTGAAGCCACCATCACATTTTGCCTGGACCACAGGTCTCTTCTCTCCTCCCTGGTCTCCCTGCTTCCACTCTTGCTTCTCTTTTCATCCATTCTCCATCCAACAGCAAGATTGGGTGTTTCGAAGTAAGTCAGATCATGCACTTGTTGGCATACAATCCTCCAACGGCTTCCCTTTCCCAAAGAATAAAATTGCACACCAGTGAACTTTGCTGGCCAGTCTCATCCCACACCATTCTCACCGTTAGCCCCAGAATCAGGAATTCAGTCTCCTTTCAGTTGCAATAACACAGCAGCTCCTTCCCACTGGAAGGTATAGGCACAGGCTATTTTCCCTGTCTGGGATTCCTCTCCACAGCCACCACTCCTCCCACAGCTGACTTTTACCCTTTAAGTCTCAGTTGAAGTAATGCCTCCTCAGAAGGCCCTTTTCTGGGCATCAAATGCAAGGATGCCCCTCCTACCACTGAGAATCTCTGACAGCACCCCATGCACTTGTTTCACAGCACTCGGCCAATTTCTAAGCATATATTTATTTGCATTTTGAATTCCTTATGGACTATTCCACCATCAGACAAGCAGGAGTCCATCCCCAGGATATTCACTGGAGTGAAGTAATGAGTCCTACCTATGTCCTCTCTGGCCCAAGCTACTATCATCTCCAAGTTGGACGAGGATGCTGGCTCCAATTGTCCACCGAATCCACTCTCTGCTGAGCAGCAGAAAGTATACAAATAGATTATATCTTCCTCCCTCAAAAAACTTTTCATTGGATCTCCACTGCCTGTAAAAACATCCATGTGTTGGCCAGGCATGGTGGCTTATGCCTGTAATCCTAGCACTTTGGGAGGCCGAGGGGAGTGGATCACCTGAGGTCAGGAGTTCGAGACAAGCCTGGCCAACATGGCAAAACCCCATGTCTATTCAAAATACAAAAAGTAGCCAGGTGTGGTGGCAGGCACCTATAATCCCAGCTACTCAGGAGGCTGAGCTTCTCTGCTGGAGCGGAGGTTGCAGTGAGCCAAGATCATGCCACTTCACTCCAGCCTGAGGGAAAGAACAAAACTTTGTCTCAAAAAAAAAAAAATCCATATGTCTTCACACTGACTTCTACCAGATCTAACTCCTAGTGTGCAAGTCTTATCGCACCCTACTCCCCCAAGCTACGCTGGCCTTCCATTTGCACTCTGACATGCCAAGCCCTACGGTCCTCTGCGGCTCTGAACAAGCAGTTTCCTCTTCTAGAAACTGTCTACCTCACCCCCACCCCGCCCCTTCCTTCATCACTGATAACTCATATTTATTTTTTCACCCCAGTATAAGCGTGATATCCTCTGGAAGCTGTCTTGGCCTATCAAGAAACTTAGGTCCTCCTGTTACTAACTCCCAAATCACACCATGCCTGTCTTGCCATGAACTCACCACACTTCTGCTCCTTTTCTGTCTTCCTTGTTCTGCTGTAGGCACCCTCTGTACCGTGATCACACCTACCTTCTTGTCTTCTCTACACTAAGGGTCTAGCACAATGCCTAGTGCATTGCCACCAACAGATTTCTGCTGGTGACAATTTAATTTATTTCTGGAACTGACCCTCACTTTGGTCAATGGATGAAACAAGTTCCCCTTTTTTGCCACATGCTTTATGTGAATTCTTAAAATTATTTAGGAATGTGCATCTAGGGATTTATATGAATTAAGTTTGCTCTCTTACATCTGTTTTCAGACAGGCACTTTCTATTAAAAAAAACTCAATTTCATAAAACGATTGTCAATTCCTCACCAATGAAATGATACCCAGTCAAAAATAAATAAATAAATAAAGCCACAAAAAACCTGGACTGATTCTTCACATTGACTTCTACCAGATCTAACCCCTACCATCCAAGTCTTATCTTGTCCTCCACCCCCCAAGCCACACTGGCCTTCCATTTGCACCCTGACATGCCAAGTCCTACTGTCCTCAGGGTAGTAGGTGATGGTGAATACTAGTGAGTATTATTAGCTGGTGCTAACAATGACAACCTAGAGTTATCATTCCTAGAAAGCTAATTTTCAAAATTAAACTGGAAATCTAAGAGGCTGAGGTCAAAAAAGAAAAAAAAAAGCCTGAGTAACTCTTTCTGAATTTAATTTGTATTCAACAGATGATTTTTAAAATCTACATAGTTCACAGCAGACTGATGGCTTGTTCTCATTTATGCTGCTGAGAAAGCCTTTCGAAGGTCTGGAAAAGTGGTCAGCAATCTTTTTCTGTAAGTGGCCAGATAGTAAATATCTTAGACTTCACAGGCCATATGGCCTCTGTCAAAACTACTTAACTTTGCCTCTACTTTCTCATGTAGTACAAAAGTAGCCACAGACAATATATATACTAATATATACACTAACAATATAAACATTAATATATACACTGTGTTCCAATAAAACTGTATTTGCAAGAACAAGTAGCAGGGTCAGATTTGGCCTGTGGGCCAGAATTTGCTGAACCCTGGTCTAGAACATGAGACCAGGGTTATATAATCATCTCAGCAGCAAATGCTCATATTACTTACTCCGTGACATCACATGATGTGCTCTAGGCACTTTACATATATTAACTTACTTAATTCTTGCAAAGGCCTTACTAGGTAGGTCCTATTTGTTTACTCCTTTTACAGATGAGGGAACTGTCGAAAGTTACAGAGCTAGTGAATATCAGAGCCAAGATTCTCAATCATTCTGGCTCCAGAGACTATCTCCAACTCTTAACCTCTGTGCTATGCCAACCAACTGTGCAGAATGTTGCAGAGTTCCTTCCCACCACTGTCCCACTTTCCCTTCCCCAAAGCAACCCTACAAAGCTCTATGGAGCACAAATGGGAAATCTCAGGATACTATGTCTGTTCTGTAGTTCAGCCACTTCAAGACACACCACTCCAAACTTCACAGGATGCCCCTGGCCAGTAGCTTGGTTGACTATTAGAGAACTAGATACAGATGAGGTCATTATTTGGGAACATTAGCTTTCCACCAGAAGGGCTTCAGGATGGAAGGTGAGAGCTCAGAAGCTTAAACGCCACAGGGCAGCAACAGTTATTGAAATGAGGACTCAGCAATGAAGCAGAACACAAAACCAACAAGGGAGCACTGCAATTTCCCTGTTAATTTCCATTCTCTGAACCCATTAATCTCAAGGTGATCACCTTTTTGAAAAAATTATAAGGTTTTATGGATGGATATAGCCCCACAAGCAGAAATTTGTATTGTATTTCACATCCTGGAACCTAAGTGTATCATAATGAGTTTGATTCTTCTTCCTGTGCAGACAGATTAAATCTGAGACAAAGAGTTTGGAGATAACAAAATAAGTGAAGATAAAAACAGAAGCTCAACAAAACATTCCCTTTTTGTAAGAGAAGGACAAAAGGGCCAGGACCATACAGATACTAGGTAACAGGTCTGAGGATAGAGCTTCAGGACCAAAGGGGCAAACCCAAGACAGGGCAAGACATAAGATGAAAACTCCCGTCCTCTTCCCACCTCATGTCTCCTCTTTGCACATTATTTACCTCTTTTCAAAGTAAAAAATGGAATCTGAACACTTTGAAAACAAAACATTCATTTAATTGCCACAATTCCATGGAGTACTGTATCATTCTAAAAGCCTACAACTCCACTGTTAGACACAGGCACATTAGGGCCAATTTGGTAGGGTGTCAGTTGTATTTACAGTTTGGAGCCATATAAAAACATATGGAAACTGTGAAAATTGACCCCCCAGGGGCTAATGCTGGAGGAAACCAACATTCCACAGTCTGGCCAGAGGTTGAGGGCGATTTGCCCAGACAATATACAGCCAAGGCAGCCTATAAGCACAAGGGGCACTTCGTGTATGCAAGACCTACTTTTACTGCATCCAATCTGAAATTGGGCTGCAGTGGTCCAGACATAAAATAAAACAGAGGTATAAGAAGATAAAAATCTTATATGATGATTTTCCAAATTAGAGTATGGAAGTAATGTGTTGGAGTTTATATTATTTGCTATCAGAAATCAATTTTAAAACATTGTTAAGTAATAAAAGCATCTTCCACTTTTAAATGTTGGATCATGCATCAGATGCTGTGCTAAACACTGTAAAACTATAATCTCAGTTAAATGAAACAACATCTTTACATGGAGGGCACTTTATCCCCATTTTACAGATGAAGAAGCAGAGGCTTAGAGAGGTTATATAATATGCCCAACATCATATACTTAAAAAGTTAGGGATGCAGAATTTGAACTATTGTTTTGATGATGCCAAAGATCGTGGCATCTATCATGCTATATAAAAATAATAAAATACTATCGTACATTACTGAGACCTTTGCTACAAAAGAGAATGGAACATACTAACTAGGCCTAGACATTCCCTTTTGAAAGCTACAATCTTTTTTTTTTCTATGAGGTAGGCAAAGCACCGGCTGCAATAAAGCAAGTTATACACTCTTTAGGATCTGGTCCATCTGAGGTGTGGCTTATTGGATCAACCCAAAAATAATTTAGACCAGCACTGAATTAGATTTCTGTTGGTGCATAACAAATTCCTACAAACTTAGCAGCCTAAAACCACATTTATTTATTATCTCACAGCTTCTGTGGGTCAGAAGTCCAGGCACAGCTTAGCTGGTCCCTCTGTTCATGGTCTTACCAGGCTGAAATCAGGGTGTCAGCCAGACTGCAATTCTCATCTGTAGGCTTAACTGGGGAATAATGTGCTTCCAAGCTCATTCAGGTTGTTGGCAGGATTCCTTTCCTTGCAGTTCTATGCCTGAGCTTCCCAGCTTTTAACTGGCTATTAGCTAGAGACTGGAGGCTTCTCTCAGGTCTGAAAGGCCACCCAAAGTTCCTTGCCATGTGGCCTTCTACCTAAGCAGTTCATAACATGCCCGTTTGATTCTTTGAGGCTAGCAGGAGAATCTCCAGTCTGCTGAGATGAAGTTTCATATAATATAACATAATCATGGCAGTGGTACTCCATCACCTTTGCCATATGATATACCCTATTTAAGGGAATGGCAACCATCACCTTTGCCATATTCTATCAGTAGATGCAAGTCACAAGACCTGCCCACACTCAAGTGGAGGAAATTATACAAGGGTGTGAAAACCAGGGGTTGGAGATCATGGGACCACGTCAGAATCCTGTCTCTCATATGCAACATCCAACAGAACTTTTTGCAATTATGGAAATCTTCTACTTCTGCGCTATCCAATAGACTAGCCATGAGCCACATGTGGCTACTGGACACTTAAAATGCAGCCCATGCAACTGTCAAAGTGATTTTTAAATATTATCTAATTTTAACTAATTTAAATTTAAGTAGTCTCATGTGGCTAATGGCTGCCCTATTGGACAGCACAGATTTGAACATTATCCAATGTCCATATTATATGTTAGTTATTTTTTAAAACTTCTTAAACCTCTGTTTTATTTTTATGTTTGTGTTCTTCTTTCTAAATATTTCATAATCTTTTTACTGCCCATTTCAAACAGTTCTTAGGGACTATTCACATTAGTACCTACCTAACAGACTTCATTTTTCCATTGTCCAAAACTTCTTCTGAACTATTTTCATTAATGCAATTTAAGGCATCTGGAAGGCTTAACTTATGGTCAATGGGGGGTTACAGTAATTTATGCATCCTTACACTTTCCCAAGTATTTATCCCCATGACAACACACTACAAAAATAAATGGCTGATCTTTCCACTCTTCTCGTAACTCAAACCTCTTCTCTTAGTCTGATGTGAATGAGTAAAACAGAATTGGTGGTGGGTGGTGGATGAAGCAAAAATCAATGAAGGATAACAAAGTGGCAGAGTTATCGGCAAAAAGGGTGTAAACCACTTCCCCCTGATTAAATGAGAAGACAGAACAAACCACTTCCCCACACAATTGCCTCAACACAACCACTTCCAAAATACACCGCTAAAATGTCACCTGTTTCAGTTTCACTTGATGACATATTTTTCCTAACCCAGTGGTTTCCAAATAGCGTTCTACCAGTACGAGCTCTAGGGTATGTTAATAATGTTACCAAAAACAAAAACAAAACCAAAAAACAAGGGGCTAGGGTCAAATAAGTCTTGAGAGCCCATGTACAGATTCCTGACCCCTGGAACATAAGCCTTCCCTCTTCTTGAACAAGCCTATTTCCTCAATGGACATAATCCTCCATACTAGAGTCATGATAGGAACTTTACCTAGTGGGATTCATGAAAATCCTGGGTACCCACAGTTTTTCATGCCCTTTCTAGTTTCCAGCTGGATGGCAATGTTTCTAGAGCTCCCAGGGGAAGGGTGGCCAAACATTTAGGAATGTTACCCTATCTAAAATCCACAGAGCCACCACTAGGATCTCCAACTCAGGTGCCTAAGCATGTATGCCATAGAATGTAGCATTTGATCAGCATCTCTTTGGACCAGGCAATGCTCATGTTGTATATATACCTCATTTAATCCTCACGACAATCTTATGACATAGATATTGCATAGACCAGAAAAATGAGGAAGAGCAGGAAAGCAATGTGCTTAGAGGACTCATCCAGCTAGAGAGCGGCAGTGCTGGAGCTCCACCCCAATCTATTAGACTCCAAAATTCATGTCATTTTCCTAACTGAATACCTCTGATTTACCACACTTGCTAATTCCCTGTTATCAGAGCTAACCATGATAATCCTGCTACTCAAAAGAAAAAATTCACTGGGCAGCTGTAAGACTGTTTATCCAAAGCTACATGACTCCCACCCACCATGGGCTGTTCCAAGTGCTTTCTCTCCTTCTCACAACAGAAAACTCAGTAAATACCCATTTTTTCCCATCCGAGGACAAACACACAATCACATGCATACATATATATTTATATTTATTTCACACACACATATCCCTAAACAGTGCTTGTGAGGGCATCTCTCTTTTACATGTAGGCTCTACCTTCTGTATAACATAGACATTGCAAAGATTAAAAACTATCTGATACTCCTTGAAAACAGACAGACAGGAGTAAGCTTACTCTAACATTCTTCATACAGCATCTAAGGAAACTTTATCAGTGAATAACTGAGATTTGAGAAATAACTAAAGTTCTTGAAAATTCCTATGGGATAATGTATGGATAACTCTTTATTAAATGTAGCTGTAGCATAATTTAGAAATGAGAAATAATTTAAAGTCATATTGTATAGATGGATTTTTCTATACTAGTAGGTAATAAGTCAAATTTTTTAAGAAAAACACCAATACTAATTAGATGAATATGAAAAATATTTCATTAAGATTCAAGATAAAGCAGAAAAAAAGGAACTGATTTGCAAAAATTAGGTGTTTTGCTGATAATAGGGTCTCAACCTCGTATTTCTCAGCCCATGCAGTGATTCTGATTACTATTAGGCCCTTTTTCTGGTATAAATCCTAAATTATTTCTTGTTATACCTTATAAAATCAGAATTCTTCCTTCAAAGAAGAAATTTACAAGAAAAACTTGCCCCTTTCTCAACTGAAGAAACTGAAAACCCCTATGAAATCAACATCTTCAAAGCCCAACCCATGAAGAAAGCAACATTTTATCTGCTATAGTTTAAATGTGTCCCCTAAAGTTCACGAGTAGGAAACTTGATCCCCTATGCAGCAATGCTGGAAGGTGGGGGCCTAATGGGAGGTGTTTGGGTCATGGGGGCACCGTCCTTATGAATGGATTAATGCTGTTGTCCTGGGAGTGGGTTCCTTATGAAAGGACAAGTTCAGCCCTCTCTCACTGTCTCTGTTGTACTCTCTTGCCCTCTCTTGCCTTTCTGCCTTTCATCATGGGCTGAAGCAGCAAGAAGGCCCTCACCAGATGCCAGCTTCCTGATCTTGGATTTTCCATCCTATAGAAATGTGAGAAGTAAACTTCCATTCAGTATAAATTACCCAGTCTGTGGTATATATAGCACCACAAAACAGCTACTATTCAAAAATAAAGTGTCAAATTCTTAATAACTTTTTGTTTCATAGTGAACTCAAATCTGCTTTCCTTATATTTTTAATTACTTGATTTTCTATTCTTTTCTTTTTTTAACATTAGATTTTAATATGGATCTTCTAGAAAATCAGAGTATTGGCTTACATTCCAAATGTAGAAGTGAAATGACAAGGAACAGTAATTTCCCTGGCTGTTGGTGTTTATTTTCTATGTTGCTGTTTGAAGGAAACTGATTAAAAGAAAACTCCTGGCAACACCTGAAAATATGATGATTCAGAAAAAGAATCACAGTTTTCTCACCGAACAAATTGTTGGGAGTAGAATATTTATGATATAGATTTAGAAATATCTATGAACTGAAGGCATTTCCTGGGCAATTAATCAAGGGGAACTTATACATAAAAACATATCTCGATTGAGCTATTTGCGTAAGAGCCCACAAGCTGCAATGACAAATTATAAGTCTCAGACCTGTGCAGTTTGCTGAAATGCTTTTCTTCAGGCCATTAAAAACACCACGACAACACACAAATTCAGCAAGAATAAACTAACAATGGGAAGCTACAATTACAGAAAGGAATTATTCAAAGTATGTGACCTTTGCACAAAAATGATACACGTTTATTTGATACTACTGACTCTCCTCTATTTCCCCCCTTTGATAGGTCTGTGTAATTCTCACTAACAATAATGAGAGATATGTGCTAAAAATGAATAGCTGCTAACTCCAGCCATCTGTGCATTCCTGGTACAAATAAAATTGAATGTCATCACTACCCTATTGGATTTCTCGGTAATGCTCTTTGCTGATAAGAACTTTAAAAAAACACCAATGGCTTTTTTTCTTTTTCTAACTCATAGAAAACATGCCCATTCCCCTTGCTACATAAAGGAGTCTATTCTACTCTGAATGCAGGCAGCCACTGAGAGGTGAGGGTGAGATAAATCCTTGCTTATCAAGATAACTGTTTCCCCACTCAGTATAAATGGAGACAAAGTATACCCAGACTCGAATGATTAAAATGGCCAAATTCTTAGCAGGTTAACTCATTACTTTTCATCCTTCTCTTGCCAGCCCTGAAAGCTAAGTAGCTGTCTTAACAGCCTGCAGCAATCACTTCCAAACAACTCTCCTGCCCTACAGGAGAAATGTAAAGGTAAAATGGACTTAATTCATTTTTCCTTTATGAATTACTGGCTGTCAAAAATTTGAGAAAGGTCCCAAGCTTTAATGGATACTTTTGGAAAGAGAGATCATGTGCTATAGAACCCAAGATGGTATGCTGGAGAGCCAGAAAAGCTGGAAAACTGGAAAGTCGCTGGTCAGGAATTTTATACACACACACACACACACACACACACACACACACACCCTTCACCATTGTATATACACGAAGAGAGAAGCCAGTATGACCATCTCCAGTCCCAGTCAAATGTCTCTGCAGTGACAACTGAGGAACACATAGCATCACAGGGCCACACGGTTCTACCTTCACTTCCCTAAGCAGCCAGTTGACCTGCAGTAAGCCAGCCTTTGCAAGGGCACCTCCATACACCCCTTTCAGGGTTGAGTGTTAAGTCCTGCTTCCGAAAACCCAAGGGTCTAATGATCAGGTGAATCGCTTCTTCCTCTAGAGCCACACAGAAGGCTGTAGTGCTTGGGATCCTCTCTTAGGTTTGATCATTAGATCTAGTTTTATATGACATACGATGACAGAACTGCTAAGAATATTTATTAGCTTGGCTAACAACTAAAGAAAAAAATCGTAATCACAGCTCTCTGGAGAGGCTTTTTAAATTTCATTTTATGGCACTATAAAATGAGGCCATACCCTGAGCATTTAAATGGGCAAATTATTTGGTTGGAAGTAGCTCAAATTTTGAAGTTCAGTCACACTGGTAGACATAAAAACTAAGCGAATATTCAAGGTAAGGGTCCATTTCAAAGGTAGCTAAGACATTACCAAAAGAGAGGAAGCATTTATTTCATATAAATGGCTGCATGTGTGTTGCAGGAGCATATATGTTTGGGGTCAAGGTTCGCTTTATTTTAAAGTTTTGGCAAACTGTAGTACCTCATTGAACCATCAAAAAAGCAGTGCCAATATAAAGCTGTCAGCTAGTAATTTATTTGTAAACAACATGTTTAATTATAATAGTACAAATCACAAATCCACTTACCTTCTCTGAGAGCAAAATTTTTAAAACTATTCCCTTTACAACTTATTAAAAAGATTAAGTATTGTGTATTGAACAGGATTTTAAAAGGACATATCAAATACTAATAATTACTAATTAGCAATATTACTAATTACTATAGTAATATTAGTAATAAAAATTACTAATATACAAGAAAAACTAACAGTCATATATTTAATAAGGGTCTAGCATCTAGAATATATAAATACCACAACTCAACAATAAAAAGACAAATAACCTAATTAAACATGGGCACAGAATTTGAATAGACATTTCTCCAAATGGCCAATAAGATATACAAATGGCCAATAAGACCATGAAAAGATCTTCAGTCTCACTAGTCATTAGAAAAATGTAGATCAAAACCACAATGAGATACCACTTCACACCCAATAGGATGGCTATGGTCAAAAAGAAAAATAAGAAGAAATGTTGGTGAGAATGTGGAGAATTTAGAACAATTATTTATTGCTAGTGGGAATGTAAAATGGCACAGCCACTTTGGAAAACAATTTGGCAGTTCCTCAACAAGCTAAACATAGTTACCATGGGACACAGCAATTCCACTTGCAGATATACAGCCATGAGAAGTGAAAACATATATTCAAACAACAACTTGCACATGAATGTCCATAGCAATATTTTTCATATCAGCTAAAAACTGGAAACAACCTAAAAGTCAATCAACTGATGAATAGATAAACAAAATGTGGTATACCCACACCATGGAATATTATCAATAGAAAGGAAGGAGATAGTGATACATACTACAACATGGAGGAAACTCAAATACATTATGCTAAGTAAAAGAAGCCAGTCACACAAAAACACGTAATATATAATCCCAATTAAATAAAAGGTCTCAAATACTCAAATACTTAGATTAGTAGTTGCCAGGGGCTGGGGGAAAGAGGGAATAAATGAGGGAGTGGGGAGTGACTGCTAATGGGTATGGGGTTTCTTTCTGGTGTGATTAAATTTTAATTCTAGAATTAGAGGGTGGTGATGGTTGCACAACCTTGTGAATATACCAACAATCACTTAATTATACACTTTAAAAGGGTGAATTTTATGGTATGTGAATATATCTTAATTAAAAAATTACAAATGCTAGTAACAAAAAGTAAATGGTATAAAAAGGTTTATAAAAAGAAAACATATTGTGCCTCCATCTTCCCCAATAAACCACTCTCATTGTTAAGGGTTTTCTGTCAATCTTTCTAGAAATTTTTTAGGCATAATGCAAGCATAGACACATCTCCTTTAAAAATACAGTGGACAATACTATACATTTTACAGTATGTCTTGGACATCTTTCCATGTCAGTAACATATAGATTGGGGCATGAAGAAGGGGGCTGGAGAGAGAGAATGGGGCTGAAAGAAGGAATGCCAGACAGGAACTGAAATCACCCTCTGGGTGGTGGAGGAGCAAGCATCAGTACCTTCCTCAAATTTTCAAATGTCTGTTGAACAATCCTGGATACCCTACATATATCTCAATATACTGAAATTAAAATCTCAACTGTTGCCTCCTCATAGCCAAAATCACCCTCCTTCTTCTGTACTCTTTATCTTCATTAAACCACCCAAGATTGGGAGTCAAAGAGGAGTGAGTCTTCCATATTCCTAGCACATCACACACAATAGATCACTGTGCTCTACCATTTTAATTTAAAATATCTATCAAAATAGTTACCTCCTCTCAATTCTTATTGATACTAGCTCAGCTCATGCCTTTGTTTTCATTGTCTAGACACTGAAATAGCTCCCATTTGGCTTCCCTGATGCCAATCAATGTTCCTCTCATTCTATCCATCCTTCCATCCATCCATCCAACTAGTCATCCAACAAATATTTATGAAACATGAGCCACAGGTCAGGCATTGAGAACACAAAAACAAAGAAGTTATCATCTTTATCATTAGACCATTCAAAGTTTAGTGAAAGGTAGACACATGGAGCTGGGAAGTGATAACAAAATGTTTTTTATTTGTGATTGTCTTAAAATTTTACTTTAGGCCGGGCGTGGTGGCTCACGCTTGTAATCCCAGCACTTTAGGAGGCCGAGGCGGGCAGACCACGAGGTCATGAGATCGAGACCACGGTGAAACCCCGTCTCTACTAAAAAATACAAAAAATTAGCCGGGCGTGGTGGCGGGCGCCTGTAGTCCCAGCTACTCGGAGAGGCTGAGGCAGGAGAATGGTGTGAACCCGGGAGGTGGAGCTTGCAGTGAGCCGAGATTGCACCAACTGCACTCCAGCCTGGGTGACAGAGCGAGATTCTGTCTCAAAAACAAAAAAAAAATTTACTTTAAATTCTGGGATACATGTGCAGAACGTGCAGGTTTGTTGCACAGGTATACATGTGCCATGGTGGTTTGCTGCACCTATCAACCCGTCATCTAGTTTTTAAGCCCCACATACATTAGATATTTGTCCTAATGCTCTCCCCTCCCTTGTCCCCAACCCCCCAACAGGCCACAGTGTGTGATGCTCTCCTCCCTGTGTCCATGTGTTCTCACTATTCAACTCCCACTTATGAGTGAGAACATGGTTTTCTGTTCCTGTGTTAGTTTGCTGAGAATGATGGTTTCCAGCTTCATCCATGCCCCTGCAAAGGACAGGAACTCACTGTTTTATGGCTGCATAGTATTCCATGGTGTATATGTGCCACATTTTCTTTATCCAGTCTATCATTGATGGGCATTTGGGTTGGTTCCAAGTCTTTGCTATTGTGAATAGTGCTGCAGTAAACATACGTGTGCGTGTGTCTTTATAGTAGACCAGGTGGAACTATTGTCTTTTGAGAGAACTCAGGGAGTAACATTAAATTTGAACTTCAAGGATGTATAGAGATTTGCAGGTATATAGAAAGAAAGGGTCATTTAGGCAATGGGAAAAGTATGCTCCAATATAGAGAGATGGGAATGGTCTGTCAAGTGCAGACAATGAGAAAACATTGGGTGAAGGCAGACACTGAATGGGGATGAGGGGGTGGAGCGACATTTTAGGTACTTAGGGCTTAAGATGAGACTTGAAAGCAACTCAGGGCCAGATTGTGAAGAGCTTATAAAGCCAGGAGGTGGAGTTGGATATTCTGTCCATCCTGTGAGGAGGAGGGAACAGGGGCCTCCAGGCACAGGGTGTTGCCTCATTGATTTTATCTGGAGTAAAGGACAGAGACTGGGACAGATTGTGACTCTCTAGAGGCTACTGCAATTGTCCAAATTACCAACTGGGACAGTAACATTGAGAGTGGGGAAACAAAAGGAAAGAAATGGAATCTGTTGGATTAGATACAGTGAGGGATGAGCTACAGGCCACTTAGAGTTTTCTATCTTAGACAAGCAGGTGAATGTTGTGCCACTTCCACACATAAATGCCAAATATATACAGTAGTGGGAGGATGAGTGAAAGAAGTAGTGATGAGTCCTATTTTGGTTGTATGGGAAGTTACAGGTAGACATCTTTCTAAAACACAATCCTGTTCCCCACCGCCTTCAGAATAAGTTTTTTAAAATTGTTTTTATGATGGCATGCAAGGGAATATCCGTGTGTGCCTGTTCCCACATGCCCCTTGCTCCTGAGATTATCTAGGTTCAAATCCAGAGTGACCTTGAGCAGATTACAAATAACCTCACTAACCTCAGTTTACTCATACGCCCCTTGCAAATCATACTACCCTTCCAGGGTTGTTGGGATTAGAAAAATTCTTGCACATCAGTGTTTGGCACAGACACTGGCCCATGAAAACTGCTTAACAAATGAGAGTGCAGTTTTCCAAGAAAGGCACTTAGAATTATTTTTCCCCCAAATTACATTAAAAATACAGAGCTAATATAGGGTTTTAGAAAGGTCTTCTGTGTTTTTAAACTTTACAAAACTTAGTTGATCGTATGATAAAAACAGCCTACAAATAGCATTTAAAATGTAGGGAAGTTTAGTTAGTCACTCTACCCAAACATTTTAATTTTAGAAAACTATATAAAAGTAAGATGTCTATGAGAGATGAGAAGATAAACCAAACAAACCGAAAAACAAAACAAGGAAAGAAATCTCACTCTCTCTAGCAGCTGGGAGAACTGAGAAGCCAGCACAGATCCTTTCTATCAGGCATACCGACAAAGTAATCTCAGCTTAAAAGTTTAAAGTTTAAAAGTTTAAGGAAAAAAATAAAAAACACCTAAGCTCTGTAGGAGGAAGATGCTACATCTTGATGGCATGATACCTACCCTCTGACCTGACATAACGATGGGGAAGGAACGATTCCTCAGTGTGATTACTAGCCAGACAGGGGCTAATACGTGGTTTGAGTTCTCAGTCCTTGTCTTCGTTATGTGCTGCCAGCACTCCCACTTGTATCAGACAAGATCAAGGCAGATACAGATACTGTGCTGCAGAGAAGTCCATCTCTCCTTCAGAGAGTTGTTTTCCAAAAGGAAAACCATCATCTATCAAAACAAAGGCCTTCATTTCATTTTGGCTTTGATGCTGCTGCGGTTCTCTAATCACACTGTGTGGGGCCATGAAGAACTGTCCCAAAAAATGATTCCTGGAACAGGCAGAAAACCCCTCCTGGAAATACATCTTTTCTCTTGGCTGCTTCCCCAGAATTCCCCGCTGGGAACCATCTTAAGCAGGCAGAAGGATGGATGACCGAGGTCTTCCCCCATCTCTGCCATCCATGATCCTTGAAGCGCATCCAGAGCTGACTGTCTCCAGTCTACAAAGCCACTGCCTCCATGGAGGCCCACTCACCAGGCCCACTCAAACTCACTTCAAAAACACGAATTTCACATTCCGGCTCAAGAGAGGGCAAAGACTCGGACCAGGAGCTCAAAAAAGCTGCTAGAACTGCCAACACAAACAGCCTCTCAACTTCCATTGTAAGAGGTTTTCATCAACGCCTGGAATCCTTTGTATTATAGAAATAGCTTTCCACCCCAAAAGAAGCACATTAAAAAGTAGTCCCTATGGTCCCAGGAGTGCTTGAGCCAAACCAATTTATACTAGCACAAAAAGCCTTGCTTTGGAATCAGACACAGTGTTTAAGATTCTGGCCCTGGAACCGAAACGGCTGAGTTTGAATCCTGGCTCCACTACTTAATAGCTGTATAAGAGTGGACAAGTTACTTAACTTCCCTGAGCCTTGGTTTCCTGATCTCAAAAATGAGACTGAGTAATAGCACCTACTGTCTTGGAGTTGCTATAAAAAAAAAAAAAAAATGGATTAAACCTTGCGGAATGCATAAGACCAGGGCTAACAGCAAATAGGTACTCGACAAAGCCTGTTCTTATTTCTGCTGCAATTATAGCAACAGCAATAACTGCAAGCTACTTAGGCAAAGTTTCTTCCACCATGCCTTTATTTTCTTCTTGCTCTCTTAGTAGCTAGGTTTTTTTGTTTATTTGTTTCTTCTGTCTTGCTGGCTGTTATGGAAACATGGCCTTGTTCTTCTGGAAACAAGGAGGATAGAGATACAGGCTGAAGATTTTTGTGCTTTTGTCTTTTAAAAAAATTTCATTAATTATCCCTACAGCCCCTAAACCTGTTTCTTCTTATTCATCATTATTGCTTCTAGCTTGGGCTACCACCTATCCCTCCAGCACAGAGATGGTTCAGGATTAATCCTCCCAGAAGATACTCCTCGTTATGTTCATCCCAGGCCCAAAAGTTCAAAATCTTTTATCTCAGCACTCAAGGCTTTCCTCTGTCCTAACCAGCCCTTTCTGCCCTTCTTCTCCCTACTGCAGAGCCTAAGCTACAGACAGCCCCGTTTCTTCTGAGCATGCCTTCTATCTTCCCACCTCTCTTGCCATTGCTTAGGCTCCCCATCTAGTAGTTCTACATCTGGTAAAATCTTTTCCATTTTTCTAGTCCAGTACCAATACCACCACATTCATAGAAATTTCCCAACTCCTCCCTCCTCTGAATGTCCATGACATTCATATAGAATTTGTCACCCTGTGCCATGGGTAATGCCTCTTTGCCAAATTTCAGATTTTCATTCCAATCTGCCTACTGGGCAGGGCTACCTAGCGATCCCAAAGCATCTAAAACATAGCCTGGCCAAGATCTCTTTGTTCTTAACTCTGGTCATATTTTCCATACTTGTTCCTACATCCTGCCACAGTTAGCCAGGGATCTCAATTATACAGGTGGGTCTCACCGAAACCAAGGAAAGCTGAGAAATTAGCCTTCCCAAGAGGAAAAAGAAGAAAATTATATTCCTTCTGGGTCTCACAGAGAAGAGCACGGAAAACCCATCCTGGGTCCAAGGTGACTCTGGACCCAGGGTTGTGTTATTGTCTCATGAAGCAAGAGTTGGCTCACCTTTCACCCCCTGTTGACTTGGTTCCCCTCCATCACTGCCTTGATGACTCACATTCCACTCCGAATGCCTTTTTTTACAGCTTCAAATTACTCATAATTTCTACCTCCTTATAACTCCATTTCTTTACAACTCACATTATTTCTTCATTCTGTAAATGTTTATTAGGTGTTTACTATTTTTGCAGGCACTGGTTGGATAAGACAGGTCTTTTCTAGATCAAAGTTCTACTCTAGACTGAAAGACAGATATTGAACAACCAGGTAAGAGTGTGCCCTATTTTCTAGTGGGAAACTACGTGAACTTAGACAAACCTAACCTGGGCCTGTCTAGCTCCAGTGAAGAGCAAATGATGAAAGTGACATTTAAACTTCACTTGGCCTAGGAAAAAAAAATAAAGTTATATCCATGCTTCATACCTCACACTAAGATAAATTCCAGATGGTTCAAAGACTTAAATGCAGAAAATCAGAACATAAAAATACTAACAGACTGTGTCCCCGGAAAATTCATCCATTGAAATCCTAACCTCCAAAGTGATGGTATGAGGAGGTGGGGCCTTTTGGGAGGTGACTAGGAATGGGATGAGTGCCTTTATAAAAGAAATCAAAGGGAGCCTATTTGCCCCTTCCACCTTGTTCTCACACAGAGAGAAGGTTCTATCCATGAGTCAGAAAGCAGGCGCTAACCAGACACTGAATCTGTTGGTACCTTTGATCTTGGACTTTCCACTCTCTAGAAATGTGAGAAATACATTTCCATTGTTCAGAAGCTCCCCAGTTTATATTTTGTTATAGCAGCCTGAACAGACTAAGACACAAATCATAAAATTACTAAAAGAAACTGCAGGACAATTGTTCTTATAGTCTTGTAGTGTGGAAGGGGCTTCTAAGTATGATACAAAATTCAGAAGACATAAAAGAGATGACTGAATACATTTGACTATGTAAAATAATTTTGCAAAGAAAATCTTCATAACAAAAACCACCATTAGCCAAATAAAAGAAAAGTGACAAATGGGAAGGGGGAGCATTTAAAACTCAGATCAAAGACAAACGTATCATTTTCCTAATATAGGAAAAGCTCTTACAAATATATAAGAAAAAGACCAATAAAAGAATATGAAAAAGTATAAACACATTTAAACATGTCTATTTTCACTTGTAATAAAATAAAAGCAAATCAAAACTGCACTTAAATGTCATTTTCCACCTACCATATTAACAAAGATAAAGTTTGAAAAGCACACTGCACTGGCAGAGTTTATGGAAAAAGAGGCATTCTTACACATTGTTGATGGGTCTGTAAATGGTTTAGCCTTTGTAGAGGACAAGTGGTAAAATCTAGAAAAATTATAAGCATATTACCCTGGCAATTCCACATTTAGGAATTTATCCTACAGATATATTCACATACACTTGAAATCAAGTCTATTCAAAGTTATTAATTACAGCAGACTGCATGAGAGGAAAAGACTAGAAACAAGCTAAAAGTCCTTCAAGAGGAGACAGACTCAATTAAATAGTATGCAGAGGCAAAAAAGAGTAGAAAGCCTTTAGGGATAGATATGGGAAGATCTCCAAAATAGTTCGCTAAGAAAAAAAGCCAAGGTGTAGAACAGTGTGAATTACATTATACCACTTGCACAGATATCATATTATAAATACTATGGATCTGCTTCTGTCTCTCACGATGCTGCTTCTGGGTGTAGTGCTAGTTACATCCCAGTGCCTGGTACAGAGCAGACATACCATCACTATTTGATGAAAGCAAATAAGTTAATGAATAAAGGAGATACATGTTTAAGGAGCACACTTAAATACTTGGCCCATCCTCTAAACTCAATATCAGATCTTTTTATACATGAATACAGAAAGGCAGTAGCTGAATCCTGGATCTCTAGTTCCAGGAAAATTTAAAATAAGTCCTTATATAGGACAAACAAGGATTGCATGAATTAGTTTACATATTTACATATAAAGATTACTTTTCAATAAGCATAAGTTGATTTTTCTATATTCACTTATTCATATCCCTGGGGTCGGGGGAAGCATGCAGCAGGATGCTGTTTTCAACCTTTTCCTCAAAAATCTTTCAATGGCTTGGGAGAAAATGTCTAAAGTCTTTATTCTGGCAACTCAGGTTTTTACAACTAGAAAAGCAACGGAGGCAGCCGGCTTCTCTATTGTATCAACTCCCTACTCTCATCTGTTACTCTTGGCATGAAAATTTTGGTCACATCCATAATCACTGCCACTTACTGAGCATCCCCTATGTGCCTGGACTGTGCTCCATGCTCAGTGTGCATCTCAACCACATGCACATGAGAGGTAAGCTATAATATAATTGTCTCCACTTTACAGATACAGAGATAGGCTTAAAGACAGGAAGTACTGTGTCCCAAGTGCTATAGCAATGATGATGTTGTTTCTTAGGAGGTGGTCTATTTAATTTTCTACACTGAATGTTCTAACAATAGATAACGTCTTGAATAACTTGGACTGTGAATGAAATATTAATATAAACTAATAATAGGTCTGTGAGAGACAACACAAGTGAAATCCTAGAACAATGCTTCTTTATCTGCTTAGGAATCCCTAAAAAGCCCCTGCTTTGCGTATTTAGGTGGCAGAAGAGCACCCACACTCAGCAAGGCGATAGGACACCTATCTGCCAATTACCCAGTGAGTGTTTCTCACCAAGACCCATTCATCGCAGGTTATCAGAAGATTCTTCAGTTATTCATTATTATAACCAACTCATTCTCTCCACGGTAATTATCTGTGAGCAACATATCATGCTGCCCTTGGAACCATCAAACTGACATATGATTAAATAGCAGAGGGCTCTGCAGTTAAATTTAAAACCACTCTCTTACACTTCAACTCACACATCACATCAAGATCTGTTCAGCCACAAGAATATTCCAGTTGACCAACACCAGTGGCTGGTGAGAGACTATTTTATTACTTCATGCTCTCATGTGAGACGGGTGGTGGTTATGTTCTCAAAACTTGAAAAAGGGATTTTTCCAGGACCTAAAGTAAAAATTTGCCAAGCAATTCTATGTATGAAATCCTGCATTCATCCCAGGTTAAAATGTCTCAAGACTTGCTAATATTCACCATTATGTCTTCAAAATTATGGGTGGAATCTCACTAGAAATAGTACATTCCATCAAAACACTGAGAATCACACACTTTACACCTTCCACTGAAAAAAGTTACTTAAAAGCATAAATTATTGTACATACAGCTCTGTATATGCCAGTAAGAGAGGTACTTATATTAACATGGCTACCAATCTACAAAAATGCTGGATGAGAAGGTCAATCTGCAAGCTGGAGTTAAAACATGAGTCTCACTGTTCTTGGACTGGAAAAGGAGACACACCAGGAGTTTGAGATCAGTCTGGGCAACATAGTGAGACCCCACCTCTGCAAAAAAAAAAAATTTCAATTAGCTGTGCATAGTGGTAGGCCTGTAGTTCTAGCTACTTGAGAGGCTGAGGAGGGAGCATCACTGGGCCCAGGAGTTCAAGGGTGCAGCGAGCCACAATCACACCACTGTACTCCAGTCTGGGAAACAGAGAGAGACCCTATCTCTTCTTCTTCTTCTTCTTCTTTTTTTTTCTTAAGGAACCATAGAGGCTCTTCAAGGGAAAATTTATTCCCATCCCCAAACCCAGTCTACAATTTCTAAAACTAAAGTTCTGATGCAAAAATAATTCTATAGAACCTGCTATGTTTGCACGAAGTGTAAATTAGAAAAAAAAAAAAAAAGCTTTTTGTCTATCCCAATAAAATAGTTGTACCCAAAGTAAAATCAGCTGATTTCTAGGTTCTGTTTTATTTTTCATATTTATTTAGCTTAATATTACTCTGAATCTAGAGTAAAATGAGAGAGCAGCAAATATTAAAATCATCAAAATCCTCCACAAAAAAATGTTGAAAGCATTTATTATACATAACAACAATGTATTTTCCTCAGACAAACATACACAGTGCCCACTCATTTTTAAATAGGTTCCCCCAAAATGTAGACTTCACAAAAATGTGACACTACACAGTGTGGAAATTCCAAGCACCTTCACCCAATATGGAAGAAAGTCCAGTCACAGGATGGTTGGGTTTCTCTACAACCTGAGCTAGTATTGTGCATAATGAAGTGATAGAATTCACATTTCATAAGAAAAGCCATATAAAGGAAATAAGATATTATTTTTCTAGAAAGTGATTTATAATAATACTAAGAAACTATTTTTTTAAATTCCTTCCCCTTCTCAGCATTTACAGAAAAAGCTAACACATCTTGAGAGATTTACTATTTGCTGATATTCATCCATATGGTAGTACCAATCAAAAGCCAAGAGGATGAGAGAAACAGGGAAAAGAAAAGGTTTTAGAAAAAAAAAAAAAAAGTACAGATGAATGATTAACTCTTACCAATTTGGTATCTCTTATTCTGGGTCATGACTTCTAAGGCCTACCTGGGGCCATCCTTCAATTTTGCTGTTGTTGTTTATCCAAGGAATCTCAGACACACACTGAACTATAAAACATTTCAACTACAGTGCCAATTGTGTTCCTTCAGTCTTCACCATTCTAGAGGGTATAGAGTGCCAGAACAGCAACTCAAGCAAAAGCTAAAGAGAAAAACAACATGCAGCATAAAGCCCTAGTTCTATAAATCGGAGTTGGCTCAGCAAAACATTAGTCACGGCAAGTCCCACCAAGGCTAGGATCGGAAAGGTGTAAGCACCAATCCCTGGCTACGCCTCAAGGGTTCAAAACCATTTCTAAATATAGAACCCACTTTATGTTTGCAGGAGTTATAAATCAGGGAAAACAACTTTTTTCCATCCCCAATAAAATATTTGCACCCAAAGCAAAATCAGCCGATTTCTGGCTTTCTACCAGTTTTGCTTGGGCATAAAATTTTCTGACACTTCACCAGAAATGTCAGCATTAGAATAAGGCAGCTTTAAAGAAGGATATAATTTTCTGACCTGTGGATAACCCCTTCAACCCCAACAGGAAAAAGGGGGAAAAGCACACCTGAAACCTGGTTTTTCCAATTATTAGTATAAATGATACAAATTATTTTTCTTAGTGGCCAAATCCTTCCTTACAGGAAGTATTGGTCTTTGAATTTGGTGAGGGGAGAGATCATGTCAGTTTTACTGCTATATCCCCAACACCCAGCCAGCACAGACTCTCACTTGCAGAAGGATTTCAATGAATAGTCAAGGAAGAAGAGGAAGGAGGAGGTGGAGGAGAGGGAGAGAGAGGAAAAGAAGGAAGTAGGGATTGAAAGTGAGAGAAGTTCAGATGAAGATCTTTTCCCCTCTCCTTTTATTTCTGTCTTCATTTTTCTTGAACTTACAAGCATCCGACTTGATAGAAAACCAATGATATCTTTTCTCAGCACCTCATGTCTGAAGCCAGACATGACATCCAGTGTAGACAACTCAGCTTCCAGCAAGAGCCCCAGCAACTCTCCATGGGGACAAGGAAAAGAAAGAGTGGGGTGAGACAAACCCAATGGGTGCTCCTTTATTCAAGAGCATGACTGCCACCTCCCATGTGTGGCACAACACACCACACAGAGCCCACACAGTCAGTGGGCTCAGGGAAGGCTTTGGTGGAAGAGACAACCCCTGCCCTGGCTTTGGAGGGGCAGGATCTGTACAGGAAGAACCAGAGGCATTCAATCTCAGAATGAAAGGAGAGGCTGGCTGGAGAGGGGAGATAAATCTCAGGATGAAAGGAGAGGCTGGCTGCATAGCTGGCAGGACAGTTTTTCCCCAAAGTGCTTCATGGAATATATTCAATGAACACCATATTCAGAAAACCGAGGATTGAACAGAACCGCACAGGTTTCCTTACTGCAGACCTTCTCAGTGCTTTTACTATGCAACTGGAGCTGAAGTGGCAAAAGACCCCATCTGTAAATCAAAATGGATTGATTTAGGGGGTAAAAAAACCAATGCCTTTTCTTACTAACTGTATAAATTTAGCAAAATGTTCAACTTTGATGAACACGTTTCCTCTTACCTAATATGGAAAAAAAATATTCGTCCCAACCTCAGTTGTTATGAGAAGTGAACATTAAAAAGAACACACAAAAAAGTGATTAATTCAGTGCTGGCACTTAATTAACACCAAATGTATTACTGTTGCTGCTTCTGCTCCTGTTGTTTCTATTATTATTATTATTATTGCTATCAACCTATGTCATGAATATAAAAAAGAAAAATGTAACACAGCATTTCTTAAATGGTTTGGTCAGTTTTTCATCAGGTATTTTTTGGAAATGCTGGGCCAGCACACAGTGCCTAGCCTATCACACAGTAGGAACTCACTATGTATTTGTGGAGGGGAGGGGGCAAAAAACTGACCCTAGCAAAGAACAAATTGCAGGACACTAAAGGGATGCTCTGGGAAAGGCGTTTTTCATTATTTATTTGGGCAACAGGCCTCTGAGGTCTGGGAGGAGTGACTTCATCTTTTGCTAGAAGAATGAGGGATTGAAAACACAGTGTTCAGCTTTGGGGAAACATCACAAAGAGTTTATTTTGGTACAAGTGTTTGAAGTGACTATAATAATGAGCTCACGCCTGCTGCCAGGCGCCAGCCATCAGCTTGAGCCTGCTTGCAGGGCAGTGCACACGGTCCATCACCGACAGCCCCTTCATCAAACATGTGATGCCCATATGCAGGCAGGATCCCAGAAGACTTGCTCCAAAGATGGCTCCCTCCTCTCCAAGAGGGGACACTGAGGCCCAAACAAGGAATCAGCTGATCTGGGATCCAAAGTGAGCTGAGGACTGAGAGGGCCTGGGAGAAGTCTATGTCTTCTGGTTTTACTTGGTTGATTCTCTGGCAAGACTTTGAACTGAATCCCAAAGGATACTTTTTATTTTTTTAGTCAATTGCTGCATACATTTTTGGAGATAACCTTATCTGTCATAAGTCACACACTAACCTCACAAATAGTTACTAGAAATATAAAAGTTTCACGTAAACCCTCCCCCTAAGTACAATACAGAGATCCTGATAAACCTCTCCAGCTTCCCACCTGTTTGTGTATGAAGACATTCTTGACAGACGTGGAGTTTACTGGAGTGGAGACCTGAACAGATTTGGAATATGACACTTGTATTTTACCAAACCCAGTACTTAGTATCTGTCCACTTGAATTTAAGCATGAGAGTCTACATAGAGTTTGAAGAGGAAATGAAGTCATCTGAAAAAGGAGTTGGAGGGAGAACTTCCCATGGAGTCCACAGCACACAGAGAAGTCTCAAGAGTTGCTGCGGATTCTAAACTTCAGATTAGGAGGTGGGTATGTGCAGGGCAAACCGTAAACTATGGTAAGAAAGACTAGATATGATTTTTCTTTTTTTTTTTTTTTTTTTTTTTTGAGACAGAGTCTCGCTCTGTCGCCCAGGCTGGAGTGCAGTGGCGCGATCTTGGCTCACTGCAAGCTCCACCTCCCGGGTTCACGCCATTCTCTTGCCTCAGCCTCCCGAGTAGCTGCGACTACAGGTGCCCACCACCACACCTGGCTAATTCTTTTTGTATTTTTTTAGTAAAGACGGGGTTTCACCGTGTTAGCCAGGATGGTCTGGATCTCCTGACCTCGTGATCTGCCCACCTCGGCCTCCCAAAGTGCTGGGATTACAGGCTTCAGCCACCACGCCCGGCCGATTTTTCTAAAATACGTGATATGTGTATATACATACACACATATATATACATATATGCACACACATACTATGTATCTCAACTGCATGCCATATAAAGAAAGTACATAGTCAGAGATCCTGCATTCAGTTCAATTATTACATTTAATTTTATTTTAACTGGTAAACCTGGAAGTCATAGGGAATAAAGCACAGTTAATTCTGGACACTTGTCAAAGTTGAACAAAGCTTCTAGGACTCTAAAGACTTTTTGTTTCCAAGAGGGCAGAGCTGCCCAATTCTTCCTACACTAAAAATATAACCAGAGATGATTATTCACAATGATTGCACATTTTCTTCATCATGTTCATTTGAGGCAATAGGTTAAATGATATTGGAATGATATGAACCTTGATGTAACTCCTATAGTTCATCCAACTAGATTTGGCATGTACATTTTGCCACACCCTATCAACACACCCTGCCCCTTGTCCAGAGACCCACTGGACACCCATCACCCCTTCCAGCCCTATCTTCTGAGAGTCAGAGTTCATGTTCATTCACCATGAAATAGGAAAAAAAAAAAAAAAACTATCACACAATAAAGTTCCTAGAGCATAAAAAACCACAGTAGAGTATAGGTAAAAAACTAAAGGCCCTGACAGGAAGCTTGAGATGTGAGAGCAAAAGGGATCCCTGGATCTCAAGTGCTTCAATATTAAGAGGTACAGGTTAGGGCAGCAAAGGGAAGGCAAAAGGAGGGGGATACAGGCGGGCAAGGAGAAAAGCTTGAAACTTCATTAAATGAGTGGATCAAAAACTTGGAGAAACGGTTTGGATGCATGTTTCCAAGCCTTCCCCATCCCACCCTTCCCTACCGCCCATTATGATGTCTGTGTTTCTGCACATAGATGCACCAGATTTGTTCTGCTCCAGAAAGTAAATTAAGAGTCATTAAATTTGAGAATAAGAGCCGTTCTCTGGGGGTCATGCTTTTAATCTCTGATCAGATCTCTAGGAACTTTTGAGAATGAGGCTTCCCTGCAGCGCGATGAAGTTCAGGCAGTTCTTGGGGGATACCCAGTGTGGTATGTGAGAGTGGCAGAGAAGTATTCAAGGACTATGAGCCACCAGGATTGGAAGCCAGCAGTGGGACAAAATCAGTAGATGAGCAGGTTTGTGTATAAAGACATGCCTTGGTTTGAAATAACTTGGTACTGTAGTCAATGGATTGGTCTGGTGGTTTGAGTAATGGGGCAGAATAAAGGGTTGCGGACCCTGTGTACAGAGAAGAAAATAATATCACTTGCCTCTCAATAGAGCAACTATACTGACTGCCACATTGATGTGATGCTTTCTTTTTTTGAAGTTTAAATAGCCTCAAATCCTAGAATGAGCATCCTTTAGTAAACTCGTTGACTGAATGATAAACAAATCACTACATATTACTATGTTTTATTGGAAAGAGAAGTTGTCCTTGACTTAAGGAAGAAGAAATTATGGGCTTGGGCCTCCTACACTGGAGGAATCAAGCCTGGGATGCGTTTTCAGACAAAACGCCTATTTCATTTCTTAATATTGGGGTACACACAGTCAACAACAAATCAAGTTTTACACTTGGTTCCATACGCTATGCCCCAGGTAATTAAAGTATGCCTTATGGCTAATAAAAACGAAGTTACAAAGTTAAAACCAAAACAATGTCAGGAAATAACATGTGTGTTCAATATGTTACTAACACATTGATAATTTTCAAAAGTGACTTTTTAAAAAGTATTATAAATCTTTCAGAACACAGTGATTTATTAAACGAAAAGTCCGAACAGTTTGCACTATTAAATTTAGCATTTAAGTTGCTGTGTCATGGGCAGACATTTTGTTCTCCTAGGTTAAATTTAGCATCCTGCATTTTGTTTTTATCCGCGGCTCCACGTTGTATCATCCTGCAGTCAATTTTCTGAACTGCTCAGGAGAAATGCACTGGGGAGTTATCATGAAAATTTCTCTCATGGATTTTATAATCCAGAAATAGAATTAAATAATCCGACAGTGACTTATTTCCATCTTTTTCCTTGCCTTTTCCCACCTATACATCCTTTTCATAAAATAAACCTTCCCAAGGCATGGAATGAAATGAGCAGGGGAAATGCAGTGGCAGAGGAAAACCATTTCAGAAACGTGTTTGTTAAACAAGTGCAAGCCATAAATTGAGCTTAGGAGGGAAAGGCAGTTAGAAGAAAAACTGAAATTACTGACCTGAGAGTCAAGCTGATTGGAGCAAGGGTGAAAGCAGCAATTTGGAGGATAAGCAGAAAGGAAAAGGGATAGCAAAAGAGAATAAAAGGAAGGAAATGCATTAGTTTTAAACATATAGCCAACAGATGTTATATCAGCAGGTTTATAACGAAATGAAGCAAACTTTTATCTTATATTACCCCCAAAAGCCCTGGGCACACACTGTAAGCTGTTGTATTAAATATCATACCGAAGAAACTGGTTATCTGCTCTGATAACGTATAATTACAAAAAGCACTGATGTGAACCAGAGGTGTGCTCCCACAGTACAATGACAGCATCAGCCCTTCTCTGGAGGAATATTTATAGAGAAAGTTCCTATCTGTGTGCATATAAAATTTTATTATTTAATAAACTGAAATGGAAACTACTAAGGTATCAGAACTGGGCAAGGGCTCATGTCAGAAAGATTTTTATTTGAACCAGTAAGTTGGATGGTTATATCCTATGAGATATTTTTCCTTCATCCCTGAAAACCAAAAGGAGCTGAGCAATTTGGCTTTCGGTTCGGTTCAAAGATTTCCATTTGAGATGCTTACAGAACACTGCATGTAGCAATGATCAAAGACCCCATGAGGAGGGCTTTTGGGGGTGTGCCACCCACCTATCAGCTTCTGCAGCAAGGACAGAGTAACTTCCCAAGCTGAGAGTAATTTTTTTCAGTCGGAAAAATGAAGTTCCAACTTCATTACTGAAAATATCAAGTTATAATACTTTTTAATTTGTTTGTATAAAAATATCTAGCATGCCCGTCTCATTGGTTAAAACAATAAACTCTATTGTCAAGCAAAAAAAATAAAAACAAACAAACAAACAAAAAACCATATTCATCTTCCAGGCTACTACAGGAGGACATAGTGGACATTCATTGTGTTAATCTGTAAAATGCCCTTTGCAAAAACAAAGTGGATAAACAAATACTTTCCCAGCTTTCTGCTCAATGGGGCCCCACCATTCCACACTATAAAAAAGTAGTTTTAGGTATTTCACATGGGAGGGAAAAACAAAACAAAATAAAATAAATCCTCAGGATAAAGCTTAAGCTAGAACATTTCAAATGAAAACAATGTTGACTATAATGATACAACTGAAAGAGAAAATTTAAGATTAACCACACAGGGAAAGTGTTGATTTGATAATCCCTTGTATCTGAAATCCCCCTGCAGAGTGTTTTGTGATCATAAATGCGCAACTGATCGAAAATGAGAGTTATGTCAGGACACGATCACTGTGGGGACTTTGGCAACACTGGCCCCAGCTGCCATTTCAAATCCTTCTGGATCGAAGGTAATTAAATCAAGGTCCGTGGCCAAGCCTTAGGAAATCCTAAACTGAAAGAGCAAGCACACATTTCAGATGTAGTTGCCTCTTTCACGGGCTCCTAGTTTTCATCAAATTCTCAAAGGTGTCCGTGATGTCCATGACCTTCCCCAAAAAGTTGCTAGGAATGGCATATAGCCATCTGCCACTTGTTTTCAAGAAATTCTTTCAAATACATTAACAAATGTAAGTGAAAATTACTCGGCAAGAAACATTTATATCAAAACAAATAAAACTGGCATCAGGTTTTTTCCATGTACCATGAAACTTCTAAAACATATTATCATAATTTAAAAATAATAATAACACTTAAGTTTACGTTTCGAATGGAGCTCTGAAAGGCATCAAGGAAATTGTTAGTACATTATTGAGCAAATCAGAAGAAAAAATAACATTCTCTTCCTCAAACTTAGATAAGGCTCTTTTAGGCATCTAAAATGATTTCTCAGTGTCCAAATGTCTGGTGATATTATTTCTCCAACCAGATAATTAAGTGGAAGTCTGTTTTCCATTCTGATGTTATGTCTTACGAGTGGAACCCCCAGGGATCCAGCCTCCTCTCCGATTTGGGGAGGTATGTGATTGAGGGCTCAATTTGGGCATTCTCCATCCTCTAGACAAATACCAACAAAATCCCTAACATATTTAAGATAATTACATGAAAGATCACCGAACTGATTCCTTCCCATGGGCGGGATGTGAGAAATATAGTGGCAGCAGGTCTTACTTGACAGATTCTATTAACCTCTCTCTTTCCCCTAAGTCACCA
The DNA here is from genome assembly GCF_028878055.3 of Symphalangus syndactylus. Classification (NCBI taxonomy): domain Eukaryota; kingdom Metazoa; phylum Chordata; class Mammalia; order Primates; family Hylobatidae; genus Symphalangus; species Symphalangus syndactylus. The sequence goes on along the minus strand of NC_072423.2, from coordinate 104,923,472 downwards.
AAGGATTAATTCTGAAACTCTAAATAAAATTCAGAGACCTTGATGCGCACTGACACAAAAGCACTGTATATTTCACTGCCTCTAAGGTTTAATTAGCCACTAGGTTGTGTAATATACGTGACATCTGACATTGGGGATGGAATAAAGACTTCAGCTGAATTTGGACCAACTCTCAGAGACTTGCTCAAGGCCCACCACCCACCTAGTAGCAAACTCCCCTGAGCTGCCTGCAGTCCAAGGCAGAAGCTCCCCACTGGGCCGTGCAAGAGTTTACAGGCATAACTGCACGTGGGACCACACTAGAGCAACATGCACTTTAAAAAGCAAAATCTTTAATGGCTGATGAGAAACATCACTCACATGGAATTTAAGAGGTAAATGCATTGTGTAAATGCCAGCCATGTGCTATCTGGAATGGGAAGATTAACAGAATAGAAAGTAAACACATACTGCCTTCTGAGAGAGGAGGGGGCCAGCGTCAAGGTTGTCTGAGTTATTCCTAACCCTGTACCTTTTGTTGCATACAATTGAAGTTCTGGAATATTTTAGAACATTTGCTCCTTTTAAAAGAGGTCCTTTCACTCCGGCAGGTCACATTACAAGCCAGAGACCACAAATTTATTTCAAGTTCAATTTTTGGTTTTCAAAATTACAAATTTAATTGCAAACATTTCTCCATGGCTCCAAAATGGAGATACACGTCACATTGCTAAGAACTCTTTAGTTCTCAATATTGTGAGGTATGAATTTTGTAGTTTTATCCAGCAAATGACAATATTGCCCAATTTGAAAAAGGCTGCTTGACAACTGGAAGAACACGTTTTGGTCGGAATACACATGTAGCACAGCAGATAATGCTTCAGAAAGGCAGGCCAAGGCTGAGCCCTTTTTTTCCCAAGAAACTTCCCCTCTGAATCTCCACCCCCACCTCCTTAGGGGCCTGGGCTGGGGCTGAAGCTCAGACATTTCCCAGACAATGCTCTGCTGCCGGACGCAAGACACCGGCAGGCAGAGTACTGGGACAGACTCAGGTCCCACCACGCGTTTTATGAATTACAGTGCCTGGGAGGCATCAGCTTTAAGGGGAGGCAAAGGCAGAGATAAAGAAAATGTGCAGAAAGTACATAAAGATAAATGCCTGTAAAATCACTGCTGCTTTAATGCATTCCATACTGAAGAAATAAAAATCTGAATATTCTTGATGATTTAAAGGCAATAGTGTCCAGCTAAGATCTGTTTGTCCAATTAGACCATTAAGATGTTTATATGTAAACGTTTATAGTAGCTTGTCCTGATTTTCAATTACAGTTCTGGGGGGCTGGTTTAGTATAGAAAAAATGCCATCTAAACGTGAAGCACATCACTTTCTCTCCTGTATGCTAATAAAGAGGTAGATCTCTTGCAGCCCAGCAGCAATGCCTGCTCAGGAAGGCTCTATGCTGGCTGCTTGACTGTTTAGTGCTGCTGTACTAGCTTCTTTCTTCTGGCCCATTAGTGGAAGGGATTGTTCTCAATGGCTCATCTGTCAGCCCTGAGTTCGAATCCTGACTTAATTCTTATGAGCTCTGCAACCTGGAGGAAGTTACTTAATCTGTATAAATCATAGTTTCTCATCATAAAATGAGAATAATGACAGTTTCCGTATTGTGGGTAAGACTAAAAGGTACACAGTATTGCAAGTCAAGTGCTTAGCAGAGTACCTGGCACACAGTGAGCACAGAATATACATACAATATACATACCCTAGTATTACAAATAAAACTACTATAATTTTTAATATTATTATCTAGGGCATCCTCCACATAGCTCACCGCTTCTCAGAGCAGTGGACTAGGAATCAGGAAACTCACAGTACAGTTTCACATCTTTCTGACTATAGGACCAATCTCAGGAAGGTCATTTAACTTTTCAAGATCTCAGTTTCCTAATCAACGAAAGAGACATGATCATAACTTTCCTGTGATCTCATGTCAGTTTTTCTAAGAAAAATTTTGGTTCTAAAATGTAGTTCCAAAATAGATCCATCTACAATCACAGCGCTCCCCACTTTTTAAGAACCAGCAGACTAGCAGAACACCCCCACATTTTACAATTAAAACAAAGCCCCTGAAGGATTCTATTTGGGATAGTTACCTCAGAAAAAATGAAATCCTTGACTTTACTGCTAAAAGTGGTCACAATGAATAAAAATCAGATTATCGAACTAATGCTAAGATTATGAAGAGAAATATTAATTGATTTGGAATTTGAATGTACCAAATATTATACCTGAAAATGTTGAAACTTTATTGGAAATTAACCTATTTGTTTAATACAGAGACAAAGTTGAGATTTTTTTTTCTTTTCTTAGAGAGAGGAATCTTGACCCCAGGCTGGAGTGCAGTGGCTCATAGTTTACTGCAGCCTTGAACTCCTGGACTCAAGTGATCCCCCTGTCTCAGCCTTCTGAGTAGCTGTGACCACAGGCACACATTACCATACCCGGCTAATTATTGTAGATACAAGGTCTCCCTGTGTTGACCAGGCTGGCCTCCAACTCCTAGGCTCAAGCCATCCTCTCACCTTGGCCTCCCAAAGTGCTGGGATTATAGATACGAGCCACCATATCTGGCCTTAAGAATTTGTTTTAGCATTTGCTCATAATGATATACATGTTCCACTTTACCTGGGGACCAATTGCTTGCAAAGCATCATTTGAATAGGTTGTTAGAGATTCACTCACTTCTAACAAGATTCAAGGCCATGAAAGGCTAAGGACAGATGATTGCCTGAGTCCAAGAACTGGAGACCAGCCTGGGTAACACAGTGAGACCTGACCTCTACAAAAGATTTTTTAAAATTAGCCAGGTGTAGTGGTGTGCACCTGTAGTCCCAGCTACTCAGGGGGCTGAGGCAGAAGGATCACTTGAGCCTAGAACTTTGAGGCTGCAGTGAGTTGTGACCATGCCACTGTACTCCAGCCTGCACAGCTGGCAAAAAGTAGAGGCGAAATTTGAACTCAGGTCTTTCTGTCACTGAAGCCCATGATCTTTCCACAAGACGATAGAGAGCTACTCTGTGTATGTCTTGAAGTCCTTTAGGGCCTCACAAGTGTCTCGATCAAAGCTGGCTAACATTCACAGGTTTGTTCAAAATTTGGTGATCTCTTCCATATGGACTGAATCTGGGAAAGACAAATTCTGCCTTATTGCTGAACCAGTAAGAAATCTGCAGAGGTTATGGAGTTATGTAAGATTTTTCAGAAAGTTTTTTCCTTACATGAAATACAGGAAAAAACATTGATAGCAAGCTTATTTTTAGCATCCACACTATACATAAATACAATATCGATATGATTTATCTGAAAATCTAAATACTCTGATGCAACACTCCCTGTTTTTACACAGAATTTGCTATCATGCAGGACCTATTCAAGTATATGTATTTAAAAGGTCCTCTTAAGAGATAAACCTCCAGGATGAATTTGTCGTGATGTGCCAAGAGACATCCAAAGGATATGAGCTCCTTCCTTCTTCCCCTATCTTGAATGAAGAATTCCCAACTATATTCTCCGGTTTTTTTTGTTGTTGTTGCTGTTGCTGTTGTTTGATCAAGACAAAACTAAACCACAAATATTTACCTGTGATGGAAAAGAACTGAGGTTTTGGGTAGTCAGAGCCCCAATTTCTTACATACTTCGCTGGAAACATGCTAGATCATGGACATCACTCAAGAAAGTTGACCACTATTTTCTTCAACACTGAAGAAGTATATAATCCCTCAGAAGATAAGCCAATTGCATTCTTAGTATTCCACAGAAACGTCATCTTTCACAGGCCATATTCCTCATTTGTGACTTGTTTCTAACTTGTAATATGAACGTACAGTCCAAATCCACCACAACCGGAGATGGGCAACCACGCAGTCCATGTTCTCTCACTGCCAACAATTTATATAACTGTAAAATTTACCTCTCCAGTTCTGCGATCTTCTTGTCCTTGTCATTCTTCTCATTCTCCACCTCTTTGAGGATCTCCAGCAACCGGTCCACTTCCGCTTGGGCCTTGCCACACTCGTCGCGGTAGTAAGACGCCTCTTTATCGAGCTGTTTTATTCGGTCTGCAAACTCAGGGTTCATCCTGGAGTCATCTTCAATATTATGTGCCTTCAATATTACATTTTTAAAGAATGCAGTTAAGACAACAATTTAGAACGATAGATAATGCTGTCACCAATGGCCCAGAAATTAACTTTGGAGAGAAAATCACCACCAAGATTTATGGGTATATTGTCAGTGAAAAGCAAAATAGAAAAATCACACATTTCAGCTACCTTAGAACAATGTTGATTTTAAAATAATATTAGAGTTTCACAGGGGAGTTTCTTTGATTATTGATATTTTGTTCCATTAAATGCTGCTACTTTTAGCTTTTCTTTCCACCAAAAAGTAGGGTTAGATACTGTGATGTCTTTATTCCCGGTCATTTGATACGCAGACCTAAGACAATTCAACTCCTCACAGTTAAGGAGGTGATTCATACAAAATGCTTCCATTTCCAATACAAAGACACCAAAACAACACAATATTGGATTATTTTCCAAGAACTATCAAGGGCATATGTAAAGCCAGATAACATATAAGAGACTGATTAACTAATAATTGAACATGTCATTCCACTGAGAAATTTCAGCAGGAAATACAGTTTGAAAGGAGGCTTGGAGGTGAGGAAGGGCTTTCCAGCTAACAGTTATACCCATAAATTCTCATTCTCTTAAATAAATTTAACCTAAACCAGGAGGAAGATGAGCTAATTCATGAACAAGTACACAGACGAGAATCTGCAAACACATGCATGGGTGGGTGGCAGCTTCACACACAAGAAAAGACACAGGCAACAACACAGCAACAACATTGCAGAATAATTTGCAGCCAAAGTATTTGTGGGTTTGTGTGTGAGAGATTGCGTTACAGCTTTTTTTTTTCCCAAAATAAACTTTTGGCTGAAATATTCCCAGACAGATAGAAATAACACTGCACTGCAATGTTTTGCCTACCCCTTGTTTCCCATTATTCCTAATTGACTTCTTCAAAGAGCAGGCAGGGAAAAAACAAGTAGTTTATACAACAGTGCACATTCAACATAGAAAGTTCAGATAAGTCATATATGTATGTATCTCCAAAATCCATGGGTGACATAATCAAATGTTAACAAGTTATAAGGACTTAAGTTATTCTGCTGTCTTACTACATGGAGCAGATATTTATTGCGTTTTTAAATACTTTTTTGAAAATTTCCGGGAAAAAACAAGGCAAGCAAGCTACAGCTATTGTGGGATTGAATGAATCATGCATGGTTAGAAAAATTAATACTAATACTACGGTTAGAAGGTTTGACAGTCTTTGCAATGATATAATAGAAAAAAAATTCAAAAATTAGTATAAATAAAATAAATTTCATATGACAAAATAATCATTTTAGAAATAATATTTTTGCATGTAACATATTATTTAAGCATGAGGATAAAGGGGAAAAAGTTGCTTTCATGTTCTTAAACCTAAGATTTCCTTATTTAAGAAATAAACTCGGTTATACAAAAAAAAGAAAAATATGTCAATTCAACACACGATCAGGTAGTGCTTTATTCCCTTTTACCAACATTTTTCAGAAAACATTTATTTTCATTTATTTACTATGCACTCTGTGTTTCATTATAATAGATTATTAAACTTTTTCAGTACAATTAAAATAATCTGAAAGAGAATCCTGAGCTAATATACCTTTAGGAGTATATTTATCTAATAATTTCATTTTAAGCTTAAGTAATGAATAAATTTCCTAATCTCCGCTTTAAAAATGTAGAGCAGAAATTCTATTTTAAAAGAAAGTAACTACTCCACATACCTGCTTCTATTTGTGATAATATGAATCATTACTTTTGTTACAGAAAAGCATTTAAAATATACAGCTTTTAAATTGCTGAAGAAAAATTTCGTGTTAACCTCTCTTTCACTTTTATACTGTATTACCATTCTTTCACAGCAGTTAAAAACCTTTTCATGACATTTCTTGAACTATCCAAACAATGCTATTAAGATTTTTAAAAAAGAATTAATGAACTGAGTAATGAGCAGCTGGAAGCACTCAAAACAAATGAATACATGTATTTTGATTGCCTGTTTCTTACGAGAGTTAAAACTCCTTTCCTGATGCTGATTTTTAAAAGTTCACAAATAGCTAGCAGTTAGCTGCTGTGGCTTATTTTGGTTGTTTTTCTTATTGTTATTATTATTGTCCATTTTTAATAAGTGGGTACAGGATTACTAGTTGCAAGACCAAGATTTTAAAACCAGTCCTGCATCTTATATTTACATAAGATTAGGAAAATTAATTAGCCTAAAAACAGTGAAAACTACAAAATGACAAACATGGGGGGAGATATTATTCACTTTTGGTTTTATTATAATTATTATTTCATAATATGCATCCCAGAAATACAGCTTATTATTCAGCTAAGTTAATAGATTTATTTGATTTTCATTGACAAGATACTACATACTCCCTAAAAAAAAAAAAAAGAAAAGAAAAAAAAAGCCTCCCTGATAGGTTTACAGAGACAGCATAGTCTGCTAGTGATAGGTATGTACACATATTCCTTATTTTAGCTCCATGAAGAAAAGATGATTATTCAACGCCACTTTTCAACAGTGGGTGAAATCAGATGAATTCATAGTCTTTTCAAACAAGTAAGTAAGTATGGTGAAAGGACTCATGGGATGTTTAGAGGCACAGAAAGCCCAGGAAAAAAAGTGCCTGAATCTAGACAGTACCACTGTTGACATCATTTGATGCTGAAGTTAGGTCATGTTATTAGAATGAAGACCAGAGCCAAGTTTATGGCTGGCCTGGTATCTATTATTAATAGATCACACTTCAAGCGCTAATGGGACTTTTAAAATAAATAGACAACCTCAGCCGGGTGCGGTGGCTAACGCCTGTAAACCCAGCACTTTGGGAGGCCAAGGTGGGTGGATTACAAGATCAAGAGATCGAGACCATCCTGGCCAATATGGTAAAACCCCATCTCTACTAAAAATATAAAAATTAGCTGGGCATGGAGGCATGTGCTTGTAGTCCCAGCTATTCAGGAGGCTGAGGCAGGAGAATTGCTTGAACCTGGGAGACGGAGGTTGCAGTGAGCCAAGATCATGCCACTATACTCCAGCTTGGTGACAGAGCGATACTCCATCTCAATAAATAAATAAATAAATAAATAAATAAATAAATAAATAAATAAAATGAATATACAACCTCAAGAATACCTGTGAGTTAAATCTCTCTGTCTCTGTATCAATACCTACTGATTTCCAGGCAAAAGAACTTATGTCAAGCCACTTTCAATCTTGGTGCCAGAATTGTTGGGAGGGCTATTAAAATATCATTTAAATGTTTTTAAATCAATAGAAAGCTTTAAGAAAAAGTCATATAAAGATGACAGGGAAACCGCTGCTTCTTGGATGATTACTAGGGTCCATGTAAAGACTCAATGAAAGAGAGTTTCACATGACTGGGAAGGCTGGTGAGTCCCCAACTAAGCTTAGGTATTGGAGGCAAAAGCCTCTAAAGAATTTACAAAAGATATTGTACATAACCAGCTCTATTCAGCCTGAGTCACAACTTTTCAGAGGATGGGCTGAAATTTTTAACTAGTAACCAGCATGAATGTGTTCTACCATGATCTACAGACATGAGTGATTCTATACTAAATAAAATAGTGGAGGAAATTGAGCTTATTAAAGCCAATGCTTCCTTCAAAATTATGAGTCCTGAGCTTCCTCCAAAAATGAAATGAAATAAGCACTTTATTTGCATTAAGGCAATATTCTCGCCTTTTCAAGTAACAACTTGAGTTCTTTAATCTGGACTAGCAGCTCCTGATAGAGATCAAAAGTAGGTAACAGACTTGTATCTAACATACTTTAGACACTACAGCGAAAAAAGCAGATTTGAATAAATCATGATCACAGTAAATTCCTGCCATGGCATTCTAATGCATTCAAGACACAAATTGAAAATGCACAGTAATATTTTTCCTTAAGAATCTGTTGGTTTGCAATTAGCTCCCCAACAAGGTCTGGGAAGGCTTGCCCATTCTATACTTCTAAGGAACATCAACTTTGTCCTCCTATTTTCATTAGTCAGGAATTTACCTCTTAAAAACACAAATTGGTGTGAATTTTCTTTTGATGGTTTCAGATCTAATTTACCATGAATATAGCAAGCTCATCGTCACTTTCAAGGACATCCACCATCATTAAAACTAAAGGAATATCAATAAGCATTCTTTCATTAATATAGAGATTTAATTCCACTGATTAAACAGGTCAGTTTAAAGGTAAATCGAGGTATCTGATTCTGCTCAAAAATATTTCTTAAAACATTTAGAGCAACTCTCAAGCATCTTATAGAAACACAAAAAAATGGGAAAAGGACATTTCAGAAATGTCTGCATTGCATACTACATCAGTAAGTTTTGAGGGACTCCTAATTATGTTTCTTGTATTTCCATATGTAAGGAAATTTCCCCACAAATGGGAATAATCAAAACAAACTCTGGAGCCTCACTGATGTGGGCAAGCCTCTGGGTTTTGATGTGAACTGACTTTGAAAGCCTAGATCAGGCATTAAGAGGACTCTGAGCATGGCTTGGGATGAGCAGTATATTAACTTATAGTTATAATAACCTAGTAGTTATTTTAGTGAAAGAATTTATAACTACTTCAGGAAACAAGGCAAAACTTCAGATTAATACTATATGTAAACGAAAGTTAAGCCAAAAATGGCTAAAGCCAAACTATGGGGTTGTCAAGTATCAAAATCATACAAGTTTATTTACATTTAATCTTATAAAGACTGGTCATTGATTATTTCCAATAAAATGGCAGTTCATCATTCCAGATCCCTAGAAAGGAAAGTATTAACTTTGGTCCAGAAACCTGCTGTGAAACAAGGCAGGGAACATTCAATTATTACATTAAATAACACGTTCCCTTTGAAATAAACCCTACCAATTTTAATTAAAAATCATTTCCCTCAAAATAAACAAATAATTAATCACGACCATAAAATAAAAGCAGAATGTTAATGAATGTATTTGATGACTTTTCTTCCCTGCTGTTTCTGGGTTTTAGCAATAATTTGCTAAATTTAGGCAGTGTAGAAATATGATTCTTGATTGTGGCATGTTGGTGGTTTAATGTCTATTGACAGCGCTTTAATATTCCTTTCATATCTTAACAGCAGAACAGGGTATAGAAACTATTTTAAAAATTATATTTGACTACAGTCTTCTAAAAGAAATTTCAATCTTCTCATAATTCTAAGTTACAAACAAAATATTACATTTTAAAAGAAAATTTTAAGGTGATTATTGAGTTATAATATTTATATTATATATATGTTATATATAACATATTATAACTCTATAATAGACTGATATAACTCTATTATAGACTGATGAAACACACATATTATTGTTTAGAATTAAGAACCAAGGGAAGAAAAAGAACCCAACTGAAGATAACCTGCACAATGTTATAATAATAAGACAAAACTCCAGGAGTAGAATGATAGTTAAGTGGCAGAAAGGTTATAAAAAAAAATAACAACATCAAGGCAAAACTTTAGATTCCTAATTTAGAAAATTAAATTTCATTTAAAATATAATGAATCAATACCAGGCATCACAGCTGAGCCTAAATAATACATTTGGAAATTAATAATGATGTATGTTGAAATGTCATACATCTTAGTTCTGTTTTTTTTTTTTTTTTTTTTTTTTTTGGTAGAGATGGGGTTGGCTATGTTGCCCAGCCTGGTGTCCAACTCCTGAGCTCAAGGGATCCTCCAGCCCTGACCTCCCAAAGTGCTGGGATTACAGGCACAAGCCACCACACCCAGCCCCTATATATCTTAGTTCTAAAGGAAATTATTCACTCACAGTTCAAGCTAACTGCATTCAGAATATTCAAAAATTTGCGTATTAAAACAACCATACCAAAAAAAATTCTTTTCATAGATGAAACAAATAGGATATGTATAAATAAATATAAATAAATATTCTTACGTCTTTCTTTTTCTCTTTCTCTCTCTCTTTCTCACACACACACACATACAAAAGAACAACTGTATGCTTAATACTTTTAAAGATCCCTCAAACAAAAACTGTAATTATTAATGTAATCCTTTTTAATTATGGGATTTCCTAAAATTAGCAATGTAAAGAACTGAGGTAATTATCTGGATGTCCTCAAACAAAACATGTGGCTTCAAATGTTGAGTGTTATTGCAAATATTAGTTGAGTTTTTTAGACACTGAAAGCTTGGATCAATTATAGGATATGTGTTTGTGTGTATGCATGTGTTTACACATGCTATGTGCATGCCTGGAATTATCTCTTAAATAGTTGTAACTTTCCACTGTGCTGGGAGATAAGTGGTTTAAGAGTGAGTCGAATGCTTTTCAGAAATAGGCTTTAAAAAATCATAAAAATAAGCTGCTATATCCAAACAATGACTGTGAAAGCATTTATAATTCAGCCCATTATGTTCCTGGGATTATACTGTCCTGTAATGACCTACAAAACAGGAAGACCTCATTGAACATTAACAAGATTTTTTCTATCTCTCTGGAATGAAAAATGCCTGCTTTTTGGCTTCTGTTATGTTTTTTGTAAACACTTATGTAAAATGGGAGCCCTGCTAAATATGTGTTGAGAAGAGATAGGATTTCAAATGGATAACTACTAGGCACTAGGTACCCCAAGTGTGGGGAACATCAGAGGGGTCTCAAATGTGCCCTGGCCAACAACAAGGTTGCACCCAGTGCCTCCAAATCAGTCATTTGCCTTTTAGCAACAAGGGTATTATACGAAGCACTAAATCGAGGGACCCAGAAGGTCTAAAGATTTATTAAAATTTTTTGAAAGACTCCCGATACCATCTCTGCATACAATGACCACAAGGGCTACAGCAAACAAGGTATTTGAGACTGATGAAACACACATATTATTTGTTTAGAATTAAAAACCAAGGGAAGAAAAAGAACCCAACTGAAGATAACCTGCACAGTGTTATAATAATAAGACAAAATTCCAGGAGTAGAATGACAGTTAAGCTGCAGAAAGGTTATAAGAAAAATAATGATATCAAGGCAAAATTTCAGGTTCCTAAGAAATGTCATTAGATATCACTTTGTGCAATAGAGTGACTAAGTAAAAGGAGATAAAAAGTAAAAGGTTCCTTTCTACTCTAGAAATAAAAATACTTGCAGGAGCACTTAAAAGCTTAATCTTTGTTTACTCTGATGTAGTGTAGACTGTCAGACATAGAATTGACTATAAAATTATCCTATTTAACAAAAAACAACTATACTATAATTCACCAAAAATTTGTTATGTGGCCATATGGAAAATAAACATACAAGAATAAGAGAAATTTCCTAGCTATCAATAACTGATTAGAAAATAAAATAATAAGTATATCATTTACAATAGCAACCTAAAAATTAAATACATATAGATATGCTTAAGACTATCTTTAAGAAGAAATATCATGGGTCTGTAACAGGAAAATATTAAAACTTCACTGTAAAAAGCCACTGGAATAAATACAAGTTGGATCAGGTTTATGAATGGAAAGAAATAATATTGGGAACATATAAATAATTCTAAAATTATTTTATAGATTAAATATAATTAAAATTAAAATCAACAATTTTGTGCTTTAATTGACAAAGTGATCCTAAAATTTACTTGGAATGATAGAAAATTAAAGGCTAAAAACTTAAAACAAGACAAAATGAAAAGCAGAAATAATTAAGGTCTAATTTGTTTTACTAGATATTTAAAAATATAATAAAGATACAATAATTAAGATTTTGACCCAACAAATTAGAGACATCAATAAAACTGAACAGATGCTTAGAAACTAAGACACTCACCCAAATGAGAACTTCATATTCAATAAAATAGTATCAAGATCAGTGGATAAAGAGAGAATTGTTTGATAAATGGTGCTGGACAATTAGTTGATAATTTAGAAAAATATAATTAGAACCTCACCTCTCAACATGAATAAAAATAAACTAAAGATAGATAAAGGGCTTAACTTGATACCAAAAGCAACATTAAAACATTTTAAATATAGGTAAGTGAAATCAGAGAATACTTTCCAGAATAAAGGCAGTGCGGAAAGCCTAAAGAAAAATACAGGTCAAGAACCTAAAAATTGTTATCTATATACGTAAAAAAAATTTAAGCTAAATAAAACTGTCATAAGTCTGGCAAAAATTCTATGTAAAACACAGAATAACTCATATAAACCAATGAACAAAACAGTAAACTCAAAAGCAAGTGTTCAACTGATTTAAACTACTTATATAAGAAAAAATACAAAAAGCTAATAAATGTACTAAAAAACCTCAACTTCAGTAGTAATTAAAGAAAGAAAAGATAAAAAGGAAAAACAAATTCCACCTAAACATGTGTCAGTTATGTAAAATGACAATTCTCAATGTTGGCCAGGGTGCGGCAGAAAGGCCATCTTTAATCAGTGCTGGAAGAAGCATGCTTTGGTGGAATTCCTAGGAAACTCAAGATAGCAGGAACTATTGGGATCTTTACAAATCACTGGCGCAGGAAGGAGGCAAGCATGGTGGCACATGTTTGCAGTGTCAGCAACTCCAGAGGCTGAGGCAGGAGGATCCCTTGAGCCCAGGAGTTTGAGACCAGTCTTAGGCAACAGAGCGAGACCTCGTCTTGAGTTAAAAAAAAAAAAAAAAAAAAAATGGTGTTGGGGGAAGAAATTACCAACATTAGAGGAATAAGCAAATAGAGTAGAATAGTATACAATCATTAAAATAGTATTTTGGAGGAATAGTTCATTATATGAGAAAATTCTAATAACGTAAAAAACAATAGAATATAAACCTAAATAAACACTTTGAAGTAGAGTGTTAGATAAGAAAAAGAAAAAGTAACACAAGAGTGAGAGAAGGAAAGAAGGAATAAAGGGAAGGAGAAGGCAAGAGGAGAGAGGAAAGAAGAAAAGAAAAAGAGAGAAAAAGAACAGCAACACCAAAAAGATGTCTAGGTGGGGAACAATCCAAATGTTCCAGCAATTATCTCTGTGCCATGAGATGTCCTGTTATTTTTTAATTTTCCTCTATAGCCTTCCATATGGTTGCAAATTCTCTACTGTGACCATATATTATTTTTATAACTAAGAAAAACATAGTCATTTTTCAAAGACAATTAAGGGTAGAAAATCCATCATGCTGCATCCCTATCAGTCCAAAAAAGAATTGGACTCTGAGACAGGGGGAGTTAAAATAATGAGAGTTTGGCTATATTCCCGGGATGCCAAACCAATGGGTTAGTTTAATTAACTTGAGGAGAAAAGTCAGTCAATGACTTTTGAATTAGTCACTGAAAAGACTGAAAAGTTCACGCTGGCATATTAGAGACGCACCACTGGGGTGAAGTGAAGTAAAAGTTGATGATGCCATGTCACTGATATTTCTAGAAATGGTCTAAAAGCTAACTGAGAGTTATTTCTTTGGTCCTACCTATCCTAACAGGGAGAGTGAACTCCTAGCATGGTCCTGGTATATTTTTGCTGCTGCAGGAACAAGGCTCTCCCCATCTGTCATGCACATACCCAAAACATGACATTCTTTGGTTTTCTTCCTGTTCCTAACTAGTAAGTATGAAATAACTGCAGTGGAATTATTTCGCTTATTTTTTAAACAACTTTTTTTAAACACTCATTTTTCCCAGGGTGAGTTTTCGAGCTTGAAGATATTCCAGTCTTGTCTTTCTTCACATCTCCACTGTCTTGAGCCTGCTTATTAGCACTTCTATTCAAATGTTAAGGGAAAAGAAACTTGAACTGATTATTTTTTGCTTCTCTGCTAAAATCCACATTTTGAAAAAGAGGTTAACAAAGATACTCCAGCAGGGTTTTAGGAATTCTGTTTGCAAAAATAAAATGTGTTGTAAAGAATGGAGGGTGGAGGCTGAATCTAACTAAGTACACCTGAACATCTTGCAGATCAAGCTGTATGTATCCTGAAGCAGTGGCTTAACAAATAAAAAGTTGTGGGTGGAATTGTTTCCTTTATCCACGCTATTCATTTTCTCCATAAGGGGACTTATACATATAGGAGGTGATTAGAATGCATGATAGCACAGATCACATCTGCCAAATGATAAACTCTAGCCACCTTTATGAAATATTTTCCCAGTAAGCCACTTAAGTTCACTGAACAAAAAAGCTTTTTTTCTTTAATAAGTTAAAAAAACAAACTGCTTCATATATTAATAAATGCACACATGTCACTAGGATAAAAAAAATTCGTGGTGGCACCTGGCTTATTCTACAAATATTTTTTCTAGTTACCTTGTTGTTTTGTACTCTATTAAGCTATAATCAGAATTGTTACTATCTGTTATTAGGAGACTATATTATGGTTTGTCCTCAGCCAAGTGGCATGCTTTTAACTGTTAAAAAAATCCACAGTAATGTCAGGTATTTACCAATCTCAAAGAGCATAACCCTATTTTTAAATCTAAACCTGTTTTAACTTCTGTCACTTGAATAAAACAGACATTGAATTCTTTGCTATTTTACAAATGTTGTTATCCCTTTCGGCCTAGATATGCTTGTGTTTGAAGGATTTAAGGAAGAGTTCCATAAGCCTAGATCTTCAGCTGACTTTCGTTTTTCTATAGTCTTTGGGCTGAAGTTAAGAAGGGGGTAATATCAGAGTTGGCAATATTTTCTTGAGTTATTAATTTTTAAATTTCACATTCAAAAGAAATGGCAGTGGCCTCAGCACAGATCATTTCTTTTGACAGAACGGAAAGGGAAAGAAACTCATATATATTTTTGAAACCTCCCCAGTATGGCACACCGTGACTGGTGATCAATGGATCCTCATGCTTTGATATGTTACAGCGGGAACTTTCAGAAATGACTTACTGGGTTGTACATCTGATTGAACAACTGCTCAGCTTGCTACATTGCAAAGTTGGGGAGGCATTGAGGCACAGACAGGGAAAGAAGGAAAGATCCAGAAAAACAGCATTAGCTCAACAAATCCAGTGCATTCGCACAGACGAGTTGGTCGTTAAAAAAGAAGAAATTTCAGTTTCTAAACATTCCACAGTGAAAGTGAGATGCTCTAGGGAAATACAAATGTTGACTTTGGCTCCTAAAAAAGAATAGCTGGAATAAGAAATTTAAGGTTTGTGTTACTTTCCCTTTCTCAAGTTAAATAACCCATGAAATAAAGAAAGCTGTCCACTTTTGATGATACATGAAGTGCTGGCCTCCAGCAATGAATCAGAAGAAGTACTTTTGGCCAAGTCTGCAATTTATTACCTGAACTTCAAAGATGGTAATAATAAAAGATTAATTAAATCTTATCATTGAATTTATAGCTCTTCTTTTATATTAACACAAGCCTGAATTTTCTATTCGGTCTATCTTCAGAAAAATACAGATTAGCAAACAGCAGGTTAGCAATAGCAAAGTATTAGTCAGACTTTACTGGATTAACTTAAATGGGAAAAGAAAAAAAAATTTAAATCAGCAGGACCAAAATACAGTATTATCCATTGCCTATTACCAGTTTCTACTGTTGTCTCCGGATTAATAGAAAATATAATTTTCAAAGATATTCTATTATGTTCCAAGTGCTTTAGAATCTGTAATGTTTTCTTGTCTATTTTGTGTTGAAGATTTAAATTTTTGTGGATTTCAGTGTGCTGAATATTATTTTAAACAGCACTCTCAGGTTATATTTTCTAAATACCTGCACTATTTATCTGGGGCTCAATGTCAAGGTGTAGAAGGTGAAACATTGTAGAAACTATTACTTTGCTTTAAGCTAAGACACACTTTTTAAGAGCCTCTATTACTTTTTCCTTCAACTTGAATGAAGTAAATGACAATGTTATCATGGTTTAAAGAAACTCCCTCCTCAGGTATAATATTAATTGAAAAATTACTAAACAGCATAAATCACATTTTGAATTGCCATTGCTTCTCAATTGATTTCTAACCACATAGGGTAAATTTACTCCCCCATTCTGAAGCTCAAATACTCTTTTGAAAGACAAAATGATCAATACGTCAATTATCAGCCTCTTCTCAACTCTTGCGTGTCTAAGATTGATGAATGCACTTAATTACAAAGCACACTCATAATTTGCAATTATGCATTATTTGGTTAGTATCATTTTATCAGCCTCACTAATATCAGTAAAAATTTCCTCATACATGAACATTTATAAGTAGTGGGATGGAATGTATAAGGGAGTTCCTTTTCTGCCTACAACCATTTGTCATCACAAAGTATTGAAGGCATCTTAAATTAACACAGTATAATAAAGGGTTAAAGTAATCATGTGTCTGAATGTTCTCCACAAACTTTTATGTAAAAACTCCCTTTACCAATGTCAAGCATTGTTTACAAGACAAAAATAAGTTTAAATCACCATTTGGATTTCATTGCCACTGGCAGACAAGGTTTCTGTTCAACGACACACATCTACAATGTTGTGTAGATTTTATAGGAAAAATACCTGGACGCTCACAAACCTTGAGCAAAATTCCATTGGGAATTTTTGGTGTATTTATGACATAATAAAACTATTATGTTTTCAGCTTTCATTTAGTAAACTTTTATATTTAATTCACAAGTCACGTACTCTTTTATTTAAAAAGAGGCCCAGACACACTTAAGCTTTTATAGCTGCTTATTTTTCCATGAGTAAATGATGTGTTTATATGTATATTCATATACTGTTGGCTTATATTTTCAAATATTTCATGTAGATCTCAATTTTTTTAAGGTGATGGGTATTTGAGGTTTTTACGGAACTATTTATTAGCAGAAATTAAAGACTACTGAAAAAATATTTTAAACTTTTGAATTTAGTTAATGCTAGACAGCCAAAAATAACAAAATAGCATTTGCAGGTTAGACATAAATATATTTAAATTATAATTACCCTATTTAAACTCACTGCACTATGCATTTAGGAGATAGTGTAAGCAAAGATTATGTATATACTTAGAAATAATTATCTTTTCATAAATGAAATAGGTCCTTTACAGCAAGACAACCATATTTGTTACTTTAATTCTAGTGACTTGGTAGAATGTTAAAATGCTGTCAAGAATAATGCTACAATGTTTACAGGATTTGGTCTGTGAATTTCAGTGTGTGGTGTCTACCTGCGAGTCAAAGGAAACCACACACTCTGAGTGATCTCAGGGGCAAACCACAGCTATGTTGAAAGAAACTATACTGAACTGCATAAATGTTGATTTATTAAACTAGTCAAGTCATTACATGGAAAGTATAAGCATCAATATGTGAATCTCTTCCTTTTAATTACTAGTGGATTTCGAATTCCCATAGATGATTTACACTAAAAAGGAGGGTGTCAAGCATGTACCTATAGAAATAATAAATGGAGCCCCCTGATCTCCATAACAATGGCTCATCAGAGTAGGTGGAGGACATCTTTCATGCCCAGGTCTATTTGAGGCCATCTTTCTTCTCGACTCAGCACACTGTGACTAAGGCAAAATAGTGCAGGGAATGGTCATAAGGAGCCAATGAATTTCTCTCTTTCACAAAGCTAGCTTAGAGCCTGCCTTATGATCACAAAACTTTTATTAAATAAAAAATATTTTTCATAAGTTCATCCCTTAATATGCATATCATAGATAACATTTTGTAGAGCACATTTATATAGATCAGGAATGTATGTCATATACCGAATACATCATAGCCAAGTCAATCTCCATTTAAACACCCTCAAATGGGCAACTTAAATTCTTTTATTTATTGTTCAAGATTTCTGCCTAACTAAATATTGCTTGAAATAAGTGAGATGATGAGTGGATTGGGAAATATATTTTGCAATATAGAGATTTTCTTGCTGTTTTGTTATTAAAGGATTTGATATGTGTATTTATCTTTTTCTGTATTAGCAAGTAGACTTTCTTAGTGTGAAATTTCTCATGACAATTTCCTAAAAATCTCTGTAAAGTGAATACCATATAGTAACATTTCAGTTATATATTGCATCATACAAAATAGTATATTAAATTTTAAGATATCTAGAGTAATTCCTTCACAGATATGTGATTCCTTCACATCCTTGACCATCCATGTCATATTTTTCATAACTTTAGCCAACAAATCCCCATCCCAGTATGTGCTATGAATTATACATAGTCAAATTGTATTATATGCTTTGTTTGATTGTTTAGATTCTTATCATCTCTTTTGAATAAGTTTATGAGTTGTCAAAGGGAAACAAAATGCTTAAACTCATAATGTTATGAGTTTTATGTGAACAATGAGTGCAGACATACCAAACAACACAGGGAAAAAGTCAAAGTAACAATGCATGACTGGAAATGCACTCCACAAAAATGTCTGGGTCAGAGAAAACATGTTAATGCCGCCATGTAAATATCCTATCTCTTTTCCAAAGCCTTCTATCTACAACAAGCTTTCTTAGACAGTAAGGCCATTTTGTTCAAATATAAATAGTCATTCTACAGAGATGGGACTTGACAATTTTGGTGAACTTCTAGAAATTTAACAATGTCAGAAAAGCTTTTTGCAAAGTTCTGATACAAAAAAATGACCTACATCTGAAAGTAGCAAAAGTTTATTAACATCTAATGTGGCTTCTGGATTCTGTGATTTGTTGAAAACATTTCTATTTTTCTTTGTTGATAGTTGAGATTTGCCCAGAGAGTAATGGCTGGTTTTTATAATATTTTTAACTTCTGCTACTATTTTCACCTATTTTTCAAGTTTTTCTTAAACAGGAAACCTAAGATAATTTTTCAGGTTTACAGACAGATTTGATAGACTTCTTAGCAATAAAGTTAAGAGTATTTAATTAATTCTTTTATCAGCAGACAGCAACAGATAAGAGGTTTGTTTCTTTTTAAAAATGTCTCTTCCTGTTCCATTTTATAAATTCGTTTTTAAATGAGCATGATTTTTTTTCTTAGACTTCACTTACCTTTTTTAACTGTGCTTCCAATTTGCTACATTCCTCTTTCTTTTGTTCGATGGCTATTTCTAGAGATTTTAATTTGGAATCCCTTTTCAGCCCTGCAGAGGCTAATGAAGATGCATGTTCTTTGAGGTCAATTAAACTAGACTGAAAGAGAAAGAATGTGAGTGAGTAAAACATTGAAATTTCTACTAGCAATGTCTTCAATTTGAACACACTGATTCTATACATAGCAATAAAGTGTGTAGCAGACAGAAAGGGTAAATATAATCTTACTAAGGTAACAATAGTCAGCTCTGGTCAGGAAATTAAAGTTGGCCAGCTTACAGAACGAGTAGGATCTAATTGCTGTAGAATCAAATGTGACCAAATGATGTGGTCAGTAAATGCATGTATCAAGTCTCAAAGTCATGCTAATAATGTAAGTCCCAAAGTGGTCTTTACATGTCATAGCAAAACAGACACTCTGAACCTTCCATTTACATTTATTGCTGTCAGACTATGCAGACTCTGAGACAAATATGAAAGAAAATACTGGCTTTAATGCATCCGCTCCCAAGATCAAGTCAAATATAAAAGAAGCCTCCTATTACATTTTTATCAAATTCCATTTCTTTAACAGATAAATGATTAATGGTTTTACAAACATCTTCTGGAAAATCAAACATAAAATTATTTTAAAATTTAGAGTAAACTTCATGTTCGCGTCCTTTGCGATCTAGATTTGACAGATATGATGAATCTTTCCAACTCAGACATGGGGTTACCTAAATTGTTCCAGTCACTAATCATGTCCAGAAACCAACAGGTTCCACATATAGTTTGAATTCCAAAAACTACAGAAATAAATAACTTGCATATATCACTGAACATAACTTTGCAACCTAAAAGAACAATGTTTGTCATCAAATATGAAATAGCAATATCTAACTATGTGACTCAAATGTACAGGTTTTACCCCAAAACAGACTCCATGTATTTCCTTCTTACTCATTCGCATCACCTAAGAAGATACTAAAGACACAATGGTCTCTCTGTAAACGATGTTGGCTAATAATTTACACTGGGTTGCTTCATGGACACTGGAATGACCTTGATGATAAAAGTCACCAGCATCCAGCAAGGTGCTTCTAAAGCCCTCTGAGGAACAGGTGAGCCATTCTCATTCTTCACATCAGGAAACTGAGGCTCACAAGAGCTGAGCATCTTGTCAAAGGTCACTTAGCTAGTAAAGGCAGATACAGGTCTCAAACCCAGGTCTACAGTTCCAATTTCAATGACCTTTGTCATATCATTCCCACAGAAATAACAAAGGATATTATAATCCAGTCACTTTGTCATAGTGAAGACATATCATCATGCCAATTAAATTATAAGCTCCCTGCTGATGGCAACTGCATATTGTTTTCCTTTATAAATTTTAAATTGCCAGATGCAATGGCCAGTTTTAGTCAACTTGGCTAGGCTCTAATCCCCAGTTATTAATCTGGGAGTTGCTAATAGAAGGCATTTTGTAGACATGACTAAAATCTACCATCAGTTGACTTTAAGTAAAGGAGATTATCCTCAGTATTCTGCGTGGGCCTAATCCCATCAATTGAGAGGCCTATGAGCAGAATTCAGGTTTCCCTGAAGAAGAACAAATTCCACCTATTGATTGCAGCATCAGCTTCTGTCTAAGACCGCCCAGTCGGCTTTTGCTGATGGCCTGTTCTGTGAATTTTGAATTTGCCTAGCCTCTGTAACTGTGTAAGCCAATTCCTTATGATAAAGTTCTTAATCTGTAGAAAATGTTTTAACGTGGTTCTGTTTTTCTTGCAGAACCCTGACTGACACACCCAGCCCAGTGCCAAGCACATCATGCAGAAACAACAAATGTTTACCAAAATGTCTATCTGAAAGTCATACAATGTTGACATTATTTACAAAACTACTTTCACTTACAGCTTGTGCTCCACCACTTCATCAAGATCTCTTTTCATTAGAAGTATATACATTGATTTTAAGATGCAAACTGACAAATAACACTTGCAACCGGTGAAGAATGCTATAAACAAAGTCAAAGCTTCCATATCTTCTGTCGCATACAAACGACAGTCATCACAGATCCTCCAACTCAGAATCAGCAGTGAAAGCTAGGAAGAGAACTCCATTCTTTATTTTCATAACAAAGAAATAAGCTCCTTTCTAAAAAACAAGTAGGTTTAAATTTTAGGAAATATGGATTTTGTTTCTGGGTTTCCTCAAAACTCCTCTTACTCATCCATTCTTTTCCTTCTTCATTTAGATTCCTAATTTATTCAGGACTGTAGTTTGTGTGGAATTATCAGTACCACATGAGTGAGGAAATACTGCAGAGCTAGGAGATAGACAACTGTGCTGTGGTACCGTCCAGCAGGGTGAAAGGCCTGTAACAGCTCTAAAGAAGATGGACAGTTACAGCAGACAAAAGTAAGTGTGAAGGGGCCAATTGCAGGCAATCTCCACGTATCTCAGAGTTGTGAGGATTAAATAAAATAATGTGTAATTCCTGCTTCTCATACTTCTCCACCAAACTATCCCCAAGAAAACTGAGAGGGTTACAGGGATCCCTTGAAGAATGGGGGAATAGCCCAAAGTATCCTCTTCATAACCCCCAAGCAAGAATTTCTTTAACGTATAAGATTTTACTTTAAAAACACAGGTGGCATTTATATTCTGTATTCATGTTTGCTATGGTATAAAAATACAGCTGTAAATTATTTACTATAATGTAAAAATAATATGCCAGAAGAGCAGCCACATTCAAGCTCTACCTTGGGGTCCAGCATGGTACCACATCTCCTAATCTGAGAGTATTGGGTGGTCCCTTTGAAAAGTACAGACGAATGTAAAGCACTTGACACAAGGAATAGTACAGAGCAGACACCCAATAAAGTAGAGCTATTATTATTATCATCATCACTGCTGTTGTTATCTCAAGCAAGGGATCATGGGCCTGTGAAAAATATAGAATCCTTTAAGCCACGCAAATGTGGTAAGACCTAAAGAAAAGTTTCAAGGAGCTACATTGTATATGGTTAGCAGAGCTGAGAAGATAGGCATAGGGCATCACAGATGAAGGAAGTTACAAAAAAAAAATTCCTTTAAATTCAGGCAGCTTTACAAAAGAAAGGTTACCACATTCCCCAAGCCTTCATACAGTGCCTCCTACTAAGTCTCTAGTCTCTTGCAGCTTCATTGAATATGGGTTTACGAGGACTATCAATGTGGTTCATTTGTTTTTCCAGACTCACCTCTTTCTCAGTCAGTTCCGCCTGTAAAGCATTGACCTTCTCTTTCAGGTCTTTGTTCTCTTTTCGGAAGGATTCTATCTCTTCTAGTCTTTCCCGATCATCTCTTTCTCGCTGTTCTTTCAAGCGTTCAATTATTCTCTCCTGTAAGGTAATTAACAAAAAAGAAGAGGTGAGAACCCATCAGTGTATATGCCAAAGCATATTGCAAAAGAAAATAAGAGGCAGTACATCTAAGAAATGCCCTACAGGAATCAACACACATAAGAAACTCAAAATTGGATTCGTGGGGAGGCTGTGCATAACAGCACTTGGGAAGGACAACCAATAACAGCTTTTGACTTGTTAATAAAAGTTAGTATCACTGGGTTGCAAAGGAACTTAATGTTCAAGTTCTGTGGCTGCTCTTGGTTCATGGTAGTATCCAGCAAATTTCTAGAGCAGCTCTAGAAGAGGGAGCTTCAGACACCAAGACTCCAGACCTACCACAGCCTCGCACAGGAAAGGGGAAGAAGTAGAACATGCCTCTTGGCTCCGCCCTCTTTGCTTAGCCTCTCCATTTGGCATCACAGAGCCTTCACTGGTTTCTGAAGACTGTTCTCTGGCTAGATGGGAATGAAGTGGGGCAGGACCCAAACCCTCCAGGACTTAGAGCTGGTACTCATTGTGAGAACTTGAGACAAAGAATCAGTCCATTGTGTATGTGATTTTCCAGTGTGTCTCAGAATGTTTACTTCTGTGTTTTTTCAATGGTTTCTTGACAGTCAGTAGAGAATCCAAAACACTGGCCGAGTTTGAACAAAGTTCAGCAGCAGCTTTATTTTATTGAGGGCTTACTACCTGCTAGGCACTGTGATGTGCTCTCCTCAGCAGCCCTCATCCCAAGAACAAGGGCAGATCCACTGCTCTTGGGGACAGTGTAGAGGTGAGGAAACCCAGAGCTCCGAGAAGCAAGGTGGCCCAGGTCATAAACAGAAGGCTTCCCACATCCCGGGCTCTCTGACTGTCAGCCACACCCATGAGACCACACTGCCACAAACATACACCTGGAGCCATTCAAGGAGGTCTGCCTTTGACTTTCACACTGAAATGAAAACACTGCTTTGTAGACTTGTTTTCCAAAAATAGGGAATGCCTGATATCAAAGTAAGAAACTTAAACACACACACACACACACACACACACACACACACGCACACGAAAATTCCATCTGCGTAAAGCCTGAGTTAGATTTCTGAAATTAGTTTGAAATTATCCATCACATATCTAAACTTCCTCTCGGATGGCCATGTTAAAAAATACTGGTGCAACAACTGTGGCCAAGGATCCTGATACTATCTTTTATATTCTGATAATTGCATAGTGCAAGACAATGCCTGATAAATAAGACAACTGTAAAATAGTATTTAATGCAGAGGGAAGTTAGTTTGAACAGTTAGCCTGTGATTTAAGATCCCCCGAGGAAGCAACCGTTCTACCCCACTGACAATAATTTATGTATCTAATGCTTTCGGCGAAGGAGGTACCTTTACTGTTTTCCAATTATTTAAAAACACTTTAAATGAAATATATTATTATAACAGAGGCGGCAGAAATATAACAAATGAATCTATTAATTGCCTATATTTGTTTCTTCCTGATTCCAGACCTAGTTTACCTACACGTGACAATGGTGAGTGGATGACTATGTGATCCACAAGAGAAGGAAATGGCCACAGTACATGGTCAATCTCTCAAGGGTTTTTAATGATTTCAGCAACTGAGCCCTTGCTGCCTTTTGCCTACGCTACAACCGATTACCCAGCCACCTCTCCATCCCATCCCTTCCACTACATGGCTGTTGGAGTGACATTTCTAAAGCTCCAAAAGGACCCGTCACCTCACTATTTGGAAACCTTCCCAGGAATCCCTCTGGCTGGATCACGTGGCATTTATTCCCACTTAGCAGCCTTCACATGGTTTCACTACGTGATCATCCTCCCAGTCCCACTTTCAAGAGGGCAGCACTAAAATCCTATGAGTCTTTTTGACCCACAGCTGGGCAAATCATCTGGCATACAACAAGCAATTAAAAGAGCTGAAGGAAGGAAGGAGAACTCAATTAGGGATCATCTTGGCTTCAAAGCAAAGGTAATAAAATTAAGCAGACATGTTAACAGCCAGAAGGTGTCAGAATCGTTTGGAAAGTAGGTCGATTTGCTCTAAGCACTTGTACTATTGACTGGGCATTGATGACAAAAAAAATCAACAAGCACTATAATGTCTTTAAGTGTTATTGATGATTCAATACTACAAAATATTTCTCCGTCAATCACAAAACCAATTTAACTGTCAGCCGCGCAGGGCCAGATGTCAAAAACATGTGTTAAAAGGCCCTAATATGCCATGATGTACTTGATTAACAACTAACTTGCAGAAATTCCAACAATGTGTTCTTGTTTTAGTCTTATTTGCATTGGCAAGCATTCCTTGTGCACTCATCTGGCTCTGCACAGGTCTAATCTATTTGTGCTTTATCACAGGGTGGGAACTAAATTACAGTGGCCTCCAGCTCCACTATCTGGCTTTCTCAACTGCTTATCTGCTATGTGGCTACAGCAAGGCTTGGCGAGACCAGCTTTATAAATACAGTGGGTTCCGTCTCTTGAGCTTCTGTGTGTCAATCCTAGAACCAAGTCATATTCAATCTTAACTCATGGAGAGGCATTATTCTTTGCACTCTGTTAATAGTTGAATAAGTTCCTGGAAATTAAAAGGAATAACATACTCCCTAGGATGCCATAATCCAGGGGAAATGGTGAATACTGCCTGATGGATTCTTTTCATCAGCCAAAAGACAGCAAATAATTAAATGTACTTAAAAATCCATGAGTTTTTATTAATCATTTTGTTTCACAGCATGCCTTGTTACAGAGGGATTCGTGCAATTAAATGTGGATAAAAATGGGACTTGTGAGCAAAACTCCATTTAAAGAAGATTGTGATGTTGCCAAAAGCAAAAAGATCTTTGAGTTTTAGTCTTATTCTATCACCTGTGAGCTACGTGGCCTTGGGATAGTCCAGAGGAGGTAGCAAAGTCTCCAGAAGGACAGCTTAGACAGGGTGGAAATGGCTTCCAGGAGCGGTGGGTTGAGAAGTTAGCATGTGCTATGATTAATTAACGATGTCTCTCTAGGCCCAGAAATGGGGGATGATGCTGTACATGTCAATATTTTTATTTCTGGGCAAGTCATTTCACCTCATTGAGCCCATTTCCCATCTTAAAATGGAAGAGCATAGATTTAGTGTTTCTCAAATTGTAGCCTTCTGACCACTTGGATCAGAACCCTTTGGTATATTTAAAAATCAGAGGTTCCTGGGCTCCACAGCAGAGCAGCTGAATCAGAATCTCTAGGAAATAGGACCCAGGAAACTGTATTTTAAGAAACCTCCTGGATGATAAGATTATTTGGATACACACAAAGGTTTGATGCATACTGGAATACTTAAAATAAATCTTCTATTATTTGTCCTAAGATAGAGAACCTTGCCAGTTCCTATCCAACGGTTTTATCTGTGCTTTTCAAACACACTAGGCATTCTGATTTTGGCACCTTTAAAAAAATTCCCTCCACATCCATTGCTCTATGTTTGCTTTTATTCTTCATCGCTATGAAAAGTTAAAAAACAGATGCAAACAGAGTTTGGAAATAAATAGCTCACAAAGCTGGTACACAGAGCTCTTTTGTTTGACTTGAGCATCATAATTTTTAAAAATCTGAACTTGAATGTTTTGAAATAGACCAGGGACCTGCAGCTTACCATAGCCACCAGTATTCCCTACTACACTTCAGCAAAGCCACATCCCTCATTTTTGTTCCCTCCCTGGCCCTTCTAGTCATCTAAGTTCTCAACTCCTCATCTGTGGTCCAATTCAGATGCCATGAGCCTGAGATTGCAGATCAGCAAACTGAATAATTCATTGTCAAGGGAGTTCCAGGACAGCATGAAACTTAGAGGTCAGCTAATAAAAATGTGTATTTTGAAGATGAGGTACTGAGACCCTGAGAGAAAAGGCTTGCCCAGGTGATGCAACTATCAAGCGGTAAAGACAGTTCAAGGGGCCAGACTCCCACAGACCTCAGATTCCTTCCCAGACACCCGCTCAGCCTCAAAGGAAGTACTTAAATAAAGGGAGTAGTTTCAGATTTGGGAATTACTTTGGGATTTAAGCTAGAATAAATCAAATCTTAATAGGGTCCAGAAAAAAAATAAAAAATCCTGCCAAGAATTCATGACATGAAAAATTATATGGTATATGTTTACTTCTGTGACTTTTAAGAAAGAAGTCAAGAGGTAGAAATGGGGTGATATCATACAACCCAAATATGCTAAATGAACACATAAGCATTAATAGTTTTTGAACAAACATCCCCTCATTCCAATTTTACAAATAAAACTAGTACAGAGAGCTCTGGAAATAAATTATTAAAAGATGAAAGGAGACTATCTTTCCCCAAAAAAGTCATCTTATTAAATAGTCTTATAAGCTTTCAAGTAAAACCTTATAATTCTTATAATTTAATCCTGAAGTTATAATCTTTCAAAGTTTAAATTGTTACAGGATTTATAACTTTATTAAACAGCAACTGTTTCTCCTCCATGGATTTTTTTAGCAAAATTAATTTGGAAATACATACTAAATATGATGTCAAATAAGGTAACTCAATGTCAAAATGTACATTCTTTTTCTTACAAAAGCCTCATTTTAATTGTTTGCTGTATTTTATTTTATTTACATCCTGGGATACATGTGCATGATGTGTAGGTTTGTTACATAGGTAAAAGTGTGTAATGGTGGTTTGCTGCACCTATCAACCCATCACCTAGGTATTAAGCCCAGCATGCATTAGCTATTTTTCCTAATGCTCTCCCTCCCCCCACCCCTCCCAACAGGCCCTAGTATGTGTTGTTCCCTTCCCTGTGTCCATGTGTTTGCATTGTTCAGCTCCCACTTATAAGTGAGAACAGGTAGTGTTTAGTTTTCTGTTCCTGCATTAGTTTGCTGACGTTAATGGCATCCAGCTCCATCCATGTCCCTGCAAATAACATGATCTCATTCCTTTTCATGGCTGCATAGTATTCCATGGTATATATGTACCACATTTTCTTTATTCAGTCTATCATTGATGGACATTTGGGTTGGTTCCATGTCTTTGCTATTGTGAATAGCACTGCAACGAACATATGCATGCATGTATCTTTATAAGAGAATGATTTATATTCCTTTGGGTATATACCTAGTAATGGGATTGCTGAGTCAAATGGTATTGATTGTTCTAGGTCTTTGAGGAATTGCTGCACTGTCTTCCACAATGGTTGAACTAATTTAGATTCCCACCAACAGTGTAAAAGCATTCCTTTTTCTCCCTAGCCTCGCCAGCATCTGTTGTTTCTTGACTTTTTAATAATTGTCATTCTGACTGGCGTGAGATGGTATCTCACTGTGGTTTTGATTTGCATTTCTCTAATGATCAGTGATGTTGAGCTCTTTTTCTTGTGTGTTGGCTGCATAAATGTCTTCTTTTGAGAAGTGTCTGTTCATGTCTTTTGACCACTTTTTAATGGGGTTGTTTGTTTGTTTCTTGTAAACTTGTTTAAGTTCCTTGCATATTCTGGAATTAGACCTTTGTCAGATGGATAGATTGCAAAAATTTTTCTCCCATTCTGTAGGTTGTCTGTTCGCTCTGATGATAGTTTCTTTCACTGTGCAAAAGCTCTTTGGTCTAATTAGATCCTATCTGTCAATTTTTGCTTTTGTTCCAATTGCTTTAGACATTTTCATCATGAAATCTTTGCCTGTGCCTATGTTCTGAAGGGTATTGCCTAGATTTTCTTCTAGAGTTTTTATAGTTCTGGGTTTTACATTTAAATCTTACAATTTTTAATAGGACCATGAAGACTAGCCCTAGAGTCATGGGTCTTTTTGTAGCTTCCTTTTTTTTTCTTTTTTCTTTTTTAATAACTTTTTAATTTAACTCCAAAAATATGTTTACCCATCTTTTTAGAGCTCCTAGGTTTTTATCATAGAGCCTTGGTTCTCAGACTAGAGTTTACATCACGATAACTTGGGGAACTTGCTAAAGTTCAGATTCCCAGGCCCTATGAGGTTCTGATTTGGTAGGTATAGATGGGGCCTAACAATAGAGACTTTCAACAGGAACTTCCTGGTAATTCTGAAGTAACAGAAGAGAAGCCTTCTTTAGGATACACTGGCCTAGGAAACCCATGGGCATTTAATCTAATTCCTCCATTCATCAAATGGGAAATTTGAGGCCCTGAGAGAGACAATTATTTGCCACGCTCACCCAGTTAATTAATGGCTCCCCAGTTAATTAGTGGCATAGGTGGGACTGGCCCCTAGGTCTCCTTCCAATTACTTCATTACCCCAGAGTTTATAGGCTACTGTAAGAGGGAATATAGGAGATAATGCTATTACTCTAGTAGGGCATCCCAGAGGAGTACCCCCACAACATCCCATGCATGTGTGGACAAATCCTGCAAAGTGATGCAGGATCAAAAATGATGAGAAAGATGAGGAAAAAGAACATAATAAAATCTATTCCCACACTTAAAAAGTTAACATTTCTTTTCTTGGTTTCAAGCTAAATTTGAAAATAATGCCAATAACATGGGCCTAAAAACTGTGCCAGCACATTCCATGTCCAACCAACAAACAAGCCGTCCCTCCTGAGAATTCCTAGAGAACTTTACCTGCACTGGCTTTTTGATATTCAGGAAGTGTTGGAGGAGAGGAGAGAGCATATGCCAACTCAACTCCAGGGTCTGATACCTACAATAGGTGCCCAGAGAATGAATGAACTAATTTAGTCAGAATGAAATGGACTAGAAATCATTTTAAAGGTAAGTAAACATCAGAATGAGCTGTTTGCCTAAAGGATTTTATTCATTCATTCATTCTTTTATTCAAATTAATCCCCTGAAATGTAAATCAGAAGGAAACCCTCAGGATGGCATCCCATCCCCTTCAACATAAAAGCCAATTTTTAAAAATCTTGTCTCACAAGGGCCTGTGAAATCTGCTGCCCTTCCTCTCACCCACACCCTTGTACTTGCTCTCCCCTCTGCCAGGGCTTTCTCCCTCCACAAGGGCTCCTGGCTCACCACTCACTTTCTTCAAGTGTTTCCTTAAATGTCACCTTCTCAGCAAGCTCCTACCTGGCCATTCTACTCCAGCACTCCCTGTACCCCTCCCCGCCTTCTTTTCTTTTATAGAAAATATTACCCTCTGAAATCCTAGGTATGTCACTTATTTATTGTCTATCTCCCCATCACCTCCACTAGAGTCTAAACTCCGTTAGAGCCAGGATTTTCACCCATTTTCTTCTCTGCTGCATCCCAAGGCTCAAAAGAGACCTGTAACATGATGGGGGCTCACTCCGCCAGTATCCAAAACTGAGTGAGCATCCCTGATGCAGGTTATGCTGGGCACAGGGAATGGAAAGATAACACACACATAGCATATGTTTCTTGGGTTTGGAGTCTAGCAGGAAAGAGAAATTAAAAACAGATAAATGAACAATTAAGAATGTGACATGAGCTCTGGGGAGTTTATGGTGTTCCTGAGACATAATGGGGATACCTAGGAGATGTCCCTAAGGAAATGATAAAATAATAATAATAGTGATAACATTACATCTACTGTTCTGAACACATTCCATATTTTCATGCATTTTCTCCTCAACATACTCCACTGAGGTGGCTACTATTATTACCCTCTTTTACAAATGAAGAAACTGAGAGGTTAAGTAATTTGTCCAAAGTAGAAAGTATCAGACCTAGGATTTGATCCAAGGCCGTCTAGCTCCAAAGTCCACATTCTTGACTACTGCACAATACAACTTCTCATGAAGCTGACCTCTCAGAAGAGGAGGAATTAAATTAGCAGAAAGTGAGGAATATCCTCAGCTGGGGAATAGCATTTAAGGCAGGAAGGAGTATGGTACACTTGAAAATCTAGAAGCCCCACATAACTAGGGAACAGAGAACCTGGAAAAAGAGAAATGGGGGATGAGGCTGGAAATGAAAGAAAGAACGAGGGAGGGAGCAGGCACACAGAGTGGGGGCTTGCCAGATCAGATGGGAGAAGGGACCCTGGGGGCCAGGTAGAGGATTTCAATTTATGTCATCATAAGAGCAATGGCAAGCTAGTGAAGGTTTTTAAGGAGAGCCAAGAGTGATGTAATCAGATGTGCATTTCAGAAAATGCCCCTGACTGGAGTGTGCCAAGTCCACTGAAGAGGGCTTGTGTGGGAAGAACAAGGACCAGCTGGGACTGAAGGTAGTGTTAGCAAAAGAAGAAAAGCAGGCACATTTAAATGCATTTGGATCAACTTTCCCCAACTCTGTTTCCCCATATCATGATTCCCCAGTTTTTGAGTGCACGCTCACCTTCTCTGACAGAGCTTCCTCTAGCGTTGCCAGTGCAGTATCTGTATTACTGGAATCCGTCTGCAAGGACTTCACTCTGTCTTTCAGGTTGGTCAGTTGCTTGTCTTTATCCCTAAGTTGTTCTTGCAAGTTTTCAATCTAAAAATAAAAATCAATATTTTGATGCATATTTGATTACATATCCTGGGCCAAAATTCCTGAAGTGGCTCTATTAATAAAAAAAGAAAGAAAAAGACCTGAAATGATAGAAATTGTCAGTAGCTTTGACTTAGACTCAAGGCCATTGTGACGAAATCTTCATTTCTCCATTTAGTTCAAGTCTGTATTTAAATGGTGATACAGAGGAGCAGAGTATCTCCCTCCATACAAAGGTAACGCCTCCTGACACATATGTAAGCACTATTATTTCTTTGTATTTCTATCGCTTTTACCAGCCTTTTAGGTCTCAAGTCGATAGGCTTGAACTTGGTACACTGAACCAGGGAAATACTATGCAAGATTAATTCATTGATTAAACGGACATTTACTGGAGAGCTCATTCTGCAGCAAGCACCATATCAGTATATGGCAGATCCCATGTAGCCATTCACTCACTTCTTTATTTCAGTATTAAAGTTCGTGATATGCCAAATGTTGTCAAGTGGCTGTTTCAAAGTAACCACATGAAAAGCCAAGTAGGTTATCACCAGCAGACTGTTAATGGGAAGAACTTGTGATATAAGTCAAATGTAGCAAGTACTAAACACTCCATTTGGCAACTAAGTCATGTGCTGGCAACCAACCAGCCACTTTTATCCACTATCTGCAGCCTGAAATAAACACGCCAAATAGCCGATTATAATGCCTGTCCAGGAGCAGCAGCAAGGACTTTCTCCTGGGCATTGAGGACATTATCATTCATGTTTTTATTCTCTGCTTTCAAACCATGTATTTCTTATCTAAGGATTTAAAAAAGCCCCACTATACAAACAGTTTATTCGTATTAAGGGTTTTAAAATGACAAGGAAAAAAAGCAGTACAACTCTAAGATAAGTCCATTCAAAATATTTGCATTCTGCACCCAGCTTTCTCAGGGAATCATTCCAAAAGTATGTTTCACAATGTACACTCAAAGAAATTTTTTGATTACTTGATTCTCTTAGCATGTATCTAGAATGGTAATCCAAATAATAATAGTAATCCCAGTAGTAATGAGGAGGAGGAGATGATTACAATGACAATGGAGGTGGCAGCAGTAGCAGCCTCAAAAATAGCTCTGGATGCAAAGACAATGGCTCTGCTGACCTTCAATCTGGAGGACATGGTCTTGGCTAATTTTTTCAATGGCTACAATGGAAACCCGTAAACTTTGTGGCCTAACAAAGATGAAATTTTTTCTTTCTTTCTTCCAGCCTCCTTCCATCCTTCGTTCGATCTTTCCTTCATTCATTTTTTTTTCTTCTGCCTTGAGATAGACAGCTTAGAAACTCAGGTTGTAGGTCAAATAATTATTCTTTTCCTTCATCAAAATGTAATGTGTTCCCATCCAGCTGCCACTGTGAAAATTCATTGCCACTCTGTGGAAAACACAGCAATTCAGAAGTACAATTCAGAAGGCATAATCACCTCCAGTCAAAACAAAGGCTTCCTCCCTTCCAGACAAATGTTCACACAAAAATACACATGAGTAAGAATATGGATGGTTATATGTCAGAATGATACTGGTTATGTGGAAGCCAGCAGCTGAGAGGACTGACCCTTGGAGACAGTGTATGTGATTACTTTTAATACACCCATGGATACATTTGTGTACACATGTGTACACAAATCCACAGTGGTTCTGAGTAAACTGATTATACCCACTGGCCCACCCTGGGAGACAGTGCCCTGGGCATAAGATGAGGACATCAGCCTTGGGGCAGTAGTAGGCAGCAATTTCAAAGGATTTTGGGCACGAGAAATAGAGGCCAAAGGAAAAGTGGCTGTGCACTTATGTCACAATCCCTGGGGCCTCCTCAAATAACCAGAAAGACTAGGGAGACTGAGGAGCAGGGTCCTACTGGCATGCAGGTAGGGGTTAAGAGCTAGAGAAATAGGGATGGTGGAGACTGGAGACATGCGATCTGTTTATCTCACATCTAAGAACCCAGCAGAAGAGCCAATTATACTGCAGGCATGACTGACTAACAGAGCTGGAATTAAAGATGCATTTATTGAGCTAGGGATGCACCACTTAAAGAAATGCTACAAAAAGATCACCAAGAATGACTCTTAAGAGAAAAAAATAAGGTACAGAACAGTGTGTAGCATATAATCTCTTGCATAAAATTTGAAACACTTATAAATAGATATATCTGGAAAAAAATCACAAGAAATTTTAACCTTTGTAGGGTAAGGTCTAGGAGGCAGAAGGAAGAAGGAGTTTCTGGTTTTCATCTTTGTACAGTTGTGTAGATTTCTGCTTGAATTTTCTAACCATGTGGGTTTTATTATTTTAAAGTGTCAATCAGGGTTATCCAGCTGGTAAAATTATGGGCCATTTTTGGTTTATATTTATATATAAAATAATAAATACTATACACATGAGTAAATAATAATTTAATAAATAACACAAATGCCTACTTAATACTAAATTGTCCAAGTTGCCAGCAGTTACAGATTGTTGGTATATTTATTTATTTTTTTAATGGGATCTAAATTTTTTTTTTTTAATTTTAGGTTTGGGAGTACATGAGAAGGTTTGTTACATAAATAAACACGTGTCAAGGGGGTTTGTTGTACATAACATTACATTGCCCAGGCATTAGGCCCAGTACCCAATAGTTATCTTTTCTGTTTCTCTCCCCCCTCCAACCCTCCCCACTCAAGTGGACCCCAGTATCTGTTGTTCCTTCTTTGTGTTCGTAAGTTCTTATCATTTAGCTCCCACTTATGAGTGAGAACATGTGGTATTTGGTTTTCTGTTTCTGCGTTAGTTTGATAAGGATAATAGCCTTCAGCTCCATCCATGTTCCCACACAAGACATGATCTCATTCTTTTTTATGGCTACATAATATTCCATGGTGTATATGTACCACATTTTCTTTATCCAGTCTGTCATTAATGGGCATTTAGGTTGATTCCATGGTTTTGCTATTATGAATAGTGCTACAACGAACATTCATATACATGTGTCTTTATGGTAGAATGCTTTATATTCCACTGGGTATATACCCAGTAACAGGATATTGGTATATTTAAACCATGGCCTATTATGCAAGTATTTAAAATCCCGTTTGCATAGCATTGCTAACTAAATGAAACTAGTAGAATCTTTAAAAAGCAGAATGTAAAATAGTATGGCATTAATTTTGTAAAAAGAAAAAATTATTGCATAGAACAAAAATGTATATAAGGAATTTACTAAAATGTTTTATTTGGCAATGGGATGACTAATGATTTTACTTCTCCTCTTCATGCTTTTCTGCATCTGCCAGTGTGTTTTCATTGAGTGTAAACAGAATAAAAAGATATTTTAAAACCAACTACAAAATATCAGAATGGTTCTTTAAGTGAGTTTGGAACAATAAGTTTTTGCTTTTTAAAAGGACTCTGCAGGAGAAAATAATCCTTTCATACTCCAAAGATGACTGAATTCTTAAAATTTAAACTTAAAAGACTAGAGAGAATATAAAATTCTGTACCTTTTAAAAAAGTACTGCATAGTTTTCTCATGTTCACAAATTGTTATGACATTTATATGAAAAATGTTGGGAACCTTTTTCTTCAAAGGGTGAGGTTGTGCAAGGTTCAAATAGCAAGAATTGGAAAATAAGCGAATTGAAAACAAGGGTTAGGATGCGAAGCCTTGGGGGTGGAAAGTGAAGGGTTTTTTTGAGAAATTTCATTTTGCAGAAATGGACACCACCTTAGCAACACAGACAACAAAGTATGAGATAGACCTGAGCACAAGGGAGCTAGAGAGAAACCCTCCCCTTGCCTTTGACCTGAGCTGCCTTCTGGTCATGGCTGGGAAGATTCAGAAGGAGCCAGTACTGATGAAGCAATAGCTGCACCTTCTGGGGCAGAAACCTGGAAAGGGGGTAAGAGAGGAGGAGAGCTCAGACCTTGGAGGTCACTTGACAACCCTAATCCTAATGGCTTTAGCTGACTTCTGAAGCTCTGCCCAATAATTAATGGGGTCCTTAACTCTGGGCTTGCAAAGCCTGAGATGGGCCAATGTTCAGCAGGGGAGCTTTGTTGTGAATTTCACACAAGTGTAGTCCTCAGCACAAAAGGGGCCATTGACTAACAGCCACAGCCTCCTTGACTCCACATCTGCTCCTCTTTCCATTTGGTCTCCATGCTGCAGCCAAAGGTAACCTTCCCAATATGCAGCTCTAACTGTATGACTTCCTTCCTTAGAACCCTTCAATGGCTCCCCATTGCTCCCCAAATAAAGCCCAAACTCCCTGATATCACACATGAGGCCCTCCAAGGGATGGTCTGTGTGATCTTCTACAATCCCTCAGCCAAGCCTGGCCCTGCCAAATCACTAGTGCTATTCCCTAGCACGAGGATCTCCTTATATCTTCCCTATCTTTGCCTATTTCCTCTTCTTGGAGCCCTCTTTGCACTCCAACTTTTCACCTATTCAAGCTCTACTCAAACCTTTAGATATCAGCACACTCCTTGCCTCCTTCAGGACTCCTTCTCCAACCCCCAAACCAGGTTAAGTCCCCTAATCTGCATTTTTCATACACTATTAAAATTGCTTCCTTACTTATCTATTTCCACAACTTGGCCATGAGCTCAATGAAGACAAGAGCTCTGTTCTACTCACTGTTGTATCTCCAGCTGCAGCACCCAATTGTTGGCAACACCACATATTAGCTTACTGAATGAATGAAAAAAGGAAGGAAGGAATTCTAAAGTGGCTTGTGTAAAAGGAAGAGGCCAGAGTAGGTGACGGCTGAGTCCCTTCAGCTCTGAGATTCTACAAAGAAGTAAAGACATAATAAAAATTGATGGAGAAGGTCTATACATAGCTTAAAACAGAGGACCTAAAACACACTTAGGCATCGTTACAGTTTCAAATATACCCAAATGTATCTTTCCGGTTGTTTTCATTAAAAAATTCCAAAATTCATTCAGTAATAAAATTTATCTTCTCTCTAAGACTTGTCTCTGGATTTTGTATTACCCACACCTAGAGTATCAGTTAATGTTATTAGCTAAAGCAACAGAAACAGCTCAGTCTGATTTTAGCAGAAAAATGGGGAAATTCACAAAACTGCCAGAAAGGCTAGAAAATCAGGGTCAGGGAAAATAGTATAGAATTGTGCCCTAAGTTTTGATGCAAGTGGTCTAGTGCAAACACTGTTGCCCCAACTGCTGAAAACTAGACATGGAGGCTTACAGTACAGTGAGCTCTGTCCCATTCGTTCTGCCTTTGGCCACAGCACCCAACTGTGTTGGCAATACTACATATTAACTTACTGAATAAATGAAACAAGTGAGAAAGGAAGGAACTCTAACAAGAGTGGCTTCAACTGACCCCTGGACACCACCACTAGCCCTGCGGTCATGCTGCCCCATGACCTTGACTTTGCAGTCCCTGCAGCAGAGAGAGGGTCCTTCAGAATCCCAACATTCCAATGACACTGGGGCAGGTACATCTAATGAGGAAAGCCAAGGTAAGGCATACAGCCCAACTGCAAGGAAGGCTTAGAAACCAAGTGTTAGCAATTTCATCTTCCATAGTGAGATGTTCTTCATAAAATCAGCACAAAGTTCGGAGTCTGGATGGCCAAAAATTATGACCCATATCCACAGCACCTAGGGAGAGTTCCAGTGTTAGCTCTTGAGCCAGCAAACTCCACCATCCTAAAACAATTGCTCTGGACTTTCTTTCTCTCAAGTTCCTACAGGCCGACAAGGTTAAGGTTTGACTCAGACACTTCTCCAAATATGGTCCCTGCAACTCTTTGTTACCAGTCTTTGACAAGACAACTACAGAAATCATGAGTGTGTATATAGCATCCTAATATGCAAGAACATGATCCATGGACCTGTCATCATGAGCAATGTATGGACAAGTTCAGGTGTTGTTGAACCCGTGTCGCACGTGGCTGGAACTGCGCACTGATCAAGTGTACAGTAAGACCAGATATTGTTCCATGACAGATTGAAAATTATTTAAAAAAGAAAAGACTTGCTTGGGGAGCATGAATGCACAGGTCTGCCAATCTCTCCCTGTCCCTCAGAGGTACCTTTTGCAGAATGCCAAGGATGCTCCTTGAGTGGAAAAGGCAAGGCTGGTTGCTACTACAGGGCCTACTAAACCATGGATTTAAACACAAAGATTTAAGTCAACCCATTGTATTAATTTTCTACTGTTGCATAACAAATTGCCACAAACTTAGCAGCTTAACAGCATCAGATCAGAAGTCTGGGCATGGCCTGATTGGTTTTTCTGCTGAGGGTCTCACAAAGCTAATATAAAGGGATCGGTTTGGCTAAGTTCCCATCTTGAATCTGGGGTCTCTTTCAAGCTCATTCAGGTTGTTGGTATTATTCAGCTCCTTGCTGGCTGCTGGCCAAGGTTGCTGTCAGCTTCCAGAGGCTATATACAAAGGCCCTTGCCACATGGTACTTCCCTCCCTCTTTAAAACCAGCAACCAAGCATTTCTCCCATATAAAATCACCCTCCTGCTTGGAATATCTCTGACTTCCCTGTCTCTGACCTCTAGCCCCAGATTTACTGTGCTCATGTGGTTAGGTAGGGCCAACACAGGTAATCTCCCTTTTGATCAACTTAAGGTCAATAGACTAGTGACCTTAATTACATCTGCAAATTTCCTTTTGCATAAAATGTAACCTAAGCATAGACATAACACAAACAGGCACATAATATGGGAACCATTCTAGAATTCTGCTTATTATGCCCATATTTTTTCTTTGAAATAAAAACATGTTGGTCTTTTAGATCTCTTAAACAGAGGATTCTGTGAGTGGAATTTATTCAAAATGGAGGAATTCTCCACTCTAATAGGATGTGTAACATTTTAATATGGCCAAAAAATAGAATAAAAATTTGAAAACAAACTTTCAGCTTATAAAAAAGTAAGTATTGTATGCAGCAGACCTCCTTCTTCCATTTCTTTTTTTTTTTTTTTTTTTTTTTGAGATTGAGTCTCACTGTGTTGCCCAGACTGGAGTGCAATGGCACGATCTCGGCTTCCCGGGTTCAAGCCATTCTCCTGATTCAGCCTCCCAAGTAGCTGGGACTACAGGCGTGCACTACCACACCTAGCTAATTTTTGTATTTTTAGTAGAGATGGGGTTTCACCACGTTGACCAGGCTGGTCTCAAACTCCTGACTTCAAGTGATCTGCCTGCCTCGGCCTCCCAAAGTGCTGGGATTAGAGGCATGGGCCACCGCAACCAGCCACCTTCCTCCATTTCTTGAACCGATCTCCATTCTTAAGCAACATAGGTTCCCAGCATTAGGGTCTATTCAGGAAACCTGCTTTAATGAGATGACTATTTAGAAGGCAACATACAGCTGTCTCCAGTCAAAAAGCGGCCTCACAACTTTCAGCTAATATAACAATGTCATGATGAGGAGGAGGAGGAGGATGAGAATGATGAAGATGATGGCCATTATTTATTAAGTGATTCCTACAACCCAGGCACTGTACTAAAAGCTTTCTTTTAGACATTTGATTTTGAGATAATTGAAATTCACATGCAGTTATAAGAAATAATACAAAGAGAGTCCTTTTACTCTTTACCTAGTTTCTGCTAATGGTAACATCTAGAATAATTATAGTAAAATACTATAACCAGGGAATTGACATTGATACAACCCAACGGCCTTATTCATATATCATGAGTTTTTATATGCACTCATGTGCATTTGTGTATTTGTGTGCATCTGTATTTAGTTCTATGCAATTGTACCACATGTGTAGATTTATGTGACCACCACCAAAGTCAAGATACAGAACAAGTCCCACACCACAAAAATCTCTTGCAATGCCCTTTTATAGCTGCACACAAATCCCTCCTGCCTCTGTCCCATCCTTAACCCCTGGCAACCATTAATCTCTTCTACATTTCTATAATTTGGTCATTTCACAAATGTTATATAAATAAAGTCGCACAGTATGTAACCTACGGGATTGGCTTTTTTCACTCAGCATAATTCTCTGAAGATCCATCAAAGTTGTTATAGTTAACAACAACTTCTTCCTTTTTATTGCTAAGTAGGTATTCCATGGCATGGATATCCAGGCTTGCTTAAGCATTTACTTGCTGAAGGACATTTCAGTTGTTTTTAGTTTGGGCTGTTACAAATAAACAACTATGAACATTCAAGTATGGGTTTTATTTTTTTGGTGACATAAGTTTTCACTTTTCTGGGACAAATGCTAACAGAGCGCAACTGCTGGGTTGAATGGAAGTTGTAATTTCTATTATATAAGATACTACTGCACTGTTTCCCAGAGTAGCTTTACCATTTTACATTCTCATGAACAGTGTGTGAATGATCTGGCCTCTCTACATCCCCACAAACTTTTGGTGTTATCAGTATTTTTTATTTTGGCAATTCTTATAGGTGTGTAGTGATATATCAATGTAGTTTTACTTTGCATTTCCCTAATGGCTAATGATTTTTAACATCTTTTCATGTGCTTATTTGCCATCTGTAAATCTCTTTCAGTAAAATGTCTCTTCAAGTCTTTTGCCAATTTTCTAAGTTTTTTGTTTTACTATTCACGTTGTGACTTCTTTATATACTCTAGGTATTAGTCCTTTGTCAGATACATGGTTTGCAATTATTTCCTCCAAGTCTATGGCTTGTCTTTTCATTTTCTTAACAGGTCTTTCACAGAACAAAAGGTCCAATTTATCAGTCTTTCCTTTCATGGATCATGCTTTTGATGTAACTTTCAGGGTTTGTTGCCTAGTCCTAAATCATGAAGATTTCCTCCTACAGTTTTTCTAACAAATTTGTACTTTCATGTTTTACCTTTAAGTACATAATCTACTTTTTGTTATTTTTTGCATAAGGTGTGAAGTTTAGGTCAATGTTCATTGTGTTACCTGTAGATATCCAATTGATCCAGCATCATTTGTTTAAAAGGCTATCCTTCCTCCACTGGAAAGCTTTTGCACTTTTGTAAAAAAACACTTAGGCTTATTTGTGTGGCTGTATTTCTGGGTCCTAGTCTGTCCCATTAATCTATATCTCTATCCTTCAATAATATCACATTGTCTTGATTACAGTAACTATATAGTAAGGCTTAATATTAGTAGAGTGAATCTTTTAACCTTATTCTTTTTTCCCCAAGATTGTTTTAGTTATTCGGGGGGTTATGCCTTTTCATAAGAAATGTATAAAAAGTTTGTCTATGTCATCAAAAACCTTTGGTGGGATTGTGATAGGAATCTCATTAAATCTATATAGTGCTATTTGAGCAGAATTGACACCTTTACTATGTTGAGTCTTCCAATTCATTAATACAATACTTATCTCAGTTTGTTTAGGTCTTCTTTAGTTGTGCTCATTAACATTTTATAAGTTTCAGCATACAGATCCTGCATGTTTTCCTAAGTTTACATCTACATATTTTCTTTGGATAACTGTAAACAGTCTTATATTTTTAATTTTATCAATAGCTTCCACATATTCTGTTGTTAGTATATAGATATGTAATTAAACTTTGTATGTTGATCATGCATCCTGAGACCTCAGTGAAGTCACTTACTAGTTCTGGGAGTGAGGTGGGTTGTTTTGTTTCATTTTTTGTCCCTTTTTAAAGATTCCTTGGGATTTGCTATGTGGACAACAATGTCATCTTCAAAAAAGGATGACACTTTTTTCTTTCCTTATTGCAGTGGCTAGGGCTGCATACCAATAGTGAGAATAGACATCTTTGTTTTTATCCTGAATTTACAGGGAATATACTCAGTCTTAATGGTGAAAAACAGATGTTCGCTATAGGTTTTTTGTAAATATGCTTTATCAAGCTGAGGTAGCTTTCCTCTGCTCCTAACTTACTAAGAATTTTTATTATGAATGGGTATTCAATTGTGTAAAGTGCTTTCTCCGTGTTAATTAACATGTTTTTTCATCTGTATCCTGTTTATACAGTGGATTATAATAATTAGTTTTGGTGTGCTAAATCAGCCTTGCACACCGGGAATAAATTTCACTTGGTCATGGCATATTATCTTTTTATACATTTTTGAATTTGATTTATGTAATATTTTGTTGGAGAGTTTTATGTCTAAATTCATGAGAGACAGTCATCTATAGGGTTGTTGTGGGGGTTTTTGGCTTTATTCTTTTTGTTTTTTAATTTGATACTGTCTTTTTCAGGTTTGGGAATCAAAGAGTTACTGCCATCATAAATTAGTAGGAAGTGTTCCCTCTCATCTCCTATCAGGGAGAAACTGAGTAAAATTAGGATTAATTCTTTAACATTTTGGTAAGATTCTCCAGTGAAGCCAACAGGGCTTGGAAATTTCTTTTTCAGGAGCTTTTTAACTACACCTTCAACGTATTTCATGGTTTTAAGACTATTTGGTTATCTATTTCATGTTGTTTACTTTTGGATACTTTGTGATTTTTTAGAAATTGGTCCATTTCTACTAAACTGTCATATTTATGAGCATAAAGTTGTCTACAGTATTCTTCTATTAGGTTAATAGCCACAGGAACTGTAATGATAGCTTCTGTTTCATTTCTGATATTGGCAATATACATCTTCTTTATTTTTCTCAGGGTTTCCAGAGATTTATCAATTTTATTTATGTTTTCAAAGAAGGAGATTTTAATGTTATTGATTTTCTCTGTTGTTTCTATATTTTCGATTTTATTAATTTTTGCTCCATTTTAATTATTTCCTTCCCTCTATTTAGTTTCGGTTTATTTTGTTCTTCTGGGTTATTGAGGTAGGAACTTGGAGTATTCATTCAA
The DNA here is from genome assembly GCF_028878055.3 of Symphalangus syndactylus. Classification (NCBI taxonomy): domain Eukaryota; kingdom Metazoa; phylum Chordata; class Mammalia; order Primates; family Hylobatidae; genus Symphalangus; species Symphalangus syndactylus. Next base: position 104,881,706 of record NC_072423.2, on the reverse strand, counting down.
GATCTTTCTTCTTTTTTCATATAAGCATCCAGTGCTTACATTTTCTTCTCAGCACTGCTCTAGCTGCATCCCACACATTTTGATATTTTGTGTTTTTCTTTTCATTCAGCTTCATGTATGTTTTTCCTTTGAAACTTCATCTTTCGACTATGGGTTACTTAGCAGTGTGATGTATAACTTTCAAGTGTTTATAGAGTCCCTTGTCTGTCTGTTATCAATTTTTAGTTTTATTACATTATGATCATAGAACATACCTTATATAAATCCAGTTTGTTCAAATTTGGTGAGATGTGTTTTTGCAATGCAGGATATGGTTTATCTTGGTGAATATTATATAGTACTTGCAAATAATGCATTTCAGCAGCTGTTGGGAATATTCTATAAATAGCAATTAGTTGATAGAATTGATCAGTTCTTTCCATATTTTTCTAATTTTCTACATTTAGTTTCCTGTATTTAGTTTCTTTATTTAGTTCAATTGCTGCTAGTGGTATGTTGAAGTCCCAAACTATAATTGTGAATTCGTTTATTTTACCTTTCAACTCTAATAGTTTTTCTTTCATGTATTTTAAAGCTCTGTTGCATATACATTTAGGATTGCTTTATCTTCTTGGTGAATTACTCTGTTTTATTACGATACAATGTTACTGATGGTCCATAGTAATTTTTTCTGCTCTGAAGTCTACTTTATCTGATATTAATATAGCCATTCTTGCATTTTAAAAATTAATGTTAGAACAGAGTGATGTCAGTAAGATGGCAGAACAGGAGTTTCCAGTTCTAATCCTCTGACAGAAACATCAATTTGAACAACTATCTATGCATGAATAACCTTCATGGATGCAAATTAACCTAGGAGTAAGTAATTATACCCCCTGAATGGAGCACAAATATAAGAAAAAACTCAGTGAAGAGAGTAAGAACAGTTTCACATTATCCAATCAGCCCTTCCCAAATCCCAGGTAGTGCAGCAAGGGGAGAGAGATACACGGGGAAAAGACAGTGAAATGAGCACCTGACTTTGCCAAGGATCCTAGCACCAGGCCTACTCCAATGAACCCTGGCTCCCCGGCTGGCCCCTGAGAAGTCAGATTCCAGGCCCACTCTATCACCAGGCCAGCCCCTGTGGGCACAGCTTTAACAATTCCCAGTGAGGATCAGCACTAGGCTAGCCTCCAAATACTCAAGACCAGGCACATATCCATAGACCCAGGCACCAGGCCTGCCCCAGCCCAGGTCAGCCCCAATGAGCACAGCCTCCAGGCTGTCCCCCATGGATACAAGCTTTTGGTCTGCACCGATAGACCCAGACAACAGGCTCATCCCTGTGGACCCCAACCAAAGCTGATCCCCATGGACATAAGATCCAGTCCCACCCTAAATAACCCAGGTTCCAGGTCTCTACCATGGACTCAGTAATGGACTTTCCCATGTAGATGCTGGCTCCAGGCCCACCCCCACATACCCATGGCTGGCCCCATGCAACCAGGTACGAGGCCAGCCAGCCCAAGGACTCTAGCAGCAAACCTGCCCAGACTCCATCTCATGGCCCCTCTAAAATCTCTGGACAGGCTAACAGGTGAAGGCCTTTCCCTGCTGAAGCCAGTCTGTAAAGACTAGAAAAGGAGTATACTTCTTCAAATGTGCAGACAAAAATTCAAGGCCACAAAAATCAAGAATAATCAGGGAAACTTGATACCACCCAATGAACAAAATTAAGCATGAGTAACCAACTGTAAAGAAATGACTATCTGTAAACTGACTGGCAAACAATTCATAACGATCATCTTTAAAAACCTTAGTAAGCTACAAGAAAACACAGACAACCAAAGAAAATAAGGAAAATAACACACAAACAATAAAGAAATACATAAAAACAAGAAAAAACAGTAAAACATTCTGCAGCTAAAGAACATGACCAAAGTTGAAAAATTCCACTGGGAGTTTTGGTATAGTTTGATTTGTTTGACCCCTCCAAATCTCATGTTGAAATTTGACCCTCAATCTTGGAGGAGGAGCCTAACGGGAGGTGTTTCACTCATGGGAGTGGATTCCTCTTGAAAGGCTTGGTGACATCCTTGCAGTAATGAGTGAGTTCTCACTCTATTAGTTCCAATGAGAACTGGTTGTTTAAGATTCTGCCACCTTCCTCTTCTCTTCTTTTTTGCCATATGGTGTCTCCACACACCAGCTCCTATTTGCCTTCCACAAAAAGTGGAAGCAGCCTGAAGCCCTCACCATGCTGACGCCAGCATCATGCTTCTTGTACAGCCTACAAAACCATAAGCCAAATAAACTTCTTTCCTTTATAAATTCCTGAGCCTCAGGTATTCCTTGATAGCAACACAAATGAACTAGGACAAAATTCAACAGCAGATTTAATCAGGCAAAAGAAAGAATCCTCAAACTCAAAGAAAGATCATTGGAAAGTACCAACTCAAAGGAAGAAAAATGTTAAAAAGTCTATGGGACTTATGGGCCACCATTAAGCAAAGCAATATATGCATTATGAGAGTCATAGAAGAAGTAGAGAAAGAGAAAGGGGCAGAAGATTGTTTAAAGAAATAATGACAGAAAACTACCCAAATCTGGAGAGGGAAATGAGTATTCAGATCCATGAAGCCAAAAGAATCCCCAATAAATATAAAAAGATCTTCACTGAGATATAATATGATTAAATTCTCAAAAGTCAAAAACAAAGATAATTTTAAAAGCATTAGGAGAAAAGTGATTCATCATATAAAAAGGAATTTCCTTAAGACTATCAGATTTTACAATAGTAATTTGGAGCCCCAACCAAGCACTGTGGCATGGCACATTCCTATACTATCAGCTAGCTACGTGTGAAGTGAGGTTGTAGGATCATTTGAGCCCAGGAATTCAACTCCAACCTGAGAAACATAGTGAGACCATGCCTGTTAAAAAAGAAAGAGAGAGAGAGAGAGAGAGAAAGGAAAGAAAGAAAGAAAGAAAGAAAGAAAGAAAGAAAGAAAGAAAGAAGAAAAGAAAGAAGAAAAGAAAAGAAAAGTAAAAAGAAAGGCTGGGCAGAGTGGCTCATGCCTGTAATCCCAGCACTTTGAGAGGCCAAAACAAGAGCATTATGTCAGCCCAGGGATTGAAGACCAGCCTGGGCAACAGAGTGAGACCCCATCTCTACAAAAAAGGAAAAAAGAAAAATTAGCTGGGTGTGGTGATGCATGCCTGTGGTCCCAATTAATAAATTATTGTAGCTATAGTTATTTTTAATACTTTTGTAGAGTAAAAAGTGATTTATGCTCCACTATTACAGTTTTAGAGTACCAAAAATGTGATCAAAGTCTTACCTTTACAGTGAGTTTTAAACTTTTTTATACTTTCATGTTTTGGTTAGCATCCTTTCACTTCAACTTAAAGAATTCCCAGTAGCATTTCTTATAAGGCATGTCTAGTGGTGATGAGCTTCTCTCATGTCAACTTAAAGAACTACCACTAGTATTTCTTGTAAGGCATGTCTGGTGGTGATGAACTTCCATAGATTTTGTTTGTCTAGGAAAGTTTTATCTCTCCTTAATTTCTGAAGGACAGCTTTGCCAAGTATAGTATTATTGGTTGCCAGGTTTTTTTTTTCTTTCAGAAATTTGAATCATATAATCATCCCATTCTCTCAGCCTACAAGATTTCTTTTTTTTCTTTTTTCTTTTCAAAGACAGGGTCTTGCTCTGCCACCCAGGCTAGAATGCAGTGGCATGATCATGGCTTACTGTAGCCTTGACCTTCTAGGCTCAAGTGTCCTTCCCACCTCAGCCTCCACCTACAGACTAGCAGTAGTAAATCCTTACCTATAAATAATTAGGATAATCAGGATAATTTAATCCATTTACTTTAAATGTAAATAAATTACCTAATCAAAAGACATAGAACGTCTAAATTGATTTTTAAAAACAAGATTCAACTATATGCTGACTATAGAAGACTCACTTTAGCTTAAAGGACACATATAGGCTGAAAGTGAATGAATAGAAAAAGATATTCTATGCAAATTGTAAGCAAAAAAGAGTAGGGGTGCCTATACTTATATCAGACAAAACAGACTTTAAGTTAAAAGCTGTCATCAGTGACAAAGAAGGTCATTACATAATAATAAAAGGGTCATTTCATCAAGAAGGTAAAACAACTATAAATATATATATATATATATATATGCACCCAACATCAGAACACTTAAATATATTAAGCAAATATGACCAAAACTGGTGGGAGAAACAGACGACAATGCAATAATAGTAGGGGATTTCAGTACTCATTTTAAACAATGAATAGGTCATCTAGACAGAAAAACAATCAAGAAACAGTAGATTTGAATAACAATATAGACCAAGTGGGCCTAACAGACATATACAAAACATTCCATTCAAAAGAAGTAGAATACACACACTTTACAAGTGCATATGAAACATTCTCTAGGATAGATTATATCTTGGGCCATCAAACAATCTTGAAAATTTAAGAAGATTGAAATCATATCAAGTATCTTTTCCAACCACAATAGTATGAAATTAGAAATCAATAATGGAGGAAAACTGGAAAATTCTCAAATACGTGGAAATTAAACAACACACTCCTGAACAACCAGTTGGTCAGGAAAGAAATCAAAAGGGAAATTTAAAAATATATTGAAACAAATAAAAATGGAAACATAGCATACAAAAATGTAGGGGACACAGCAAAAGCAGTTTTAAAAGGGAAGTTTATAATAAGAAACACCTATATTAAGGAAAAAGAAAGATATCAAATAAACAACTTAACCTCATACCTCAAGTAACTAAAAAAATAAGAACGAACAAACCCAAAAGTTAGCAGAAGGAAGGAAATAATAGAAAGCAAAGCAGAGACAAATAAAATTAAGTTTAGAAAAACAACAGAAAGAACAAAAAAACTAAGAGTTTGCTTTTTGAAAAGATAAACAAAATTGACAAACCTTTAGCTGGACTAATAAAAAATGAGAGAAGCCTCAAATAAATAAAATTATAAATGAAAGATGTGACATGACAACTGATACCACAGAAATACAAAGGATTATAAAAGATATTACTATGAGCCATTTTATAAGCCAAAAAATTGGATAACCTAAAAGAAATGGATAAATTTTTAGAAACATATAACCTACCAAGACTAAAATATAAAGAAATAGAAAATCTAAACAGACCACTGAAGTAAGGAAATTAAATTAGTAATCAAAAACTTCCCCACAAAGAAAAGCCCAGAATCTGCTTCAAAGGTGAATTCTACCAAACGTTTAAAGAATTAACGCCAATCCCTCTCAAACTCTTCCAAAAAATTGAAGAGGAGGGAACATGCTATGGTCTGAATGCATCCCTCAATATTCATGTATTGGAGACTTAATCCACAATGCAAGAGTACTGGGAAGTAGGACATTTTGAGAGATGTTTAAGTCATGAAGGTTCTGCCCTTATGAATGGATTAATGCCATTATAAAAGGGCTTGACAGAGGGAGTTTGGTCCTTTATGTCTTTGTGCCTTTGGCCTTGTGAGGACACAGCCTTCCTCCTCTCTGGAAGACAAAGCATTCAAGGTGCCATAATGGAGCAGAGAGCAGCCCTCAGCAGAGGCAGGCAGTTTGAATTGGACTTCCCAGCCTCCAGAAATTTGAGAAATAAATTTCTGTTCTTTACAAATTACCCATTCTCAGGTAGGTTGTTATAGCAGCATGAACAAAAGAAAACAGAATACTTCCAATCTCATTTACAAGGCCAGCATTACGCTGATACCAAAGCCAACAAGAATGCTATGAGAAAAAAAAATTACAGTCCAATATCCCTGATGAATATAGATGCAAAAATCTTCAACAAAAGACTGGCAAACAGAACTCAACAACATATCAAAAGAGCCATACTTCATGATCCAGTGGAATTTACTATTGGGATGAAGAAATGTTCAACATATGCAAATCAATAATGGGCTATGCCACATTAATAAAATAAAAGATAAAAATCACAGGATCATTCCAATAGATGCAGAAAAAGCCCTTGACAAAATTTATCCTTTCATGATAAAGACTCTCGACAAATTGGGTATAAAATGAATGTGCCTCAACATAATAAATGTTGTACATGATAAGCCCACAGCTAACTTAATACTCCATGGAGAGAAGCTGAAAACTTTTCCTCTAAGATCAGGAACACGACAAGGATGCCCACTTTTGCCACTTCTTTTCTATACAGTACCTGGCGCCTTCTTTTCACTATAGTACCTTGCCACAATTAGGCCAGAAAAAAAACAATAAAATCATCCGAATCAGGAAGGAAGAAATAAAGTTGCATCTGTTTGCAGATGACATGATCTTATATAGAGAAAACTCTGAGGGGAGGGGCCAAGATGGCTGACTGGAAGCAGCTGCCGTCAGCGGCTCCCACCAAGAAGAACGAAAACGGCAAGTGAATCCTGCACCTTCAGCTGAGGTATCCAGGTTCTCTCATCGGGGCTGACTAGGCGGTTGGTGCAACCCATGGAGGGTGAGAAAAAGCAGGATGGAGTGACGGCCCACTGGGAGCTGCACAAGACAAGTGGAGCTCTCACCCCCAGCCAAGGGAGGCAGTGAGTAATTGTGCTACTCTGCCCGGGAAACCACGCTTTTTCCACGAACCTGTACAACCTGCAGATCAGGAGATTCCCTCATGAGCCCCTGCCACCAGGGCCGTGGGGCCTAAGCAGAGCTGTGCAGACACTCAGCAGCCACTCCTGTTGAAGCCAGTGGCAGCAGGATGGAGACTGCCTAAGATGACCAAGTTCCCAAGGGGAGGGGCAGCTGCCACAGCAAACCACAGCAGCCCTATAGAAGAGGGGTCTGACTGTTAAAAGAGAAACAAACAAACAAAAAGCAACAATGACAACAATGTCAACAAAAAAGCCCCTACAAAAAAACCCATCCAAAGGTCAGCAGCCTCAAAGATCAAACAAAGGTAGATAAGCTTACAAAGATGAGAAATAACACAAAAATGCTGAAAACTCAAAAACCCAGAGTGCCTATTCTCTTCTAAGTGATTGCAATACATCTCCAGCAAGAACACAGAACTGAGCTGAGGCTGAGATGGATGAACTGACAGAAGTAGGCTTCAGAAGTTGAAGAATAATGAACTTCACTGAGTTAAGGAGTATGTTCTAACCCAATGCAAAGAAGCTAAGAACCCTGATAAAACATCACAGGAGCTGTGAATGAGAATAACCGGTTTAGAGAGGAACATAAATGACTTGATAGAGCTGAAAAACACAACATGAGAACTTCACAATGCAACCACAAGTATCAACAGCTGAAGAGACCACGCAGAAGAAAGAATCTCAGAGCTTAAAGACTATCTTGCTGAAATAAGACAGTCAGACAAGATTAGAGGAAAAACAATGAAAAGGAATGAACAAAATCTCTGAGAACTATGGGATTATGTAAAAAGACCAAACTTATGACTGATTGGGGTACCTGAAAGAGATGGTGAGAATGGAACCAAGTTGGAAAATATATTTCAGGATATCATCCAGGAGAACTCCCCCAGTCTAGAAAGACAGGCCAACATTTAAATTCAGGAAACCCAGAGAACCTCAGTAAAATACTCCATGAGAAGATCAACCCCAAGACACAGAATCGTCAGATTCTCCAAGGTCAAAATGAAGGAAAAATGTTAAGGGCAGCCTGAGAGAAAGGTCAAGTCACTTAGAAAGGGAAGCCCATCAGACTAACAGTTTCAGTGGAAACTTTATAAACCAGAAGAGATTGGGGGCCAATATTCAGGAAATTGAAACAGGACCCCTTCCTCACACCTTATACAAAAATCAACTCAAGATAGATTAAAGACTTAAATGTAAAACCCACAACCATAAAAACCCTAGAAGAAAATCTAAGCAATACCATTCAAGATATAGGCATGGGCAAAGACTTCATGACAAAAACTTCAAAAGCAATTGCAACAAAAGCAAAAATTGACAAACAGGATCTAATTAAACTAAAGAGCTTCTACACAGCAAAAGAAACTATCATCAGAGCAAACAGACAACCTAAAGAATGGGAGAAAATTTTTGCAATCTATCCATATGGCAAAGGTCTAATATCCACAATCCACAAAGAACTTAAACAAATTTACAAGAATAAAACAAAAAACCTCATTAAAAAGTGGACAGAAGACATGAACAGACACTTCTCAAAAGAAGACACACATGTGGCCAACAAACACATGAAAAAAAGCTCAACATCACTTAACATTAGAGAAATGCAAATCAAAGCCACAATGAGATACTATCTCATGCCAGTCAGAATCACAATTATTAAAAAAATCAAGAAACAACAGATGCTGCTGAGGCTGTGAAGAAAGAGGAATGCTTTTACATTGTTGGTGGGAACGTAAATTAGTTCACCCATTGTGGAGGACAGTGTGGTGATTCCTCAAAGACCTAGAACCAGAAATACCATTTGACCCAGCAATCCTTCCTCTGGTTATATACCCAAAGGAATATAAATCATTCTATTATAAATATATATGCATGTGTATGTTCATTGCAGCACTATTCGCAATAGCAAAGACATGGAATCAACCCAAATGCCCATCAGTGATAGACTGGATAAAGAAAATGTGGTATATATACACCACAGAATATTATGCAGCCATAAAAAGGAAAAAGATCATGTCCTTTGCAGGGACATGGATGGAGCTGGAAGCCATTATCCTCAGCAAACTAATGCAGGAACAGAAAACCAAACACTGCATGTTCTCACTTATAAGTTGGTGCTGAACAATGAGAACATATGGACACAGGGAAGGGAAAAACACCCACTGGGGCCTGTGGTAGGTGGCGGGGGTTAGGAGAACATCAGGAAAAATAGCTAATGTTTGCTGGGCTTAATACCTAGGTGATGGATTGACAGGGCAGCCAGTCAAATACCCTTTTATTGCCATCGGGCAGACAGCATCTATTATGTACTTCTCTACCATCCTCACCCTCATACTACTCACCAGCCTAATTGAAAATAAACTACTTAGGTGATAGATTGATAGGTGTAGCAAACTACCATGGCACATGTTTACCTATGAAACAAACCTGTACATCCTGCACATGTACCCTGAAACTTAAAATAAAAATTAAAAAGAAAAAAAGGAAAACCCTAAAGACTCTAGTAAAAAACTGTTCAAACTAATAAACAAATTCGGTAATGTTGCAGGATAGAAAGTTAACTTGCAAAAAATCAATAGCATTTCTATATACTAACAACAAACTATCTGAAAAAGAAATTAGGAAAACAATCCCATTTACAATAGCTTCAAGAAAATAAATATAACAGGAATAAATTTAATCAAGAAGGCGAAAGACTTGTACACTGAAAACTACAAAACATTGCTAAAAGCAACTGAAGACACAAACAAATGGAAAGATATCCCATGTTCACGAATTTGAAAAATTAATATTGCTTAAATCTCCATACTACCCAAAGCACTCTACAGAGGCAAATCAATCTCTATGAAAATTCTGATGTCATTTTTCACAGAAATAGAAAAAAAAATCCTGAAACTCATATGAAACCAAAAAAGACCCTGAATAGCCAAAGCAATCTTGAGCAAAAAACAAATCTGGAAGCATCATGCTACTTGATTTCAAAATATACTACAAAGCTATAGTAATCAAAACAGTAAGGTGCTGGCATAAAAACAAACATACAGATCAATGGAACTGAAGAGAAATTCCAAATATAAATCCATGCACTTGTAGTCAATTTTTCTTTGCAAAATTGCCGGGAACATGCAATAGGGGAAAGATAATATATTTAATAAATAATGTTGGAAAAACTGGATATCCATAAGCAAAAAAATAAAATTGGACCCTTATCTCACACAACATGTAAAAACCAACTCAAATAGATTAAAGACTTAAATACAAGAGCTGGAACTGCAAAACTGCCAAAAGAAAACATAAGGAAAAAGCTTTTTGATATTGATCTGGCCAATGATTTTTTAAAATAAAACCCCAAAACAGGTAGCAAAGGAAAAATAGACAAATGGGATTGCATCAAACTAAAAAGCTTTTGCACAGCAAAGGAAACACAGACGTTGAACACCAAAACAGATGTTACAATTTTTCTTCAGCCATCACATACTTGATTTAAGGACCACAAGGAGAAAGATAGCTTGTTTTATTTAGTTTATATGCAGTTTATTATTAATTACTTTGATTTTTTTTCCATTACACTTTATTTCCTTTTGGTTGGAGAGCTTCCTTTGCCATTCTTTTAGACAGGGTCTCACTCTGTCACCTAGGCCGAAGTGCAGTAGCATGATCATAGATAGCTCAGTGTAATGACGCGCCTCAGCCTCCTCTGAGTAGCTAGGATTACAAGCATAAGCTACAGCACTCATCTCCCTTATAGCTATTCTCTAAGGGGAGATATATAGATATCTATATCTATAGAAATATCCATATATATCTCTATAGATATATATATAGATATAGATATGGATATAGATATCTATATCTAGATATATTTAGATATATCTATAGATATCTATATATCTCCCTTAGCTATAAGGGAGATGAGTGCTATATATAGATATAGATATAGATATATAGATATATAGATACAGATATCTAGGTATGTATAGATATACATATACACATATATATATATCTATATATACCTAGATATCTATATATAGAGACTGCTTAAGATGACCAAGTTCCCAAGGGGAGGGGCAGCTGCCACAGCAAACCATAGCAGATATATATATAGATAGATAGAGAGAGAGAGAGAGAGAGAGAGAGAGAGAGAGAGAAAGAGAGAGATATCTCCCTTTAGAGAATTTTATAAGGGTATCTATTTTCTCTATGTTGTTCAGATTAAGTCCTATTGATCTGTCTTCAAGTTCAGTGAGTCTATCTTCTGTCATTTCCACTCTACTGTTGAGACCTTCCAGTGAGGTTTTCCACTTTTTAAATGAATTTGTAATTACTCATTCAATCAATTTTATGATAATTGTTTTAAAGCTTTTGTCAGATAATTCTAATATCTGATTCATATCAGCTGTCTTTTTCTCATCAAAATTGTGATTTTTCTTGTATGACAGATTTCTTGGTATAATGGGTTATTTTCTTGGTATGACAGGTGATTTTCTATTGTATCTTGGACATTTTAGATATATGTTTAAGAGGTGGGGGTTTTTTCCTATTTACATTCTATGTATATCTTTTACCTAATAGGAAGTCATCTGTTTTGGTTTAGCATATTAGTTCAGTCTGACCAAAGGAGTGGAACAGTCTCCTCCCTGGGTCACTGATACCACTGCTAGGGGCAGAGAGGCTCTACCAGCAGTTTGGGGCTGGTGATAGATTGAGCTACCCTGGCTCTGCTGATGAAGCTGTTGTAGGCATCCTGTGCTCACCACTTCTGGCAGGTGTAAGACAGGAAAATGGGTTGGCTTACTGAGGGCTTGGCTGGCAACATTTCTGGGCAGACTGGACCATTACTAAATCCCAGTTGGGATTCTCCTGTTCCACTCCTTTGGCCAGAGAAAGCAGGCATTCCCTTCCTCTTTCTTCCTTCCTTCCACCTTCCCTCTCTCACTTTCCCCTTCTTCCTTTCTCTCTTTCATTCCTTCCCTCCACCAATTCTCGCTGGCACTTCAGGGTTACAGGGCTCTCCATTGCCCAGTAAGATAGACATGGGAGATGGAAAGAAAAGCCAGGAAACTTACCATGATGCCTTTCTTCAAGTCCTGAGGTCCCTAGCCAATCCACTTTCTTCTTTACTACCTGTCAAAGTCCTTTTATGATTGTCTGTTGTACTATTTTCAGGTATTTAATTGTGTTTGGAGAGAAGGAGCAAGTATTAGTGACTTTATGACACCCTGTTGCAGAAATGGAAGCCACTAAATACTTTTTAAAAACAGATTATTTAACTTACTCCTTGAAAATACCATCAATGATTTAAAGTGAAAAGAAGCAAAGTAACTTGATTAAGGTGACCCAGCAAATTAGCGGCAAAGTGAAGTTCACACGCAGACAGACTCAAGAAGCCCCAGCTCCTGCTTCAGGCTCCGCACGACTACCTCAGGAGCCTTTTAGAGAAGGAACTCTCAGCCCCCTTCCTGCACCTGCACCTATAGTTATACATTCCCACGAGATGAAGGAGGGAAAAGAACCGGTTTCTAACTGGGGAATTGAGTTGTTTGCAAAACCTGATCTTCCATTTCAGATTCATTCCCAAATGACTTAAAGCTACATGGGAAATAAATTCAAACACATTCAAGCCAACTCACTGTGTTGGTAAATATTCTGTTGGCTGAAATGCCAAACACAAAGCGAAGAAGAGGAGCTTCCTAATACCACTAAGATCTGCATTCCTATCGTGGGGCTGGCACATAGGAGGTTCTCAGTAAATATTCCTCAACTGAAAACAAAGTGAACCAGCCATTTAAAACACTGGATAAGGCTTGGCTCAAATACCTCCTACCAAACAGTGTCCCTGAGAACAACCAACCACATCATGACACCCTGTGGAATATTTGAGATACTGCACTATGCAAGTTCTACCAAAGCCCAAATTCAAATGGACGGGTGAAAGCAGAAAATAAGACCGCTCCGCAAAGTGCATAATCAATGTTTAAAGGTCTAGAATGCTCTTTTATCGTCAGCAGTCTGACTTCAATGAATAAGGTACTCTAAAATAAAAGTAGCGGCTTCCCAATGCTTGGTGCTTAACTGAATTTCAGAACATTTATACAATTTATTTTCTCTTAAAACTAATTTTAAAATGTGGTCGAAACCCCTAACCAAGACAGCACGTTTCCAAGTAGTAAGGAATTTTGTGTAATTTTTCCTTTAGACATAAAATGAATAGGCAGCAATTTAAAACATCCCCAAACTGTCCTAAAACGGAACATCCTGAAAAAGTCCTATGATAGAATGGCAGGCAAAATCCAAAGGAGCTTCTAGAAATATTTTATGATTTCAAAATATTAATAAGTGATTACTGTAGGCAAGATCTTCATGGTTTGCTAACCATGGCTAAACATATTGAGAGGACAGCAGAGCAGCCAAGAGGTCTGGAGCCCCCAAAATGAAACAAACTCCTAATATAGTGTAAACTCATTTCTGCTGGATATCGTGATAGTCAGAAAGAAGATTTATTTTTGTTTGTTTTCCCACATAAAAACCTGAAGACCTATCAAATTTAGTATGTAAAATATTCTCGTTTTTTGACATTTTGTACTCCCCAAATAAAATAAAAAGCAGAGTGTACACAAGGGGATCATTGTGTGTGGCAAAAGTACATTTGCACACATTGAACAGAAAATGATTAAGAATTTTTTATGGCACTAATTTTATTGGAAAGTCATAGCTATATATGTTATATAGCTTTGGGATAAAGTTTCAACCATGCATATACCTTTCATTTTTAATGGACTTCTTTATTTATTCAAATTGTGTCTGACATCAGAAAAATTGGACTGCTTATTGGAAACACAAGACACTCAGAAAAAAAAGGAGGAATTAAAAAGGAAGCAATAGGACGAGTAAAAAAAAATCTTTTAAAATCTTTAAAATCTCATGAAAACCACATGCAAATGACTGATTCTGAGAAATATATCACAGATCTTCCATAGATTTTCGTTAATACATTTTCTTTTAATACTCATACATTCATTTTCTACCCTCTAACTCTATTCTAAACTTATAAGTTAGTTGACAAGATAGTACCTGCCTTTCATGCTTGCTTTGTTGCTGTTTAATTCCTCATCTACAATTCAATTGCAACTAACTTTAAAATTTAAATGCATCATCTAATCTTTGACTATTTAAATAATGTATATTTTAGTAATTAAGATTTGTCAGTAAGATCACTTAAAAAAAAATCATTAAACTCTTCAGGATAAAAGTCTTTTCTTGTCCACACACTGTCAACAAACAAAGTGCTAATCTTGTCACTTTCTTGGCCACTGTCTCAGGAATGCTTCTTAAGTACTCAAAGGATTAAATTAAATCTCACCTGCAGACAGGCTTTACAATTCGGCCGAAAACCTAGTTCTCAAAGGAAAATTACTTTCATTATCTTAAGTTAAAACCAAATATTCTGTCCTCTGGGATTTGCAGGAAAAAGAACAGCATCAAAGAAAACAATTCACTTCAACAGAGTTTGTTCTTCAAGACTCTGTCTGAAAGAATTATTTAAGGGAGAATTCGTTTTGGGAAACATTTTTTCAAGGTCATTCTAAGACAGCTATAAAATTGTGCTATTTAAATTACTTCAAGTGATGCCTTTTCACAATTTTGACTGTGTTCTTGGGGTTTTAGGATTTTTTTTCAAGAATTATTTATGTATAGTCCTTGTTTTGAATTCTAAATTTGGTTATGATCTTTTACTTTTTTAAGAGATTATGTAACTTTATGAGCTAAACATTTGAAACCTATGGAGGGAATAAAAAGAAGAGATTTATTTCCTTTGAGTTTAAAAATTAAATAATAGAATAAACTAAATTTGAGATTAAAAGTATGTATTCATTTGGGGGAAAAACTACAGCACTTCAGTACTCAAGAAACTATTTTCCAACTTAAAGTACTCTATTTATGCTCTTTAATTTAATTTAAGAAATACTTAATAGGATAAAATACTCATATTGCAGAAAATTTCCTCTTAAGAACAGATAGCATTTCAAAAAATCCCTCCACAATGTTGTTATAAGAGTCACCGGGGGCAGGATTAGGACGTGGTTCATTTTTGGACTCTTGCATCTACTTCCTAAATAAACAAATCCTAACTCTTGCTCCCCAAATCAAATACAAACCCAGAGGAAGGACAGGGAGATGAACTACCAGACTGAAAAATAGAAACATTATGTCAAAGCACCCTACATCATTATTTGCAGACAATTTATTTTGTTATTGCTTAGTATCCTTCATGCTAAATGTTCTGTCCCCTACAGCAAATGTTCCATTTCAAAAACATAGTAACATGTGCTAGAAATAGAAACCACCAAAGCAATAGTTCTAGTGGCTATAGAATGTATTTTATGGTAGATTAGAAAAATATACTTTAAAACTGAAGCTCACTATCAATATAATCTATAAAATAACCTAAGAGTATGTTAGAATTCTTTTTTAGTTGGCATAAAGTTTTAGAAATAGAGACTAAAGTGCATTTTACCCTCATCAGGCTATCTCTAAAAGAGGGTGGTTAACATGCAAGAATTAAAGGCAAATTTGCAAATTTACTTTTTATTTTCATTTTAGAAACATCAAGAAATGTAAACAGAACCGTAACACTTCTTCAATTAGATTCACAAGCATGACCTGTGGGAAGATCATTTAGTAATTTAGCATGATTTTTCTTTGTCTTGTGCATTTGATTCTTTAACAGTGTGTTCTACCTACATGGCAAGACACACCACAGCCTTATCTTTCCAGAGCCCAGTTTTGAATAGCCCTGATAAGGACCTCAAAGATGGATCCTACCTGTGCCACAAATCTCCTTCACTTCAGATGGGTTTCTATAGGGATGTATAATCTTACCTAGCATTCTGACTAAATCCACAGTGTTGCATCTAAAATTCACAAATGCTATACGTACCTTTGAGCACCTTTAAAATTTATATCAAATATTTTGGAAACTAAACATGAAAGGATTTCTGGAAATGAAGAGTTTCCATGAGGTTAAGGTCAAAAATTCCTCTCAAGAATTTTTTGTGACACAATGAGATATGTTATTCATTGGAACAAAGCGATGGGTGGACAGAAAGCCCCTAAGAATATAATTCAGCAACCTCTGAGACATACCAGCATCCAAATGATTTACACAATTCTATACAGTCAGGGGATCATCATATTCCTATCACTCACCGTGTTGTGATGAATCACACATCTGCAAAAAATATACTCAATTATTAAAATATAAAAATTACACAAAAATATCGTGGCTTCCAAATTTGACTGCACACGAGAATCATCTGAATACCTGATAATGCAGATTCCTGAACCCCCGACTAGAAGTGCTGACACAGTGGATCCAGGGAGAGGTATGGTAATTCACATATTAAACATGTGCTACAGGTGATTTTTGATCTCCCAGTCCCATCGACCAGAGTTTTGGAAACACTTGCACTGAAACATTTTTACATCAAACTGAGTCTGGAAAATAATAGTTACTCCCCATTTCTCCCTCAACCATCACCTTTTTCAAGAAAAATTGACAATGTTCTCCCTTAATTTCCAGTACTGAACTTATTTTTCAAAGGTCTGAGAATTCAGAAAGCATTATTCACTGCCATTTAGGAGATGCCCACAGGACATGGGTCCAGGAAGAAGCTAGGGGTGAGACGGGTTGGCGAGTAAGCTCTTCCTCCCTTGCACCTTCCTTCTTAAGAACAGCATAGACATCGGTGGTATTTACACTGATAAGGGCATCTTTCATGAGAAAGCAAAGGGCATGAAAAGATTCCATCTCTGTGAAAGGCTTCTTCAATGGGAAGTCACCAGTTACTTATGACAATCATATCCATAGCCTATCTTCACTTAGAACCCATTGGAGGCCAATGATAAAACAAAGAGGCTGAAGATATAACAAATACCCATAAAATAATGAGACCTGATAAATTCTAATGGACAGAGTGTCAGCATAAATGAAACAAATTCTGTATATTCTTTGCCTCTCAAGTTCCTGGTAAAAGAGCTTCATGGAATCTCCCACTTAGAGAGAAGAGGCACAAAAAGATCAGGAACAGTCACCCTGTAGGCCTGTGATCTAAACCCTGGGGCTGGACAGATAAGTTGAAATAGTTAAGAAAGCCTTTCATTTTCTTCCTTTCAAAGTTTAATGTTGTTCATTCCTTCCAGCAGTAACCATCTGCATTTAAGAGGCCTGATTATAGCACATGCAGAATTTACAAAGTAAAATAATGAGGCAGGCCCCAGATTCATTCCGCTAATGGAAAGGATTCTGTCTTCTGCAAAGTGTCAAAAATTCAATCTCGTCTGCTATCCCGACACTGAAGAAAACGTAAACCCGGGTTTCTTTTCCCAATTAAATTCAGGGTCCCTTAAACTTTCCTAGGAGGCTAGTCTTGTTCTGAAATCGGATATTTAAAGAAGCAATCTGCTTTTGTTTATGCATTTTTGTTTTCTATTAAGATCCAGAATGTGTTTTATTCTTTTATTGTCCAAGGCAGCTTCTCCACGCGTAATTTTGGAATCTCACAGATCAATGTTTCAGGATGGCCATCAACAACTTCTATGCTTTGTTAACAAATTCCTCTGGTGCCTTAATACCACTGGATGCTGTCCTTAATCAGAGCATATGTTTGGGGTAAGTGATCCAAATCCAGATGTATCCATAAGTGCCATACTGCCGGTCATTGCAAAATTCCCTGCAAAAGCATATTAAAATGCAAGGGGCTGCTATAAGGCATCAAGGAGTCCTTCTAGAGGAAAAAGGCCGGAGGTCAGAAGCCAGATACTTTACTAATAATTAGTTAAAATGTACAGTGAACCAACTGTGAAACCAAATGCAGCGCTTAAAGCACACGGCATATTTAAACAAGCTCTGAGAACAAAATGAAGGGGGAAAATGGGGAATGTTTGAAGTGATACACCCAGGGAGAGGTGCAAGGAATTACTAGTAGTTTTGTTCCAAGGTAGCTTTCGTACTTTCAAGTACTTTTTTAAAAGAAAAAGATAGCTGTAACTTTGAAAAATAAAAGCAATTTGCCCTCATGCTTACGTTTCCACAGGCTGTCCCGTAGATTTCCTCTTTTCCATGGTTCAGTCATTGCTGGCAAGAGGGGCCACTTGCACCCTCAAAATCAGGGGCAAGTGGCTAATTATTTCTGTAGAAGCCCATGTGCAGATTCAATCAGTTGCAGATGTAGAATTGTACCCTCAAAAAAGAAGCAGCTTCTATATTATAGGGCCCTAGATGCAGTGGAATTCCAAGAAAGCAACACAATAACCCTGCAATTCATGGGGTGGTGAATCCCTACGTAGTACCCCAGATGGGCTGCCTGGTGATTTTATTTAAAACAAATTAATAAGAACAATTTTTTAAAAAGATTTAAAGATATTCAGATGATATTCAGATAAGCAAGTCAAATCTGCTCTCAATACTTATCTTGGTCTAAATATTAAACTGTAAATTACTTCAGTGTTTTGTCTAACTCTAACTCAGTCTTCTTTTAACTCAGGAACAGAGGGGGCAGGAAGAAGCTATAAGCCAAGAGCAAGATCTCCCAGTGCCAGGCACTGTTTGCTGATTGAATCTGCGTAACAACTCTATGATTTGGTGACAATGATCCCTATTTTACAGACAAGGGTCACGTTGCTACAAGACAGCAAAGTGGGACTTGAACCCAAGTCTCTCACATTCTAAACACAATACTTGCTTTGTTAAAAACCATAGTCATCTGCCCACTACTTTAATTTTTTTTGATATCTAATGTGAATTGGCCAATAGCATGCTCAAGAACAGCTCTTCTGTAAGCATTTACTTCAAACTGGTCCGACTACATACTATTAGCACCGCAGGTCCAGTCTCAGTGAGAATCAAACAGTTTCAAGACAGCATAGGAAAAATGCTTCATTAACAAGAAAATCAAAGCATCTTCCTTCTCAATATGCCTGGTTATATATTTTTTGATTCATTCAGTATTGAGCTAATATTTGTTTAATTCCTCCTGTATGCCAAGTAACATCTTCAGACCTGGTGAAGAAGCCAGACTTGGTCCCTGCCTCTGCAGAGCGTATGTACAACGGGGGACACAGTCAATAAACAAGTCAATAAATGCACAAAATTGTAGTAACTTCAGACAGTGATAAGTACAAAGTGCTAGATACAAAAATAAACCAGTTCAGGGAACAGTAAGTGATGGGGGTTTGCGGCTGAGTTACGTGAGATGGGTATTCAGGAAGACCTCTTGGAGGAGGTGATGTCTAAGGAGAGTGGTAGATGATACAAAGAACCTGCTGGGGAGAACTACAATGCAAGGGCCCTCAGGCAAAAAGGAGTTCCAAATGGCCAAACAGGGGCAGGAAGTACAGAGGAGGCCAGTAAGGCAGGCATAGCCCAGATGATAGAGGATGTTGGAGAATGCTAAGGACCTTTATTCTGAAAGCAGTAGGTGGCTTTAACATTTTGAGCATAGAGATAGCATGACTCGACTTGTGTTGACAAAGATGAGGCTGGCTGCTGGGGGTGAGTGCATGCTAAGGACACAGTGAAAGCAGAAACAGCTGATAGGAAGCCCCCACAGCCAAGTAGGTGAGATTTCTGTGAAGGGGTGCCCCATGTGATCATGACTGGACCACTTTAACAGGTGAAGGAACAAACAACTGCAGTTCACCCATGCAATGGATTATTGCTGCACAATAAAAAAGAATGGTCTACTGATACTGTGAAGGTTAATACTGAGTGTCAATTTGATTGGACCGAAGGATGCAAAGTATTGATCCTAGGTGTTTCTGTGAGGGTGTTGCCAAAGAAGATTAACATTTGAGTCAGTGGGCTGGGAAAGGCAGACTCAACCTTAATCTTGGTGGATACCACTAATCAGCTGCCAGTACAGCCAGGATATAAAGCAGGCAGAAAAACATGAAAAGGCTAGATTTGCTTAGCCTCCCAGCCTACATCTTTCTCCCGTGCTGGATGCTTCCTGCTCTCAAACATCAGACTCCAAGTTCTCCAGCTTTGGGACTCACACTGGCTTCCTTGCTCCTCAGCTTGCAGATGGACTATTGTGGGACCTTGAGATAGTATGAGTTAATGCTACTTAATAAACTCCCATCTATATATATATATATGTGTGTGTGTGTGTGTGTGTGTGTGTGTATCCTATTGGTTCTGTCCTTCTAGAGAACACTGACTAACACAGATTTCCACAACTATACAGATGAACCTCAAGTACATTACGCCAAGCAAAAGAAGCTAGACCCAGAAGGCTACATATCTATGGGTCCATTTATATGACACTGTACAAAAGGCAAAACTATTGGGACAAAGGAACAGATCAGTGGTTGCCAGGGCACTGAGGGTGACTGCAAAGGGGCATGAGGGAATTCTAGAGGATGACGAAACTGTCATATATGTTGATTGCAGTGATGGTCACGGGACTGCATGGATTTTTTAAATGCATAGATTGTACACTAAAAAGGAGGAATTTAACTGTATGTAAGTAATATCTCAAGTTTTTAAAGTGACTAGTAAAACATGCTTATATTAATAGGTTTAAAGATTGTACCACTAAGACTCAAGGGAAGGACAGAGCCCATGGCCATGCAGCTATTTCTATACAACTGTCTGAGTCTGGGATACCCTCCAGTTGGATCTGGGATCTGCAAGGGAC
Source organism: Symphalangus syndactylus (assembly GCF_028878055.3). Taxonomy (NCBI): domain Eukaryota; kingdom Metazoa; phylum Chordata; class Mammalia; order Primates; family Hylobatidae; genus Symphalangus; species Symphalangus syndactylus. The sequence goes on along the minus strand of NC_072423.2, from coordinate 104,861,352 downwards.
CAGAGTAGAAACAAGCTGGTGGATTGTTGAGGCTGTTTTGTCTCAGTATCATAAGCAAAAGGCAATGGAAAAGTGTTGGGGTCAAGTGTGAAATTCGTGCCTCTCCTACAAAACTTTCCCTTAGCCCTGCCTAATTCGCCAGCCTCCTTTCCACCCTGCCTGTTTACTCCAGTCACACTGAAGTCCTCGAACTGCTAAGCTCCCCAACTCCATCCTCTCTGGCTCAGCAAACACCTTGTCTTCTTTTCTCCTTTCTCTGAAATGCTACATCCTGTCCTTGACAAGGGAAGAGTCCTCCCATATTCTCTCAACACCTGTACTGCTTCATCATACTCCCTGCAACTGCAGTCAGGTTATTACCTCTGGAATCTTAGCTTGACTTTTGTTTACTAACTAATTTTCCATTAAGCCAAAGCTCCATGGGGGCAAGGACTCCATCTCTCTCATTCCAGACTGTATTCCCAATACCCAGCACATACATAGTAGGCCCTCAATACATACATGTGAAATGAATTTCAATAAGTTGCTCATTAGAAATAGGTATGCAGAAGCAGCTCTGGAACAGCTCGTTGATTCTTCTAAAGTAGTACTTATTAGGGAAAGCAGATGAGAAACTCATATAAGGATTTGACAGAGGAAAGACCCTTCCCCACCCATTCCCTGATGCCTGCAGCCAGAGGTCCTGAAAAGTACTTTCTACCCAACAGAAGACACAGGCAGGTGGGACCTATTTACAGTTCAGAATGAAGCATTTCCCTGGGCTGTAGGCTTTACCAGAACTTTGCTCTGCTTATTGGGAAGGAATGCAATTCATGATTCATACATTCAATAAGAGACCCAAGAATAATTTTCCAAGGTCCACTTGGAACTCAGATAAGTGCTAGAATGAAAACATTTACCAGCAGATTAAGATGGCTTTAACGTTTTTCATTTCAAACCCCTATTTGCAGGGGATTACATGATAAGCCAGCAGTAAAACTTAATTCTAAACTGAAACTTGGCAAATAATGATGGACTGCCTTCACACATATTTTTAAGAAAAAAAGGGGGTGGGAGTGCAGAGAGAGAGGGAGACAACCTTTGGTCACTTGTAAGATACTGAAATGCCAGAAAAGAAGAACTGAAAAGTCATTTTCAGTGTTTCTTTAAATCATCCTTGTAGAGAGAAGATATCTCTGTTTTCAACATCAATCTTGAGAACCAGAGCTCAGAGATGAGACCAGACTTAGGCAAAACAGGACACTGACTTCCATCAACACCATACACTGGGCAGCTACCCCATCTCTACTTAAAATACAAAAATTAGCTGAGTATGGTGGTGCGTGCCTGTAGTCCCAGCTACTCAAGAGGCTGAGGCAGCAGAATTGCTTGCACCCAGGAGGTGGAGGTTGCAGTGAGCCGAGATCGCGCCACTGCACTCCAGCCTGGTGACAGAGCGAGACTCCATCTCAAACACACACACACACACACACACACACAAATTTAACCTGGTCACATTTATTTGTCAGAGTTAGTGTTCCAAGATGTAGAAAACAGCAACTCCTGCTGTTCTTTAGACACAATAAATTGAGTATAAACTATGTTCTCTTAGGTCCCTGTGGCCCCAGAGAGAAAACCAGACTTTAAGAAATATAGGCAGTGCATGCACTGTCCACTTCGCTTTAAAAGAAACTACAAAAAACAGTCACACAATTCTAGTAACGTGCTGTTGGCCCAGACTGTAAAATTCCAGCATGTCTCCAACCAAGTTCAGAGGTAGCGCCATCAAGGATGCCCTATGGGTAGCTTAACAGTCATTGCAGACCTGTTTGCTCTGTGAAAAGCTACAAGATGCTTTCAGCCAGAAAAAGAAAAAGAGCTCAAAATGATGTGGCCACATGGATTCTGTCCTGGATTCTGTTCTCAATCCACTTTAGGTTTTAGAGACATTAAATAGAGAGCTAGTATTATGGGGAAAAGGCAGCAGTATGCTAATGCTCAGGGTCAGCAAACTCCCGCCCACAGGCCAGTTTCCAGCCCACCACCTGTTTTTGTAAAGAGAATTTATTGAAACCCAGCCAATATCTATACTTGCTGTAGTACTACAAATGGCAGAACTGAATATTTGCAATGGAGGCCATCTGGCCCTTTAAGAAAACATTTGATGACCCTCAGACCAGTGAATATGAGGAGATATTTAAATTCTGTGTGTGTTGGGCAGGTTAGCTAATGTCTTTGAGCCTCATTTTATCCACAGTAAAATGGGATAATAGCAACACCTATCCCAGAAGGTAGTTATGGCAGCTACAAGATTTAATGCAAATGTAGAAAGCAAGGGGGAAATGGAATTTTAAGAGCTGGGACCTGAGTTGCATTTTGAGAGAAGTGTTGCTGTTGCTTAGGGAAGTATGAACCACTATTAGTAGTAGTAATCTTTCCCACATAATCATAGGACTGTCAGCCCTACCCTATCTGAAAATAGTGGAGTTGAAGTGTCTTCATGCTCCTCTGCCTCCTGACAGACCACACCCCCAGCCTCTCATCTTTCCCACTCTCTTCAGGTGGGGTAGGACTGACAGTGTGAAGAAAGGTAGTCAGGTGGGCCAAGGAGAAAAGTAGGTAAGGGAAGAAGCTGAACACATGGCAAGCTGCTGAAACAAGCAGGCAAAGTGACTGATGAAAAACTCCACATGGCGAGGCAGCACCAGCTTTGTGCAGAATCAAGGAAGCCTGATGCTCCACTTTCTCAAGTCCTCCCTGTTATGATTATAAGCCCTGCTCTCCCAACCCAAGGTTTCAGGAAAGACTGCTCAGCCCACATGCCTTGTGTGAGTGGTAAGAGGAGAAGTTAAAGGGAAGAGGCTGTGTGCCACGAGTGGGTAAACTGAACAACAAGACCCACAGGGAAAAGAGGTGTAAGTGAGCAGTATAATGGGGATGGAAATTCACACCTGGAGGGCATTCTGGAAAGAGGAGACTGTGAGGGATGGGGAGAACTGGGGAGGAATGGGCTTCTTTCTGGATGTGGGGTAGAACATGTAAGCTGTATTTACATCTCAAAGGACAGGATGACCTCAGGTGGCACCTGAGTTACACACATCAAGAACGTAGCACAACAACTGACATAAAACATTTTCCTGATCTTTTACATGTCCTTGCCATTACGATTATTGTTGGAATCATTATTTACTGGAAGCCAGAAAATTTGATTTCCATTGCTTTTCTATCTCATGACCTCAATCAAGCCATTTAGCCACTTTAGAACCTCAGCTTCCTTGTCTACAAAAATGGGCATAAGAGCTGCCCCGATGACTCCATTGGATTTAAGGAAGGGATCAAATGGGACATGTGTACTATGAAAATTATAAGGCCTCTTTGCAATGTAAGGTGGCATCATTAAGAAAAAGTTGACTTTTTGTTTTTTTTAAGTAAAACCTTAACCAGCGTAACCCTTAAAACCAAAACTTCAAAGCTCTTGAAGCAGTTTACATTTCTCCCCTCTTAATTCCAGGCAATAAAACTGTAACCTCCTCAAAGTTGCAGGAGATACAAAGAGGCAGACAGACCAGCTGCAGCTCATGGTCCACCCCCCACCCCGAATAGGCTGAGATCATTTATTCAAAAGCACACCTTTGAATCATCTATAAACACTTCCTTCAAGTTCCCAGTAAGTTAAACTTTGCTAACAGCTGGCAATTACATGGCAATTATTATACCCATTTTGTTCTTAGGCTTAAAGTTATACTCTTTGGAAAAACAGAGAATGATATAAAGTTGGCCTTTTAATAAAATTGTGTACAGTACCTGCCTCCCGACCCATTGCTTTTTAGGAAATGTCAGGCAGCGCTTAAAGAGAAATAGTAGGACTGTGCCCACACATGGGCCAGAGTGATGAATCTGCTTTGAATTGGAATAAGGAAAAACAAACACCATTGAACAGGGGAGATTTAGTTCAAGGGTTTCAAGTAAAAATTCCAGAGAGATACTCCATTTCAAACCACTGCACCCAATTTTGAGATAACATATGAATGAAGTCTAGATGTGGAACATGATGGGAATACAGCTATATTACTGAATACATGCCTTTCATATATATGATAGCATATTTAAATATGATTGACTATATAATGTATCAAATGTCTATTATGTCCTATCATCTCTGTTGGGTACCTTGTCCCCCCTGCTGGATACTTTTAACATCCATTATATCATTTCATTCTCCTAATAATCCTATGGAAAAGATATTGTGTTCTTAATTTATCGATGAGGAAACTGCGGCTTCAAGGGATAAAATAACTTGACTCAGTCCGTACAACTAGTAAGTCACTAGTTCAATATACTGTCTGTGGATAAAACATGGGTCATCTCTTTTAGAAAGGCATTTACGATCAAGTTGCTTTGCCAACACGCAAGCAAGCAAGTTGGAAAAAACTGTTGCAGTAACAATCAAAAGCCTGTTTTCAAGATGCTTCCATTTTTATTAAGTCATTCAAAAATTGTCCTCATGCTCTGTATATGTAATCTTATATCAAAAAGCAATTAAGATCTGACATGGGCCAAATGTCGGTCTTCAGAGGCTCACAGCTCTCATGGCAGTGCAGTGTAATTCAATATTGCAACACAGAGGCTCAGAAAGACAATGCGAGTGTTAGGTTGCAGCATTCGTTACCTCAGGCGAGACACAGGCCCTCTGTGTATACACTATCAAAGCCCCACTAAACTTAAACTGAAATGCCAAACACAGCGACCTGGGCCCCGTTAATCAACATCTGCTCAACAGTTTGCCTCTTTCCACCAGCTAGCAAAGAGAATGCGATACGATACAGCTTTTGTGCTGTAAAACCTGGGTAGGCTGAAAGAACAACCTGAGCTGGTGCCTTCTAGCTGGGATGGCAGTATTCCCTGATGGGGAGGGCAGACTTAGGGGAGAAAAGACAGTCATAGTTGCCTTTGAGTTTCAGAGATTTTCACTCCCAGCAGAATAGCAAATGAAGCAAGTCATTTTCCTCCCTTCCAAGGAGTGATATCACTTTTTTTTTCAGACAATAAAATACATGGAAAGTGAAATGGTTTGATTATCTTTAGCACCAGTAAATTTTATTGTAATCCATGGCCAAATATATTTATGTCTGGTTCTGATATACAACCTTAGCTCCTATTGTTCAGAGGAAATTTTACTTAAAAGACGTTAGTCATTAAGTCTGCCCTGAAGAGCTCAAGCAGAGCTTTTCCTACTAGAATGTCCCGTATAACAGGCGAGACAGACAAACTGCAGAGGTAATGGAGGCTGGCTTCCAAATCTGCCACTCTCCGGGGGCCTATCAGCCCCATCATTAGCACAACCCAGCTGCAGAGAGACTCTTCTTATTTTCAGTGAATTCATTCCATCTCAACTTCTTGGCCAATCCCACGCTTAGTCTCCCCTCTCTCTATCTGCACTTGCATGCCCTCGTGCTGAGAATTGCCACATTGTGGTTGGTTCTGTCTGCCCACATTTCAACAACAAATAACAGCCTGGGTGGCTCCAGGTTTTATGGGGCCTGAATTTGATAGGAGTGTGGAAGGGGGGTTTCTTTAAAGAAAAATCTTACTTTTGCAAAATTTACAAAAACATAAACATGAGAATACACTGCCAGAGTTTTGGAAGAGACTTGTGCAAAGGAGGGGGCATGAACTTAAGCACCATTAGCTTCCCAGCAAATTCATCTCTGGTATGTAATAATGTTTACTGAGTGATGTCCACATAACCCTCAGTCCATCCTGTCTCACCAGACCAAGAGTTTAACCTTTGCCATGTGACAATTCTTCCTTCATCTGGAGACAAATGCTTTTGAACACCTGTCCCTAGAGGACACATGGTTTGGTCTGCTCGATTGCTAAGAGATAATTTATGAAAGTCCCCATAAAGAGAGGGAAAGAAGACATGAAATGTTGTTTGGTCTTTATAGTTTCCTCAATGTCATGAGGGTGTTGCATGCTTGCTATGACTTTGTTTCTCTTGGGAAACAGGAGAAACCTACTTCTCAGTGCCCCAGATAAGAAAGGAAAAGTTACAACTCAGTGGCCTCACCACCAACCACCTCAGAAAAGAAAGACACAAACGAACAACACTGACCAGGTCATGTCCTTGAAGCTGATCTGGACAAAATCTGTTTCCCAAATATGTATGTATTATGTATCATACATTATTATGTATGGGCCTTGTGAGAGAGTTGGGGCCTCCTAGCACTACTTGGACATAGGTGTCAATCTTTAAGACCTGAGATATCTGTGCTGGTAATAGCTGGTTGTTACTTAATACCCTCTGAGGTGAGAATAGAAGAGATGATGTGACAAGTGCTCTCTGATTGGTTTTGGTCTCTTAGAGCTCTCAATCCTGCACTTAACTGCTTTATTGAAAAGCCAATCAATATATTAAGAGATTGGAATGAATGAAGACACCTTCCCTGGTCAATATGCATACTCTTTTTAAAAAATGGATTCATTAGGTGCCAGTTATTGTACTGAGCTCTTTTCACTCATTCTCCATGAATCCTCATGGCTTCTCTACGAGGTAGGCACCATGATCATATTCATTACAGATATGGGGGCAACTAAGGTTGAGAAGGGTAAGGAACTTGTCTAACCTACATAGTTAGAAAAGAGATAAGCCAAAATTTAACCTCAGGTCTTTTCTTCCTCCCATTTCCCTAATAAGATCCTTTTATTTTCTTACCTTCTCCTCCTTCCCCCACAAACACATCATTAAACAATGGCTCTAAATCTTAACACTTATTTTTTATATTTTATTTCTAATTACAGTAAAATATTCAAGCAAGATTTACCATCTCAACCATTTTTAAGTGTCCACTTCAGGGGCATTAAGTACATTCATATTGTTTGCTGTGCAGTCATCACTGCCATCCATCCACAGAATGATTTTCATCTTACAAAACTAAAATTTTGTACCTATTAAATAATAACTCCTTATCTTAACATTTTTTGTTTAATTTTTCTTTCTTTCTTGTAATTTGTCAGCATCCGGCCCCACATTGCTTACTCATTTCTTGGTTTTGCTTTGGGCCTACAAAATCTTCAGAACAATTGTATGCTTCTTAATTAGAAAGCCTCCATCAAGACCCCAGCTGACTGGGTTGTGTTCTGGCGTAGCTACATGGTTCTTTGGCCTAAGATGTACCTAAAATGCAGTACCAAAGCAACTTCCCAGAACCTTGTTTTCATCTGTTAAACTGGAATCCGAACAGTACCTACCTCACTGACATGTGGGTGTTGTGAAGATTAAGTAAGATAATCATTCAATGTATTTCACATATATTGATTAAGCTCCTGTTACATGGTGGATGCCAATCTAGGCACTTGGGATACATCAGTACACAAAACAGACAATGATTCTGTCCTTATAAAACTTAGATTCCAACAGAGGGAGGCAGATGAAAAATAAATATAATTAATGAGTAAATGATAGGTTGTATTAAAAGGTGAAATACTATGGTTAAGAAAAAAGAACAAGTAGAGAAAGGTAAGAAATATAATGATCTATCTCTTTAGTTTGGTATAAATATTCAAATATGAGAATTTTAAATAACATTACTTTGCATAATGTTTCACATTAAATTCTTCTCCAATTAATTGATTGTTATTTGTCAGGTATCCTTACAGTGATATAATCAATGTGATTTTCAGAGAAGCACTTGTAAAACAAATCTTCAATTCATATTACAAATTTCTGTAGCAAGATACCTTCACTTGATAAACAGCTGTGCTCTGGTTATAATTCCTGATATACAAACATACTCACAAGTTGTGACTACCAGAAAACCCCTCCTGAACCCATGCCTCTCCTTAAAGTTTAGGGAGACATACCCTGACAAGGTAGATGTACAGACCTGCAAGTAGTCTCTGTAACTGTTACTACCGTTGGACTTACTCCAACAGCTGGCTCTTGGGAAAGTTGTGAGGTTGGAAAAGCCTTACCTTCAGGTTCACAACCTTCTGATTGCGCACCACACCACACTCCAGGTGCCTGGTGTTATTGTCATCCCCACCAACTCTGCCACCACCCCAATCATTTCTGAAAAGATGAATTCTCTCAGTCCTCTGGTGACATGTGACTGTTAATTTTATGTGTCAATTTGGCTGGACCACGACACCAAGATATTTGGTCAAGCATTATTCTGGATGTTTCTATGAGAGTGTTTTTGGATGAGACACATTAAGTCAGTGGACTTTAAGTAAGCAGATTACCCTCCACAATGTGGAAGAGCCTCATCCAATCAAAATAAATGGCTGACCTCCCCCAGGCAAGAAGGAATTTCTCAGCAGACTGCCTTCAGGCTTCATCTGCAACATCAGCTCTTCCTGGCTCACTAGCAGACAGCCTTGGACTCAAACTGCAACTCTTTCCTGGGTCTCCAGCCTGCCAGCCTCTCCCATTAGATTCTGGACTCACAAAGTCCCCATAATCACATGAGCCAATTTCTTAAAACAAATCTTTTTCTTTATTTATTTCTTTATTTACACACATCCTATTGGTTCTGTCTCTCCGGAGAACCCTGTCTAATGCATTTGGTCTTTCCTTCTCTATCACAGAAACTTTGGTCCAGGGCCCTTACCCACTCTCCCTGGCTAAGGGTCAATGAGGGGATCATAGAAAGCCAGAAAATTATAAGGCTTCCTGTACTCTTGTAATGTCTTTCTCCATGAGCACATAAAGATATCTTTTTTTTTTTTTTTTTTGGAAATGGAGTCTTGCTCTGTCACCAGGCTAGAGTGCAGTGGTGCCATCTCAGCTCACTGCAACCTCCGCCCCCCAGGTTCAAGCAATTCTCCTGCCTCAGTCTCCTGAGTAGCTAGGACTACAGGCACCCGCCAACACACCCAGCTAATTTTTGTATTTTTAGTAGAGACAGGGTTTCACCTGTTGGCCACGATGGTCTCAATCTCTTGACCTCGTGATCTGCCCACCTCGGCCTCCCAAAGTGTTAAGATTACAGGCATGAGCCACCGTGCCCGGCCACATAGAGATATTTATATGCACAGATAATGGTTAAGGGTAAAATCCAGACTACTTCAGTTCATAACCTATTGCTGCTACTAATCAGCTACAGGAAGTAAGTGACTTTGGACAACTTACTTCAGATCTCTAGGATTCAGTTTCCACATCTGAAAACTGAGGTGTCTTTGGGCTCAAAGATTCTTATTTTAATTTCCATCTTTGCCCAGAAGTCCTCTCTAAACAATTTAGGAGAGTTGGATGTATTCTCTGTATTTAAGTCTTTTATCTTAAATCATATCCCATTGTGCCACATCACAATTCTTCCTTTAGTGTTGTAGGAAAAAACAAAAAACAAATAACTGTGCTTCAATAGAAAATAAATGTTCAGATCATACCCTTTCAAGTTATCTGGTTCTAGTCTTTTATTGTCTTTTAGCTATTGTACAACTTGTGAACTGTAAATAACTGACGGCAATGAAAATAATTCCTGTCTACAAACATGCAGATTCTGAGCTGTCCAGTAGAGGTTATACTGACTTCCCCTCTGCACTTGGGAAAAAGCCAGCTTTGTCTGCATTTACACATTCATTTCAATGTTCCTGATCTACAAATGTGTCTGTTCTCTGAATTCTCTATCCAGTTCTGACATCTGCCTGGTTCCCTAGCTGATTAATGAGTTAAGTAAAATCTTTAACATGTGTTCATTTTATAACTGTATCAAAGTCATAATTTTACCATTTTAAAAAAATTATCTTAGAATGAGTTCTATCTCTACTACACTGGGAGCGTCTTATGTACATTTTATATGTTTGCTGAATGAACACACCAATGAAGGAACTAACAAACAAACATAGTCTTTCTCCCATGGGCACATGAAGATTTCTATATCCACAGATAATGGTTAAGAGTAAAATCCAGACTACTTCAGTTCAGTTACCTACTGCTGCTACTAATCAGCTGCATTATCCACAGCAATTATCTGTACTTTCCTTTTCCCATCTGTAAAATGGGAAGAAACCCCCACCCTTTAAAGATTGTCATTAGGATTAAAAGAAACAATCCATGAAAAAGTTTTAGTACTATGCATGGCAGCCTTGTAAGTATTTAATGAATTGTACTTATCATCATTTTTAGACAGGTTGACCATTTGGGCAATCATACACATTCTATCTTTCATCTAACAACCCACAGGGTGCCCCATACCCAACAGGTGCTTCATAAAGGCTAATGACGGTGGCAGTGACCACAGCAGTTCCAAAATCTCCTGGCCTGCCAAGCTTAATAAAGTGTGTTATCCATTCTTCCAGACCACTGCTGGAGATGTTACAGCCTGACCTTCTATTGATCCCAACATCGTCCCAATGGACCCTGTTCCATTGTAATTTATTACAACAGCCAAATTGAATCCACATGACAGTGCTCAGAGCCAATTCTCATTGAGGGTCTCCCCCTCTTCTGCCCCTGCCCCTACTGCCCCCAAAGATTTGTGGAGACACTGAATTAGATGATTTACTCAATTCCAGATATTACAGCTATTGAATTCCTTTCTTTAATCTTGCACATCCACCTAGAAAACGATAAAGATGGCCTGGCATGATTTGTTCTGCACTCTCGTAAATTTTTCATTAATGCAGAGTCAGTAACCTCCACTCGCCTGCTCAATTCTTCCCAGCCATGGTCTTTATCTTGAGGAATTCAAGTTGCTTGTTGCTACTGACATCTCCTATATTCCTCAAGCCTTTATTCTCAGTTAGAAAGAAGCAAGCCCAGAAAGATAGTTCTCTGGCTGCAGGCATGACTGCACATAAATAATAACAGGATCTAGCAGATTCTACATGCAAGTTTGCCCAAAGATGTCTGAGCAAATTAGTGCCTCCTGTGCTCTATAAGACAATTTCAATTGCTAAAATTGACATTCTTGATTTTTCCTTCAATTCAACACAGGGATGGTGTCTCAGGTTCTTTCTCTATTGACTTTGTAAGCATTTCGAATGTGATTTTCTACCTCCTCCTTTTCTCTCTGGACTAGACTAGTCTGCATGCTGACACTCCAATTGGGAGACTTATCTAACCAAACTAGTTTGTCAACTACCATAACACTTAGCACAGTGTTTTTTAGTTCCCATGTCCTTGATCATAGAGACTCTACAAAAGAAAGGAAGGGACTTTAAAGGATGAATTATTCAAAGAAAAAAATATTTAGCTTAAAATTCTAAATAAAGGTCTTGTGGCAATGATGAGAAAAAATATATAAACCACACAGAAACATACAACAAATGTTTGGACTATGAATGGAAATGAAATACTAAACCAAAGATTCTTCAAGAACAGTTTCTGAGAGTTTAAATTTGAACATGGCAAATAACATATTTCCTTATGACAATTGCCATGTTTACCAGAAATCTAAGTTAAAGTTACTGTAAACAGAACAAATACATAAATTACCTTGGGTGCTTAACTAAGTTCTGTATCTGTAATTCAGTAAACTGCTATAAAAAGTATTTTAAAATGGAGGATTAAAATAATGCAAAGGAAAATTAGCTGATAAGCACATTACTGTGACCAACTTAAATTAGCAAATAAACATTTCATGCTATGTGTAGAATTTTTTCTGCATTTCATATTATAAACCATAAATCTTAATTTTCCTTGTTAATGTTAAATGTTTATTTTGTTCATTGGCTTATGCAATAAAAATAGATAAATATTTTATATAGATTCAGGAGATCCCATTTTTAAAAGCCTAATTTGATTTTTAAGAATAAAAAGGATATACTGTTTCTTTTTTAAAAAGAAGTATAATATGGTACTTACATGCCAGCTAATTATTTTAAAATAAAGAAGTACTATTGCTTTAGAAATGAAAAATAAACAGGATAAATAATAAACGGTAAGAGAACTCTTTTCAGTTCAGGCTTCAGGGCAAAACTGTACACCTCTGTACAAGATCTGGTGTGAATTTTCTGTGGGGATCTCATGCTTATCAGGCCAAACTTACACATTTAAAAGTCTTAGCCAATTACCATGTATCTATCTGCTCCAGGGGTGAAAGCAGCATCTATGATACCTCTGGTCACTCTCCAAACCATTCACTGCATACTATGAATGCTAGAAAATGAAGACGGATTTGCACAAACTCATGCTGATTACAAAAAATAATAATAATGATACAAGGCCCTTTTTTCTCATTCTAAAACAAGAAGCGCTCGTTTCTTTTATTTTTAAAAATAGTTAAATGCTATCGTTTCAGCACAACCCATTGCACACACATGAACACACACACAAACACACATATGCATGCCTTTCCCTGCCCTTTAGGGAGTTTATCATTAGTACACCACCAGAATTGTTTACCCTACCTAACTTCCCATGTAACTTTGCAAGTTTACCATCAAGGGCTCTGGATTCTGGTCTCAATTCTGACTTGAGCTCACCTAGGGTAATGCATTTGATTTCTGGCTCTCAGACCAGAAAATCTTACCTTCTCAACAGACTGAGACTAGGTTGTTTCTCCAGTCTTTTTCAGTGCTGACATCCTACCCTGCCCCAACTCTGGCTTCGGAATAACTTCAGGGATGAAAGACACATGTGGTTATGACAGAGATAGTTTCATAAACAACAAGGTTACTCTCAGAGTTATCTTTAAGAGTATCCTCTTTAGAATGAACTATTGATAAAAGCTACAACATGGATGAGTTTCAATGCATTATGCTAAGTCAAAGAAGCCAGACATGAAAGTCTATCCATATACAGGATGATTCCATTTTTATGACATTCTAGAAAAGGCAAAACTATAAGGCATGGGGAACAAATCGGTGATTGCCAGGGATTGGAGGCTGGGGAGAGAGATTGACCACAAAGGGCAGCACAAGGGAGGATTACAGAAGTGCCCCATGTCATGATTGTGAAGGGGCTTACATTACTTTATGTTTTTGTTAAAACACATAGAACTGTACAGCACAAAAAGTGAATTTCACTATTAGTAAAGTTAAAAAGCAATTAAAAATTATCTTTGTGAAATAATTTCATTTTCTTTCCAAGCTCTTAAAAAATTGAGAAGTTTAGCATTTAAGTTCTGATTTTTTGTATAAAATAATAATTTATTGAGCACCAACAGTGATGGTCAGTTTGTTCATTCAACAAATACCTCTTGAACACCTACTATGCTGAGAAAAATTGAGACTGAAAGTAAGAGGTGAGCTTATCCTCATTTTAATGATGGGGAAACTGAGGCAGAGGATATGTAAGTAACTTGCCAAAGATTAAAAAGACCTTAAGTAACAACACTGAGATTCAAAGCCAGGCTTGTCACAGTTCATGCCCTTAACAAACTAATTATACTGAAGCATGCATGTATGTATGCATAAGTTATGTCTGTGTATAAAGTTTTTAAAATAAAAATCAGGTTATACTATAAAGTGGTGTTGAGGGTGGGAGAAAATAGGCATTTTCTGATACTTCTCTGTACATACATATGGTAAAGTTTATTTCCATTAACAAAATAGAGAGAATATCTTTCTATATCATTAAATATACTCATCTATAACATCATGTCTACTGGCTGAATTTCCACGTATGAATATACCATCATTTATTTAGTTACTGCTCCACTTGGGAATGCTTTCACTGATCTGGAAAAAAAAATTTTTTAAAGAACTATGCTGTGAACAAGCCTGTAGCTAAATCAATACCTACATCCTTAATTTTTTCTTAGAATGAATTCCTAGGTAAAGAATCAATAGGTTAAATAGCTCTGGTCAAATGCCACATGTTTGTTTTCTCCTGACTACCTGACATTTCATACCTGCCATCTACCTGTCCCAAAGAACACTCCCGGGCAAGCCCTAAGAAAAGTGTCAGTAACATGGAACTACAGCAAAGGACCTTTGCCTCTATTCCTACCTTCCCACCTGGCCACCCTTGTCCATGCCCTGGGCTGTTCACAAGTTCACAAACATTCCATTTGGAGACAGCCTTTGTGTGTGTATGCCACCCTTCATAAACTTTTATAAATCAGTCTATCGTATGTGACCTTAAGAATTTAACTTCTTATTTTAATACTAAAGAAAGAAATATCTCCACTGCATGTCAATGAATGATATTCATTCAAGCACATCCTGTTTGCTTAGCTTTGCTTCATTCAGACTTTATTCACAAAAAAGCTACAGAATGCAACAGAAACTAAAGAAGACCTCACCCTTGGGAACGAATGACTTACTTCCCTTTGCACCAGAAAGGATGTCTGAGGGAAACAGTAAATACAGTCTGGAAAAGAAGTGAACTTTGTTTAACTCTATTAAATATTTAGAGTATACTTTTAAAATCTCAAACTTGCCATGAAAGTTGCTATATGATAGAATTGCCTAGAGGCTGTAAGAACTTGTGATCTACACCAGAGTTGAGCAAACTACAGCCCATGGGCCAAACTGGCCCACTGCCTGTTTTTGTAAATAAAGTTTTACTGGAACACAGCCATTCCTATTTATTTACTCACTCTAAATCCATAAAGAACTTTGGACATATTTATTTACTCAATCTATTACATTTCAATTTTCCAGCTAACATTTATTAAGCACCTATAACATGCCAGCACTGTGCTAAGTACTAAGGATAAAAGAATGACTAAGACTCAGTCACTTCCTTTGCTGAACTCAGGGTTTAATGAGGAAAGAGACATAAAGATACAACACCGCATTTTAGGAAATCTTAGGTATTTTATCTAAAATACTACAATCTGAAAGCTGTAATAAAGGCTCATTTCCTATGCATACATTTTTAAATAATCCGAGTCCCCCTAAAACTGTAAAACATCATCAAGACTCCCATTATTTATTTTTTTTCTTTATTTTATGAGACAGGGTCTCGCTCTCTTGCCCAGGCTTCAGCGAGTGTCATGATCATGGTTCACTGCAGCCTCCACCTCCTGGGCTCCAGCAATCCTCCCACCTCAGCCTCCTGAACAGGTGGAACTACAGGCACGCACTACCATGCCCAGCTAATTTTTTTATTTTGTGTAGAGACAGGTCTCACTATGTTCCCCAGGCTGCTCTCAAACTCCTGGGCTCAAGCAATCCTTCCACCTCAGCCACCGTGCCTAGCCTCATGATATTCTGACATGGACTACTTTCTTTTTAAAAAAAAAAATTATTTTAATTTAGGTTCCAGGATACATGTGCAGAACGTGCAGGTTTGTTGCATAGGTTAATGTGTGCCACGGTGGTTTGCTGCACCTACCAATCCATCACCTAGGTATTAAGCCCAGTGTGCATTAGCTATTTTTCCTGATGCTCTCCCTTCCCCCGTGATCCCCCTGCCCCCACTGACTGGCCCTGGTGTGTGTTCTTCCTCTCCCTGTGTCCATGTATTCCCATTGTTCAGCTTCCACTTATGAGTGAGTATATGTGGTGTTTGGTTTTCTGTTCCTGCGTTAGTTTGCTAAGGATGATGGCTTCCAGCTTCATCCATGTCCCTGCAAAGGACATGATTTCATTCCTTTTTATGGCTGCATAGTATTCCATGGTGTATATATACCACATTTTCTTTATCCAGTCTATTATTGACAGGCATTTGGGTTGATTCCATGTCTTTGCTATTATGAATAGTGCTGCAATGAGCATACATGTGCATGTATCTTTATAGCAGAACGATTTATATTCCTCTGGGTATATACCCAGTAATGGGATTGCTGGGTCAAACAGTATTTCTGGTTCGAGATCCTCGAGGAATCACCACACTGTCTTCCACAGTGGTTGAGCTAATTTACATTTCCATCAACAGTGTAAAAGCATTCCTATTTATCCACAACCTCACCAGCATCTGTTGTTTCTTGACTTTTTAATAATCGCCATTCTAACTGGCATGAGATGGTATCTCATTGTGGTTTTGATTTGCATTTCTCTAATAATCAGTGATGTTGAGCTTTTCTTAGCTTTTCTTCATGTGTTTGTTGGCCACATAAACGTCTTCTTTTGAGAAGTGTCTGTTCATGTCCTTTGCCCACTTTTTGATGGAGTTGTTTTTCTTCTTGCAAATTTGTTTAAGTTCCTTGTAGATTCTGGATATCAGACCTTTGTAAAAGGGGTGGATTGCAAAACTCTTCTCCCATTCTGTAGGTTTTCTGTTCACTCTGATGATAGTTTCTTTTTCTGTGCAGAAGCTCTTTAGTTTAATTAGATCCCATTTGTCAATTTTTGCTTTTTGTAGCAATTGTTTTTGATGATGTCATCATAAAATCTTTGTCCATGCCTATTTCCTGAATGGTACTGCCTAGATTTTCTTCTAGGGTTTTTATGGTTTGGGGTTTTACATTTAAGTCTTTAATCTACCTTAAGTTAATTTTTGTTAAAGTATAAGAAAGTGGTCCTGTTTCAGTTTTCTGCATATGGCCAATTTTCCCAGCACCATTTATTAAATAAGGAATCTTTTCCCCATTGCTTGTTTTTGTCAGGTTTGTTGAAAATCAGATGGTTGTAGATGTGTGGCATTATTTCTGAGATCTCTATTCTGTTCCATTGGTCTATGTGTCTGTTTTGGTACTTGTACCATGCTGTATTGGTTACCATAGCCTTGTAGTATAGTTTGAAGTCAAGCGGCATGATGCCTCCAGCTTTGTTCTTTTTGCTTAGGATTGTCTTGGCTACATGGGCTTGGGCTCTCTTATGGTTCCATATGAATTTTAAAGCATTTTTTTTTCTAATTCTCTGAAGAATGTCAATGGTAGTTTGATGGGAATAGCGCTGAATCTCTAAATTACTTTGGGCAGTATGGCCATTTTCACAATATTAATTCTTCCTATTCACAAGGATGGAATATTTTTCCATTTGTTTGTGTCCTTTCTTATTTCCTTGAGCAGTGGATTGTAGTTCCCCTTGAAGAGGTCCTTCACATCCCTTGTTAGCTGTTTCCTAGGTATTTTATTCTCTTTGTAGCAATTGCAAATGGAAGTTCATTCACGGCTGTCTGCTTGTCTGTTGTTGGTGTATAGGAATGCTTGTGATTTTGCACATTGATTTTGTATCCTGAGACTTTGCTGAAGTTGCTTATCACCTTAAGGAGCTTTTGAGCTGAGATGATGGAGTTTTCTAGATATAGGATCATGTCATCTGCAAATACAGACAATTTTACTTCCTCATTTCCTATTTGAATAATTTCTCTCTCTTACCTGATTGCCCTGGTCAAAACTTCCAATACTATGTTGAATAGGAGTGGTGAGAGAGGGTATCCTTGTGTTGTGCCAGCTTTCAAAGGGAATGCTTCCAGCTTTTGCCGATTCATGATATTGGGTGTGGATTTATCATAAATAGCTCTTATTATTTTGAGATATGTTCCACCAGTACGTAGTTTATTGAGACTTTTTAACATGAAGGGATGTTGAATTTTATCAAAGGCCTTTTCTGCATCTATTGAGATAATCACATGGTTTTTGTCATTGGTTCTGTTTATGTGATGAATTATGTTTATTGATTTGCGTATGTTGAACCAGACTTGCATCCCAGGGATGAAGCCAACTTGATCATGGCAGCTAAGCTTTTTGATGTGCTGCTGGATTCAGTTTGCCAGTATATTATTACAGATTTTCGCATCGATTTTCATCAGGGGTATTGGCCTGAATTTTTTGTTGTTGTTGTGTCTCTGCCATATTTTGGTATCAGGATGATGCTGGCCTCATAAAATGAGTTAGGGAGAAGTCCTTCCTTTTTAATTGTTTGGAATAGTTTCAGAGGGAATGGTACCAGCTCCTCTTTGTACCTCTGGTAGAATTTGGCTGTGAATCCATCTGTTCCTGGGCTTTTTTTGGTTGGTGGGCTATTTATTACTGCCTCAATTTCAGAACTTGTTATTGGTCTATTCAAGGATTTGACTTCTTCCTGGTTTAGTCTTGGGAAGGTGTACGTGTCCAGGAATTTCTCCATTTCATCTAGATTTTCTAGTTTATTTGCATAGAGATGTTTGTAGTATTCTCTGATGGTAGTTTGTATTTCTGTGGGGTCAGTGGTGATACCTCCTTTATCATTTTTTATTATGTCTATTTGATTCTTCTCTTTTTCCTTCTTTATTAGTCTAGCTAGTGGTCCATTTTATTTATTTATTTATTTTTTCAAAAAACCAGGCCCTGGATTCATTGATTTTTCTGAAGGATCTTCTGTGTCTCTATCTCCAACAGTTCTGCTCTGATCTTAGTTATTTCCTGTCTTCTGTTAACTTTTGGATTTGTTTGCTCTTGCTTCTCTAGATCTTTTAGTTTTGATGTTAGGGTGTCAATTTGAGATCTTTCTAGCTTTCTGATGTGGGTATTTAGTGCTATAAATTTCCCTCTTAACACTGCTTTAGCTGTGTTCCTGAGATTCAGGTAAGTTATCTCTTTGCTCTCATTGGTTTCAAAGAACTTCTTGATTTCTGCCTTAATTTCATTATTTACCCAGGAGTCATTCAGGAGCAGGTTGTTCAATTTCCATGTAGTTGTGTGGTTTTGAGTGAGTTTCTTAATCTTTAGTTCTAATTTGGTTGCACTGTGGTCTGAGAGACTGTTATGATTTCAGTTCTTTTGCATTTGCTGAGGAGTGTTTTACTTCCAATTTTGGGATCGATTTTAGAGTAAGTGCCATGTGGCACTGAGAAGAATATATATTCTGTTGTTTTGGGGTAGAGAGTTCTGTAGATATCTATCAGGTCCACTTGATCTAGAGCTGAGTTCAAGCCCTGCATATCCTTGTTAATTTTCTGTCTCAATGATCCTATCTAATATTGACAGTTGGGTGTTAAGGTCTCCCACTATTATTGTGTGGGAAGACTCCCATTATTTCTATGCTGAGCAGTCAAGGTATTGAAAACTGCTTTAGTTACTAGCAGTGCCACTTTAGTGGACCAGCAGCATTCCTTGTCAGTATCCTGTGAACTCTACTAATGTTTACTTGCCTCTGAATTTCCGTGAGAGGTCTGGGAACTCTGAAAAGTTATTTTAACATGTACTTATATCAGTTTTCTATTGCTGTATGACAAAATGCTACCAAATGACTTAAAACAACATCCATTTATTAGTTCACAGTTGTGTAAGTCAGAAGTCTGTCAAGGTGTGGCTGGGGTCTCTGCCTGGGGTATTACAAGGGTGAAATCAAGATGTCAGCCAGAAGAGCATCTCTCTGGAGGCTCTAGGGAAAAATTCACTTCCAAATCCATCATATTCATAGTCCCAGGCATTATTCAAAGCACATACAACAGGGAAGTGGGAAAGCTCAGGGGTCCATCTTAGAATTCTATCTACCACAGTACTTTTGTTAGAGTTACAAATGACTTTTATAAACCATAATTGTATTATCTAAGGACTGATTATATGTAGGTGCTATTACTGATTCTCAAAATCAGCAAGGTATGATAAAAATGTTATGACAAAGGCTCCAAATTGCCATATAGTTTGTGCCATTAATTTAGAATACAGCTTCCATGAAAACACTCTGTTTAAAGCAGTTACATATTTTAGTCTGCAAAAGTTGTAGTATAATCAGGTGAGTACAAAGGAACGTACAAAGTACAAAGACTGCAGTATCAGAACAGTAGAAATATGCTATTACCCGCAATAACTGTCAAGCAATATGCCCCACAAGAACACATTACCCTTACTTTACATTTATTCTTATGGGAAACTAAAACATGTATTATAGACATTTTGAATCATGGACTTCCCTTACAATATAACATGATAAATGCCAATATAGATATGTGTAAAATTCTTCACAGCAAAGCAGAGTCCATTGGCAAACAAAAGATAAGTAAAAAAAAGACAGAAAATTTTCCTTCCCACATAAATAAGGTTGATTTAAATCAAATGGCCTGGGAGTATGTGGGGAGAAAAACGGAATCATCTGCAGACTGAAATATGTAAAGGCTCAACCGCCTCTAATCCCATTTCAAAAACTATAAGCAATAGCTGGCAGTTTGGATTGACAGATGTGTTAAGATGCCTGTACCCGTTAGGGTAGCAGCCATGGTCAGGACACTCTGGGCATTTTTATTTTAAATCTTCAAGGAATTTTGCAAGTAATTATAAACAAAACTTTTTTTTAAAAAAAATTCATCATAGTGAAATTGAGTATAGAATATGAGGTCTTAACCCAGAAGCAAATATTTATTTAAAAGAGAATTTGCCTCCCCTGGGTGGGATCAGCTTTTTCATTGAACAAGAATCAATTCTCAGCATGATCTGGCCCTGAACTGCATTTTTAAATAACACTGATAATTGTTATTGCCACTTGCAACTCACAAGGGACTAGAACATTTATAATATAGAAGTCAAAATGACTCTTGAACTTAAATTATAAAATATATTTGATTGCTAGAAGACGTAAAGAATCAAAAAGCTCCCAAATGTGAAATCTGTTTCCTAAGGGGGCCAAGAAAGTGTGGTCCAGCTATATCAAATTACTTCTAATTCTACCAAATGCACTGTGCTGCCTCTTCCTGCCAAACCTTCGCAAATGGTATTCTCGCTTTGACTGGACAACTACTCCTAGTCCCTCATCTCTCAATTTAGTCATCATCTTTTCCAGGAAGTCCTCCTTGTTCATCCCACTCCCTGGCTAGGTGAGGTGCCCCTTCTATGTGTAGTATACCTGGCTGATAGAGCACACATCATACACAGTCCTGTAACTTGCCTATTTAGTAATTTTCTCCATGAGTCTGAGCTCCCAGTGGGCAGAAATTACACCTTCTTCAATAGCATATGTATCCCCAGTACCTTTGAGGCAGCCAGCTCGTTACAGATGCTGAATGTGGATTATTGGATGGCTGGACAGCAGGAGGGCAGGCAAACAAACAGGCCAGAGTAGGGCAATGGTGCCTGAGGCCTCATATGCCATAGGGACACGGAAAGAAGGAAAGGAAAAGTGTAATCAGATTCAGACACTTGAGTACAGCCCAGGCTCTGTCACTAATTGGCTCCATGACCCTACATAAGTCACATCATCCCTCAGGTACTCTATATCTTGAGTGGAGAAATGAAGAGGTTGGACTAGGAGGCTCCATCAAGTCTCTTCCAGGTTTACTGTTGTCTCATGTCTTCCTGTCTTCAAGACTGTCCAGCCTTCATCAGCATAACCAAATTTACATGTCTTTTAAAATCAAATAATATTGGGTTGTGTACACTACAGCCCAAAGGAAGAAAAATGGAGCTATGTGAAGACAGTGCCTGTAGATGCTGAATGAATGGATGAATGAATGGGCAGGCTTCCCTGACTCTCTTTAATTGTTCCATTAGAGGGTGAACTTTCCTAGCTTTGCTTCCTTTGATAATAAAATACCATTTCATCAATGTCATCTCTAGGAGAAGGACAATTTCAAATCCCTTAGAAGAAAAGCAATGTACACAAAGGAGGAGGCTATTGAATTTGTTGCTTCACAAAGGAGCTTAGTTTTACCAAGGAAGCCACAATCTCTATCCAAGAGACATGAAGCACACACAAAGTGGCTTTTGAATATCACTTCATTGGAGCAAAATGGACTTCTAACCAACAGTATCGATCAATTGGTTAAAGTCAACAAGATGATTTTTTCCTAAACCATCTCACCAACATTGGGGCAAATAATTCCAGCCAAGTGTAGCAGCCATGCACTGTTGGTGATTATTTGCCCTGTGGAATTTAATTGGCACTAGAACCCTTGGCATCACCTTCACACCATGATGAAGACACACTGTATTGGATGTGAGGGCGATCTGGCTGCAACATCTGTCACCCCATTGATGGCCAGGGTTGATTCAGCTGATCTGGCTGGTAGGCGGGTGTCCCCTTCCTCCCTCACCGCTCCATGTGCATCCCTCCCAAAGCTACGTGCTTGGTCAAAGAGGACGACCATCCCCAATAGAGGAGGACCGATCTTCAGTCAAGGGCATACAAATAGCTGTGCTCCCCTGTTAGAACCTCCAAGCAAGCTGTCAAGACACACTGTATTAAAGGATGCAAGAGCAAAGATGCTTATTCTTAGGTCCGGTGACATACTGCTACCCTACCAACACAAAATACATATAAATAACTTTCTGTGTAATATATTAAGTTAGATTTTTGTTATATTTTCCAAACCAAGAAAGACACTGTTCAAAAGAAATTTGGCAAATCACAAACACTCACCTGGATTATACTTTTTAATTGCAAATTTTTAGGCACTGTATTAGTTAAATCTACATTCAATCTATATTGAACAGAAAATTTTACCATATCCCAAATGACTAGATCAAATGTATGAAAAGATAAATTTAATGTGAATATAGAAATAAGATTTTCAACCCAAAAGGTTGATAAAATAAAGTGTTTTTATTTTCAGTCAGGAAAAAAAGTCATCTTAAAGGTCACTATTTTTCAAATGACTGGAATGCTGGTATTAAGCCAAAGAAATTTAAACTGGGTGTTATCTGCTGGGTGAGCTATCTCTGTTCTGTCTTAATCAGATGCTTTATTCCTATTACATGTTCCCTGTACTACACCTGACTAGCACCCTCCTAACAAATTAGTTGATATCATGATAAGAACGGTCAGATCAGTTTTAAAAATTGCAAATAATTTTCAGGGTTCAAGAGTGTCATATACACTCATATCTATAAGTATAGATTACTATATGTGAAAATTATTAGACAGAAATAGTAACAATCCAAACACCATACACACTCATGTGCACACACACAAACATATACGAGACATTCAACTCTGTAAGCTGCCTAAAATAATGCTAGAGAAAAAGTGCAGGTAAAAATGTTATGCATTTCAACTGAGATAATACTGAAAGGTGGGAGAAAGGTCTGTTATACTAAGTAAAAACTTTTAAGAAATGCGACCTCAAGGCAGGGGGCCTAGAGAACCAAGATCAGTAGTGATCCTTACACAAGAAGGAAAGGACTCCTGTAGACCAGGCCTTCTCTGGATGATTATTTATTGGGGGGCAGAGGTGTCCTCTGCATATTAGGACATTTAGCAGCACCCCTGGAATAGACCCTACCCATGAGATGCTTATAGCATCCTCCCAGCTACAGCAACCAAAAATATCTCCAGACATTAGCAAATGTTCCCAGGGGAGTAGGGAGGTTCTAAGCCTCAGTTACAGCCCCCGGTTAAGAACCTCTGCCTTAGACCCATGGCCACCCTAGTTGTGATCCAAACCCTGGGACGCCAGGCTAGTTCCTGGCTTCAGATGCAAAGCGAGCTTGCCTACACCAAGGAGGTCAGACCTGCGTGAACAGCTCACTGCAAAGTGGAGCAGCTTCCTAGACCGTTTCCTCTCTGGACTTGGCAAGGAATGAGGGATCTCCCAACTCAAGAGTTCACCTTTGACTAGTCCAGGAAAGCTGCTTACATGTCTCAAATCATCTTTTGAGGTCTCAGTCCTTTAAGCCAACAACCAAATGAAAGTGAAACTACCATCAGAGCAAACACGTCAATCCTTTAAAAATGAAGCAGCAAAACAATCTTAGAATGGTGCATAAAGAGTTTCTGGGGGAAGAAAAATTAAACAGATATTGAAAGCCACCACAATCTTTTTTTTTTCTACATATAACTTATGATATTTTTAAATACAGACCTGGTGTTATATTTTATTCATGTAATTCATTCCCCACTTTTTTAAATTACATTATTTAGTGGCTGCATCTCTGCTGGTTTTGTCCTAAAAAGAGGGGTTCTTATATATCAACCTCAGGTATGTTGCTCAAATTGTAGTTTAGCTAATCTGTAAAAGTTAATGATCCCACTTGTCTCATGAGGGAAGCAGGATCATAAACTAGGAAAAACACCAGAATAGTGTGGTGGTTAAGAATAGCTCCATCCCTTTCCTGCCACGTCACTCTGAATGAGTTCCTCTCTAAACCACAGTCTCTCATTTTAAAAACCAGCATTATGATAGTGCCTATAAGCCATTAGGTCTGTTACAAGAATGCATAACCTAAGGATGCAAATCACTTAGTGCAGTGTCTGGTATACAGTAAGGGTTCAACAGATAGTATATAATATAATCATTTTATTATAAAAATAATTATTTTCATGGTCATAATTGGAAATGACCACATATAACCAGAAATTTCATTGTATCACTCTCATAAAATATCACCTTCCTAACAATCCAACAAATTAGAAGTGAGAACTAGAGAAGGAAGCATTCTCTTTCAGAATAAGATGATATTCTCTGTAAATACCACATTTCTTTTTATTAAAAAGGAAAATGAAGGAAGAGTGGCGAAACACCCTTCCTCAAACCTTCATCCCTTTTTACCTTCCTAGGGTAATAGAACCAAGGCTGGAGATGTTAGGTGTGGGTAGAGCAACAGCCATTTCCTCATCTGTGTTTTATTATTCATGGTATGGTTCCATCTTGCAGCCTACACAGAACATACCGTGCTGGGAACAAGAGTGGGTTTGACATTTTGCTGGGGCAAATGACTCTCCTCAGAGCTAACAATATTCTTGTGTGAGAAGTAGATCTCAAAGCAATTTCTCCTCTCCCAAGTTCTCATTCATTGAGAATTTGCTGAGCTCATTTATTCACTCAATGCACATTGATCAAGGAGCATCACATGCCAAGAATTTTACGAGAAGCTGGAGGTATCTTGATGATTATGGTTGGGGCACTCAAGCCTTGAGAGGGAAGCCAACATTCACCAAAGGGATGCATAATTCCAAACTGAGCCAAGAAATAGTTCTCTAAGAGTGTAAAACCTCCCCCAGACTGCAGTGTCAGCAAAGACTTCCCTGAGTAAGTGACATAAAAACAGAGCAGAAAGCTCAAGTGTAAAGCTTGGAGTCACACATCCCAGACTCATAAAGGGAGGGTCTGATTAGATCCTGCCAATGAGAGTCAGTTGTGTGAAGTTTGGAGCTCTGTCCCAGGACTTTGACTCTTGACTGACAGTGCAATGTGAGGGCAGAGGAAAGAGGGTGAGGGAGGGCAGCTGTCAACAGAAAAGACAGGTGACCAGACACTCCTGGTTATGAAATCACAGTGGTGTTTGCCTTCTCTTGGTCTCTTAGGGCTGCCCTGGTTCGTGATCATCCCAATCTAGTTCTACAGACCAGGTATTGGGACCCTGGATATTCTTACAAAAAATTCCCTTTTGCTTAAGGTAGCCAGAAGTGGCTTCTGCTGTTCGCATCCATCAAATGATTTCCTTCTGGTAACGTGCCATATGTTGTTCTCCACTGCACTTATATTTAGGATTATGCATGTCTGTCTCCACAACTAGACTGTCAGTTTCTTGAGGACTGGAGATTGTCTCATTTCTCCCTGAACCTCCAGGACCTAGAGTGGTGACTGACTGACACATAGGAAACACTCAGTAAACATGAAATGAATATGATTTTGCACATGTTCAAAAAATTAGGAGGTTTGCCAATAATAAGTATAAAAGCTCAACTAGATGTTTAAACACTGAGAAAGAGCTCAAGTGAGTCAAAAAGTCCTCCACACTTTACTTCAATTTCACACTAACATAGAAATCTCTATGTTCTGTATCTATCTTCTCAGGTATTACTATAAAATTTTTTTTTTCCAGAAGAAACTCAGTAATCCCACAGTGTCCTTACCCCTGAGGTTATCATCACTCAGAATTTTCACCACCATACTTCCAAATAGGTAAAATCAAACTGCTGAAGTGGAAAGGTCCACATACACCACTCCCAGGAGCCAACTCCATCCACCCCTCTCTGCCTTTTCCAACCCACAGGGCAATCCACAAAGTTCAGTAGGCAGCCAGTGGACTTGGCTTCCAGAGAGATCGCCATCTGTTTTTCTACCTTTAATAAATAAAGTACCTCTGCTCTATAAATTCACATTGCTTATGGGACTAAGGCCTAGAATGAAAATGGAGATAGAATTTTTGTCCAATTTTAATGGGTTTAAAAAAAAATTCGTGGGTAGCAAGTTTATGCTGTAAGAATCTATGTGCTGCGTAACAGTCTGAATTTGATCGGGTTCAAATAACGCTACCATGTCCTAAAATCCTGGGCATTATACACTTTCCAAATGTACAATGTCATCAAGGTTTTATGACATTTCCTACAAAAACTCAATAGTCAGGTAGCACTTCATCAGTTACAGTTTAAATTCAGGTATGGGAACAGAAAACTACGGCTGCAGCATGGAAACCATACCGCTCTTCTGATTTCGGTGTCATAGCCCCATGGGAATATTTCACTAAACACTTTTCATACATGTGCATTTTTGTCCCCTGCTAAGAGAACTCCATGTCTTGGAATTACAGAGTACAGCCAAAAGTATGTTGGTGGGGCCAAAAATCCACTCTAGTTGATCTCTGTCTTCCTACAAAAGCTTCATCAGAGATGCTCCTCCACCTGGGGTTTTCTGTTTATTCAGTCTCACTTCCTTCTTCAAGTGATGAAATGCTGAGAGCATCATGTCCATGCCTGTCTACATGGCTTATGGAGCACACAAGACTTCTGAGACCCAGAGCTCTGAAGGCAAAGCTGACAGATATGAAATGCAAGCCTAGCTTTGCCAGGGTAAATATGGCCAGGAAAGGAGCATACCTAGTTCTACTGGCATCAAAACAGGGTTGCAAAAGAGTCTATGAGAAAGAAATATTAAGTAATACTGCATGTCTGACATTGACATGAGCTTATTATTCTCACATGCCAACACACCCTAATCCAAAGCTTATGCTATTCCAATCCAAGCCTGCCCTAAAACAGCCAATTATGCTGAATGTAGTGTAAACTCCAAGGAGTCTCCAGACTTAAAGACAATGTTTCATTGGCCCATTCGTTTTTGTATTATTTCTACATTTTTGAGTCAGCTTCTAAATCATATGCATCACTTCTCTAGGGATTATTTCCCTTTCACACTGCAGGTATAATAGAGCTCCTGTGGCTTTGCTATGTTGCCAGTGGCTTTATTTCCTCCCCAAATGTATTGGTAAACTTGGTTTAAA
Source organism: Symphalangus syndactylus (assembly GCF_028878055.3). Taxonomy (NCBI): domain Eukaryota; kingdom Metazoa; phylum Chordata; class Mammalia; order Primates; family Hylobatidae; genus Symphalangus; species Symphalangus syndactylus. Next base: position 104,834,461 of record NC_072423.2, on the reverse strand, counting down.
AACCTGAAGCTGAGCAACCTCTCCAAATAAACATGAAACATTTCCAAAGCCATTATTTACATGACCTAAACAAGTGATATCATAATCATGTTGCCAAAAGGAGCCATAATATACAACTGGTTTTGTTCTAGAACTTCCAAACTGGTTCCCAAACCTTTGAGTTTGGCTGTGGAGGAAAGTTTAAAATTCTGCAAAACATTTGCATTGGCAAAAGTGGTCACTTGTCACTTATGCATTGGAAGTGCCATCCCAAAATATTCACTGAGAAAACTGTTGTCATTTATTCCTCAAGAATGAGCGCACTTAGTCTCAACTTCTGACAAAATGAACAAGTGTGATATTTTTCCTTGATTCACTCTCACACCTGGTGTCATTATCCTAAAAAGTGGAATAAAAAAAAGGCTTATTCTCTTAATTTACATTAATTATTTTATTATATATTCCTAAAGACAAAAAACACTTTTATCTAGGCTATGTGACCTTGGGCAAGCTTACCATAAGCCTCAATATTCCACAATTCCTTAGATTAATAATTGTGCCCATCTCACTAGGTAGTGGTCAAGAGTAAGTAAACAGTACATGTAACAAGCACTATTTACATGAGTAAACAGAGTAGTCAGCACACAGTGTTCAATATAAGTAAGTTCAATAAATGTCAGCTTTTGTTATTATTTGCAGCTGGAGATTTTAAATGAAAAATCTTCTTTTGAATCCTTAGAATATGCTCCGAGACAGGCTACTACAACCATCTCTCTGTTATTCCCACGTACCATAGACAGCCCCTTTGATTCAAGGGTCCTTAGTAATCTCTGCTCAGCTCTCTTCTAAATTTCTGTGTCTATTAGCTAGTGCTACAAGAGGAGGATCCAATGACCAGGATCTTGTCCATGAAGAGCTCTACAGAAATGAATTAATAATATTATTCATCAAATCACCAATATCCTGAGAGTTTCTAACAAATGCAGTGTCTCTACTACTCTTTGGGAAAGCCTCTATAATTTGGTTTGAATCTAGCTTTGTTTTTAAAATGTGACAGACACTATTCTGTACATGAATGTACCATTTAGGCTCTGGCTGACCATAACGGAACAGGAAGAGACTCACTGGCTCTCAGAGTTTAAGAAAGATTAGAGAACTCACTTATGAAAAGTCAAAAGCATGGGGAATATCCTAATAGATATCAGAATGCATTGATAATCTAATCACAGCCTCTGCACCGAAACAAACGAATGCCAGCTATTGTTGTCATCTTTGCATAGCTCGGTCCTTGAATCAAATTCACAAGAACAAGTGCTCCTGGCAGTAGGGGGTGAGCAGGTAATATAATCTTGGCCAATCAAATGCTCCTACCCAAGACTTTAACTCTGGAGCAAGTTCATTTGTCCATTCATTCAACAAATATTTATTAAGCATTTAGTATCTTTTGGGTACTAAAGATATGGGGGAAAAGTCTGCCTTTTTGGAATTTATATTCTAGTAATATGAATGAACAATATATATATTTAAATATATATTTATTTATATTATATAAATTTTAAAAATATATATACACACACAAACACATTTGTCAGATGGTTAAAAGTTCTAATTAAAAAAATAAAACTGGATGAGAGAAGACAGTGGGCAGGAATGTGGGTGGTCATGCGATTTTATGCAGGATGGACAAAAAAAGCCTGTAACAAAGCACTATTTGAACAGAGACCTGAAAGAAGCAAAGGCATGAACCATGTGGCTATTTCGAGCAGTTCTGTCAATAGGAACATAATGTGAGTCACATAGGTAATTTTAAGCTTACTAGTAATTATATTAAAAAAGTAAAAAGAAACAGGTGAAATTCATTTTCATTTACCTGATATGTCCAAAATATTTTCATTTCAACATATAATCAAACTAAAAAATGATTCACGAGAGAGCTTCCATTTTTTTCGTAATAAGTCTTCCAAATCTGATGTGCACTTCACACTTGCAGCACATCTCAGTCAAGGCCTTAATCGCTACATGTGGCTCGTGACTACCACAATGGGCAGCACGGGCTCAGAATGAGAGTGTCCCCGTAAAGGCTACAGTAAATGTCAGGTACCAAGAGAGCTTGCCTCACGTGTCTGCAGAAGAACACAAAGGCCACAGTGACTGATGCAGTGTGAGCAAAGGGGAAGGCAGTGAGACAGGAGGCCAGACTGGCCAGAGGGTGTCCTGCAGGGTGTCCTGGGCCTTCCACTGTTACTCTGAGTGACAATGGAAGCCAATGGAGGTGGAGACAGCTCCATGGACCTCTGACCTGGCAGCTGCACAGGTCCCTATGCTTGGTTTAATGCTCTGAGGTTACCATTCTGAAATTCGCATTTTTGGGACAGGGGCATCATGTTTACATTATGCAATGGACCCCCAAAATTATGTAATTGGTTGTGACTGGAGAGTTTTTATCAGAGAGTGACATGAACTGTTTTATGCATTATAAGGATTAATCCAGTTTCTGTGTTAAGAATAGGCTGTAGGAAACATGACAAGAAAAACATCTGGAATGCTGTAGATCAACGACAGGTGAGAAATGATGATGGCAGGTGACACCTAGAGCAGGGGACAGTTAGTTCCATTTGCTGCAGCACAGCACCTGACAACATGCCTGTGGATGGCAGCATCCAGGCCAGAGGCCCCTGCAGCCCACCAATGATTTCCACCTAGTTTTCACTCTGGCCCCATGTTCATCTGAGAGCCTTGCATCTTCCCAACCCATTTTATTTTTTTTGTAAAAGAGCAGCCATTGGTTTCTCTTCTCACCCACCCTTTTACTAAGAGAAGGCAGGATACTCAAGGGTCCCACTAAAACTATATACAGTAGCAAATAGGAATTCTCCAAAAGAAAATAGGGATGCTATCACAAAATCAAAGTCCCCTATAAGGGAGAAATCGAGCTGCTAAAGGAAGGAAGGAAGAGCCCTAACAAGGTCGAGCATCTTCTGTGTTGCATCACTGTGGCTGGGAATTATTATACATTCTTTCCATTGATTCCAATTAAGTAATGGGTGTAAAACATTACCCCCGCCTCCCAAAAATCTATGTGGGCTTCGCAAAATAGAATCTACCACAGTTTATGTGAATATCAAATGTATCTAAAATACATTCAGGACCCACAAATACATTGCTAACTCTCAGTAAGGAAGAAAAAATTAACTTTTGGGACCTTTGGTTATTTTAGATTTGTATCTAAATTTGTACAATTCTCTCTATGTTTAAGCTGGCGAATAAAAAATAATCATCACTATTTAGTTTCCAGGTAATCAAATAGAAAATTCATCAAGCAATGCTAATATTGACATGATACAACTACCAGTAAGTGAAATATCAGTATGAAAATCAGCCTATAATTCCTAATCTAAGATTCATAAAAGATCACTTATTTTCCATGTGCTCAAAATTTTTCTAAAATGACGAAACATGGATGATACCCCACTTGAAGGGCTTATGTCAGCTACTCACCTTTTTCTGAAGAACATTGATTTTTCTTTCCTTCACTTCTAACATATCTTTCATGTCACGAATCTCACCGGCCAGTGTCCCCTTCTCTTCTGTGAGGTCCTGCAGCTGTTTTGTTTTTTTATTGAGGAAAGATTCTTTTTCTTCCAGTCGTAATCTCAGTGCATCTACCTGAAACCAGGAAAAAGACAGAAGGATGTGGTTTTACAGAAAGGTCATCAATAACCATCAATTGTGCCCTTTGAGGAGGCAGGGCAGCAGCATGTTTACTGAGCAAGGCACAATGGAACCACTGCTCATGGCACCTTACTGCCCTGAATTTTAACAGCCTACATCCTTCTTAAAGCCCTATTGTGTGCACATCTCAACAGTGATACTTAAAAAAAAAAAATAAGACTTCTATGAAATAAGACATTATGAAATAGTAGCAGGTTTCTATGTTTGTTTCCCTACTACAACATGTTTGTTTAAGCTTGGAAACAAAGCACATCAATACTCCCATGTCTCTCTGAGAGTCCGGGGAGGATAAAATACTGCTCAAGCTTTGCAGCATCGCCCTGAAATACGGAGAACACAATGAGCCATGCCATGGACATCGGAGGAACAAGATTGACATGTAGAGAAACACTCCTAAATTAGAAAAATACATGTTGCCAAGAGGACACTCATGCTGCTGGAGGAAGAAAATAAGATAGAAATGAAACACCATTCTCCAGCCTCATGAAAGACTGCTTTCCAAAGACTTTTAAAGAAAAAAAAAAAGACAAAGCATACAAAAAAAAAATTCCTCTTTGTAACTCAGCTCTAAAGTTTAAAAAAATTATAATTCCTGCTTTTCAAATGTTGTTAATAAAAAAGAAAATATGTTTTATTTTTTCTAATTTAACATTCTGAAGCCCATGTGCAAAGAAAGGTCTATTTCTAGACTACTCAGACTAGATCATAGAAAAATATCACTGGGGTGGTAAAAAAAAAATGAGACAACAAAAAGAATATGAAGACCATCAGAATATCATTTTGAGTTAATTTTCTGTAGCATTTTAAAATTGTACTTTTTTGATATACAACACCATATTTGCAACCATGTTTACAAATGTACACTAATCCAGTCTTAAAATGCAACTGTGACAAACACTTTATTTGAAGGATTATTGTCCTTAATTATTGACAATGACAGACTATGAGATTTCCAAGAGTCTTGTTCTCAGCTAAACAATGACATTCAATAAGTTACTCCCAAGGCATTTACTCTTTTTATTCGATATATATATATAAAAAGATTAGGACCCTTTGCCACAATTATTTTGCTGCCACTTCAGCAGATACTACTGTTATGGTCTGAACGTGTTGCTCAAAATTCATAAATTGAAATCAAATCCCCAATACAATAATATTAAAAGGTGGGGCCTTTAGGAGGTGATTAGGTCATGACGGCAAAGTGCCTCATGAATGGGACTAATTGCTATATAAAAGAAGCCCGAAGGAATTCATTCACCCCTTCCACCATGTGAGAACACAGCATGATGGCACCATATATGAAGCATCGATTGATTTCTCATCAGCCAAGAAATCTGCTGATGCCTTGATTTTGGACTTTCCAGCCTCTGCAACTGTAAGACATAAATTTCTGTTGTTTATAAGCCACCCAGTCTTGGTGCTTTGTTCTAGCAGCCTGAATGAACTAAGACAATCATCATGATTTATATTTTCTGGATCATTAAAGACACCTTAACATGTGATTTTATGTCAAAGCCAGGGTTAGAACCATCCAGGAACCAACTCTTCAAGGATCAGTCCTGATCCCTTTGGCAAAGGATGTATGAAGTAACTCTTTGTCAGTCCCCTTGATGTGGGAAAGGAATATGTTATGTTTACTACAATAAATCAAAATTACATAAGATCATATAGAACAGGGGTCCCCAACTCTCGGACCAGTTCCGGTCCAGGGCCTGTTAGGAACCAGGCCACACAGCAGGAGGTGAGTGTCGGTCGAGCATTACCACCTGAGCTCCGCCTCCTGCCAGATCAACAGTGACATTAGATTTTCATAGAATCTAATGAACCTAGATCCCTCACATGTGCAGTTCACAATAGGGTTCACTCTCCTATGACAGTCTAATGCCTGATGATCTGAGGTGGAACAGTTTCATTCCTAAACCATTCCCCATACCCCACACCTCTTCATCTGTGGAAAAACTGTCTTCCACAAAACCGGTCACTGGTGCCAAAAAGGTTAGGGACTGCTGATATAAAGAGTGTAAGAGACATGTCCACAAAATGATTTTTATAGAGATGCCCACAGCAACATTGTTCATAATGGATCACACAGGAAACAACACAAATGTCTATCAGTAAATGAATGGATAAATAAAATGGTGGCGTATTTATATGGAATATTATCTATCTATCCATAAAAAGGAGTGACCTGCAGATATACACAATAACATAGGTGAACCTCAAAAGCATCCTGAGTGAAAGAATCTAGAGGATTTATGGCATGACTGTGTTTCCATTTCTGTGAAATTCTAAAAGAGGTGAAAATAATCTATGAGGTGACAGAAATGAGAGCAACAGTTGCCTGGGGTAGAAGGTGGGAAGGGCTGATTATAAAGGGACAGGAGGGTATTTTTTATTCTCTAAATTGATTAGGGAGAGTGGAGAACAGTTGCCTGGTGTACAAAATTGTCAAAACTCTTTGAACCGTACATTTTAATAATTTATACTTTGATATACAGTTATAATTTGTATTTCAATAAATTTGAAAAATATATGAATACATAACTAAGAAGTAACAAATATCTTACAACAATGCCTTTCATGAAAGAGAGAGGTCAAAACAAAACAAAACACCAACCTGGGAACTAAATTACCTTATAACACAACTGGGAGAATGAAGTGGGGATTGGATAAGGTTCCTATGGGCGATGAGGTATTGAGGTGATGAGGTATTGGGGTGATGGAAGGACTTAATCTTCACCCTCCATAGCAGGAAGTCAACAGATAGTAGCTACACCAGCAATCAGGAAGCACAGAAGCAAGTAGGTTATTTAGAGATATCAAAATAACCGAACAAGAAGAGTTAAAACGATTTGTCTTAGGGAAAAAAAAAATGGACAGGGGAAGTAGAGGATTGCTGCATCTCATAACAAAAATTTTCAAACATTTTGCTTCCTTATCCTATAGGCAAGTAAAATTTGAATGGAAAGAAAAAAAAAGAATAAAGAAATCAAAAACAAAAATGATACAAGAATGCCATAAGAAACCAATAGAAGATATACAAATACCCAACAAACATATGAAAAATGCTTAACATCACTAATCATCAGGGAAATGCAAATCAAAACCACAGTGAGAATACCACCTTATCCCAGCCAGAATAGCTATTGTTAAAAAGTCAAAAAACAATAGATGTTGGCTTGGATGTGGTGGAAAGGGAATGCTTATACACTGCTGGTGGGAATGTAAATTAGTAAAACCTCTATGGAAAACAACATGGAGATTTCTCAAATAACTAAAAGTCAATCTACTATTCCATCCCACTACTGGGTATCTACCCAAAAGGAAAGAAGTCATTGCATCATACAGATACTTATATGTGCATGTTTATCACAGCACAATTCACAATTGCAAATATATGGAATCAACCTATGTGCCTGTCAAAGAATAAGTAGATAAGAGTAGATAAAGTATGATAATATATAAGATATATGTATGATAAGAATGAAATAATGTCTTCTGCAGCAACCTGGATGGAACTGCAGGCCACCCTTCTAAGTGAAGTAACTCAGGAATGGAAAACCAAATACTGCATGTTCTCACTTGTAAGTGGGAACTAAGTTCTAGGTACTGCATGTTCTCACTTGTAAGTGGGAACTAAGTTCTAGGTACTGCATGTTCTCACTTGTAAGTGGGAACTAAGTTCTGGATACACAGAGGCATGTGAAGTGGTATAATGGACATTGGAGACTTAGAAGCAGGAAGGGTGTGAGGAGGATGAGGAATAAAAAACTACCTACTGGGTGCAAGGTACACTACTCAGGTGATGGGTAAACTAAAATCCCAGACTTCACTGCTATACGATGTACTCATGTAACCAAAAACTACCTATACCCCTAAAGATACTGAAATTTAAAAATTAAAAAAAAAAAAAAAGTTCAAGGCAGCAGAGGGTGGCATTTAAAAGAAAAAAAAAGCCAATAGGAACAACAGAAAGAGGACACTTAGGTTTTTAGGGACTGGTTCTGCTTTTATCTGCCTGAGAGGATCAGGACAGATAACTCTCATTTCCCCTCCCCAGCCTTTCAGCCTCAGTTTCTCCATCTATAAAACCAAGAGGTGTGAACAGATCATACCTGACATCTTAGGATTTTTAAAAGCAGGAATCCGTTTTTGGTAGAATGTGTCAGGGAAGGATGATGATATTAGCGATAAAGAAAAATTATTGGAGTAGAATATCCTTTTGTTGCTCCTTTCCAAGAAAGGGGTGCCTAAGTTGTGTTTCTAAAGGTCAAAGGTGACAGGGAAGTGGGGGGAGTAGAGAGTTTTTCCAGTTTCTGCTCCAGTGAGAAGGATGAAGCTGGGAGGTCCCAGTAGGGGAAGGGGTGGTCACAGGTGTGTGGAGCCCCCAAGCCCTAATGGCCCTGACTGCATTACAAGAGAGGGTGGACATTCTGTGACTGGGGAGGAGAACAGCAGATTCTTCAAATAGCTGATAGCTGTGCCTCTTCTCACATAATAGCCAGAAAGATATAGGGCCTGGGAAGGTGGAGGGGTACTCATGTCCTGGGGATCTTCCTCTTCCTAAGTGAAAATTCATGACAGGTGCACTAAAGATGATGCCCTAAAGATGGGCCACAGATTCTCATGTGGCCCATTTTTGTTTAAAGTTACCTTCATCTACCAACCTGGCATAACACCACTCTCCTCTTTGGGTTTTCATTATATCTGGTGAAAAAATATGATTTTTGAGTTTATGCACAAACATAGGCATTTGGTGGATTATTGGAAAATTGGCAGAACATGCTGAACACTCTGGATTATAGCAGTGGTTATAAAGGGGTTACAATCAATTGTAGATATTCACACATGGGTTTACCAGGACTCAGCGTGATTCTGAGAAGAAACACATGACTGAGGTCCCATTTGCCCTGCATCCTACCTATCAAAGCTGGATGGTCTATATCTGGACTAAAGGAAATGCCTAATATCCAAACTGTGATATAAATAAATTACAATATGGGAGGTAATGAGTGGTGCTGGAGAGAGTTTAGAAAAAGACACTCTGTAATCATGAGAGGGAGAGTCAAGGGCTCTTAAAATTATTTGGTGTTGAGTGAAGAGGCAGAGAAAAATATTCCATATACCCAAACATTTTAACTTTTATGTCTCTACCTGATGTTGGAATATAATCTAGACTTTAAGGCTTAACATTTATAGCACCTTCTCGCCATGTGTGATCTATCAGTGCCCCGTCGCATCTTCCCAAGCCCAGAAGAGATAAAAAAACAACCCTAGCCGTGAGAATATTTGTCCAGGAACAAAATGGAGAGCAAGGATGGTTGTGATCAGCACGTTACTCAAACACCCAAATTCAACACGGCAGGAGGGAGCCTGTGCCAGCTGAGGTCTTCTGTTTGGGGGTTTATTTTCCATGCACTGGAAAGTGTGTGCTTAACTTCAAAGGAATTTGGGTCGTGCCTTTCAATCACCTTCACTCTATCTTTAAAGCTTTGCACTAGAAATGGGCTTCAGGGTCTTCTTTTTTTTTTTTTTTAAGATGAAACTTTGACATGAACCACAGGCAATTCACAAGCAACATTGGCCCAGTGTGCAGTAAGCGAGTATGACATCATCTCTAAAGTCAAATATGAAATTCCAGATGGTGCAAAACCACAAGCAGGCACACAAGCCTTTGGATGCACCGAAGTTTAAATACAGGGAAGATAAGGCAAGAAAAAATGCATTCTATTAAAAATTAGAATATCTAGTTCCAAATTAGGTATCAATGACTGAAATTAAAGTTCCCGTCACTAATATTCTGACTCCACTCAACAGAGTACATCACTTAAAACAGAATCAGAAAAGCCTGAAGTCTAGATTATACTCCAACATCAGGCAGAGACATAAAGTTAAAATGTTTAGGTATATGGAATACCTTTCTCTGCCTCTTCACTCAACACCAAATAATTTTAAGGGCCCTTGACTCTCTATCTTAAACTTTGGCAGTTGACTCAATAATAAAACTTGGCAAAGCAAAGAGCACCATCGTTTCCCAGAAAAACAAAAGAAAATTAGAACTGTATGATACAGTCAATGCACAAAGACTCAGGAGGTTGAATTTCCAATTTTTACATATGACTTAACCACATGGGAACTAGTCATCTAATGCTAAAACTAGGACAATCTTTCCATTTTAGGAGAATTGCTCATCTCCTTTTGATCCATTTGTGTGTGTGTGTGTGTGTGTGTGTGTGTGTGTGTGTGTAAGAGCATGTGACATATGAAAATTTAACCTTTTATCTGGCAGTATAAAACATAAAACATTTGTTATCACTTCAGTTCCAGGTAATAACTTGAAAGAAAAGAACCATGGCAATGAAATTGGCAAAACGTTGCCAAAATCAGAGGTAAGTATTATTAATCTTCATGTCAGCACCCAGGAATTATAACCAGTTCCAATGGTGAGGTATGTTTCTAGAAGTTCTATACATAAGACATTCGACCTTTCTGCCATATTTTATGTGCACCTTCAGAAACGGTTTCAATGTTGTGACAAAACACTAAGTGCTACTTGATATGCCATAAATAATTTCTAAAAATCAAACGGTTCATTTCAATCTTAAAATGACTACTGCAACACTTGAAAGAAAAAAACACTTGAGGGAGAAAAAGGGGCCACTTGAAAATTATCACAGATTAAATACTACTTGCTTGCCAATGCTTCAAGAATTGAATAAACAGGCTATCACAAAGAAAAATTTTAAAAGAAAATGAAACTGGCCAACACTCACAAAAGCTCCCAGTATAGTTTTATTTCACATTCAAAGCTTCGTTTGTTTGTTTTTCCTAATCGTAGACTTGAGTTAAGGGTATATTTGAATTCAATTCAACTTGCAGTCATTCAAACGGGAGAAAGTTTCAAAGTTGGAAGTATGCATAATGTACACAGCCTCCAAAGACACAAACACTAAAAATAACCTAAAATCTAAAACTTGCTTAGTAGTAACAACTAGTTCTCACTCACATCCAACTCTCCTTTCCTCCTGAACACAAGAAAGATCACACTTCTCAGGCACCTTTTGGGAAGATGAAACCTTGTGTTTTCTTCAGGAAATGTAAGCAGAAGTGAGGTACATCACTTCCTGTCTGTTCCACACCACACTCCTTTTCTTCCTCAGAGATCGTAGAGGCTACACTTTCCAGATGGTGGAGATACAAGATGGCAGAACCTCCCCAACTCTGGATCCTCAAGTGACTGTGAGAAACAGGTTCTACCCCAAGTCCTCAATCCTTAAAACAGGTTGGACTTACAGTATGATGGGTTAAATAGCTTAGAAACTATTATAATAAACTCCTATGATTTTGCTGCAAAGTAGGCACCTTAAAACTAAAACTGTTTTTTTGTCTTAGAGATTGTCATGAATCTAAAGAATTAGGGCTATGGTACTTCCTTTCACTCTTTCTATATATAGGACCTTCAACTTCCCTTCTCCTTTCATCCCAAATCCAAAGAAGGGGGGAAAAAATGACACAGGGCCAAAGACAGAACTAAGAGGAAGAAGCAGTAGAACCTTGGGGGAGTAGACACGGGGGTTAAAGATCAAAGCCTTGGGAAGAAGACAGAGAAAGACAGACTGAAGAGGAAAGAGCCCCTTAAGCTCATCAACTTGAGTTTCAGTTTGGATAGACAAGCGGCTCAGGTGGGTATGTTTTGCAACATCCTCCGCAATGCAAATATATATGTTCAACTAACTCATAACAATGGCCTTTCAAATGTCATGAACATTTCTAAGGTATTACGAGGAAAATGGAGATAATAACAGTACATCCTTCATTGAGTTATTTTGAGTATTAAATTAAATAACACATGTAAAGCACTTAGCATGGTACCTGGTACCTAGAAACACTCAATAAATTTTTGCTATTGTTATTATACTTTATTATTCTACTTTCCACAGCCTCTAATTCAGTGATTTATATGCTGCAGGAATGCAATAAAGGTTGCTGATCAACAGCCCTCGGGAAGAGTGGAGAACCAGCAAATAAGGTTTTGTGCTCTCACATGTACTGAGGCGTTATATTGTTTGACATTTACTTAAAAATATTTCAGCATACACTCTATGGTATGTGTGCAGTGTGGAGGGTTGTGTGGGTGGGTGGACGGATGGGTGTATTACCCAACTGGGAATAAGTCTTCCAGAGTTAGTTAACTAGCTATGAAAGACTTTAATTAAAAGCTAACATTCCAGAGTCAGCTACCAAAAATACCTCAATATTCTTTATATTTGATGGAAAACTGAAAATTGTCGATTAACATAATTGATGTGAGGAGTGATTTCTCCCTGGTGAAGTGAATGGTATTTGAGATCTGTGCATTGGCTAGAAATGTTGCACAGGCATGTCCACTCTTCCAAGAGCAAGGTTTAAGACTGTGTGTACAAAATAATTATGAAGCAAGCCACATCTGTACTTTTACATTTTTTAATAGCCACATTTAAAAAGTAAAAAGAAACATTGAAATTAATTTTAATAAAATATTTAATGTATTGTATCTAAAATATTATTACTCAACCTGTAATCAATATGAAAAATATTGAGATACTCTACATTTTTTGTATTGTCTTCAAAATCTAGCTTTTTTTTTATACTTTTAGCACATCTCAATGAGGATTAGCCATATTTCAGGTGCTCAATAGCCACATGTGGCTCATGGCTACCATATTGGACAGTGAAGGTCTATGACTCCAGTAAGCCCAAAAGCTTCAACCCTTGGAATGGAATCCTACCTAGGCTTAGAATTTCAATCTCCCTTGCATATTGATGATTCAGGGAGGATTTTGGCCCAACAGCAAACAGAAGGTTGGCTGAGCCCTGTCACAAGACATAGCATCACACCGACTTAGAGAGAAAATTTCATGGGCATGAAGTTCCAGAAAAACAAAGAGTTGGAACTTCAAGGAGTGCTCAGGGAAGTTGTACAGCTGTGATGTACTACACGGAGGCGAGGTGGTGGGGCAGGAGTCCTGCCTTCTTCCCTTCTCTGACCATCAGGGGCTACTGACCTCTACAAAAGAAAATTTTTGACGAATAATCATCAATGACTTTGATGGCTGGTAATTCAGCTAGCATGAATCTTTCTGGATTCTTGATGAAAGAAGAACTCAAAATAATCACTGCTTTCAAAAACTCTTTCACGTCAATCTCTAATTATAGCAAAAGTTGCCATTCAGAAAAAAATGTCCTTCAGCAGCTGCATCATCAAAAACTGGCTCTATGGATGAGGGTGTGCCCATCTCTTACCCTATGCTTGGTTACATCCTCCTGCTCTTTAACTTCTGCAGCTATTTTAATTTCAGATTTCTCTCCTGTCTGTAGTTAACCTTTTTATAAGCAGTAACCAGAGTCATTTTTTCATTCATTCAATAAATATGAAGAATCAATTTTGTGCCAGGCAACATTCTAGTGTTAGGGATATAGCCTTTTAACAAGACAGGTTTGTGATTTATTGAAACACACAGTTGTAAGGTTGGAGATGGTGGAGGTAGAACAAATAAGTATTATGTCAATATCATTTAATAAATACAAGTTTTAGCATAAGAGTGGAGTAATACAGATATAAACTCTAAGAACTTAAATATTTAAATAAAAGCCTTGTAATACTAAATTCAAATTGGAAATATTATGAATACCTGATATATTTTCGTATTTTCTTTTTTTTTTTTTTTTTTTTAGATCTGGGTTTGTTATGTAATGGTGAAGTTTGGGTCTTCTAGTGTACGCATCACCCAAATAGTGAACATTGTGCCCAATAGGTAATTTTTCAATGCTCACTGGCCCCCCCAACCCTTCCTCTTTTTTTTATTTCTAGCTTTGTCCACTTTAGACCTAGAAAAAAAACTGACCACCTAAGTAGCGATGAGAACCCACCCACAGTGCCCAAATTGTGATCTCTAAACCATTTTTCACTAAAACAAATCCACTTTCATTGTTGAAATGATTGATTTTAGGTCTAAGGCAGGATGTGCAGGTGAGTTCAGAATGCCTTGTTGAGCCAGAAAGCAAGGAAGTTATATTAAAGACCAATAGAGTCTTGCTATTGGTCAAGGATAGGACAATTTAATGCAATTTTTCTTGAAAATTCGTTCTGGGTGTTCTATGGAAAACAGGCACTAGGGGACAGGAATGGAGGCCGGGAACAGGTAAGGAGCTGCTGCAGTGAGCCAGAAGGGAGAAAGTGGCTGTCACAACTAGGATGGAGGTGGTGGAGAGGGGGCACGTGGCTGTGTTTGTGATGCATTTTGAGATACAGTCAGAAGACAGCTGGCAGAACTGAGGATTTGCACGTGTAGGGATGAAAGGAAGGAAGACATCAAAGAAGACTCCTGGGTTGCTAGCTGGAAAAACTCAGTAGATAGTGGAATTATTGCCTGTGCTGTGGAAGACTGGGGAGAACTGGACTTGAGGAAAGGAAATCAAGAGTTTAGGATTAGGCATATGTAGTTTGAGATGGCTAGCAAACATATGAAAAGCAAATGGCTATATGATTTGGAAGCTCCCAACACAATAGAAGCTGGACTAGAGTCTGATCTACATGTGGATGGGCAGTCCTGTAATTACACCAACATTTCCCCTAATGACCAGGTAGGACACCTTCTGCACATTTACAGATTCACTCCCATTTCGATGCAGCTCTCTGAGACCAAATTAACAAAAATATGTAAGGAGAGGACATCGACATGGTTGAAAACTGAGAGAAATCCCTTTCCTAAAAGGGCCCCTGCTTTTAGGTCTTTTGTTGTAAGGTCTCTTCTTCTCACAGTCATGGATAACAAGAGATTTGGTCATTTCAATTGAGCCTTTGGCCTTTCAAGGCATCTAGTTAATGTCAATGATGTATTTATCCTCCTGTTGATGTCTACAGTTAGTAGAGTAATACTGAATCAGAGATAAAGGACTATTTAATCCCACTTCTGTGTGCTGACGTCATTTAGCAGTCAAAGATTTACACACTTGACAAGAGAAAAAAAACCTATATTATATTTAAAAACATTTAGATAGCACAAAGAAAAACAATAATGATTGTATAATAAAGTGCTTCATAATTTACAGTACACATTTCTCTTAGGTTGTCTGTTCTCATATAATTTGAATGCAAAAAATAGAATTCAGGGATATTTACTATTATATAACCACATATATCATTTGAGCTGTGCTTATAAAAGTTAAGTTACAATCACCAACTTGTTAATAACACAGTCGAGATTTTCAGGTTGTAAAAATGCATTTGTCATGCCTACCTTTCAAAAAATTATACCCAAGTCCCACATGCCACCTACTTGAAGAAAACAATGCTGGGCTGAGAGTGCTTTGTATCACCTACATGGGAGAATTCATATCATATGTGAGTTAATAATTCAGCCAACATTATAAACCTGTTTTCATACTTAAGTTTTTGGCTACTTCTTACACTAAAATTAGGTGGTTTTAAGTGACTAGTCCAAAGTTCAAAATTTAATGTTCAGTTCAGTTCCAGCAAATTTCTGAAAACACATGGGAATTGTAACTCATGTGTTAATACTTAAAGTTTTCGTTAATAAAACTTCCAACACTAACCTTACCTCATTGAACTTACCTCACTGATTTTTATGCTCACTATAAAACTATAGCTGTCATAATATTTTTGAATTACTACAAAAGGAAGTAAGCCATTCCAAAGTCAATGTTATTTTGCAACATGATGATAGTTATAAATTCAAAATACTTAAAACCAATTTGCAAAGCTATCAATCTTAGTACCTCCTAACATTTAAAAAGCCCATCTTCAAAACATTTGCTATTACCAAAAAAAATAAGTTTAAGAAAATACCATGTATCATTCATATTGTGCTTTCCCTTCAGGTAAGCACATTAAATGTAAGCACGAAATTGTGTTTTAACATAAAATTTTAAAATATTGATCCCACTAAGATATGCCATGAATTTTCTAAACTATCACTGAAGCTCCAGAACTTAAATCACAGATAATTTAGTACTAAGTAATAATTTTGTGATCTTTAGGTCAATGCTTTTTAATAAATCCAAACAAATAACCTCCAGTGAGATATGCCTAAAGTATTTGTAAATGACTAACAAATTAGGCACTGTATTTGTTAGGGTTAAACCCATGTTTTAGAGTCGTGTCTCTCAAATACTCCTGGAGGATGGGGACTTGTGTTTAAGGATCCAGAAGTTTGCTATAAGAGCGTTTTTATGTTGTTTGTTCTTTTCTTTTCTATGTCATCTTTTCTTTTCTATGATTATCTGAAAAGTTAAAATGAATTTATCCTGGATCATGTAAATAAATCTTATAAATCTGGATCAGGTAAATCTCTCTTTGCTAATAGATTTCAATATAGCCTTTGTGTTTGCACTTAAGATTGCTTTGGAGTGAAATGGAAAAAAGCACAGAACTTCTTGTTTCTATGATACATTCCCTCCAAGTCTCAACCACAGGACATCATGCTGACCATGAAAACAAGGGGTTCATCAGCACTATAAATAAAAACAGCAATCAGTGAGGAAACTGGATCTTCACACAACATACCACTAGTTCAGGCCTCCTGAACTAGCACCTCAGCCATACCAGTTTGTACCACATTCATATCAGTGTAAATTAATGCATGGAAAACACTATCCTTCTCCATATTAAATTAATATCATTAATTTAGGTTTTATTAACTTTGACATTGTATTTTCATTTAGTACATAATCTTGATTTGGCTGCATAGTTCTATAAGAGCTATAAACATGCTTAATCTTATGTTTGTCACTAATTAAGTAACATAGTAATTATTACATAAAACAATACTAGGTGTCTACAAGGTTGTTTATTTGAAAAAAAGAAGAAGAAACGTTTTCTCAACTGTGAAAAATACTACTCTAAAATAAACAGTATTTGTTCTTTGAAATTTTTCTGAGTGTTGTGCAAAAGTTAAGTAGGGGTGTGGAAGCAGGGTGTGTGCCATGATGGAGCAGACTTGGGAAACCCTGTGGGCTCTAGTGGTTTATGGTAGACATTAGCATACTAAAGATTCTGAACAGTCCCAAAGCAAAGATCACCTTTAAATTGATTTAACTTACCTTTCCCCACATCTATTTTTTCCCACTGAACCCATTCTTTTCTAAGAACACAGAATAATATCCTTCAGAATATTTTTAGGAAAGGCTGTTCTAAAGTATCTTTAAGCCATCAAATTTGTAAGGTGTGGCATGGGTAACAAATGTTTGAGTGTGGCGAAATGGGAACACACTGCTGAAATGGACTCAGAAGGCCTTGGCTGACAGTCCGCTAATACTTTTGAGATGCCCTCTGTGGCTAACATTGCGTTAGGTGCTGCAGGAGGCTCCTGCATTCCCCAGGGCAACCTGTGATGTAAGTACTGCTTAAAGGTGAAAACAGTGGAGCTTTCAGGGCTTGGAGACCTAGTGTAGTAGAGCTATGGCTTAAAGCCCCATCTTCTGGTTCAAAATATACCCCAGCAGCCCATACCCTAGGTTCATTTCTGGCTCTGCTAGGAATTGGGGATGGGACCTTGGGGGAAGCTGCTTATTTCCGAGGGACTCAGTTACCTTTTGATAAAAAAAAAAAAAAAATTGAGATAAAATTTTGCTCAATGACTTCTAAAGTCTTTACCTAACCTAAATTTCATGTCAGGAGGTGAATGATCCAGCTGTACTGTATTAAAACATATTTAAAGCTTTGGTAATTAAAATAGTTTGGTAGTGATGCAGGAAGAAAAAGACAGATCAGTCCATGAACAATAATGAGGGAGTCCAAAATGGACTGACATACACATGTAAAGTTAGTATATGATAAAGGTGGCAGTTAGATTCAGTAGGGGAAACATGGATTATTCCATCGATAATCACTGAAAACTTACTTTCATTTAGAAAAATAATAACAGTGAAACCTTACCTAACTCTTTATGACAAAAATAAATTCCTAATAAAGAGTTAGATGGAAAAAAATTAAATCATAAAAGTGCTAAAAGAGATGGGGTTGGGGGCAGTAGCTAACGCCTATAATCCCAGCACTTTGGGAGGCCAAGGTGGGAAGACTGCTTGAGGCCAGAAGTTTGAGGCAAGCCTGGGCAACATAGCAAAACCTCGTTTATATTAAATAAAATAAAAAATTGTTTGGGCATGGTGGTGCAGCCCTATAGTCCTAACTACTTGGGAGGCTGAGGCAGGAGGCTGCAATGAGCTGTGATCGCACCATTGCTCTCCAGCCTGTGCAACAGAGTAGGACATGGTCTCAAAAAAAAAAAAGTATTAATATAGATATGTGAAAAATTTTTACAAAGAAAGTATGGGGGCCCTTCTTTTTACTCACAGGGTATAGGAGCCCTTTCTAAGCAAGAGAAAAAGCCTAGACACCATAAAGTAAAAGACAGATAAATAAAATTAAATATAAATTTAAACTATCTTCATGGAAAAAGACAAATGGCAAATTGCAGAAAATTTTTGTAAAAGCAAAATGTAAAACGCAGTGTGTATTCCAGTATGTCTAACATGTTTCCAATTGGGAAAAAAGAAGGAACATTTGCTTGTGTGCACACAGGCTATTTCTGGAAAGATGCATAAGCAAATGAAAAGAGTTTATTAAATGCCTACTTCATGCTCAGTTAAATGAGTGATAAAAACAAGGATTAAATTAACACATTTGTCAATTTCACTTGTAAACTAACCAAGGAATCCCACCCAAAGACTCCTATGAGGAACTAACTCAGTGTAAGAGAAATCTAGTTAGGTCCAGAGCTCCCAGAAAATTAATTGATTGCCTGCATTTCTAGTTTAGCCCTTTCTTGAGGGCAGAAATGCTGCAGGTGGAAGAAACGGCCAGGACACACTCTGCCCAGGAAGGATTATCCATGGTGGTACATATTAAAGCTGTTATGACTCTTTATCTAGTATATTAATACATTGTAGGAAGGCAAGGAAAGAGTAATGGCTGCAAGTCAGAGCTCTTGACTCCTCAAGGTCAAATCTTAACCTTCCACTTACTCACCATGGCTTAGGGAAAGAAAGATACAATCTCTCAAAACTCCAGTCTCCTCATCCATAAAATGAGGGTAATAATAGTACAGATACTATGAGGATTAATTGAAATACGACTTTTAATATGTTTTATTACAAGGCACTAAGAGATAAAGTAGAGACAATCAATGAATAGCAGCTGCTGTTTAATAGTGAAAAGTGACATAATTTATGATTACCATGATACATTATATATTCTATCATCTACATATGATTAGTAAATGTAGTCATTAGAGTATTTATGTTAATATTCTAGCAGTTATCATTAAAAGCTAATCTCACTGACAATAATGATAACATTAGCTAACACCTAGGAGGCATTTTCATGAGGCCCCTCAGCATTTTTGAGACAGGTTGATTTCTTGTTCTCCATTTTAGAAGGCCCAGAGCCACATGGCTTTAAAGCAGCAAAGCCAAGACATCACGCTCGGAAGGAGGAAAGCAGGAAATATTTGAACAGCATGAATGGCAACCAAAGTAGTGGAGAGAATGTAGCATGAAGCCAAAAAAAGGGTGAATGTACTAAAATTATGACATGTATCTTATCCTTTCTGACATATATAGATCGATATTTATATACAAGGTAGGTATTATTTAGAAGTAAAAACATCGAATCTCTGAGAGGTCTCCTAGTTATAATGATAGAAGTGTCACTTACACATGTAAGGTATTTATTATATACATTTATATATTATTACACTTACGTGTGTGTGTTGTGTGCTATTCTGCATCCAGTCTAAAGTGCTCCAAACAAAATGTCATCAAATGGAAAATCCTTCAAAATGCCAAGTGTAAATAACACCTTCCCTCTATGTGTTCTTATGTTGTAATGTTTCAACTTTGGCCAAATATTTAATACTGAAATAGTTTTAACAAATTTGCCCTTCAAAAGAATGAAAATATGTATCCTATCCTGAGACATTCAGAAACATCTTTTACGCCCACAAATGCTGAAGGAAAGAAAGGTTCACTACTGAGGTTCCATTGTAACACATCCCACTAAGGTGTGTGTTGAATTTAGGAACATACTTTCACATTTAAGCCAAGTTGGGACTTCACATCATTGACTTTTAGGAAGAGCATAAATGATTCTGAAATGGGCGGTAACACCAAACCCGGTGCAAATTTACCTTGGCCAGAGCAAGTGATTGTTTCGCTGTTGGGACTTGTTACAGCCTCTTCCAACTTGGAAGCATTTTCATACTAAGGAACACGGAGCTGGAAAAAGAACTGAGCTCCATGAGTAAAGAAGACAATCACTATAAAAACTAAGCTGGAAGCAAGAACTGCCATGACGTTAAAAAAATTAGAGTCAACCTACATATACTCATTGCTCACTTTTTTTTTTCTTAAAGACAGAGCAACAATCATCCCTTTGCTGGTATACCATCATGGCTCCTGAAAAATATCACAGCACTTACAGCAGTGAACATTTTGGTATGGAAAATCTGTTTCATCCTGTGAATTTTCTATTTCTGTGTGGGTTTGTGTGTGGGTGTGTATAAATCAATTTACTGTGTAAGCATTGAGTCAACAATATTCTATTGTATTACTCTTGCAGCAGTGGTTTCTTTGTTCATAGTCCTACAATTTTATGAGAGAAATCATAACTTAACTGCTCAAAGAGTAACAATTGGTAATGGGAAGTTCCCACCATTTTCACACCTGTAAGATGTAGAGGTGGAACTCACTGATCCAGTTGCAACTCTGACATTCTGTGATTTTTATGATGCCATTTTGTTAGTTCATATTATGCAAGGCTGGGACCCAATAAAACACCCACAAACTAAGGGGCTGTTGTTTCTGAGCAGCCTGATATCCTATCAGCAAACCTGGTCACTAGGCATTTACCCATTTAAAAAGTAAACATTTGCAGTGCATTCTAAGAAGGAGATACAGAGAGTATTTTGCATTGCATTTAGCCTTGCAAACAGAATACCTTGGATAGCAAACAACAAAAAATCATGCCCCTACCTTTAACAATTACCAATTTTATAGGGAGGGGGAAAATGTGCTGATAGCATCCTATCTAGCTGAAACACAAGAAATACCCAGAAATGAAAGCACTAATCTAAAAGGAAGTACTGTCTGAGCCAAAGGGGGATAAATACGTCTAGAAATATGTCTACAACCTTCTGATGATGGATAAACCAAATGTGTCAAGCAGAGCTTGCCACTCTACAGCATTTCAAATGCAAGCAAGTTTGCGCAAAGACAAGTAAGGATGTTTTCAGGCCAAACATATTGCCCAACTCCTTTATAAACCACATGAATAGCAGAATTTGAGTCTTTTAAGAGGCAGTCACCATCAACCAAAGTGGTCTCAATTTCTACTGTAGTTTTAGAAGTGGAGTGTGAGGAAAGACACTTCTTCCCTCTGAGATTCTTCTTGCCAGGCACTTTAGATCCTGCCAGGAAGGACAGAAAAGACCAGAAACATGAACAACCACCTCCACTTCATCCCTAGGCATTCCCTATGAGGCACAGGTTTTGCTGGATAAAATATGTTTGTGTCCATTTACATTAAGCTTGAATTCCTTGGACACTTATGACATCATTGAGACTGGTCATTGGAAATGTTTCAATGAGACTGACTGTTTATACCTCTCAGAAAGTGCTCTACTTACCATCTTAGAGAATCTGCTTGTTTGTATCACAGATCCACTCCAGTCTGTTGGAAGCAGCTTCATAGAGCCTAATGTTAGGAAGGATCCTAAGGCCACACCCAGACTTGGTGAAAAGATGGGCAGGATGAAGAAGTGATGACTTCTAGACACACAAGTTTGGGGAAACAAGGCATGCCTATACTGGCCCCCTTGATCTAGAACACCCAACCCTGAATTTTCACAGGTACATGCATGGCTGGCTCTTCATTCTTGGACTAGGCTTATGTATCCTCTAATCTTGAAAAATTGATTTCGTACCTGTAATGAGTTGAATGGTGGTCCCCAAAAAGACGTGCCCATGTTCCAGAACCTGTGAATGTGATCTTGTTTGGATAAAGTGTCTTTCAAAATGTAATTAAGAATCTCAAAATTAGATCATCCTGGATTATCTGGGTAAGCCCTCAATCCAAAGATGAGTGTCCTTATAAAAGACACACACAGCAGAGACGCAGAAGAGTAGAAGGCCACGTGAGGACAAGAGAAGAGACTGGAGCTATGCAGCCCAAGTGAAGGGGCCTCCTGAAGCTGAAAGAGACCAGGAGGATTCTCCCTTAGAGCCCCTGTGGGGTGTGCAGATTTTGCAACACCTTGATTTCTGATTTCTGGTATCTAGAACTGTCAGACAATAAACTTCTGTTGTTTTAAGCCACCAAGTTTGTGGTAATTTGTTATGACTGTCCTAGAAAACTTATATAGTATCCCCTTTCATACATCCACTTACCACTGCCAGCTAATGTTTATTATTTTTTATGGGGATTCAAAGACCAATGAAACACCGTCCCTGCATTTCAGAGGCTTTTGTTCTACAGGGAGTGATATGTAAACCAACAACTAAAAGAGTGAAGCACAGAACTCTCCCGAAATAATGTTGAAAGCATCCTCAGAGGATGTAACATGACTGCGGTCCAAGAGTCTCCATCGATAGAGCCGGAGGAGAAGTACACGGGATCTCCACAGTGGGCAGACAGGACACAGAGGGGCCATGTGTGAGTTGGCAGATCCTAAAACTGTGTCCCCCATAGTTAGTGAGCTTGGATGGCATTTTTCCTGTGGGAAAAACAGGGAATCTGTAGAAAGTGCTGTTCCTGGTGAAGTAAAGGATAGGTGAAGGTTTCTTTTCCTACCTCAGTCCCGCTCAAGAACTCAGAGGTCTAAACTGTCTTCCATGAAAACACAGACTTTCTGCTCCTGACCTTGCATCTTGCCTTTCCCCCTTGCCAGACACATTTGCCTGAAGTTTCCTTCCTGCAAAACTCTTTGCTACATGGAATCCCAGCCTTCCCAAAAGTCTTTCCAGAGAACCAGTTCTACAAGCACTCTTATTGGGGAGAAAAAAAAGGACTGAGGGGAGGCAGAAGACAATCCACAGTAACATAAATTTGGGAAATGCTCTTTCAGGAATTTGCAAAATGCTCTGAGAAGTCCAATTTAACTTTGGTTAATCAACATTTCCCAAACTTATTTCACTCTAACATTGCCTTTTTTGTAACATCTTCTTAATATCCTAGGGAACGTACTATAGAAGATGCTGCATTTGAATAACATTATTTTTCAAATGTAAGTTTAATAGATTATATTCTATATTTGGTAGGCCCTCCAATATATACTGCTGGCTTAACTCACTGTCGGAACATTTTTCCCTCTCCTGCCAAAAACCCAACACCTTTATCAAAAAGCATGCCCCTTTACAAATGCCCTCTGATGAGCACCAAGCAAGCAAGAACCAAGCACCCCAGTCCAAGGCACAGTGGTAGACCCTGGGAACATGACATTTCCCAGGTGGCATCCTTGCCCTCAATAGCTTACGTGGCTTCACTTTATATAGCATGAGTTAATTCTACACTCGACAAAACCATAAAATTAAAAGTATGTTAGAATAACCCCACTGGGAAAAGATATTTCATTTTGATTGTTAACAATTCTAAGTATTGTTTACACAAATGGGCAAAATATCTTACAAAATTTGCCTTCCTCATATGCCAAATTTCATCATATTCATAAGCATCCCTACGAACTTGAAAAAAGGAATTTTCTGAAACATCTTTCCTCAGAAGATCAGGGATAGGGCATGCTTCCATGCCATTCCTTTCTGTATACTCCCTGTCACCACTAGTTAGTTGCATTAACATTATTAAGTTGCAATATATTACACACACTACAGTAAAAGCTGTAAAAATAATCTCTTGGTTATTTCATGACTACACATGCTATAAGAGTTATTCAGAAGATGGAATTACAAGGAAAAGGGGCCTAAAAACTCATTCTCTTACCTCTAACAGTTGTCCTCAACACAGAAATTTAGGGGATAATCAAATTAAGGAGAAAAAAATCATCCTCTGCTTTTCTCTTCTTACCACAGTTCTGAATGGAAAGTTATTTTCCAGGCAAAGATGAATGAAATCTGCTCCTTCTAATCTCTATAAAGATTGTGAAAATAAAGATCCATTTCACTGGATAGAGTGATGTCTCCTCTGAAAAGCAGCCATATTCTGACGTAATCAAGAGATGAGTGGGCAGGACCTGCACTCTGCGGACTGCGGGCTGGTGCGCCTCCAGCCTGCACCTCCATAACTCATATCACACCTCAGGAAAACGGACATCACAAGAACTGTTTCTGTCACTGAGGAAGATAAGAGCATTTACAAGTTGGACAATAACAACAATATTATAACACAGAAAGAGAGACCGCTTTCCTTCAAAGAGGAAACATTCACATACATGCTTCTCCTGTTCCTGTAACAGATGAGGAGTTTCATTCTAGTTCCTCTTTAAAACAATGTAATAGTAACACAACCTACTGCTCTTTATTGAATGCCAGGCTAAGGGCATTACTGCTGGAGAGGTAGGGAGCATCATTCTGCCAGTTTTTAGAGAAGGGAAGTGAGCCTCAGGAAAGTAAAGGACTTACCCATGGTCCCACATCCACCGAAAATCAACCGGGCCTCCCCAGCCAACAGAATAGCCCAGAAACTGAAGGACCTGAAAAATGTAAGTGGCAGACAAATGGAATCCAACAACTCGGTTTCCTGATTTCTAAATCCAGGTCCGGAGATGCCATTGTCGTTTTAGTGTCCCCATAATATAGAGGAAGTCATTCATTAAAGACGGAAATGTACTGAGTGGGAAACATTCCAGCAAGAGGAAATTGGGTCACTCAGAGCCTCAGAGGAGAACGTCAAGGGGTTTGTGCTCAGACCTGCTGAGCAGATGAAAGTGGCCTATACACAACTCAGCCAAAGAAACTTTGCAGCTTTTCCCTCATCCTCTGCAACGGGTGTTGGTGTTGGGAGCATAAAAATGGATTTGGATTGGGCTACCTTTGAGAATTAGACTTTAAATCCAGCAAGATGCAGTACTTTCAATAACAATTGTTACCAGATCCTGTCACCTGGATGTTCTTACACTCATATTTTATTCATACGTTCACTGGCTAACCTTTCCCTCCCTTTGCTTCACGTATGACACAGACTAAACACTGGAATCGCAAATTAAATGCAAATGGAGGTCAGGCGGGTGACACAAGGGCTCCCTCCGGCTGGGTGGGATGGGGTGGACTGGCAGCCACACCTCATCCCATCCCCAGGGGCAGCCAGCCACACCTCAGCTCCCACCCAAGACTGCCAGAGGAAGCCCCGGCAGTGCTGCAGAGCTTCACATCACCCAAGAAAAACTAGAAACCTACACTATTATGTGAAATGTCATGATTTTTTGATTCCTGGCAACTTATTTTGATATCTTTAAAAAAAAAAAAAAAAAAAACCAAAAACAAAGAACACAGGGTGAGAACAGAAAACTGAATCCTGGGGACTGGATTCACCCCACAGGTTTCCAGCCTAGAAAAACTCTACTAAACACAGCAGAGTTCAGCAATGAGGAATATATTGGGATCATTCCATTTGAAAGACAACATAGAGAGCTTGTTAACAGTGTTACGTTTTCCTAAGAAAAGGTTTACTTTGGAATATATAATTAGACAAAGAAGAAATATGCAATTCTGTGTCCTTTCTATTAACATTATGCTCTTCTAAACTACAAGCTACACAAAAAGAGTTAAGTTGAATTTCTTCTTGAAGAAAGTGAAGGACTTAGCCTGCAACCCCAACTTCTTCTTCTTGAACACATTGATGTTGATAAGTAGCTGGTATATTTTTGAACTTTAAAAGAAACCTTGCCAAAAAAAGATGTGCATTATCCACTAAAATGATACATTAACACTGTTTGCAAAAATATGTTTGACAACTTCTTTTTTTGTCAACATTGACCAAGTTCCAGGCTCTATGCTGAACTCTGAGGAAGCAAACAGTGATAAATGAGATAGTCCTATCTTTATCACTGGGCTAGTAGGAAAGACAACTAAATAAACAATCCCAATAAATCTTGGTTACCTGTTAAAATAGGGGAGGGAGAGAGTCCTAAGGGGATGCAGGATGAATTAGAGAGAGCTTCCTGGAGGAAGGGATATTGAAGATGAGACGAAAGAGAAAATGGTCAGGGAAGGGGAAAGGATGATTTGAGATAGAGACAATCTCAAATTCAGATGCAGGAAATAGCACTATGGCTTAGAGAATCTGAAGTGAGTTTGATATGCCTGTAGAATTCAATTGGCAGGGTGAAGTGGGGACAGTGGAGAGATGATACAGATGAATTGGGCCATGTTATGGATTCTAGGTTTTATCTTGATGGCAATAGGCAGTGGCATGATCAAATATGCTCTCGAGAAGAAGCAGTCAGCAAGGATGTAATGGAGCCAAAAGTATCACTCTGTGCAGAGACACAACCTTCCCTCCTCTCTAAGAGGGATGAATTCCCACTTGCTGAGCCGGCTCCCAAGCTCCCCTTTGTTGTGTAAGACCCAAGCTATGGACTAAGCTAGTGGTTCTCAACTAGGACAATCTTGATGCCCAGGGACATCTGGCAGTCTCTGTAGATATTTTTGATGGTCACAATAGGCAGGCAGGAGAGTGAGAGTGGCATCTAGTGGGTAGAATCCAAGGAAGCCTCCACAACAAAGAATTATCCAGCCCAAAATATCAATAATCCCATATTGAGAAAATCTGAAATAATTTAACAAAAAAACTAGAAGTCTATCTATCTATCTATCTATCTATCTATCTATCTATCTATCTATCTATCTATCTATCCAATCTATTTTTTAAAGGGGCAGGAGGAGAGAAGGGGAGAGATTCCAAAAACCTACAAGACCTTGGTGTCAAGAGGAGTTTGCCAGGACTTAGAAGAGGTGAGAAGACACAGAATAGCTGAGTATTAAAGAAGGAACCTGAGATAAAAAGAAGGAATAGTTGATAGGAAGTTCAGCAGCACTGCTAGCCCAGTATCAATGCACTGTAAACAACCAGTGAATATTTGTCAGGTGAAGGAGTTAATGAATGAACAGATACATCAATGAACTGGATCTTCTTTAATGAGTCACAGTAAAGAACTGAGACTATCTTTGTCGCTGTGACTTAAATGTGACTACAGACTGCTATGTCAACATCTTAGTTGTTTGTTCCAGCAAATCTTTGCCCAGAAAAAAAAAAAAAAATCACTATTTGCTCCAGGAAATTCCCATTGATAGACTTATTGGAGGAAATAATCTGCTCACTTTGGCAAACCATTGTCTTATCAATCACAGTTTATTCATCACAACTCTCTTCAAGACCCTCACTTTGCTGTGTCCAACAACCCTACATTATCACATCACAGACTTTGAACAATTCCAATTAGTTCTGCCTGAAAGGCCCATCTTAAACCACTTGACGCCAAACCCCAAAGACCTATAAATATTTCACCTCTAATTTTCCCTTCTTAGACACTGCTAAGACTTTGTCGAGGTGGCATGCTCCCTCATTGGAAAAAGGTATAAATTTAGCTGATGATATTTTGGGGCGTTCAACAGAATGGAATTACTTTTTAATTACTTCAGTTATTGGGCTACGTGTCTTTGCGACAGGACTAGGGCACATTCTAGATCCTGTATATATATATATATATATTTTAGTTATATTTTAGGGCCTGTCTGGGATTTTGAACCAAAGCTAAAGTACCCAGCTGTACCATGTCTTAAAATATCCCCAAAGAATTTCATCAATTTATTTAAAAATATTCCTGGGGTACCTGCTGTGTCCCAGGCACTGTTCTGGATGTTAGGAATATCAGTGAACAAAATAGTTTTCAGTCTAGTGGGAGAATGGGGCAGGGCAGAAGAAAGACAATAAACGCTAAACGTAGTAAATAATTAGGTTACATAGAATGCTAGAAAATGTCATAGAGCAGGGCTGGGGAATCCTGCAGTTGGAGGGAGCTGCAGTTTTAAACAGGGAGGTCAGTGTAAGTCTCCACTGAGAAGGTAACATTAGAGGGAGAGGACTTGAAGCGAGGCAAGAGAGTTTGCAATGTGAGGAGCTAGGGGGAAAGCATTCCAGGTAGAGGGAAGAGCCAGTACAAAAAAAAAAAAAAACAAAGATGGGCAGATGCCAGGCATGTTGGAGCAACAGCCTGGAGGCCAGAGGGTTGGAATGGAGTGAGTGAGGAGACAAGGGCTAGGAGACAAGGTCACAAGGAAATGGGGTAAGGACAGGGATGAAGAAGGATTACACAGACCTGGGTGTCACTGTGAAGACTTTGGTTGATATGGTCACTGGAGGGTTTTTTGTTATTATTGTTGGTCTTTTTTTAAGTCAGGATCTTGCTCTGTTGCCCAAGCTAGAGTACATGGTGTGATTACAGATCACTGCAACTTGAACTCCTGGGCTCAAGCTATCCTCCCACCTTATCCTCCCGAGTAGCTAGGACTACAGGTGTGCACCACCACACCTAAGTTGTTTTGCTTCTTTTTTTTTTTAAGAGATAAGGTCTCTCTACATTGCCCAGGCTGGTCTTGAACTCCTGGCCTCAAGCAATCCTCCCACCTCAAACTGCCAAAGTGTTGGGATTATAGGTGTGAGCCATCATGTCCAGCCCCACTGGAGGGTTCTTGAGCAGAGGAAAGACAGAACTAGACTTAACGTTTTAACAGGTTCACTGTAGGGAGGCAGTAGGAGAAGCAGGGAGACCAGTTAGGAGGCATCTGCCACAATCCAGATAAGAATTGACTGTGCCTACAGCCCCCAGTGAGGAGGATGAACAGTAGACTCATTCCAGGAAGAGCCAAGGAGATGTCTGCACAGGTTGGTTGAGGGGTGTGCCAGCTAAATAGGCATTTAATATAACTTCTGGACTGGTAGTCTCATGAAGAAATCAGGGTCAATCAGACACAAGCTATCCTTATTCTTTTTTTTTTTTATTATACTTTAGGTTTTAGGGTACATGTGCACAATGTGCAGGTTTGTTACATATGTATCCATGTGCCATGTTGTTTTGCTGCACCCATTAACTGGTCATTTAGCATTAGGTGTATCTCCTAATGCTGTCCCTCCCCCCTCCCCCCATCCCACAACAGTCCCCGGAGTGTGATGTTCCCCTTCCTGTATCCATGAGTTCTCATTGTTCAATTCCCACCTATGAGTGAGAACATGCGGTGTTTGGTTTTTTTGTCCTTGCTATCCTTATTCTTAAAACACAACTTCAAAGGCAGAAAAATAGGTAGAGGATCTAAAGCTGGCACATGATTTCAGAAAGAATGCACAATTCAGGACTTATGTTTCTGGTACAGAAAGAAACTTGTAAGGCATGATTTGAGTTCACTGAATAAGAGAAGATTTTAGAATTCCTTTATGAAGATCCAAACTGTATACTAATTTTCACTATAATCTTGATAGGTGTCTAGTTTCTTAATAAAGTAGGATCCCTTTTGCACTGGGGGTGGGTGGGGATCCTTGAGAAGGGCCTGCCGGTTCGCTAGGCACAAGGTTCAACAGGAAGAACCACAGTGAAGACAGCCAAGCTCCGCCTGGCAGCACCTCCAGAGATACAAGAGAATTACACTGGCCCCATGGAAAAAGGAGAACAGATAGAAGTTCACCTGTAAGCAGAATGATCCAGCTATGTATTAGAGCTCCCTTCGTGGAGGTCTGCAACTGGAAGAAGGAACCAAAAGTATTAATGTTTAACGAGGACACAACAATAAATGTGTTTATTCTTCACTGTCCTGTTGTCCTAGTGTTGAAGGGGGAGGGGCCTTTTACCTGGGGTTGTCTTTAGGGCCTTTTTGGACTCTGGGGACAAAGAAAATAGAGGAAACATAAAAATAGCCCAGAGGTTAGGTACATGTTTTGTTTTCTGGTTTATTTATTTTTTTAAATTTGTAATGCTGAAAAAATGGAGAGCAAGGCAGAGAGAAAAGCCACTTTGGTCAAAGACTACCCATGAAGGAGTAACAGCAGCCCTGGGGTGTTCTTTGAAAATGGGACAAGTGTTGCTTGTGTTTATAAACTGGCTTATATTTGTCAGCATTCTTGTGATAGCAAGTCACTGGAAACATTTCCACTTAGTTTAAGAAGAAAAGAGGATTTAGTGATTTATGTGATTCCTTGGGATAATGTTCTTTGGGATATAGAAGTAAAGATTACTTTTTAATTACTTTGGCTGCTGGAGGTGTTTCATTGACTGTGACCTAATCACCACAGTGAATCAATCAGGGGTGATCAGGTGATTAGGCCCAGCCAATTGCAGCCCTTCTTAGGATCACCCAATGCATCCAATAAGGAAACATGTTTTATTCTATTGGGGTTGCAAAGATGGGAGGATATGAAGGAGGATGTGATACTGGGTCTGCTGATGGCCCTGGCATCTTCCAACATATAGCTCCCAAAAAGGAACAAAAGGCCAAGATATTGAAGGGGGAAATGAAAGAAATGCAATGATGACAATGTTTGAGTCTCTGGATCCAGCTATGTCTAAAGTCAATGCCATCCTGAAATTTCCAATCACACAAATCATTAAATCTGCTTTTTTTTTGTTGTTGTTGTTAATTTTAAAAGAGTTGCAGTTACTTGCTAGTGTAAGAATGCAGACTAATATAAACTGAAGCCCATTAAGCTTCCCAATCCTTCTTTAAAATGAACTATAAATCCTCAAACTAAACACAATAGTCTCTGACTCAGCCAAGGGGCTTTGGGTCCCAGTCTCAGTTTACCCAGGCTGCACCCTTACTGATCTACTCTGGTCAAGCCACATACCCAACCTCTGCTTCAGTTTCCTCATCTGAAAAAATGAAGGGCTCTCAAAGACCCTGTCCACCTCTGATACTCTGCTTTCACCCTAAAAATGTGCAGGCAACCACAAGGGCTAAAGCACTCGGAAACTATTCCTTATCACCAAAGCCACCCTTCTGATTTTTTCATTACACCAAGACATTTTACCTAAATAAAATATAATAAAATAGGGAAAACTAAGTACCTATTTAAAAAGCCATTGTCTGAATCTTCTCAATCTAACAAAGTAAGGGAGAAATGTGAGACATGACCCCATCCAAAGTGGAAAGCCTAAATAGTAACTGATTCCTACTGTAATGGCAACTAGGTGAATTTTTTCAAACTTTCAAGAACAAATGCTTTCCATATAAGATATACTACTCAACAACAGAAAAAAATTGTTAACTGATACTATCAAGAAATCTTACTATCGTATAAATCAACACACAATCTAGCTACGTACATATATAAAATCCTCCTTATTAGTATGGATACAAAAGTCCTACATAAAACTAGCATATGGAATTTAAAATACTTAGAGACAACACCATAACAAAAAGGCTTTCACCTAGGGTCCTTTAGCCTAAGACACTTTATTAACAGAAATACCATGTCAATAAGCAAAGTAAGAAAAGCCAGTGAGCACTTTAATTGATACTAAAGTATTATTTAGTAAAATGCAACTTTCATTCCTATAAACATTTTTAAAGGGAAATGGAAGCTCTCTCAACATGAGGGAAAGTATCTCCACAGCAAAGAACCAATATGTCATTACTCAAGAAACTCTTTAGGCCATTCCCATAGAAAATATAAGCAAATATTTAATGTTTTGAAGTTTATCACAGAAAAACACACAAAAAATATTTTCAAAGTAGAAATAGTGACAACAAAGGGATAAAAATACTATTATTTGCCTTAACATATAAAGAAAATTTAAATAACCAATAATTTTTCATAATCTTAGGAAAAAAGTAATGATCTGAATACAAATATATATATACACATATATATTTCTCATACATATTTCAAAATGACATTACAAAAGATAAATCACTTAGGAATAAACTTAATAAGCATCATAAAAACACTGAAAACAGGGAAATATTTGACAGTATATCATATTTACTTAACCTAATCAATTCTCCCTAAGTTAATTTATAGATTGAATGTAGCCTATAGATGATTCTTTTTAAAAATAAAGAACATGTTTCTAGAAATCAACTAGGGGGAAATCAGGCAAGCACGTCCAATACCATTCTGAAAAAGCAATTCTGGATTGAAAGGAGCAATCTCTTATCTATCCAGAACATAAAGTAGGAGAGCCTGCTGTAGGATACAGCATTAATAAACAGGCTGACATAAGAGTCCCCAAACAGAGCCAATGATAGATAAGAAATAATATGAAGAATGAATCAAAAACAATGAAGAAAGACCATTAAATAAATTATATTAAGATAAATTAAACAGAAAGAAATTAACTTAGATTCATGCTTTGCAACATCAAAATAGACTCTTTTTGTTAACTTTCATTTTAGATTCGAGGATACATGTGCAGGTTTGTTATATAAGTAAACTTGTGTCACAGGGGTTTGTCATATAAATTATTTAATCACCCAGGTACTAAGCCTAGTACTTAATAGTTATTTTTTCTGCTCCTCTCTCTCTCCTGCCCCTCCCACCTTCTACCTTCAAGTAGGCCCAGTGTCTGTGGTTCCCCTCTTTGTGTTCATGAGATCTCATCATTTAACTTGTAAGTGAGAACATGTGGTATTTGGTTTTCTGTTCCTGCTTTAGTTTGCTAAAGATAGTGGCCTCCAGCTCCATCTGTGTTCCCACAAAAGACATAATCTCATTCTTTTTTATGGCTTCATAGTATTCCATGCTGTATATGTACCACATTTTCTTTATCCAATCTGTTACTGATGGGCATTTAGGTTGATTCCATGTCTTTGCTATTGTGAATAGTGCTGCAATGAACATTCACATGCATGAGTCTTAAAATAGACTCTTGATAGATTCTAATCTATCAAGGAAGTTTTTTTCCCAAATAAAGTTAAACTGGTTACACAAATTATAGTCCATGCACATAACAGAATATGATGCAGCAGTGAAAAGCCTGAGGTCAGCTGTCTCTTGGGTAGAATGAATTCTTGGGTGCACTGCTAAGTAAAGAACGTGAAGGTACACAACTGTGGCCATGGGACATTTCCAACTGCAGTGTTGAAATTGCTTTGACCTTGTACATGTATTGTACTTTCAAAAAGAACAAATAAACTACAAACAAACAAATGTTTCAAAACCAACAATAACAAACATCAAGGCACAGAGAACAAGCTGAAATTAGAAGAGAGGACTTATCTGATCCTTGGAAGAACTAAAAAAGTGATGACAGAAATGACTGACAAATTCAACTATATATACAGCCAAAAACCTCATGACAACTCACAAAACCAAAATTTAAAAGACAAACAACAAAATGGGGGTAAATGTCTGCGTTAACTAAGTATTTCTAATATGAGATTACACTGGACAAGAATCCACCATATAGGCAAATCAGGGAGAAAATATACACAGTAAACAAAGCATGGAAATATATTCAACTCTGCAATATAATTAAAGTTGTAAAAAAGCAGGATAGCGTTATGCTGAACACTTTAAAAGACCCAGGACTAGCAAGGCTGTAGGAAATTTGTTATCAGTCTTTTGCTGAGGTATTACAATAGGTACACAAGTACCTTTTAAAAAGCAATTTCGAAGTGCACAGAATATGCCATAAAAATGGTTATACCCTTTGACCCAGCAATCCAAATGTTCAAAGATATTCCCACTGCAATACTATCTATATCAGTGAAAAATTTTAGAAATAGCTGCAATGACCAAAAGTAGAAGTGTGGCAGGGGAAATCGTAACACACAGTGTGATTAAGAATAAAATTAGGAGGCTTATAACCACATGGGCACACGTTTAATGCCATAAAGTTAAATTTAAAAACTCAAAACCCTAAATTTTAGCTATATTATAAATGCAACTATATTTAACATAATGTACATACAACATAACAAAGTCCCAAAGGAAGATGGAAACAGTTTTTTAAATTTTGTCATAATGTTAAAATTATGATGGATTTAAGCATTGATATTATTAGAGCATATTAACAATACATTACAAGGGGAATTATGAATTATTTTTGGAAAATGGCCTGCAGGCAGGATTGAGACAGGTAAATATTTTTCAAAAATTTCCCCAGCATGATATGATACATCAATATTGGCATATTTGATTCTACATATCTAAATGGATAATCAAAGACTAATCTAGAATGAGAGCTAGAAGAAAAAGCCTCTGACGCCATCTCATGTCTGCCAAGGTCACCTCTGGAGTCCAGAATACACATCTGCTCTTATTAGGGTCTGTACCTGTTCATATGGAATACCCCTAGTTCTTTTGATTATTGGCCTGATCGCTGCCTCCCAGATGTTTTCAAGGGGGTGGGGGTAGGGCCGCCGCGGGACACTGGCTCAAGGACTCTAAGTCTCTCTCCAATTGAGGGCACATGACCTCTACATTCCCACTACAGACCCCAGAAAGTTATGTGTGAAGGAATGTGTCCTGGTGTGTCCCTGAGGCTCTGTTCTATGAACTCGAATCCTGTGCTTCAGTCTCAGTGTCTGTAAGAGATTCACTTTCTAACATCCAAGACCAATTCGTAGTTTAGACAAAAACAAGACAAGCAATCAGCACAATGATGCGCTCAATCTCTCTCTCCCTCTTTCTCTCTCTCTCAATCTCTCTGTCCCTCAAACTCTCCCTCCCTCAATCTCTCCCTCTCTCTCCCTCAACCTCTCCCTCTCTCTCCCTCAACCTCTCCCTCTCTCTCTCTCAGTTCTATCCCTCTCTCCCTCTCACCAGCTCCAAGAGTGCACTTTCTCCTGACTTTGGTGTTGATAATGTCAAAAGTGTCAAAGGGCAAAATCTGCCAAATAAGGGTAAATCAGAAAAACAGCAGCTAGTTCAGAAAGAGAACTGCAGCACTTTACGGAGCCGACCATTTTCAGCAGCACCCACACAAGACAAAGCTCAGTAAGTCAACCATACTCATTATTAAACCATCTAAGCCACGGAGAAAACAAAGATGATGGTCTGAAATTCATTCATAGGATTTCAATACAAAGCTGGTTTTACCTAACTTTACAACAGCCAGTTTCCACTGAACCATGTCACAGCTCCACAAGAAAAGCCAAATGGCTCATTATGTGAAAAGTTCCAATGACTGTTTTTTAATGTTTAGCAGCAGTTGCTTGGCTCGGCCACTGCAACAAATATTGCTGAACTGTTTAACTTACAAGAGACATTTAAAAGCAAAAAAGCCCAAATTCTAAATATGTAATTCATAAAATAGCATATTTTCTTTAATTCATTTTCTCAAAGTTTACAATATCTGTACTAATTCTCTGTAACTAGATATGTTCTGGATACATTCTCAGAGAATCTGTGCAGAATAAAAATTTGAAACATCTTAAAACTAACTAAAAACATCTTTCTAGTATGCTGCAAGGCAAATGCTTTTTAGATGTTTTGCATTTTTATGCTAAACAGTGCAGCTGCGATTGATAAAAAGCAATCAAGCTAATTTAAGTCAATCAACTCCAGGAGGTTCTCATCACTTGGATAAAAATGCTCTCTCACTCCTTAGAAAATAAATAAAGATTTAACAGAGTGACTGCATTTTCTTGACTCTGCTTTCTTGCCATTCCGAAGGCAGCATATAACCAAGCAGTCATGTCAAGCAATTTTTATCACAAGTTTAAAGCATAATGCAAACTTTTAAGTCATGTTTAATTAAGTAATCCTGGGCCATAGCACATCAACAGAGAATAACAAACCTTGAGTGAGAGAAGACAGACAGACAGACACACACACACACACACACACACACATCGGCGCACACACATAGGTACACACTTATGAAAGGTACAAAACTGTCATTAGAGAGGCTATCCATTCCTCTTCAGCCTTTAAGGAGAGTATCACATTAAAATAATTTAGTTCTGGCTGGTGGTCATTATTAAAAGGTGATCCTGGAATTTGAAAAATCACTATTTTAAAATTCGTAAGTTCAGGGGTAAACTGTAAAGCAGAGTTCATGCACTTCACTAAGTTCATACATATATTAGGAGAAAACCAGGAGGGATGGTTACAAAGTATTTTACTAAAAATAAAGATAAAGATAATATATGTTGAAGATTTAGTGCTGAAGAGGGGAGGAGCCAGTCTAAATTTCCCATTTCCACCAGAAGGTCAACACCACACTCCTCTGATGCCTGCAAATATGACTTATATAAGTTCAAGCAGTAGCTGATAAAGGCCTATCAGCAGACATATTAGCTACCTAGGCAGAAAAGATCCATCAAAACCATTTGGTCTTTCAATAAGTGATCCCCAACAGGCAATATGAAAAAATCAGAAAAAGCTTATCTCCCTCTCACAGTGTAAAACCCTGGCCAAGTTACTGAGAAATTATATGTATATCTTTCTCTATCTAATAGGTGGGGTGTTAATATCCATTCTGAGAATTAACTATCTGACAGGGCTGAGCATACCATGCTAATTTATAAGAGATATCAGATTCTATATTAGAGCCATGTATGAACGCAATTTTTCTTCATTAATTTATTGAATATAGAAAGATGGGATACATTAAGGAAAAGGTGACAATAAATGAAGGAAAGAGCTGGAACACATTACTCTCTAAAGCTTCTATGAAATTAGTCATGTGAATAGTACTGAAAAGACGAATCAAGTTTTTTAATGAGCAGAAAACACTAAGGCGCATCAGTCCCTGCTGACCATAAAGATATCTCACGCCTGCTGTTGAGCAAGAATGTAGGAAAATACCTTCATATAGCAGCCCTCTATGATTTAATGCCCACATATGGAAATTCCACACACTTTGCAGTGGGTGTATGGGTGTGTGTGTTCTCTAGGAATGTAGAATGTTACATTAAAAGAAGAAAACTGTTTCTATACTCACAATACTTCTGACACCAAATGTATGGGGTTTTCACATGAAGCAAGTCTCCAATTCTTTGCAGATGCAAACTGGGTATCCTACAATTAAACTCAATTCTGACACTAACTACTCATAATTAGCACAGACCCCACAGGTTAAGGACTCAGTCACACAAGACTGCCCCCCACCCTCCCATTTCAGATTCCAATTGCATGTAGTGAGTCCCCAGGTTACCTACACTTCCATCTGACTTAATTATAAATCAGGGGTTCCCATAATCCCCTCCTAAGTTTTGGAAATTTGCTAGAATCGCTCACATAGCTCAGGGAAACATATCACTTGCTAATATAGGCTTATTACTGTCAACTGAAGAATCGTAATATTCAACTGAAGAATACTTAGAGAGGAGAGCTCTATTTCTTATAGAGAGTTGCAGCCTGCAGCCTGGCCATCCTGCTGGCTAAGAGGTGTATCCTCTGGCAGAAACTAAAAGCAAACACTTCAAGGGAGGAAAGGGCAAAACAGGAGTTCATGCCAAATGGGTTGGCTAAGTATACGTATTTAACAGGTTACAAGAAGAGCTATGAATATTCATGAAGGAGGCTTGCCTGCATAGTAAGCAAACATGCACATTACATACATCCCATGTTCACTTTGGAGTGGAGACTTAACATTTACATGTATTAAAATTAAGCCCTATATGTTAAAAGGTGAAATGGAGGACACAGAGACATCTTGTATGTGTAGCCTCTGTAAACCAGCCAGAGGAAGTCCATGGTCAGTGGTCTTTTATAAAAAAAAGGAATGCTAGTCAGTTATTGTGTAAATCAGTGGTGGAGCAAATTTTTCCAAAGGGCTGGTTTCCATTCAACCCTTAGGAAAGAAAGTCTAAAGGCAGTTATCTAGGGAGTGGGTATAACAGGCATGTCTGACCTCCCATCATGTCATGGCCAGGAACTCAGTTTTTAAGGTTTCTCTAGGGTTCCTTTAGCCAACAGGGGGTTCCATTCAGCGAGTAGGGGAATTAGGATTTTATTTTTCTTTCCCATTATAAAGGATATAACCCAGGAACAAACGGAAGAGATGCATAGGGCAACACAAGACACCCTCCCACCACATCAGCATGTTCACTAGCCTGAAACTGCCCTTGCAAAGATTAGAACAGTGAGAAAACTGTAACAGTGAAAGGGATCTGACCTAACCAACTCCATCTTGCCTTTAACCTCCAAGCTGCCTTTTTCATTCCCGGGTGTAGAGTAAACTAACTTTGAGAAGAATTGAGTTGATACTTTCATTTTGAAACAAAAATGATAGCCCCTCCCTGAAAAAAACCTCTCCTTGCTTGGGGATCAGATTGTCTTTTAAAGCCAACAAATTAGCCACAAGATTAGAAATCATGGCTCAGGAATCATGCAGCCAGAGGCCTCAAGATTCCTAACCTCCCCAATTGCTTGTATGGATAACAACACTATGTCAAACCTAAGATTGGTGTTTAAGGTATTTTTCAGACCCTGAATTCTGACGAATCAGCTGGTGCCACTCAGACCAGTAAATTGGCTCATCTGGTCTTGTGGGCCCCAAGAAGGAAGTGACTTCCAGTCTCCCCTTTGGCCAGCTCCACATGCATTAAACTCTCTCTATTGCAATTCCCCTGTCTTGATGAATTGGCTGTATATGGGCAGTAGGCAAGATAAATCCACTGGGCAGTTACAAACCCAGAAGCTCTCTGAACCCCAATGTTTAGGGTTTTGATAGCAGTTCCATTACATAGGCATGCCTGATTCAATCACTGGCCATTCTCCAGCCCCTATCCCCTCCTCAAAGGTGAGACTTGGGGAGGGCTAATCATAGGGTTGGTTCCTCTAGCAACGGGCCCCCATTCTTCAAGAGTCACGTCATTAACATAAACTCAGGTGTAGTTGAAAAGGGCTTATCATGGGTAACAAAGGAAGCTACCCTTACCCTAGGGCTCAGAAATGCCAAAGGTTTTCAGAACCCTGTGCCAAGGACCCAGATGAAAACCAAATATAAATTTATTATTATATCACAGACATACATATAACGGGTTCTTTTTTTTTTTTTTTTTTTTTTGAGACGGAGTCTCGCTTTTTCACCCAGGCTGGAGTGCAGTGGCGCGATCTCGGCTCACTGCAAGCGCTGCCTCCCGGGTTCACGCCATTCTCCTGCCTCAGCCTCTCCGAGTAGCTGGGACTACAGGCGCCCGCCACCACGCCTGGCTAATTTTTTGTATTTTTAGTAGAGACGGGGTTTCACCGTGGTCTCGATCTCCTGACCTCGTGATCCGCCCGCCTCGGCCTCCCAAAGTGCTGGGATTACAAGCGTGAGCCACCGCGCCCGGCCGGGTTCTTTTAATTCCCAAAGAAACAATTTTCTTGCATTATCAAGGACCTGAGTGTATGAATCATGCCTTTTCTTCAGTGTTTCTAATCCTCTGACATTTAGAGCCTTGCTGACCCTCCAAACAACTAAGGACTGGGAGAGACTGCCCCTCCCAGAGCTAGCCAATTCCTAGAGATTACAAGGGACTCACCTTTTGGCATGCCTTTCATATGCAAGCCAACCATCCAGAACCCTCACCCTACCACCTCCTGCATTAGGAGCACACACTCAAGGCCACCCTCCCCCTGCTGTAATCGCTCCAGGGCCAGGTACCCAACAACTAAGGACAGCCCTTAGGCCCCACACAGAGCCCACTGAGATTATTCAAACGAGCTAATCCTAAACCCTGCCCCATCTCTTCTTTCCCTGGGAAACTGCTATAAAGGTTCTTACCATGTTTGTCCTCCCTCTGTCTGCCTCCTGACCGACCCTAGTGCTTTCCCGTGTGGTCCCATGTGGCAGGGTGTGCCCCTTCCTCTTGGAAGTTGTAATGAACTATCTTGCCAGTGGCAGTTGTCTCCTGATCTGTTGACCTCACCATATCTGAATAAAAAGAAAATCTTTTTTAAGACATAAGAAATCCCTATTTCACTCTACTTTACCCTAGCCTAAACAAGTATTGCCCAGAAGCCTGGCTTTAGAAATATTTATGACCAAGGGTTTGTTTGTTGCCATGAAATTGTAAGTTATAAGGGCAGATGTACCTCTGGCATTGAACCTGGAAGGGTCAAACTTGTCCCCCAGGTAATGCAGAGTCAAGGCATTGTCTTGAGAACAGAATAGCAAGCCTTTACATCTTCCTGCAGGAGGAAATGGCAGGCATCTACAGAAGGAACAGGTGTATGTGCATTGGGACACTACCACATACTTGCAGTCACATGTTCCAGAAATATTTTATTCAATATTCATAAAGTCAGACTCTTCACATCTTCCCACCTGTCCTCCCCTTTCCAGCCACACAACACCATGAGGGATTCCCTGAGCACACACTTCACTCTCTCTATCTTTGCTCATGCTGTGCCCTCAACCTGGAATGCCATGCCTTCTTCTAGCCATTTTTGTCCATCAGGATTCTATTATCCTTCAATCCTGGTTTGCCTCTGTAATGGGGCCTTCCTACATGCTCCAGCCTGAAGGAATTGATTCTTGCCCCTCCTCTCTGACACCGCTTTCATGTTCCTTGTCTGGCTCTTCCTGGGGAACATGTTTATTTCTATTATAAAAAATGTATATTAATAGTGAAGACTTTATTGAGTGCTCTGTATTTGGCAGGCATTATGCTAAATTTTTCACCTGCATCCTATCACTGAATGCTTATTCTCACCTTTTAAGGAAAATATTCTTAATCATCCCTGTTTTACAGTTGAGAAGGTTTTGGAAGGTTAGGCAAGTTGTCCAAGACCACAGTAGTCAAAAGATAAATCCTGGATTTGAACCTGGATTCCTCTGACACAAAGCCTCTGCTCTGAAGAGATGATGCTGCCCCTTCCTGAGCTACATACTGCCTAGGAAGGTAAGACTGTCTCAGTCATTTGCAAATGCTCTCGCTGTGCTTGGCTCAGTGCTTACAGCGGATAGTGGATGCTTAATGGTCACTAGACTGAATAAATAATTCTAGTCATGTCTGAAAATTATGAATTGCAATTGTTCCTTCATTATGCTTTCTCACTTATCTGGTAATGGGCTATTACCTGGATTTCCCCATGTCGATATGAATTTGACATAATCCTCCACAGGAAACCATTTGGCCTCCATTCTATATAACTAGCTGCTAAGACAAAGACAACAGGTTCAAGAGACATTTTCATCCTTAGAAGATACCCTCAACAATCATGAGGAGCATGAGTAGAGCACTTGGCCCCGGAGAACACTCGTATGCATTGTATCCATTTCACCCCTTCCTAGTCAAGTGACCTTGTACCTGTAAATCAGGATAAGAGGACTCCCTCAAGGGGGTGTTGTGAAAATAGCATGACGTAAGGCAGGCAGAGTGTGTGGCATGAAGCCTGACACATATAGAGTGCCCAGTAAGCTGTTCAAAGGGAAGGAGTAGGAAGAGAAATCATAGCTACAGCTCACTAAATACACAAGAAAAATCACACTCAATGAGCACCTGCTCTGTAAAAGGAGTCCATCCTTGTCTACACTTTATTGTCACTTCAGCATCCAATGAGCTCTCCAAATGTTCAACAACAGACTGGAGGAAGGAAAAGGCACCATGGCAATGAGAACCAGCTTTTCTAAGACACAGGGGTTTAGAGGTGAGCAGATTTTAGACAGTGAATTGACTATTCTGAGCAGAGGAAATGCAATGAAGAAGCCACCCCAGGGAGAGGGAATGGGCCAGTCTGGCCACAGGGATAGCTGAAGCAGCCCTTTTAATCACTCTACCTCTATGACCCAATGGCCAGAATAGAGAATATGTTCAGGGCTTTGGCATTAGACTAGCTAGAGTTACAATCCTGGTCTTCCACTTCAGGCAATGGAGCCTAGAGCAAGTTACTCAGCTTCCTCATCTGTAAAACAGGATGGTCTCATTTATAGGGACCATGCTGAGCACATGCTAGGCATAGAGTAAATGCTCAGTTAATGGTAGAGTTTGTTACTAATATGAGCAGGGTCTATAAAATGGGATACTTCTACCCCAGAGGATCATTGTGAGGATTCAAGGAGATGACATGCAAATCTCCTAGCACAGTGCCTAAAACACCATAGGTGAGCACTAAATGTGAGGTATGATTGTTAGTAGTGACAGTAATAATATTGATATAACATGCACAAAGCTCAGCTATTACAGCAGGAATTTCCTAGAAGGAAACAACAAGAAAGAAAATAATATTAAGAAGAAAAATAAATAGCAGCAAGAACATATTATGTGCCAGGCACCAAGTGAGGTCTTTTCCATGCACTAATTTGTTCCTTTACACAGCCTTATGCCTATGTAGTATAATTCCCAGTTTTCTAAGGAAGTTCACACTAATTAGACGGAGTCTTGCTGTGTCGCCCAGGCTGGAGTGCAGTGGTGCGATCTTGGCTCACTGCAAGCTCCGCCTCCCGGGTTCACGCCATTCTCCTGCCTCAGCCTCCCGAGTAGCTGGGACTACAGGCACCGGCCACCACGCCTGGCTAATTTTTTGTATTTTTAGTAGAGATGGGGTTTCACCGTGTTAGCCAGGATGGTCTCGATCTCCTGACCTTGTGATCCACCCACCTCGGCCTCCCAAAGTGCTGGGATTACAAGCTTGAGCCACCGTGCCCGGCCACAGTAATGTTCTTAAGCAAGGCTTGGCAAATTGTTTTTGGTAAAGGGCCAGGTAGTAAATATTTTTGACCTTGCAGGATATCCAGTCTCTTTTGCAACTAATTAACTCTGCCATTGTAATACAAAAGAATCTATAGACAATATGTTATGAATGGGCATGGGTATGTTCCAATAAAACTTTATTTACAAAAGCAAGCAGCAACAGGATATGTCCTGCAGGCCATAGTTTGTTGACCTCTGCTTTGAGATTTTGAGGTTGTTAGCACAGCTTAACATAGACCACACTATCTGACACAATTACTACCACACTTGACAAAGGAAATCCTGTTAAAGTGTTGCAGAGAAGCAACAGCACATTTGCATTTCTCTATGAGAATATTTGTTAAAATGGGATCATGTGAAATTGACTTGGGTTCAGATTATTATTTAATCTGGCTAAGTCATATCTGTGTGATTTCTGTCCACCAGGAAAAAAGCATTAACTGAACCTCTGGCTGGAAATGCTGTGCCATCCCCGTCTTCCCTGGTTTACTCCAACTCATCTTTCAGATCACAGATTAAGCATCTTTTCCCAGTAAGCCCAGCCTAGAACCACCTTTTACTCTTGCATAGTGCTTAGCTTCCTTTTCTCATTATAATTGTTTTACTGAAATTACTTGATTAATATCTTTCTCTTCTAGAGATGGAAAACTCCAGGAACACTGGAGCCATCTCTGGTTTATTCACTGTGGCATCCCCAATGTCTAACCCAGTGTTTGATAGACATGGTTGGAACTCAATAAATATTTGTTGTACCATAAAGCAATTAAGATGAATCATTAGTAGTCACCTTTCACTGGTAGTTCATAGTGCTGCAATGACCCATCCAAGGTAATGAAATGATATGACAGAGCTATAATTCAACCCAGGTTTGTCTTGATATCCAAGCCTTGCTCTTAAATAGAATACCCCACTGCCTCCCAGGGATCTGGAGAATTGTGAGAAATAAAAGTACCAAAGAAAAGACCATTTTAGCAAAAAGGTAGAGAAGTATGGAGGGAGTTGAGTAATTGCCTTCAAAATGAGAACGCTCAAAATTTTTCTTTGGTTTACTAAGATGTTTCCAGTGATGCCTAACAGATGTCTTTTGTTTGGCCTGCACACTATTGCAAAATAATTTCTTAAATTAGTTGCCAGCATTGAAAAAAAAGAGAGAGAGAGAGATTCTACCCAAAAGTCTGGATTTCCTGCTTCTCTTAGAGTCAGAAGATCTGGCGACACTGGGCCTCTAGTTCCTAACTGGAAGCATCAGCTTTCGATTGGGCCCCAGCTCTCCAGTTATGACAGTTCCCGCTCAGCCAGTTTCTCTGATTTATGAAACCCAGTTGGACCCTGTCACATTGATATAAAAACCCATGGATTATATGGAGATTCAGTGGAGGCAATTTTAAGGGAAGAGGGCTATGAGCTGAATAGAATGGCAAGAGAGAGTGATTAGCTTCCTTTGGAAAAGATATCCAAAAAAAAGAAGAAAGGAATGGAGAGAGGGAAGAGAGAGATTGTAGTGTTGAGATTAGAAGCCAAAATGAAACTATTGAGGAGGTGGGAGGTTTTCACCTCAGCTGTAATTTTTTAAGTGTCTAAATAAACAGGGGCAGTAAGAAAAGGTCAAAACTCTATAAAGCAGTTCCTGACACACATAGTGCTGATGGAGGGAACATCCACAGAGTGATTCTTGTTAGAATGATCTGATATAGTATCCTGTGATGCAGAGGGTTCAAATATCTGAAAAGAGTTACCATGTGCAAAAATCTTAATAACTATTTCATTCAGACCTTCCACACCTGGGAGCTTTGATTAAGAGCAGGGATCAGCAAACTTCATTCTATAGAGAGGTCCACCATTTTGTTTGCCAGGCCATTTGATAACTGAACTTCAGGTCCATTTTAGAGTTAATGTTGGCTGGCCAGTAAATTTAATAATCAAAATATGTTATGTACTATAAGGAAGGAAGATTGCTTCAGTTTCTGGAGGTAAAAGTACTGATAAATCTGAAAAGGAAAACAAAAATGACCCCAGAATCATGCAGCTGAAAGAGCAGTGAAGTCAGGACAGCCCTAATTTGAAATCCTGCATGATTACTGTTTAGACCTGTGGCTTTGGAATATTTACTTTACCTCTAGGCCTCTGTTTTCTCACCTGTAGAATGGGGATAGTTCTATCTATTTTGCAAGATTGATATAAAAATTTACTAAGACAAAACTTGTAAAGTCTGTAGCACATA
Source organism: Symphalangus syndactylus (assembly GCF_028878055.3). Lineage (NCBI taxonomy): Eukaryota > Metazoa > Chordata > Mammalia > Primates > Hylobatidae > Symphalangus > Symphalangus syndactylus. Next base: position 104,789,958 of record NC_072423.2, on the reverse strand, counting down.
CAAGTCACTCTTTCTCGGCTCATCCATCTTTCTGAAATAGGTGTAGAAAGGTTAACTATTTGCATTAACTCATATTGTCTTTACTTTTGAAACTATTAGCAAAATGTATAATTGTAATACAATAAAAACAATTAGAACACTCCTTGATTTTCAGCAAGTACAATGTCTTTCTCTAAAACAAAGATGTATTATTTCAAAAGTACACATGGCTTACTTGAACCTATGTACAGAAAGCATATCATTATGAGTATCCTTATGACTTAAGTTATCTAAGTTTTTTATATTAACTTTCAAAAACACAAATGCTCCAACTCTCAAAGATTAAAAGTCCAGGCATTCTGTGCAGTTAAATATTTTTTCTTCTTAAGCAAGAGTTGTTACATCTTAAGGCTGAACTTTGAAGATACTGTTTATCTTTTGCATGTTTAATTAAAACTCTTAAATTTAATTCAGAAAGTCTCATTAAACCTATGTCTTTAGAAGGTTATTTTAGCAAAGCTTATATGTGTATGTATATATATATATATTTTTTTTTTTAAACTAGGTGTTAATATAAACATGGGCATTTTCTTCAAGTTTTTTCTCAAGGAAACTACAATGTTTGAGGCTCACCGTGCCCAGGAGTTTCAATTCCTCCCTGCAGCAACAGAAAACAAAGCAAATTGCTGCCACATGTGCCTGACTTCAATCCACACCAGCTCTATGGACCTCACCTACAGCTCAGCCCCACTCCAGGGCAGAGACACACTACTGCACAACTGGCAACTGACAAAGGACTTCACCAAGACTATTTTGGTTTTGCCAAAATGGATGAAAGGTCACATAGCAACATAGTCTGGTTATTAAAAATGAGGTTGTAATGGCAGAAACATTGGAAACAACCTGTTTATCTATAGGGGAATGATGAACAAAAGCACGGTATGTGGAGTAATGAGTAGCCATTGACAGGGAGGCAGGTCAGTATGCACAGATGTAGAAGGACCTCTCAGGCACAGCAAGTGCAAAAGGCAAATTATTGTATTTCATATCCCATATGATTTCATTACGTTGGGAAGATCCCAACAATATACATATAAATCCCCACACTTATATACAGCATGTAAATAATCTGAGGAATACACTCCCCAGTGATAATGGCGGTGGCCCCTGGGGAAAGGGGCACAACTTCAGTGTGTTTGGAAAGATGCAAGAGGGATTTATTCTACATTTAAAATTTTTTGTTCTACCTTTAAAAAAAATTTTTTGACAATGCAAATGTAGTTTTACGTTACTTTATGATTTAAAAATAAATCAAAGCCATCCGCAATTCCAAAGAAGTGTTCTCCACTATAAAGAAAGAAGTCTGGTTGTCTTATTTTGGTCCATTCAGGTTGTGGTGAGTAGAGACATATTCAGATTTCACCAGGTAAAGAGGGCTTATGAGGGGCCATAGGTACCCAGAAAACTGTAGGCAATAGGATGGCCAGGTCTTGGGGAGAATGATGACGCCCTTTCTAATTTACCAGAGCAACGGGTAGCTCAGGAAAAATGCCCGAATGCCCATGAGTCTTATAATGCAATCTCCTTTTGCCACTGCTTCTGCTGCTTTAGAAACACCCTCCTGTCTCTCCACTTCATGACTGCTGCTTGCTTCTGGATTCTGCTGTCTCGTAGCTTCTGCTAAGTCCCTTCTCTTCACACCTCCTTAATTTCTCTGCTACTTTATGGGCTTTATGTCTTCATACTGCAAGTTCAACCACCCCAAGAAAACACAAAGCATATTTGATGAACTTATCTACCATTAATACACATCTCTTATCTCATTTAATCCTTGAAACAGCTGTTGCCCATTCAGTTATTCCACAACCCAGTAATTTGTCCTTGATTCCAATCTTCTCAACCTCCTCCATATCCAATTTCTTCCCACATCCTGACAACTATCTGCTATGATCTGAATGCTTACGCCACCCACCCCCAAAATTCATATGCTAAAATATTAACCTCCCAGGTGATGGTATTAGGAAGTGGGGCCTATTAGAGGTAATTAGGTCATGAGAGTGGAGCCCTTATGACTGGGATTCATACTCTTGCAAAAGAGACCCTACAAAGCTAGCTAGCCTTTCCTTCAAGTGAAGACACAGCAAGAAGGCACCATGTATGAACCAGAAAACTGGCACTCCCCAGACATGGAGTCTGCTAGGACCTTGATCTTGGACTTCCCAGCCTCCAAAACTGTGAGGAAAAAAAAATTCTTGCTTATAATCCAGAAATTACCAGTTTATGGTAATTTTTTATAGCAGCCTAAAGGGACTGCGTAGACACTATCCTTTCAAAACATATAACAAAACCATCCTCTTGTCTCCATTTCTACACCCATCAGTGGATATAGACCACTGTCACTCCTCACCAGGATGTCTGCAATGGCCTCGCAGCCTCTACTATGGCTCCACATAGGCCATTCCTCACACAGCAGTCAGAGTGGTCTTTTAAGAACGCAAATCAGATCATCCACCCCTTTGCTTAAATACCTCCTGTGGCTCCCCATTGTACTGTGTCTCCTCTGTAAAGCCTGTCTTGACTTCCTCCCCAACAGGCACATTAATCACCAGGGTTTTTGTAGTTCTTTGTTTCTGCCTTTATTATTGAATTTACTCGCTAGTGTTATTTTTGGTTCTGGGTCTATACATAAGGACACCCTAAGGACAAGGGTATGTCGCCTAACTTACCCAGGGCTTTCTCAACCAATTTGTATTACAGATAATTGTTAAAGTCCATTCTAGCTATGGCGACTTTGCACATATGAAAGTTTTATAAAATAAGAAAGCCCATCAGAATCAGGAAGTACCAAACTCCTAGGATGGATTTAAGGATTATTTGACATTACAGATGGGTTTGGCACCTGTAAGTGTTTAATAAATGTGATATGCTACTATTATTTTATTCTTAATGATATGTAAGACTTCCTGTTGGCAAAATGTGTTAAATTGCATTAATGCCATTAGTGACTTCATTCTACTGATTTTTCCAATTACAAGCACCTAAGGGAAAAATACTTTAATTATGTCAGTCATCTGTATAAGGCATCAGTTTGCCAGTAAAAATAAGAAATAGTCCTGACTTGAATTACAAATTTCAGCTTACAGAAGTATAATACCCAGGAAAAGTGTGTACGTAACAATTTATCTCTAAAGGACTGGCATGAAGCACCATGAAGATGAAAATGAATGCAAAGCTCTATTCACTTTTTCATAGTGGTCAATCAATGTAACATCTTCCCGGGTTCTGAAAAATTCCCAAACCTTGTAAAGATTCTTTGATATAAACCCACACCTACAGTAGCTGAAAGGAAGGAATTGAGCAAAACCATACACCACAGAAGGAGGAAGAAATATAAGACAAGATGGCTCCATTCTCAAGAAACTGAGAGTCAATTTAGAGAACAATTCTGGAAACTCAGTGTTGAGTACTGTGCTAAGGCACAGCAGACAAAATGATACAGGTGACATCTTCTAGAAATGAAGAGCACCAACAGGTGTCTGCCAGGACCTAAAAATATGTGGAGAAATGGAGATGAGAAATATGGCCAAAAACAAAGAAAAAAGTGGGAAATGAGCTCACCAGGAACTCGGCTATATAAATTCTATAACTGAACAAAAGAAATGTTTTCAAATCACTGTCTTATTCTCTGAAATCTTACATAAATTAGTGAGCATCCTTATCTTTTTTTACAAATCTACAGTACATTAAGACATCTTGATAATGATCTTACTCTATTGTATTTCATCCAACATGTGGTTTTACTTTAAAATTCACTTTCTAGAGAAAATGAGCTTCCTTCTTCTAGACTGGGATTTAGATAAACTCAATTTACAAAACATACATTTTAACAAGTCCATATTGAATCTGCTTCAGCCTGGAGAAAGAATAAAAGAAAATAAAATTAACAAGGTCTTACTCCCTGTATTTTATCTTTCATAAACTTTCTCTCTTTCTAAAGTATGTAGGATAAATATTTAGGATTCCTTGAATCAGGCTTATGTTTTACTCATCAGAAACACCTAGACTGTAAGATTCATGGAAGACTCCAAGCAGGCAAAATAAAGTTTTCTAAACTTTATTTAGAAATCTGAACTGAGAGTAAAATGGAAATTAGGTTCCCCAGTGACTGATACCAATGTGGGTAAAAGAGATGATGTCAAGCAAAAATCCTGTGGCCATCATCTGTGCCTGGCAGCCCAAGGCACTTCCAGGGAAGTTATCATGAACTGACCCTGACTAAATGGAGTGAGTCATCAGCAGGTCCCTGACATCAGCCAGCTGCAAAGTCTTACAGCGACTGGCTAGATTGAAAAAAGATTTCCGAAAGTTTCAACATAAAAAGCCCAACTGATTCCACTTCCCTATCAGATTTCCCTGGGCTTGCTTCTAGGTCTTTTACATCCAAATTACCCTCTCATAAAAACAAAGACTTAGAAAAACTGCAAAAAGTTAAAATGACTCTTTCCTTCTGAAAGTATACTTTAGCTGAGTCGATAAAAGGTCTGAAATCATCTTTATGGTTGCCATCATGTTTGGAATAATTTAGCAGCAACAACATCTGTATAAATGAGGACATAAAGTCCCAAGGTAGGTGGGAGACTTCTTGTGGCTTATCCATGTCAATGGGAATAAAATTCAAAGAGCCCATGCAGGCAACTAATTTACTTTTATTTCATTTTTAATGTTTTATTATATAAATATCAAACATTGACAAAAGTTGAGAAAATAATATAATGAACTCCATGTACCCAATTCTCAGCTTCAACAAGTATCCACTCAGGGCTACTCCTGTTTCATCTGACTGCACTCTCCTTCCCCATCCCCCGATTATTTTAAATAAAATCCCAGATATTACATCATTTCATCTATAAATATTTTAGTATAATCTTTAAAGATAAGGATTCCTTATTTCTAAAAATTCCATCTTCAAACTTTAGAAAAATTTGCCAAGTTTCATTTTTAAAAATGGCAACAAAAACTTTAAAACAGAGTCATTTGTCCTGCTAGAATTTCCTATGATGGGGAGCTTGTTCACTGTATGCAAATCAATAGATGTGATACATCACATTAACAGAATGAAGAACATAAACCATGTAATCATTTAAATAGATGCACAAAAAGCATTTGAAGAAGTTTAACATCCCTTCATGATAAAAACAAATTAGGCATAGACGGAATGGACTCCAACTAGTTTGATGACATGATCTTACATATAGAAACCCTAAACACCTATAAACCCAACACTGCGAGAGGTTGAGGCATAAGGATCACTTGAGGCCAAAAATTTGAGATCAGCCAGGCAATATAGCAAGACCTCATTTCTACAGAAATAAAAATGAATTAGTTGGGTGTGGTGGTGTGTGGTAGTCCCAGCTACTTGGGAGGCTGACGCAGGAGGATTGCTTGAGCCCAGGAGTTCAAGGCTGCAGTGAGCTATGATGGTAGTACTGCTCTCCAACCTGGGTGACAGAGTGAGATCTTGTAAGAAAAAAGGAGGAAGGAAGGAAAGAAGGAAGGAAGGAAGGAAGGAAGGAAGGAAGGAAGGAAGGAAGGAAAGAAGGAAGGAAGGAAGGAAGGAAGGAAGGAAGGAAGGAAGGAAGGAAGGAAAGAAGGAAGGAAGGAAGGAAGGAAGGAAGGAAGGAAGGAAGGAAGGAAGGAAGGAAGGAAAGAAAAGAAAGAAGGCGAGGCGAGGCAAGGCAAGGCGAGGCGGGAAGGGCAGGGCAGGGAAGGGAAGCCCAAACACTACACTAAAATACCCTCAGAACTAATCACCAAATTCAGTAAGGCTGCAAGTTACAAAATCAATATACAAAAATCAGTAGCATTTATATAGGCTAATGGAGAACTATGTAAAAAGGAAATCAAGAAAACAATCCCATTTACAATAGCTGTAAAAAACATATATAAAATACCCAGGAATAACAAATGAGGTAAAAGATTACCACAATGAAAAGTATAAAACATTGCTGAAAGAAACTGAAGACAACACAAATAAACCAAAAGATATCCCATGTTCATGGATTGGAAGAATTACTATATTAAAATGTCCATACTACCCAAAGCTAACTACAGACTCAATGCAATCCCTATTAAAATATCAATGACATTCTTCACAGAAATTGAAAAATAATCCTAAAATGTGTATGGAACCACAACAGATCCCGAAAAGCCAAAGCTATCAAGCAAAAAGAACAAAGCTGGAGGCATCACACCACTTGACTTTGAAGTATACTATAAAGCTATAGTAAACAAACCAGGCTGGCCACAGTAGCTCACACCTGTAATCCCAGCACTGTGGGAGGCTGAGGCAGGTGGATCACTTGAGGTCAGGAGTTCAAAACCAGCCTGGCCAACATGGCAAAACCCTGTCCCTACTAAAAATAATTAGCTGGGCATGGTGGCAGATGCCTGCAATCCCACCTACTTGGGAGGCTGAGGCAGGAGAATTGCTTGAACCCAGGAGGCAGAGGTTGCTGTGAGCCAAGATCATGCCACTGCATTCCAGCCTGAATGCTAGAGCAAGACTCTGTCTCAAAAGAAAAAAAAAACCAGTATAGTACTGGCATAAAAACAGATACATAGTCCAGTGGAACAAAATAGAGAGTCCAGAAACAAATCCACACATTTGTAGCCAACTGATTTTCAACAAAGGTACCAAGTATATACAATGGGGAAAGGACAGTCTCTTCAATAAATGGTACTGGGAAAACTGGATATCTACATATAGAAGAAATAAATTAGACCCTATCTCTCACCATATACAAAAGTTAACTGAAAGTTGTCTAAAAACTGAAATGTAAAACCCCAGGAGGCGGAGGTTGCAGTGAGCTGAGATTGCCTGCACTCCAGCGAGACTCCATCTCAAAAAAATAAATAAAAATAAATAAATAAATTTTTAAATAAAAAAAAAGATTTGTAAGTGAATAGTGCTCCAAGCATCAAAACAAGTTCCTATTCATTAGGTACTTCCATGCACTTACCCTGTTTATATGCTCAAGGTCTTTGTAGGGCTTGTTTTACAGTCCACTAGACTGAATCTTCTATGAATCAATCCTACTGGAAACCCAAGGACAAAACAAACTACAAACAATTCTTAAGCTTACTTTCAATAATCATGTTATGGCCAATAATGTTGGTATTTATTTCTTGTTTATATCTGTGTCTCCAGCACCTAGGACCATGTAGGCAATTTAAAACTAATGCACTGGAGATCCAATAAAAAGCTTATCAAAATGATCACCTAATACACATGAACACCTAATTTCCACATCTAAGTGCTTTGTGTCTTTCTCACACACACACATACATACACAGGGCAAAATGCAAATGTGGTTTAAGTTTTTCCAAATTAAATGTTTAAAATTGATATGTGTCTTTACCCAAATGTACTTTTTGAATTTGGATGAGAATGAGGTTGAAAAGTCGACAAATCCTCATGCCACTCCCTCAGTGACAGCTAGGTCTCTGATCATCCCCAGCAGTTCTGTGTCCCCTCCTGATCATTCCTTTCCCTCCTTCTGGTACTACTCTTAGAAGAGCTGTCAAAGATGGGCATGGCTATGGAGAGAGCTGACCCTTCTGGCCCTGGCATTGCTGGGACTGGGCAAAGGAGTCACACTCAGTAAATGAGGAGTTGGATCTTCTCTTTTCCTTCACATTTGGCCAGATCTTAATGACCAAGCACAGAATCTGTCCCATTTCAAATTAGCAACTGCCAAGTAGTATTTTAGGAGCCAGACGTTGTTCTGTTATAGTCATAAGGATTTAAGAAATCATCTACGTTTGAAAATTTTAAAAAATGCAATAAAATAAATTTCACAGACTTCAAGGTAGAAATGCTTGCAATAATGCCAAACTCCTAAAGTTAAAATGATCCTTAACTACACAACTTATTACCTCAAGTTGTATTCCTCCCTTTTTCTTAATAAGACAAAAGGAGGAAAGTATATGTCTGCATGGAATAAATATCTGTATTTAATTTAAGAAAGATAAAAGTTCATATGAAAATGGGTGAAAAATCCTTGCAGAAGCCCTGCTATTTAACTTCACTCTTGACATTTTGGTTTGCTGTGTAAATATACATAAAGAAACCCAACTACAGCAAATGTTAGCCCTTTTCCAGGGGAATGGAGAGAAGTGTGACAAACGTGGATCCAATGTCAGGAAAGCATAATCACAATGTAAACTGGTTATTTCCAAACGGTGCCCCTCCAAAGAAAAAGAAGAGAAGGGAAGTACTTAATACATTCTGTTTTCCATAAAATTCATTTTAAAAAGAGTAAAGAATGTGAACTCAGGGGTCAGTAAGAGTTTTGTTGGATTTCCCTCCTCCTAAATTCTGTCATCTCCTTTTTAAAGTGGCCAGTCAGCTTCCCACAGACATGACAGAAATCCATTCTTTTTTTTCCTGCAAACCATTTACCAGTAAGTAACACTTAGCAGAGGACATGTATTTTCTCACAGACGATTGGCTAATTGGATATTGTCGCTTCCAGTTGCAGCTTAATATATTATAGACAATACCTTTTTCAAACATAAGTATAACCAAACAAAAGCACTAATGATCCATTCATTTTCTTTCAAAGAAAATAAAGAGCTCTGACTCGATACCTCTACACCCCAAAACAATGGACACAGATTATGAACAGATTTAATGTAGAAATTAAAATGATTCTGTTATCTTAATTACATATTTGGTCACACAGGTCAAATAACATCCTAACGAGCTCAGGAAGAAGGGCCAAATTCTTTTGTTCCACTGGAAAAATAAGTTGCTCAAAATACATTGACAATGGGCTAAGGTTTTGGAAAGTTTTTGATTAAAAAAGGATTTTTGTTGGAACACTTATAATGAGATTTGAGTTGCAGTAACAATATGAAATTGAAAGCAGAATTACATACAAAAAGAGTACTGTAAAATATCATTATTTTAGTACAATGGAAAATAAGGTGTTTGTGGTTTTACTCTATAAATTCTGTGTTGTCTGCTCGTATGTATTCCTTCTTGGCCTTCCTCTGAATAGCCATTCTGATTTCCAAGCCCTTCTGCACCAGTACTCATTTGTGGTGGGGGAACCCACACAAAAAACATCTCCTAGGCTCTACTTTCTTCCTCCATTTTATTGGCTTTTCAGGACTAATTCATGTACACCCATCACATTGGTGTTCAGTTACCGGGCAGACAATGAATTTTCCTAATCCATTTAGTGTGCTGACAGAGCCATGTTCACAATTTATAGAATTTCCTTTTAGACATTTACGTATTTCACAGTTCATTAAGATTCAAACTGAACACCTGTGTTTATAAAGTCAAAAGCAATTTTATTCTAACAAGGTGTTAAATAAGGTGTCCTCTGAAAGCCTGAACAACAATAACAACAACAAAAGTACTAGACTCTTGACCTATAGAACAAAATGATGCCTGTAGCTACCTGCACCATCCTTTAATAGTCCAGAAATTGCCACAGAACAACCATAAAAAGCTTTTATGACAAACTTGGGATGCTCCCTTCCATCACATTTCAATTTCTCCATCACAGGTCTTTCATGTTCTGCCTTAAGAAAGCAATAGTATGAGGCCACTCTGCAAAGTTCACCCAGGTACCTAAAATCTGCAAAAGAGCTAAAAAGCTTTAGAAGTCAAACGTGGCCCCTATAGACAACTCCTTCATTTGCTAGATACAGGGACATTTTCAGCATTCTAAGGCTCACAAAGCCTGACCTTGCCTCATTTGTATGTGACCCCAAAGTTTTCACATCATTAATAAAAAGAGAATCAAAACAAAGCCCACAGACATTAGGGGAGGGGAAAGTGTGTTGTTTGGCACTACCATCATCCATACTTTCAAAATGGAAAGGGAAAAAAATAAAATGCACATAGACGAGGTGGTGACCCCTATAACGACTATGGTTCCCAACATTTTTTTTCCTACTGGTAATAAACCATTTTGCAGACCTCCCAATTGTGGCCACCATGATAGTTACTGTTTTGCAGGTTTATGTCTTTTTCTTGCAGTTAGAAGTGTTATCAATAAAAATTTCAAATGAAGCCTTTCCCGTCAAATAAAAACATTTTAAAATGTGAAGCCGACAGCAGGATTAGGAAGGAAAAATACAAATGACACCAGGGCTTTGTTTTGTATATATATTTTTCTTTTACCAAGTCCCTTAATTGATTAATTTTAAAGACATTTCTTGCAAGTCTTGAAAGTGAGACGAATGCATCCTAAATGGCACTGGGTTAATTTAACAGTCTTAAAAGTTGATTTTGTTGTATGCTACTAACTTTTCTAAAAAGCATCTTAATTTTGAATGCAGTGACTATGAAGGGCATTAAACAAAAGGCTATCTCAGAAAGGACATTTAAATATTATCCTTTGAAGGCCGAAATGATTAAAAAGGACTTTACTGCTTGCCAGTCAATTATGGCAAGGGGTGAAAAAAACCCGAAATTATTGTTTAAGAGTAAACTGGTTACTAAAGGATAGGAGAAGAGGGGTGAGGGGCGAAAGGGAAAGGTTGGTTAACAGATACAAAATTACAGCTAGACAGGAGGAATAAATTCTAGTATTCTGTAGCACTGTAAGGTGATCACAGTTAACAATAATTTATTGTATATTTTCAAACAGCTAGAGAGGATTTTTAAGGTTCCCAACACAAAAAAATGATAAACGTTTGTGATGACAGATATGTTAATTACCATGAATTGATCACTACACATTGTGGACATGTATCAAAATCACTGTACCCCATAAATATGTACAATTGTTACATGTCAATTAAAAAATAAAAGATCACTTCTTGTAAATCCCACCTTTTATGCTATGGCAAATATTATTTCCAACCATTTAAAAAACTCTTTTGCTCCAAATGGGTCAATCCCAATGAATAAGTAGTTCTTTTAAGTATCTGGAATAGTTTGCAAAGCCCCGTGTGAATGCATACAGTCCCACAGTCCCTGGAGGCCACAAAGCATTCCCGACTCCTTGTCATGGTTACCTTTAATTTCCAAGAGTTGTAGCTTTACCATGAACTGGGGGACAGAGGGCCCATCTCAATGCAAATAAACTGAGAAATAAGGCCATGTAAAACGTGTTCTTTTCTCCATGTAACAACATTTTCATTGTCAAAAGTTTGGTTTTTATGATTCATCTTGCAAACTGACAGCCCAAGTCTGCTCTCTAGTTTGTGTTATCACACTGAGTCATCTGTGACTCAGAGACAGAAAAATGCTGCCACGGGCTCAGAAAACACCTCCTCCTCCACCAGCACCTTACACAACCTCCATGAAGAAATTATCATTGCTGCTTCTGTTAAAAATTCATTTAATTTGGGAGGCTGAGGTAGGAGAATGGTGTGAACCCAGGAGGCGGAGCTTGCAGGGAGCCGAGATTGCGCCACTGCACTCCAGCCTGGGTGACAGAGCGAGACTCTGTCTCAAAAAAAAGCATTTAATTTTTTTATTATAAATGTACAACATGTGCATCATAGAAAATTTAAAGATCACCTGGGTATCCAACAATCAGAGAGAACAAAGTCAAACATAGCCGTCCATTCTTTTACTTGTTTTTACATAGTGTGCATGCATATATGAATATATGTGTATGTATGTATATGTTTGTGTATATATAAACGTCTTTAAACATCTTTAAGGAAATAAAAACTAAATATTATACGATAAACTTTTCTTAATATACTAGGATTCTAAACTTCCTGAAAAACAATACCCTCCCTAGAGTTTGGGCAATGACCTTCATTATTATGGCCATAGTGTCACTATTATTATAGCCATAATGTTACCATGAGGATTTAAGCCTCAGAGTTATTCATTCTTATCCCCCTTCTTAGCCATGTTAGAGTTGTGCCTAGAAAGCATTCTTGAAAATCCCATGATCTCACCTGTCAAGACAGAATTATAAAACTTGCCACAAACTTTGCATTTAAGATTAAATGAGGCCAGGCATGGTGGCTCATGCCTGTAATCCCAGCATTTTGGGAAGCTGAGGTGGGCAAATTGCTTCAGCCCAGGAGTTCGAAACCAGCCTGGCCAACATGGCAAAACCCTGTCTCTACTAAAATACAAAAATTAGCTGGGTATGGTGGTGTGCGCCTATAATCCCAGTTAGTTGGGAGGCTGACGCAGGAGAATCACTTGAACCCGAGAGGCGGAGGTTGCAGTGAGCCGAGATCATGCCACTGCACTCCAGCCTGAGCAACAGAGCAAGACACCGTCGCAAAAAAAAATAAAATAAAATAAAACAAAGATCAAAAGAGACAAGTCATCTTCCTGACATGAAGAAAGCCCTCGGTCCACTGGGACTCTCATGGAAATCACTAGATTCCTGGTTAAAGGCATTTGGAGCTGGGAACCCAGGCATTGCCATTTACCTCTGTATGACCTTGAGCAAGTTACACATCCTCTGAGCTTCTATTTCATCATCTTAAAAATAGGGGCAACAATACCAGCTTCACAAGTGGTGAGTCAGTTGTAAAATATCACATGGAAAACACGCAGCTGCATCTCCTGGAACTCAGTATAGCAGCCATAAGACACTCAGTAATAAAATTACACTTAAAAGGCTAAGACTATCAGCTCTTGAAATTACAGGTCCCCACCTCGTCCAGCACCTTGCACAGCATAGATGCCCAGTATTATCAATATTACCAAATACTATCAAGTGACACCTCACTGATTTGGACACAGTGTAGGAAGGGTCTGTGTGACGTACCACGAACTAAAGCATTTCCAAGTCTATGCAGGAACTCCTGAAATAATGAAGCTAGCAGAATGCCTGCAACTCCATAAATATCATCTCTTTTCTCAAGGAGGAGAAACAAGTTGCTCGAGTGTGACCTCAAAGAGGATCAGCTTTAATCAAAAGATAGTCTCAATATTATTAGGATAACCACCTTAGCGATATTAGCCTCCAGTTATAAGAGATACAAATAGACACTTTGAACAGTTGCATATTTTAGTCTTCAAAAGAGCGAAACATCTATTTCTTTGTCTTCTTTCCTTCCTTTACTTATCTGCTTTTAAACAACAAAAGAAAGATCAAGATTCTGTGTGGAATTATTAGTAACCAATGATAATGAAATCACTGGAGTTTATGGCACCATAAATCAGTTCTCTAACATATATCCACGTGTCTAAAAGAATGTTTGCTCAACGATAGCAGAAATCATATCTGGCACATAGTAGGCATTCAAAAAGTATGTGTTAAATGAAAAAATGCATGAAGCCCAGAGAGCAAAGATAATTAATGTGAAGTTCTTGGAAATGTTCTAGAGCATCTATAAACTACCTGAAAGTATATACACTACTGCATGTGAATATTAGTATGTATGTGCCCATGTGGATTTTTTTTTGGTGGGGGGGGTTAATTGCATGAGATTCTCATCTGTGTTGATTATATTTTTTAGAAGTTATGAGCCTTTGCTTTGCAGCTGCCACTATGTTGCCCTTGCCTGCATAAACACAAAACCCCTGCAATCTTTGTTAATGAATGGGTTCTCAAGTGTTTACTCTTAGACAAGTATTATAGAATCCTTCTCTGGGTTACTTGGGACAGAAATTAGTATTATGTACCACTGTCATATAACACATCTTGGAAAACACACGCAAAAATGTTGCCTGGCAGTTTGCAAACCATGCCAAGTTGGAGAAAAGTATACTTGCCAGAAATCAGAAATAAATCTCTCTCTTTTCTTTTTTTGTTTGTTTTTTGTTTTTCGTTTTCGTTTTTGTTTTTAGATGGAGTCTTGCTCTGTCACCCAGGCTGAAGTGCAGTGGCATGATCTCAACTCATGCTCATTGCAACCTCCGCCTCCCAGGTTCAAGTGATTCTTGAGCCTCAGCCTCCCGAGAAGCTGCGACTACAGGGATGTACCACCACATCTGGCTAATTTTTGTATTATTAGTAGAGATGGGGTTTCACTATGTTGGTCAGGCTGGTCTCAAACTCCTAACCCTAAGTGATCCCCCTGCCTCGGCCTCTCAAAGTACTGGGATTACATGTGTGAGCCACCACGCCTGGCCAGAAATAAAAATCTTAATTTGGAGATAGAACAAAAGAGATGGTCACTTTCACAGTATCTTTATTTCTCTGTATCATTCTAAGACATAAAAAAGTGACTCAATTGAAATATAAATGTCTGAGGTCTGCAAATGCACATACCAAAAATTCAAAAGAGACCCACAAAGCTGAAACACAGAACGGTTGTGAAGATGACAAGTGAAGTAGAGTATTCAGGTATGACCTGCCCAAACATCCCTGATAAACATAATAGCAGTAATGATAATAATAACAGCAATGGTGATACCATAATTTATAGCTGCAACCCTTGACTATAATCAAAGCACTTTTCACATAGGTGTATCTGGCTGATACAATGACTGCCATTTCATAGACTGTGACATGAAGGCTCAGAGAAGTTCAAGTCTTGTCCACGTCACACAGTTATTTTCTCGCTCTGTCGCCCAGGCTGGAGTGCAGTGGCGCAATCTCGGCTCACTGCAAGCTCCGCCTCCCGGGTTGACGCCATTCTCCTGCCTCAGCCTCTCCGAGTAGCTGGGACTACAGGCGCCCGCCACCACGCCCAGCTAATTTTTTTGTATTTTTAGTAGAGACGCGGTTTCACCATGGTCTCGATCTCCTGACCTCGTGATCCGCCCGCCTCGGCCTCCCAAAGTGCTGGGATTACAAGCGTGAGCCACCACACCCGGCCCCACGTCACACAGTTACTGAATAGGGAGGCTGAGGTATAGCTACACATCTCCCACTTCTAAATGCTGTGTTTTGTTCAACATTTTACTTTAGATCACAGAATAAATGTTAGGCCTTAATCCTTCCCAGTTTACGGATACGTTGTTAATTATTCACTGAAATCCAGAAAAATCAAGGTGCTAGAGAACACCAATTCATTATTTTCTCTACTGCTGTGGGATTCATGTGTTGGTGGATGGGGTAAGTTGGTACAAAGGAAACATCAAGGGCAGTAGCAAAATAAGAAACTTGGCCTTAGAGTCCTTTGAAGCTATTTTTAAAAGTAAAATGTTATGTTAAGAGCTATGTGGTGTATCTCTCTGTGTATGTAATTATTATTCTATTGATTTATTGCACACATGTCAGAGTGTCTGGGCATTTGTACAAGTTCAAACAAACCAACCAAAGAGCCAAGCCACATAGCCGCAAACCGAGACAACTTGCCTCCTACACCTCACCCCACCCTTGATCCTACCAACTACCAAATGCAAATTCCCTGGTAGCAAAACCTTTACAGAGATGAACCGTTAAGCCATGACATTTGTCATTTATACTGTTCTAAAAGAGCAGCCAAAGCCAGTTGATGGCACAGATATAGCAGGACTCTCCTCACTATAAAGAGAGCCCCCTTCTGTTTTGGCAAGAACTTTCAACAATGACTCAGGAACCAAATTGCAAGGAGCTATCACATGTAACCTCCTTTGAGGATGAGCACGATATCTTTTTTTTTATTAAACCTTTTATTTTAGGTTCATGGGTACACGTGCAGGTTTGTTATATAGGTAAATTGTGTTTCACAGGTTTGGTGTACAGATTATTTCATATGAATTAAATTCAGATTTTTCATTGTAGGGCATAATGAAACACAACATATCTCATCTTCTGAATACTCACCCACTAACACACCACACAGCAGGTAGAAAGACTCTTATTTACCTCTGCTATCCTAAAGGTGGGGAAATCACTTTAAAGTATTCTACCCTGCTGCCAAAAATCCTCTGCCCATAATCCAACAATTAGAGCAATTTCAACCTAAATTGCTCCCCCTAAGAGACAGACGTAATTAGATAAGTTTCTCCTCTGTTTCCATGTACAAAGAGATCTCATAAGAAAAAAAGAAAGGCAAAAGAAAATTCCTCAGCCGTTTCTAGCTGATAAAATCAGTAATCTCATACTCCCAACTTCAAAGCAGAAGACAGAAAATCATCTCACTTTCTCTGCACATGGAGAATAATTTTTTTCTACTTCAAAGCACCATCTCTTTATTTGGTCATTTTAATTATTGAACATGGGACAGAAGCTATCCACATAATGTCACCACTGTCTTTTTCATGAAATATGTATAGGTCTGATTTGGACTACATTAATTTGAGAGACGTAAAATACAGGGAGGGGAATGAGAAAGGAAAGAGGACAAGGAATATAGCATCCATCAGTATAAGATAGTGAGAAGAAAAGCCTTTCTGACCTGGCTCCTCATTCGTTTTCTTTGGAGAGAAACCATCAAGAAACCTGACTGCTGGTTTGGGCAAGAAGACTGCCTTGCTTCTCAAATTCTCTCCTACCCAACAACGCACAGCAACACAATTACACTAACTTTATCGATAATCCTGGTATTATTGACAAAATATGGGTACACGCAGTTGCTTTTTGAATGATACAGTGAAGAAAAATGAGTGCTCTAGAACAGCTGTCAGCAAACTATCTTTCTCCATTTAGGGTACCACAGCCAGAGAGAAGACTAGCTGGGCATTCCAATGCCCACTCAATCCTCTTCCCACAAAATCACAATGCCAGAAATTGGCAAACTTTCTGTAAAAAGCCAGACAGTAAATATTTTCAGCTTTGTGGGCCATACAATATCTATTGCAACTGCTAGACTCTGCTGTTGTAGCACAAACGCAGCTAAAGACAACATGTAGATGAATGGGTATGGCTGTGTTCCAATAATACTTTATTTACAAAAGCAGGCACAGGGCCAGATCTGGCCCACAAGCCATAGTTTTGGTTGACCCCCATTTGAGACAAGAACTAGATGGTAGAAATGTTCTCTAGCTGTGCTGTCTAATACAGTAGCCACTAGCCACATATAACTGTTAGTACTTGATATGTGGCTAATGTGACTATAGAATACATTTTAAATTTTACTGGATTTTAATTAATTTTAGTTTAAATAGCCACATGTGGCTACAGTCTTAACACAATTCTAGATACTATTCACTGCTGCCTCCTCAAAGGAGATAGAAGCCAACTTCCAATTTACAGTATAGATTAAATATTTGCCTTAAAAAATAAAATACCCATACCTTTGCATTCACAGTGGAACTATACACAACTGAAAATGGTATTTCTTTTTTTTTTTTTTTTGAGATGAAGTCTCACTCTGTCACCCAGGCTGGAGTGCAGTGGCGTGATCTCTGCTCACTGCAAGCTCTGCCTCCCGGGTTCATGCCATTCTCCTGTCTCAGCCTCCCAAGTAGCTGGGACTACAGGCACCCGCCACCACGCCTGGCTAATTTTCTGTATTTTTTAGTAGAGACTGGGTTTCACCGTGTTTGCCAGGATGGTCTGGATCTCCTGACCTCGTGATCCACCCGCCTTGGCCTCCCAAAGTGTTGGGATTACAGGCGTGAGCCACCGCGCCCAGCCTGAAAATGGTATTTCTTAAATGTGAAATATCTACATCATTGAGACCAAGGTGATTGTTTCGAATTCAAGCAATCAGGTAGCTGCCTATCAGCCAATGGTCAAAGGTATAGGGGCTGAGTCAGGTTCACGCTAAGACCTATCCAATCCAGAAAGTATTCTCTTCCTTCTCTGGACACTGTCCTGCACCTTGACTGAGAGCACAGACCTACTCAACAGTTCCATTAACTCCTAAGGCCAATCCAAACCTCCCCACAGATGCTAAAATATATACACGCAAAGACACAGCTCAAAGAGCCCAAGAGAGAGCATGCATGTTGATTAGAATGCCTTCTACAGTAATGCACACAGCACAGTGCCTCAACACAAAATCAAGATTCACCACATTTTTCCCTATTGCCTGCTGCATTTGATAACTATTTTATTTACACAATAACTAGCTTGTGTTTTGCATTTCTTAGCAGACCCAAAGATGTAATCCAAGGAGGAAAAGCAAGGCAATAGGATAGTAACATGTTTTTGTTGTTCTTCTAAGCATGAATAAGAGATAATAAACCAATATTTCCTTTGAGAAACTCACACAATATCAACTTTCTTCAATGGGTAAAAGAAATTGAAGATAATCCTTAGTAAATAAGAACCCTTTGGAAACATGGGTGCCAGAAGGGGAACCCATACAGAGGATGCACAGCAAAGCAAGGCAGATGACATTCCAGTTATTTTATGATTTTTGATAAAATGAAATCATTCTAGATCCAAGCCCTTAACTGTGGTTACCAAATCTAAAATGCTCTGAAGTATGAAAAAAAGAAATTCCAAGTGTGAAGCAAACACCTTTGGTGGCACAACTTGACACAAACTGACAAGAGTCTAATTATACAGTCTTTATTTATCCTACTTAGTGTAAGAAATTTTTTTAATGCAAAAATATTCATGTGTTTGCTTATCGGGTGTTGCTACAACTTCACTTGCAGTGTTACACAATCTATACAATGCATCTCGCCTTTCTGAAAGCCCAACAAATATGAATTTCAAAATACATCTGGCACCAAGGGTTAGGATAAAGGGTCTTCGGAGGAAAGTTGTTCAGGTAGGGCAATTTCTATCAATTCAATGTCTCTGCTGTCTAGAATCCTAAGGCAGTGCCTTACCTCAGTCTGAA
This sequence comes from Symphalangus syndactylus, assembly GCF_028878055.3. Taxonomy (NCBI): domain Eukaryota; kingdom Metazoa; phylum Chordata; class Mammalia; order Primates; family Hylobatidae; genus Symphalangus; species Symphalangus syndactylus. Next base: position 104,771,367 of record NC_072423.2, on the reverse strand, counting down.
GGATGGCAGCCCTCTGTTCTTTGGCAGTAAGCGACTCTTTGAGCACTTCAATGTGTTGCTTGCAATCTGAATTTTGATTGCTGAGGGTTTCAAGCTTTGTTTGTAAGGCAAGAAGTTCCGACTCTTTCTTTGAAAGTTCCTGCTTCAGCTGATCAATCTGCAAAACAACAAAATTGCAAGAAATTAGAAATTGCTGCCCCTACACTTTACATTGGACAACTACTGATTTCTCTCCATTTCAGCAGCCAGTGATCAATAATCCAACAAGGCAGGCCATGAATTTGCTTAAAAAAGATAGCCTTGGGAATCACACAGTCTTTGGGTTCTGGAGGAAAATCTGTAAAGGTCACTGAGAGCATAGAAAATAGGAATGGAAAGGTCAGCAGACTGCCCTCCATCCCACTGTAGACCAATTTCACAATGGAATGAAGCCTTCCCAGCCAAACCTACTCATCTATGAAACCACCAAGTGTATTACCACCATGGTCCTGAGGAGAGTCAACAGGGATCTAACATGGGTAATTAAACCAAGGCATAACTCCACAGTGCAAATAATCATTCAAGGGCATCATTTGACAAAAGAATCCTAAAAAACAAGTAAGCATTGGGGATCTTCTATTTGCTTACATTAAATATTGAGAAGATACAAAAAGAACATAAAATATACGTAAGGTATGAGGAAAAATGACCCAAAAAATCCATCATTCAATTCACCAAAAAAGATCACTAAAATTACCCGTGTCCTATCCCATTTCTATCCCCTCTCCCCATTTGGAAATAATTACCACCCCAAATTTTGTGTTTATTATTTCTTTGCTTGTCTTTTAGGCTGATCATATATTTTTGCATCCATAAATGTATACTAGTTGGTTTTGCATGTTTTTAAACTTTATTTGGGCTACAATTTTTTTTTCGTATTTTGCTTTTTTTCCTACTCAATCTTATGTCCTGGAGATTAAATCACAATGTTGTACACAGAGTTCATTAATTTTCACTGGAGTAGAGTATTCCATTGTAAGACTTCACCACAATTTATCTGCCCACTGTGCTGTTGATAGAAATTTGGGTTTGTTCTTGGGTTTTTTGCTACTATAAACAATGCTATTCTGAACATTCTTATACATATAACCTAGTTCACATAGCAATAATATTCTCAAATGTCTATGTAAGATTTAAATTGCTGAACCACATAGCATATTCATCTTCAATTTCACTAGATAAAACAAAAATGTATGGCTCACACCTGTAATCCCAGCACTTTGGGAGGCCAAAGCAGGCAGATCACAAGGTCAGGAGTTCGAGACCAGCCTGGCCAATATGATGAAACCCCATCTCCACTAAAAATACAAAAATTAGCCAGGAGTGGTGGCAGGCGCCTGTATTCCCAGCTACTCGGGAGGCTGAGGCAAGAGAATCACTTGAACCCGAGAGGCAGAGGTTGCAGTGAGCCGAGATCATGCCACTGCCCTCCAGCCTGGGCGACAGAGGGAGGCTCCACTCAAAAAACAAAAACAAAAAAAATGTCTTCCAAAACAGTTCTATTAATTTACATGATCACAAGCACCTAGCAAGTATGCCAATCACTCCACCTCTTTACCAATAACTTATGTCACCGGTCTTTTACACTTTTGCCAATTTGATATGTTTATCGCCATTTTTCAACTTTCATATGCTATTTTAATGAATTGCATTAATGAAATTTTTAACCTTAATCTCCCCTGGCATTACTATGAAAAACTCCACTCAGTCATTACATATTTTTTATATGTTACCGGATTCAGCTTGCTAATATTTTGTAAGGATCTTTTATTTATGTTTATGACTGAGATTGGTTTATAATTTTCCTATCCTATGCTGTCCTTGTCAGGTTTTAATATTAATATAGCCTTCCAAATGAAGTAGGAAGTGTCCCTTCCTTTAATGTGTCTGGAAATGGTTTCTGTGAAATTGGAATTTTTTTTACACTAATGTTCATTAGAAATCACCAGCAAAACCATTCAGAGCTGTTATTTTCTTTTTCCAAAGAACATTACTTACTAATCCACTTTTAATGGCTATAGGAATATTCATGTTTCTAATTAGTTGAGTCAGTGTTGATACATTTTTTTCCCCAAAGAATTTTTTGTTTCATCTAAATTTTCACACTTATTTGCAGGAGATGTCTAAAAAACCCACTTATCTTTATATCAATAGTATTTATGATTATGTCTTCCTTTTCATTTCTAATATTCTACATTATTAACCTCTCTTTTTTTAAGTTTTATGTTAGCTTTAACCACCCTTTTTCCTGATGAATCTCAGTAGACGCATGTCAAGTTAAGTATTCTAATCAACGAACCAATTTGGGCTATATTGATTATGCGATTACACTTTTATTTTCTGTTTCATTCATGTCTGCTGCTTTTAAATATTTCCTTCCTTCTATTTTCTTTGGGCTTATTCTATTTTTTTTCCTAACTTTTTAAGTTGGATGCTTATCATACTAATTTTCAGCCTTGTTTCATTCCTAAGATAATCCTTCAGACTACAAGTCTTGATTTGGTTATCTTTAAATTTGCTTGGTTTCTTATAGTCTCTTGTTCTTTATTCATATTTTCAATCTCTTATTTATTTAAACATATTAAACACACGTATTAATATTTCATAGTCTTTTTCTTATAATTCCAATTTTTGAAGTCTTTGCTTTCTGATTCTGCTATTTATTCTTTCTACTGGCTATCACTTATGGTGGCCTGTTTTCTTGCAGATTTTGTGATTTTTCTCTTTTTTTTGGTACTGTGTACTAGTTTTTTTTGTTTGTTTTTTTTTTGGAGCTTTATCTGAAAAAGTACTTTAAGGCTTATGTGGTCCTTTAGAGAATTTGCCTCTGCCAATACCTAGGGACACTATCAACCAAGAATGTAGCTGCTTTAAGCTACATTCTCTACCTGAAGATTTTAGATCATCTTGCATAGCACATCCATGTAGGATAACAGCCAGCTGTGGTTATGGATTCTGAGAACAAATTTTCTCATCTTTTACTTGGCTCAAAGCTTTAAAACAGAAAATCTTCCCTGGAGTCCCCTAGTCTAAATGTGAGGAGGGGGAATATGGTAAGGTTATTTTTAGTTTGCCTCTGCACTAGCAGTATAGCTGTCTGAGATCCCAGCTTCATGTGGTGGTGGTAATAGGGTTCCTACTATCCCTCATCTTAAGTAGGCCCAGACTTCGGTCTCTCTTCTTCAGTGTCCTTATGGCTATGAAAACCAGAGCTCAAGTTCATCTATCTGAAAATTGCCAACAAGAATAAATAACCTGATATGGTTTGGCTGTGTCCCCACCCAAATCTCATCTTGAATTGTAGCTCCCATAATTCCCACATGTCATGGGAGGGACCTAGCAGGAGGCAATTGAATCATGGGGGCGGGGCCAGTCTTTCCCATGCTATTCTCATGATAGTGAATAAGTTTCATGAGATCTGATGGTTTTACAAAGGGCAGTTCCCCTGCGTACACTCTCTTGCCTGCTGCCATGTAAGACATGACTTTGCTCCTCATTCGCCTTCCACCATGATTGTGAGGCCTCCCCAGCCATGTGGAACTGTGAGTTCATTAAACCTCTTTCCTTTGTAAATTCCTAGTCATGAGTATGTCTTTATTAGCAGCATGAGAACAGACTAATACATAACCCACGCTCTACTTATCACACAGGCTTCCTGCTATGGCTTAGCTTTGACTCTTGAGGCTCTTTCTTCCTCAAGAGCTCATAAGTACATTTTAAAATATATGTTTAAAAATATATTTCATTCAGTATTTTTTGTTGTTTTCAGCAAGAAAACTGACATAAACAATAACAAGCTACTGACAATATCAGCTGAGCATGAACAGGAGTGAGACTCCCATGTTTAGAAGGGTTCAGCTTGCACAACTTAGTAGAAAGGTTGATATGAATGGAAATCCCATTTGCAAGAAGTCAGACTATGTCAGGCAACAAACAAGCTTCATCTTGCTAGCCAAATCTAAAGGATTGGTAGTGGCTAAACAAAAAATGATCTTGAGAAGGATCCTAAATATGCTTATTCACTGGGAAAGAATCATGACTGCTTATCAATGTGCCCCAGGTATATGTCAGCAAGTGAGCACTGCTCAGATATGTGCAGTTTCTGAAATACATTATTTCTTTATAATTTAATGAATCGTGAGTGTGTGGTCATTTTTACGTGGAACAAAAGTAGGAAGTTCTCTCTCATACATAACAAGAATATAGTATAAATAAAAACAGGGAAAATCAGCATTAGGATTATCTAAAATGATAAAAGATATTAAAATCTGTTACGATCAACACTCTTCTCAGGGGGGTATGGCCTCAAATTATATCCAGTCGTAGCTGACAGCACAGTTTATAGTTGATTCCACATATGAAACTGATTCATCTGAAATTAACACTCAAAAACTTTCAACTCTACACACCTAAGCAAAGATGATGTTTATAGTGAAAAAACCAATTTGTGCTAACTTCCACAAATACCACAGTAGAAAGCTAGTGTGGGGTTTGGGGTATTGAGAGGGAAATGAAAAAGAAATCAACTGGATATAGACAATAGGGTTTAGTCAGGGGGAAGGGCATGGCAGGGTCTACGTACACCTCCTTTAGTCAATAAAAATAGATTGATAATGATAAAACTATTTCAGTCTATAAATATTAAATAGGCAGTGGCTCTAAATAGCTTTCAGATATTGCTGCCATAAGGTAAATTTTCAATAAATATTTGTGTAGACAATAACAGAAAAAAGCTTTTCTAAGAGGAACATAGTTACAGGGTAAAAAAAAATCATATTCTCCCATAAAAATATGCCTTTTGCTTCTTTTACAGCCATAAATTCCATAACAATGGAAAGTGATGCAATCGAACATAAATGAGAACTGAACTGAGGCCGGGGAAGGTCCGTCTCTGTGACGGCCAGAAGAAAAGCCAATCGGAATTACATCACATGCTTTATATGAAGTCCATGTGGACATCAGGCACACTTCATCCCGTCTGAAAATTCTTCCCCCACTTACATCTGTGACACAAACTACACCCTGAAAAAACACTCTGCCAAGGAAAACAGCTTGTTTTTCACTGCAGATATGGCCCTTATGTCTAGAAAGTGATATGCTTACTATCATGCAGTTTGGGTTAGGAGATTTGTAATCTATCAGAGGTTTATAAGAAAATGTGTTACAAATTCAGAATAAAGGAGGAGATCTAAGACAGCAGATTGGCATCTTTGGCAAACACTGGAAACAGAGGGAGCAGCTAATATAGAAATACTGGAATGAGTAGATGAAAAATGTGTTAGACTAGGAACAAAGCCTTGTAAAGAAAGGAAATGCCATTATTCTTTCCCTACCAGAAAAACAATTATGTATCTGGTACGTTCCATTCTCCGAGGCTTAATGGAGCTCCTGAAAATAATTCATGCTTTCCGTGGCCTCCGAGATTCAGCTCTCACAGTTTGATTCCTCTAACCCTTCAGTGTTGGGGTAGGAATTGGGAGTTTCCAACAGAGAGTTACACATCTGAGATCTCCCAGAGGCTCAGTTCTCAGAGACAATGTTCATGTGCCAAAAGACTTGCAAGATGCCAAGATTTCTACCCTGGCTGACTATGTTTTGTATTCCTGCCTTTGCACAAGCTGAGTTTTGCAACCCACCTTCTACCTTTCCAAAAATGTTATATCATGGTTTTTCTAAGATATGTTTGTAAAAAGCAATCTAGGCATTCACTGATACTTAATTTAATCAAAGAACTTTCAAGAGACCCTACCAATTCCAACTACCTGCTCTGGATCAAAATGGAAGTGCACACCCTTCCATGTGCCTATTTAAAATACTTTCTTTCCCTCCAATCTACATGATTTATTCACTTTAATAAGTAAAGCAAGCAGTATTCTCAGACTTAAATGAGGAATCACACTCATCACTCAAAGTAGAATTGGGCTGGATGTGGTGGCTAACATCTGTAATCCCAGCACTTTGGGAGGCTGAGGCAGGCAGATCACTTGAGATCAGGAGTTTGAGACCAGCCTGACCAACATGGTGAAACCCCATCTCTACCAAAAAAAATACAAAAAATAGCTGGCATGGTGGTGCATGCCTGTAATCCCAGCTACTCAGGAGGCTGGGGTGGGAGAATTGGTTGAACCTGGGAGGTGGAGGCTGCAGTGAGCTGAGATCACACCACTGCACCCCAGCCTGGGTGACAGACTGAGACCCTGTCTCAAAACAAACAAACAAAAAAAAACCAAGTAGGAGAATTAAGAAAAGTAAGTAATTAATGACAAGAAACATTAGCAATAAATGTTATAGTTCAATCCAATAAGAACATTCTTTCAATGGAGAAAATATTAAAAACTGACACTTACTAGTACTTTTTAGCTAATTTTTAACAGTAAAAGAGGTATCCGCATGACGTAAGAATTCATTTTATTCGTATTTCTTAGAAATCCATTTTTCCCATTAGTCAAGTTAAATATAACACATTTTGTTATGATTATTATTTGGTTATACTTCTTCAATAATAATGTTTTTCATTATAAGCTAGTTTTTGAGCCAGGTACTTTAACTACACTATTTAATTTTAAGCTTATTTAGTCCATCTGAACCATCCTGTAAGGTTGGTGCTGTCACCCCTATTTTAGAGAGGAAAGTGTGGTCAAGTGACTTTGGTCACTCCTCAAGTCACTCCCTATGCAGCTGGCAAAGGCAGGTTAGAGACTTGCTGAAGTCTGCTTTCGTCTTCAGCCTGCACTCTTTCCACCTCACTCCACTACTTTCCTCAAACATTCTTCTGACCTGACCACTTCTGGAACCATTAAAAGTAACTAACCATTGAAAGTTAAAACTAACTCAAGGATTGATGGTCTCTCAGACAAACGTGGGCTAATAAAGGTCATGACTTGCTGAAGATCATATAAATGTTTTATTTACCTGGACAGAGTCCATGATGAGGGGCAGAGTTTACAAATTTCATGACATTTTCAGCTGTAGAAGTGGCTTGAACAATCTCCCATTGTGGAATAACAGAGTCGGGGGAAAAGTTCAAGCCAAAACAATAATTTCCCCCAAACTTCTTGAGTTCACTCATATCTGTGCCTCTCGTTTTCATTCCCAGAATGATTTGGGCACTGTCTGCAGGTCACCCTAGTACTGTGCTTGCCAAACCTCAGCTTAACTCTCTGAGAGGGAGGGACTGCAAGAAAGAAACCAGAGGAAAGACTGAGCAGGGAAACTTATTCTCAACTTTGAGGCAGTCCCTGGTTACATTCAAATCCACTGGACAGTCCCCTCATATCTCCACTCCTCGATCCACGTTTTCAGCACAATCTCAACATCTAGTTAGAGATGGAAAGTTGACAGAAGTAAGAATAGTTCTGTGTTTTTTCCTTGTGTATACATGCATGCATGCATACACACACACACACATTGTGATGAAGTAAACGCTAGATAGATATAATTTCCTCCCTATAATTTGCAAACTCAGCAAGGAGTACGCACATATTTCACAACTGATAAAAATCATTTAAACATTTTTCTCTCCTCTCCCACTGCTTTCTCACAGAGGTCTGCATTACTGTAACTCTGCTGCATTTCATAAAGCAACAAACAAGATTAAAACCTAGAACAAGAGAATAGGCATATTTAAGAGCAAGTGGTAGAAAAAGAAAAAAGAAAAAAAATTTTTTAATTGGTGTAGTTATTATTTTCAGAAGCAAAATGATTTAAACAGAGGAACAGATAAAAGCATCTCACAGTCTCAAAAGACCTATTTGGGCTATTCATAAATTTAATAATTATGCATATGTAAAAATAATAAATATTCAGGTGCTTCGTTCATTTCAAGCCCCAAATTTATTTTTGAAAAAATACAATCCCAAATCTTTAAAACTGACAATAACAATATAAACTAATAGAGCAGGTTACTCTAAAATATTTTATAAAGATTCCATAGCAATAGATAACAATAATAACATCAATACTACTGTCAACAACAATGCCTGACATTCGATGGAGACTTAATCAGACAAGGGACTAAGGGCTTTAAATGAATAATCTCCTGGAATCATCAGACCAACCCAATGATGTAGGTATTTTTCTTATCCCTATTTCATGGATAAAGAAACTGAGGCTTAGGGAAGTTGAATAATTTAACTAAAGGGCAGCATTGGGACTCAAAACTATTTATGTCTTAAACACTATGCTAAAATCAAAGTAGCTTAATAACTTTTTTTTTTTTTTTTTTGAGATGTAGTCTTGTTCTGTCGCCCAGGCTGGAGTGCAGTGGTACCATCTCGGCTCACTGCAACCTCTACCTCCCAGGTTCAAGTGATTCTCCTGCCTCAGCCTCCCAAGTAGCTGGGATTACAGGTGCATGTCACCATGCCTGGCTAATTTTTGTGGTTTTTTGTAGAGATGGGGTTTCACCACGTTAGCCAGACTGGTCTCTCGAACTCCTGACCTCAGCTGATCTGCCTGCCTCAGCCTCCCTACCTAATAACATTTAAATGAGTTAAGTTGGCTTGAAATCGCAAATATTTTGAGACAATCACCTTCTAGGAGAGGCAAGAAATTTGACAACGACAGCAACTTCAAAAAATAGCAAACTTACGTGATGGTGGAAATTTGGAAGAGAGTGGACTATAAATATGTTAATTCCCAAGGAAGAGGAATACCAAAGGAACTCTTACTTAAAGCCTGAACCTCTCAGTAAGGAGAAATTCCACCAAAGGCTTTCCCTGATTGCTTTTTGGAATCTATATGTCTGAACTAAAAATCTTCCGCATTCTCCTTTGTTGTCTATATATTAAATAATATCACATAAAGCATATTATATGGGGTATTTGGAAAAAGTATGTGTGTAAACTGTAACTTTCTAGTCACATTAAGAACGTAAAAGTTTATAACCCTGGACCGTACCTTGGTCTTCATAAACTTGGAGTGACTTTTGTAAACCTCAATTTGTTTGATCTCTTCTTCGCGGTCCTCAGTGTTCAGCACGCCATTGGCTTTTAACATCTGGATCTCATCCTCGAGATCCCTTATGTTTCGCTCCAATGAAGCAATTTTCGTGTCCTGTTGGTAAAGAAGAAAAGAAAAAGAAAAATAAAGAATAAAAATTATTTTTAAGATATCAAAACAGAATTTAAGAAAGTAATTTTTGTAGTGCTGTTACATATTAACCATGGTATAGATAGCCCCGAATTTAGGACAATTTATTTTTTTCACAGCTGAGGATTATTTGTGAGATGATAGTTTAAGCTCCCAATCAAGACCATGTGTCAATACAATACAGAGAATTATCTAGATATGTTTGTCTCATATCTGGGAATCAAATTACCAAAGCAACAGTGATAAAAGTAATCTAAGTGTTAAAAAACAAAACAGAACACCATTTAAGTGGACAGATTTTAATCTGGGATGTAGTTTACCTGTGTGTATTTTTGAATCCACTTATAAACACAAAAACAGTTTATGTGTATATTTTATGACTGGTTTTATAAGGCATGTTTGGAATTTGACTCTGAGAGAGAAAGAAATTCAAATCTACTAATGGGAAAAAGGATTCTCATCTAAAATACAGACGTAAGTGAAACTAAACAACTGAATCTCGACTTGGTATGACTCATACACTAAATATTGAAAATTTATAGTGATTGGAAATAATACATCACAATGTCATAATTTATCTGGCGAGCAGTCAGGTCCCTACGTGACAAAAAACATGACTACCTTGCAGGGCATTTCAACCTATTGATTTATGGAGCCAACAACTAGAAATATTACACTTAGATGTAGAATTAATTGGGAAAAAGTTACCAATGACAGACTCTATACACAAGATAGAGCATTAGAAACAATGCATTAGAAAGTAGAGAAGAGAGAGCTCTTATAGGGGAACCAAAACAAACCAAAAAAATGACAAAAAAATTTTCCACAACAGTAAGTATTAGGCTTCAATCAGTCTTTGAAATGAAAGTTTGACACATCGAAAACTGACTTCAAGTTTTCTCAGTGTCACATTTGCCTGCCATTTTATTGCACAGAGTTAAGGAGCTCATATTAAATTTGTAACTGAATGCTAATACAGAACAATCTACCAACTTTTTTAACCAATTCATTTTCTCAGAATCAAAAAGATTAAGAATTCCAAAAGTAAAGACAATGAATAGGCTATTCTATTTATAAGTAACTCATTTTTAAAAACCTTGCAACAAATGTGTTTATCCTGATTTTGTGGCTATTGTCTACTTTATTTTCCTATAAACTATGCCCAATGGTATATCTCCTATGGCAATATAGTAATTATCATTGTTATTGTCATTAACATTGTCATCATGTTAAAAGAGGAAAAGGGGAAGCAGTAAATTTGTGCAACTCTATTATGTACCAAGAACTAAGTGCTCTAAGTTCCGTAGACATTTTTATTAATTCTCAGAAAAACTTCAAGAAGATGAAATAAAAAGATTTTGAAAATTCCAAGATTATTAGGAAATGGAACATTCTGTAGTATTTCATTTTCCTTTAAAAATAATACCTATTGTATTTTTTCAGTTATAAAAACAATATACTTTGAATTCATAGAAAATGGAGAAAACCTCTAATCCTACTGTCTAGAAATAACTACCATTAATGTTTTCATGTATATTCTGCCAGTATTTTTCTATTTAGATACCATTTCTGGAAATATTGTATACTACCAGTTTAAATTTTGAAAAATGTTATGGACTGAATGTTGAGTTCCCCAGAAATATATATGTTGAAGCTCTAACCCTCAATGTGATGGTATTTGGAGATGGGGCCTTTGGTGGGTAATTAGGATTAGATGAGGCTAGGAGAATAGGGCCCTCAGAATGGGATTAGAGCCCTTATAAGAAGAGACACCAGGAAGCTGCTCACTCTCCCTCTCTCTACCAAGAAAGGACATGGGGAGAAGGCAGCTATCTGTAAGCCAGGAAGAGAGCCCTCAACAGACCCTTATCATGCTGGCACCCTAATCTCAGCCTTCTAGCCTCCAGAACTGTGAGAAAAACAAATCTCCATTATTGAAGTCACCCAGTCTATAGTACTTTGCTAAGTCAGCCAAGCTCACAAACATGGGGAATGATATTTAGTAACTTACTTGAGTCCTGAGCTATGAGAACTCCATAGATAAAAAGAAAGGCGGCCAGGCATGGTGGCTCACACCTGTAATCCCAGCACTTTGGGAGGCCGAGGTGAGTAGATCACATGAGGTAGGGAGTTCAAGACCAGCCTGACCAACCAACATGGAGAAACCCCATCTCTACTAAAAATACAAAATTGGCCGGGCATGGTTGTGCACGGCTGTAATCTCAGCCACTCAGGAGGCTGAGGCAGAAAAATCGCTTGAACCCAGGAGGCAGAGTTGGAGGTGAGCTGAGATCGCACCATTGCACTCCAGCCTGGGCAACAAGAGTGAAACTCCGTCTCAAAAAAAAAAAAAAAAAATAGCAAGGCAATAATGTCTCAAAAAAAAAAAAAAGGCAATAATGGAAGTGCTATGGAAAAAGAACTTCTAGAACTTCATAAGAGACTTTCCAAATAAATAAGAGTCATTTTGAATCAACATGTTTCAGGCTATAAAATCAAGAAAGACTCATTAAACAAAAATTGAAAAGCTATATAGATAATTATGATTATTCATAATCCCGCCACTCATATATACGCACTATTAACATTTGTATTCATTCCTATGAAAGCCTTAAGATTATATTTTCACCTTAAAACATACAAAAAGTTATTTCAATTAAAACTCTAATCAATATGATACAGATTTTTTCTCTCTATTGAGATACAAATTGGCTGTTGATGAGATTTACAAATACCCAAGTGCAATATTTAAGCATTTACAAATAGATGAGTACAATCTTTATAAGAACTGAACTATAAAGTAAGTGTGAAGGTAAGGGCTAATATCCCAGCTCTTCCTACATAAAATTTCCTAGGATTTTCAACTCTAATCTTAGTGACCATAAAATATGTATGTATGCATACATATATATACCTATATAAATACATGTGTAGGTGAGTATGTGTGTGTGGCACAATACACTTTGACGTCTTCACATCTTACATCTTAATTTTTTCGTAACACTTGGTGGAATTCCAATGTCCAATCATGGAGGCAAGAGGAGACGACTCTGCTTCCTCACAAGCCTCAGTTTTCCTCTCAGTAAACTCCTGAGGCTTTAGTGAGCAAGGACTACAACTGACAACTTCTAAATGGCTTAGACGGAACTTTTCCCTGGACTCAAGAATTACATACTGCTAAAGAAAGATCAGAACTGGGTTGAGATAGAAAGTTTCTTAACACAGCAAACCTTTTTGATATCTTAAGTTAAAATTTCATCAAATGGTGAAACATTTTGAAAATGTTTTTACTTTTATTAGTTTTCTCAAATTAAGCAACACCCTTCTTTCTTCTCACAAACTTCTTTCTTCTCCGGCTCTGTTGCCCAAGCTGGAGTGCAGTGGTGTGATCTCGGCTCACTGCAACCTCCGCCTCCTAGGTTCAAGCAATATTCATGCCTCAGCCTCCTGAGTAGCTGGGATTAACAGCCTGTGCCACCACGTACAACTAATTTTTGCATTTTTAGTAGTGATAGGGTTTCACCGTGTTGGCCAGGCTAGTCTCAAACTCCTGACCTCAAGTGATCCACCCACCTCAGCCTCCCAAAGTGCTGGGATTATAATGTGAACCACTGTGCCCAGCCCATATTTCTGTTCTTATATAAAAAGTCAATTTCAAGGGCAACAGAGCTCATACCTCACATCATGAGCACAGAGAAAAGTAGGTAGGAGAATATCATTAAGATTCAAAGGAAAACTGATACAAAAAATACAGATATATCAGATGGTTTTGGGTTGTGCCCAAGAAGATATTCAAAATGCCAAACCAGAGAAGGACTGAGGGAATATAAGCATGAAAATAAAAAGCAAGCAAAATGGCTAGCATGTCTACCACTTTTCAACTGCATCAGTCCAAAGAATTTGGAGGGAAGGAATTTTATCATTTTCTTTTTTAAAATCGCTAACACTAAGATAAATGACTAAAACCTTATATATGTAAGGAGGACTGTGGAAGTCCATATGAAGTCCTGATATGGCTGAATGCGACATATGGATATTGAGATACTAAATGCACATGGCTCAGAAACTCGATGCACTGATCTGGAATAGAGAAAAAAAATACATAAATGAAGACATATGTTGTAACTTCCAGAGAAGTGGAGTTTCAGAAGGTAAAGCAACATTTTACGCCCTAATCGCCAAAGAGCTTTCTTCATCTGAACATTTTTACAAGTTATTTATGACTGATATTTTAAAACAATATATGTAGTGATTTTCAAACACATATTTTAATTATTTCACAAATAAACAAGCTCTAGAAGCAGATAATTGTGGGCCTTCCTTAGAGATGGGGAAAGTGAAACATAATATAGAGTAGCTTTTCTCAAAGTTCACAGAACCCAAATGCTCCATGAAAACGGGGTTGCAGGGTCAAGTATGTTTGAGAAATGCTTGTTAGGAATTTTCAATGCGCATTAACGATGAATGGCTCTGGAAAGTCCTGAAGCAAAATATTCCATTTAATTTTATTTATCACAGTTATTACTGCCTCTAGAAGTCAATTCCTGAAAAAAACTTAGGCCTGTAATGATCACATTAAACAAGGTAATATTGCTAAATTGAAGAGTCAAAACAATAATTTGGATTCTTCAAGGGAAAACCTGCCACAATCACCCCCAATTTAAAATGAAGGGGGGACACTAAATATCTAGATCAGCCTGTCAGCTTCTGTCACTCAAAAGTAGTTTACTGAGCTCCTGTTCTAAGCCCAGCACTTAAGATGACAACAGTGAAAGAACAGACGTGGACCCCCATACTCCTGGAACTTGGCACCTCATGTCTCAGGCAATATTTTTCAAATAGTCTTGAGATAGGGCAACCATGAAATTGTTTTGTCTGTATATTATATTTTGGTTATGGATTGCAAAGATGTAGAAAAAAATTTTCAGGGAAAAAATAAACATCTAAACAATGTTTGCTTCAGTTAGGAAAAAAGATCTCAATTGAGTGTCTCTTTTCAATCATTTCTTTCTACACATTCATAAAATAATACTTATAAAAACGTGATGCATAAATTGCAGATCATAGCTTCTAATTAAAGATTCATACCCAAGACTATTTTACATCTACCAGCTCAAAAATGCAAAATAGGTATTTGATGGGCAACTAATAAATAAAACACTGGAATTGAACCCCAGAAGCCATTTACCCACTAGGCCCACCATGCTAATGTTTAAGCCAGCCTTAAATACTAGCACTAGCCAATGACAGCTACAGTTATAGAAATGAGGATGAAAGTGGGATGGGAAGATTGAAATAAGTTTATTTCTTCCTTTTCTCTCTCTTTTTTTAAATCTATCTCTAGATTTCTCTAGAACATGTATGCTATAGATTAACAGTAAACTTAGACAAGGAGTTCTCTCATTCATTCATTAATTTAACAAATACAAAGGGCACCTATTGGGAACCAGTCACTTTGCCAGGTGTGTAAGATACCAGGTAGATCTCAACAAGATCCATGGGCATCCTTCCCTCTCTAACATGAAGGACAGCCTGGATCCATGCTACTCAAAAGTGTGGTCATAGACCAGCGGCACTGACATCACCTGGGAGCTTTTTCCACATGCAAAACCTCAAGCCCCAACTCAGAGCTATTGAATCCAAATCCATATTTTCACAAGATCCCCGGGTGATTCGGGTGTTCTAAATGACTGCACATGTCCAGAAGACACAAGGGACAAGACTGACCAATGCAGAAGACACTAGGGTAACTCTATTCTCCAAATACATTTAGAAAAACATGAATCTAGTTTCAAGAGCCATCCAACTTAACATTAAGTGTACAGCAACCCTGGGAGTAAATTTTCTGGAGTATCTTTGCTAGTCAGGGTGCCATTATTACTCTTTTTGTATTTGTCAAACATTATGTTCCCCTTAAACAGCAAGAAACAGATTTCAATCCCTCTCCAGGAATTGTGAATACTGAAATGGCGAGTGGGTGGAACATCAAAAAGAAGCAATATCATTTAGTCACAAAAAGTAACAATTATGTTATTGCTGAGTGTCACAATGTGCCTTCCTTTTAAATACCGTGAGAATTACTGGTTTCATTTTAATATCAGGCCAAGAAAGAAGACATAAGCGGTTTTTACAGAGCATTGAATTCACTGTGATCACATATTGGTCTACGGACATTGATCAACAAACTTAGGGCCAATTTGGTTTTCCAAAGATGTGATCTAATGTTCAGGAAACGTCCCTACATAATTATATTACACTTTATTTAGAATAAAATTCGAAACTGTTATTACTGGATACCACAGAGGCTCTTAACGGCTTAACTTTAAAAAATCATCTAGTCATAGCTGCAAACCTAACTGAGCAGCCCTGAATCTTAGGCTATCTGAGTAAGGCCCTGCCTTTGGAAGGATTTACTGTGTGGGATGACCGTGGTTATATGAGCCCAAGTTAGACACTCCAGAAAGAAGCTGACTTAGGCCTAAGACATATTAGTAAAAAGAATGAATACCAAAAAAAATCAAAAACTCGTCTTCTTGGGCCTTATCAAACTATAAAAGGTGATTACCTAGATTAGAAGATGACATGAGAATTAGATGGTATCTAATTCTTTATGGCAAAATGTACAAGCACAGAAAAGGTTGGACTAGATCAAATGAAAAGCAATTAGGGTGCTTTGATGTTTCTTTTCCTGGTCTTATTTGCCTGCTTCTGACTCATTCTTCATGAAACCCATGCCCTTGGAACACATCCTTCCTGTCATCCTGTCTCTGTGCATATTACTAAGGACTCATGAGCAGATGTGTCTCTAGTGGTTCTTGCTGGACACTGTGTGACCTTTGAAGTTATGATCTCCATATGTTAATTTGTTCTTCTTGTTAATGGACTCAGCTCTAAGAAAAAGAGCTAAATCTAAAGCAATCCAGACAGACCGCACGTGAAGGTAAAACATCTGACCTTTACGGAGTCACAAACCTGGATGCAAATCCTAGTTCAGGCTTTTACAATAAGACCATGCTCATGAGCATGTTAAGAAAATTACAAGTGAGGTATAATGCATACGAAGTGCCTATTACAGAGCCTACCCCAAGAGAGTGAAAAGTTGTCATTATTATCATGAGCCAAAAACAATGTAGTAAGCCCTACTAATTCCCCAGTTGTTACTTACACAATTAGAAGACAGCTTCCATTTTTATTTCATCCTGTTATACTTTCTGAACATGTTTCTAACCTTGCTAATCCTATAACCAAAGGTTGCTACAAGAATTAAATGAGTGGCTACATGGAAGTTTCCAGAATAACAGCTAAAACACAGCAGTGCTCAATAAATGTTAGCGTCC
The DNA here is from genome assembly GCF_028878055.3 of Symphalangus syndactylus. Lineage (NCBI taxonomy): Eukaryota > Metazoa > Chordata > Mammalia > Primates > Hylobatidae > Symphalangus > Symphalangus syndactylus. The sequence continues at coordinate 104,754,901 of NC_072423.2, read as the reverse complement.
CTCCTGTTTCCAGCTATCGCACATATCTATTACTTTTTTGGTCTGCCCAGCTTCCTTTCCTTTTGGGAACTGCATCTTCCCAACATCCCCATGGTTTTAATAGAGTTTTAAATTGTGTGGCCCTGCCCAGAGACAGGTACCATGGGTCTTCTGAACACAATGATTGATTCAGGGGTAAACTTTTAACTCTAGGAAGGCCAATCAGAGTTCTTTTAGGGGACTAACATTAATCCAGAGGAGAAAAGATCTCTCCTTTTCTGAGTAAGCAAAATGAAAAAAAAAAAAAAAAAAGAAAAAAGAAAAGAACCCCATGACTGGATGTGGCCTTCTTTGATATCATGTATTGAGAACCTATCTGAATGATTGGGCCCTTATAACATCATTTGTACAGCAATATATAGCTACATTTGAACCATCCACTCTCCAGAACACCAAATATGAGAGTAAGTTTTCTGTTACTTATAACAGAAAAAATATAATGCACAAGTGATAGTGTGAAAGGCAATGCCAAAATATGTAATATTCTGTAAGTCTATATATAGAGAAGTCAGGAATGGGTAAGATTGCCATAGCAGAGTCAAGAAATCTCCAAAAAGCACAGGAGCCTAACGTGGGGTTTGGAGATGAATAAAAATAATATTATCACAGAGAAGATGAAATTCTTTCCAGCTAGAAGTAATAATACATACAAAATCAAGAGCACTCAGCATGGTGCCCAGGATATAACATTTAATAAATGTAAGTTTAAAGAAAAAGAGAATGAATACAGAGCATGTATGTATCAGGGAAGAGTAGAAGACAGAATTGTTCAAATAATATAGATCATGTTTAGCTGCCGAGGAGTTGGAAATGAAAGGAAGGTGCTGCAGAATGATAATCGGTCTTCAGAATCAAGCTAGGAATTTGTACTAGGCTCTGAAAGGGAGTCATAAACTGGTAAATAAGAAGGCAACAAGATAGTCTTTGGGCAGTTAGTAATAAAACCAGATGCCCAAATGGAATTTGAAAACTGTGGAGACGACAGAACCATCACTTAGTGGTGAAAGAGTTCTCGGACGTGGTTGACAATCAAGGATAGAGAAAAGGGTAGAAGAATCACCAAAAGAAAGAGGGGCAAAAATCACGGAAATTATGGAAAAGTCCTAGAAAATGAGTGAATAGTTTTAAGAAGGAAGAGGAGTCAAATGTTTGCAGAGCTTAAAGACTAAGAAAAAAGTTAAGATGTCATTGGTGACATGAGGGCAGTTTCATCAGAGTTGTGTTACCATAATTGGAAACTGAACCCCAGTGTTTTAAATCCCATGGAGTCAGGAGTGATTCCTAAGTCACTCAACAGCCAGTATGGAACAGACTCAGATCCCCACAAGACGGACACCTCCTGAAGCACTGGAACCAGGTCTGGGAAGTCCCTGCAGGGCCAAGGATTAACTCTTTAGTCGCTGAATTTGGGGACCCCTAGGTAAGGGCTGGAGTTGGGTGAAGGATACTCTGAGGGTTTGGGATAGCTGTAGAAGTGCTGCAATATTTTAGCAACCAGTGTAGCTGTACCTGTGCCTCTCATCTGAGTACTGGTCCTGCAAAGGAAACTGCTTCAGTTAATGTCAAGAGCTTTCTACATCCCTAGTGCATGGAAGGGAGCACTGGCTGATTAAAAATCATTTCCATGTGCCTGTGACACACACTAAAGCAAAGGTTCCCCAATGCCAACCTGAACACTAACTGCATCAAAATCATCTAGAGAGTGAGCAAAAAACTACTGATGACTTAGTTTCACCCAAGGACATTCTCTTTTGGGGGATTGGGGAACACAAAAATCTATTTATTTGTAAGCTCCTCAGCTTGGGGATAAAAAAAAATAGCTGCTATGTATTGATTACCTACACAAGCATTGTGCTAGGAAATTCTCATTTAATATTCCCCATAATCCTATGAATTAAGGATTTATTTTACCCATTTAACAGGTCAGAAGACTTACAGATGGTAAATAACTTGCCCAAGGTTTCCCCCTGGGTAAACTGGAATCGTTCCCTCAATAGATAGGCCTGCCTTGAATAGAAGAGAGGAGGTCACATACTGGGACTTTGCTGTCCACAGGCCAACCTCAGAAGGGACTGGCTTCAGAGAATGTATGCTATTCTGGTTCTTTCTTCCACAGTAATTTTAGCCTCTAAAGATCACCGAGCAAGGTCAAAAGAAAAGAGTAAAGAGGCTGGGGAGAGAGGAAAGGGAGGAAAAAATTTTCAGAAACTGCTTCCAGATGAGTGGGCAGTCCCTCCATGTGTGCAGGACCATCCCCTCAACGATGGGTTGCATGTCATCTTTCATGTACATCTAAATGGAAAGAGCGTTTGAATTCCAGCTGCCCATCCTGAGAATGCCAGCAATTCAGGGAATACTACTTTGCAACACAGCAAATGCATTTTAGGGAGCCTAAAAAGATGGACATCTGACCCCTCCATTTCTCTTCCAGTGTTCTTTAGGAAAAGATTGAGTGAAGAAGCTCTCTCTCCTTGTTAGCCTTCTAGCAAGCTGAACTTGCTCTTCCCGTTCCTTTTAACCCACTTCCTGGTTGGGTTTGGTGTCTCCTCTTAGAATCTCCGAAACATACCACAGATCATTCTACATTCAACCAGTTTGTCTCATGGAAAAAAAAAAAAAAAGCAACAGGCAGCAGTGGAATTCAGGCTACCCCAAGTCACCAATATGGCCTGATGGATGTGGAAACTGGACCATGCCTCAGGGATGAGGCATGTGATGGTTGGTATGCTGTCATTACTGAAACCTGAAAGGGGAAGTTCACATGAGGCCTGTGGTTGACTTCTCAACCCTGCTGGCAGGGGCACACGCCAGTAAGGAAATTGCAATCCCTAAATAAACAATAGTCTGGGAACCTGAGCACCAGCAAGGGAGAGGGCAGGGTCTGCTGGCTTGGGCAGGGCTGGCCAAGATGGAGCAAACAAAGCTAAGATTTAAACTTTGCAAGAATGTCATGTCAATTCAGACTCCCCAGGGGGGCCCCATGAGAGTCCAAATTGCCAGTCATCAAGCCTCAGACTTGGCAGAATTTTTAAAGTAGGACAGTTAGTCCAATCCCTTCATTTGTCAGATAAGAAGAGTGAGAGCCAGCGGGGACAAGTGACTTGCCAAATGCCCAATAGCCAGAAAGCTAAGTTCCTAGGTAATTTATTATGCCATAGACCTCCTGAGACTTGCTACTTTTCCTCCGCTGTTTTCTCCTTTCAAAGACACTTTTAAAGTATTTTCAACATGCAAATTATGTGTGTATTCAGAGCTAAGACTCTCTCTGGCTAAAATAGGCTTATTTAGTTCCTTCTCTCTGGTGGTCCTTGCTCAAATGCACAACCTCTTTTTTACAGATAAAACTCAATTTCCAGACTCAAAGGGAAGAGATGGAGAGGAAAAGGATTCCTTGATCCTCTATTATGTGCCAGGATTTTCCCATGCCTTAAATCATTTTAATCCCCACCACAACCCGTACAGGCTAGTATCATGGACCCATTTCCCATATGGGAATGCTGAAGCATAGAGAAGCAGTAAGCAGCAAGCAAAATTCTCAATTTCCATAAATAACCTAACCCTCTCCCCTTTGGAACCTTCTCAGTTCAGAAAAAAAAAAACAAACAAGAATTTAAAAAACCGTGTATTTTCAAGGTTTCTGATTATGGCTTTTCTTTTAACAAACTTGTTGTTTTTCAAAATAATAATTCCTGTTCATTTCTATGTTTAGAAAAATGCACATTATTGAAAACATGACAATTTAGGGGAGTGATATGGTTTGGATCCGTGTCCCCACCCAAATCTCATGTTCAATTGTAATCCCCAATATTGGAGGTGGGGCCTGGAAGGAGGTGACTGGATCATGGAGGCAGTTTCTCATGAATGGTTTAGCACCATATGCTTGATGCTGTCCTCGCAATAGTGAGTGAATTCTCATGAGATCGGGTCATTTAAAAGTGTGTAGCACCCCCACCCCACCCCACCTGTTTTGTGCTTCTACTCTGGCCATCTGACTGTGACTCCTCCCTCTTCACCTTCCACCATAATTGTAAGTTTCCTGAAGCCTCCCCAGAAGCCAAGCTTCATGCTTCCTCTACAGCCTGCAAAACTGTGAGCCAATTATACCTTTTTTCTTTGTAAATTAGCCATTCTTCGGTATTTCATTATAGAAATGTGAGAATGGACTAATACAGGAAGAAAGAAGAGGAAAAAAATCCTTTATAATCTCTCTTCCCAGAACAAATGTCAACAATTTAGTACATTTTCCCCCAAGTTGTTATTCTACATTGATAAATATAACCTTTTTACACATTAAGAATACTAAACCTCTAAACTACTATAAACCTTAAAAATACATTTCATAGTTGGTTATGTTGGTTTTTTTTCAGCTTTTATTTTAGATTTAGGGAGTATATGTACAAGTTTGTTGCTTGGGTATACTGCATGATGCTGAGGTTTGGGGTACAAATGATCCCATAACCCAGGTATTAAGCATAGTACTCAATAGTTAGTTTTTCAGCCTTTGTCCCCTTGCCTCCTTCCACCCTAGTAGTCCCCAGTTTCTATTGTTGCCATCTTTATGTCCACAAGTACTTGATGTTTAACTCCCACTAATAAGTGAGAACGTGCAGTATTTGGTTTTCTGTTCCTGTGTTAATTCACTTAGGATAATGGCCTCCAGCTGCATCCAGGTTGCTGCAAAGGACATGGTTTCATTCTTTTTTATGGCTGTATATAGTATCCCATGGTGTATACATACTAAGCTTTCTTCATCTAGTGCACCATTAATGGGCACCTAGGTTGATTCCATGACTTTGCTATGGCAAATACTGTTGCGATGAACATTTAAGGGTATGTGTCTTTTTGGTAGAACAATTTACATTCCTTTGGGTAATGGGATTGCTGGGTCAAATAGTAGTTATCTTTTATTTTTTATTTATTTATTTTTTTTTATTATACTTTAGGTTTTAGGGTACATGTGCACAATGTGCAGGTTTGTTGCATATGTATCCATGTGCCATGTTGTTTTGCTGCACCCATTAACTCGTCATTTAGCATTAGGTATATCTCCTAATGCTGTCCCTCCGCCCTCACCCCACCCCACAACAGTCCCAGGGGTGTGATGTTCCCCTTCCTGTGTCCATGAGTTCTCATTGTTCAATTCCCACCTATGAGTGAGAACATGCGGTGTTTCGTTTTTTGTCCTTGCGATAGTTTACTGAGAATGATGTTTTCCAGTTTCATCCATGTCCCTACAAAGGACATGAACTCATCATTTTTTATGGCTGCATAGTATTCCATGGTGTATATGTGCCACATTTTCTTAATTCAGTCTATCGTTGTTGGACATTTGGGTTGGTTCCAAGTCTTTGCTATTGTGAATAGTGCCGCAATAAACATACGTGTGCATGTGCCTTTATAGCAGCATGATTTATAGTCCTTTCGGTATATACCCAGTAATGGGATGGCTGGGTCAAATGGTATTTCTAGTTCTAGATCCCTGAGGAATCGCCACACTTACTTCCACAATGGTTGAACTAGTTTACAGTCCCACCAACAGTGTAAAAGTGTTCCTATTTCTCCACATCCTCTCCAGCACCTGTTGTTTCCTGACTTTTTAATGATGGCCATTCTAACTGGTGTGAGATGGTACCTCACTGTGGTTTTGATTTGCATTTCTCTGATGGCCAGTGATGATGAGCATTTTTTCATGTGTTTTTTGGCTGCATAAATGTCTTCTTCTGAGAAGTGTCTGTTCATGTCCTTCGCCCACTTTTTGATGGGGTTGTTTGTTTTTTTGTTGTAAATTTGTTTGAGTTCATTGTAGATTCTGGATATTAGCCCTTTGTCAGATGAGTAGGTTGCAAAAATTTTCTCCCATTCTGTAGGTTGCCTGTTCACTCTGATGGTAGTTTCTTTTGCTGTGCAGAAGCTCTTTAGTTTAATTAGATCCCATTTGTCAATTTTGCCTTTTGTTGCCATTGCTTTTGGTGTTTTAGACATGAAGTCCTTGCCCACGCCTATGTCCTGAATGGTATTGCCTAGGTTTTCTTGTAGGATTTTAATGGTTTTAGGTCTAACATTTAAGTCTTTAATCCATCTTGAATTAATTTTTGTATAAGGTGTAAGGAAGGGATCCAGTTTCAGCTTTCTACATATGGCTAGCCAGTTTTCCCAGCACCATTTATTAAATAGGGAATCCTTTCCCCATTTCTTGTTTTTGTCAGGTTTGTCAAAGATCAGATAGTTGTAGATATGCGGCATCATTTCTGAGGGCTCTGTTCTGTTCCATTGATCTATGTCTCTGTTGTGGTACCAGTACCATGCTGTTTTGGTTACTGTAGCCTTGTAGTATAGTTTGAAGTCAGGTAGCATGATGCCTCCAGCTTTGTTCTTTTGGCTTAGGATTGACTTGGCGATGCTGGCTCTTTTTTGGTTCCATATGAACTTTAAAGTAGTTTTTTCCAATTCTGTGAAGAAAGTCATTGGTAGCTTGATGGGGATGGCATTGAATCTATAAATTACCTTGGGCAGTATGGCCATTTTCACGATATTGATTCTTCCAACCCATGAGCATGGAATGTTCTTCCATTTGTTTGTATCCTCTTTTATTTCATTGAGCAGTGGTTTGTAGTTCTCCTTGAAGAGGTCCTTCACATCCCTGGTAAGTTGGATTCCTAGGTATTTTATTCTCTTTGAAGCAATTGTGAATGGGAGTTCACTCATGATTTGGCTCTCTGTTTGTCTGTGATTGGTGTACAAGAATGCTTGTGATTTTTGTACATTGATTTTGTATCCTGAGACTTTGCTGAAGTTCCTAATCAGCTTAAGGAGATTTTGGGCTGAGATGATGGGGTTTTCTAGATATACAATCATGTCATCTGCAAACAAGGACAATTTGACTTCCTCTTTTTCTAATTGAATACTCTTTATTTCCTTCTCCTGCCTGATTGCTCTGGCCAGAACTTCCAGCACTATGTTGAATAGGAGCGGTGAGAGAGGGCATCCCTGTCTTGTGCCAGTTTTCAAAGGGAATGCTTCCAGTTTTTGCCCATTCAGTATGATATTGGCTGTGGGTTTGTCGAATGTGTCTGTTTTTATACTAATACTATGCTGTTTTGGTTATTGTAGCCTTATAGTATAGTTTGACATTGGGTAATATGATGGCTCCAGGCTTGTTCTTTTTGCTTAGGATTGCTTATATGGTTTGGATGTTTGCTCCAAATCTTACATTGAAATATGATTCCCAATGTTGGAGGTGGGGCCTGGTGGGCGGTAATTGGATCATGGGAGTGGATCCTTCATGAGTGGTTTAGCACCATCCCCTTGCTGCTAAGTGAATTCTTGCTCAGTTAGCTCACATGAGATCTGGTTGTTGAAAAAGAGTCTGGGCCCTCCTCCCAGCTCTTGCTCCAGCTTGCCATGTGATGTACCTGCTCCTGCTTTGCCTTCTGCCATGACTGTAAGCTTCCTGAGGCCCTCACAAGAAGCTGAGCAGTTGTTGTTGCCATGCTTGTACAGCCTGCCAAACCATGAGCCAATTAAACCTCTTTTCTTTATGGAATACCCAGCCTCAGGTATTTCTTTATAGCAGTGTGAGGACAGCCTATTACAATCGCCTTGGCTATTCCAGTTCTTTTTTGGTTCCATATAAAGTTTAGAAAAGTTTTTTTCTAGTTCTGGGGAAAATGACATTGGTAGTTTGATAGGAATAGCATTGAATCTGCAAATTGCTTTAGGCGGTATGGCCATTTTAATGATGATTCGTCCACTCTATGAGTATGGAATGTTTTTCCATTTGTTTATGTCATCTGTGATTTCTTTGAGCAGTGTTTTGCAGTTATCCTCATAGAGATCTTTCACCTCCTTGGTTAGATGTATTCCTAGGTATTTTGCGTGTGTGTGTGTGTGGCTATTATAAATGAGATTGCATTCTTGATTTTGCTCTCAGCTTGAACACTATTGGTGTATAGAAATGCTACTGATTTTTGTACATTGATTCTGTATCCTGAAACTTTACTGAAGTTGTTTATCAGTTTCAGAAGCCTTTTGGCAGTTGTTAGGGTTTTCTAGGTATAGAATCATATCATCAGTGAAGAGATATAGCTTGACTTCTTCTTTTCCTGTTTAGTTGCCTTTTATTTCTTTCTCTTGCCTAATTGCTCTGGCTAGCACTTCCAGTACTATGTTGAATAGGAGTAATGAGAGTGAGCATCCTTGTCTTGTTCTAGTTCTCAAGGGGAATGTGTCCAGTTTTTGCCCATTCAATATGATGTTGGCCATGGGTTTGTCATAGATGGCTCTTATTATTTTGAGGTATGTTGCTTCAATGCCTAGTTTCTTGAGAGTTTTTATCATGAAGGATGTTGGATTTTATCGAAAGCTTTTTCCACATCTTTTGAGATTATCATATGGTTTTTGTTTTTAATTCTGTTTATGTGTTGAATCACATTTATTGATTTGCACATATTGAACCAACTTTGCATTCTAAAAATGAAGCCTACTTGATTGTGGTGAGTTGTTTGATGTTGTTGAATTTGGCTTGATAGTATTTTGTTGAGGATTTTTGCATTTACATTCATCAGGGATACTGCTCTGTAGTTTTCTTTTCTTGTTGTGTCTTTGCCAGGTTTTGGTATCAGGATGATACTGACTTTGTAGAATGAGTTAGGGAGGAGTCCGTGCTCCTTGACTTTTTGCTATATTTCCAGTAGAACTAGTACCAGCTCTTCTTTGTATGTCTGACAGAATTCAACTGTGAATCCATCCAGTTCAAGGCTTTTTTTTGTTGGTAGGTTTTTTGTTATTTATTCAATTTCAGAACTCAATATTGGTCTTTTCAGTGTTTCCATTTCTTCCTCATTCAATCTTGGGAGAGTGTGTGTTTCCAGGAATTTACCCGGTTCCTCTAGATTTTCTAGTTTGTGTGCATTTAAGTGTTCATAATAGTCTCTGAGGATCTTCTGTATTTCTGTGGGATAAGTTGTAATGTCACCTTTGTCATTTCTGATTGAACTGATTTGGATCTTCTTTTTTTCTTTGTTAATCTAGCTAATGGTCTATCAATCTATCTGTCCAAAGAACCAATTTTTAGTTTTATTGATTCTTTGTATGCATTTTTGGGTCTCAATTGTGTTCAGTCCTGCTCTGGTTTTTTTATTTCTTTTCTCTGCTAGCTTTGGGGTAAGTTTGCTCTTGTTTTTCTAGTTTTTCTAGGTGTGATGTTAGATTGTTAATTTGAGATCTTTCTAACTTTTTGAGGTAGGCACTTAGCACTACAAACTTTCCTCTTAACACTGCTTTTGCTCTGTCCCAGAGCTTTTGGTATCTTGTGTATCTGTTTTCATGTAGTTCAAATAATTTTTATATTTCTGCCTTAATTTCATTGTTTACTCAAAAGTCATTCAGGAGCAAATTGTTTAATTTCCATGTAATTATGTGCTTTTGAGAGATCTTCTTGGTATTGATTTCTATTTTTATTCCACAGTGGTCCAAGAGTATGGTTAGTATGATTTCAATTTTTCTGAATTTATTGAGACTCGCTTTATGGCCGAGCATGTGGTTGATCTTGGTGTATGTTCCATGCACAGGTGGGAAGAACGTATATTCTGTGGTTGATGAGTGGAATATTCTGTAGATGTCTATTAGGTCCAATTCGTCAAGTGTTGTGTTTAAGTCCAGAATTTGTTAGTTTTCTGTCTTGATTATCTGTCTAATGCTCACAGTGGGATGTTGAAGTCTCCCACTATTATTGTGTGTTGCTGTCTAAGTCTTTTCATAAGTCTTACAAGTTCATATTTTTGAATCTGAGTGCTCCAATGTTGGGTACATACATTTTTAGGTTAGAAAAGTCTTTATCCTTTATCATTATGTAATGCCTTTCTTTGTCCTTTTTAACTGCTGTTGGTTTTAAAAGTCTGTTTTATCCAACATAAGAATAGTGACCCCCACTCCTTTTTTGTTTGGTTGGTTTTTATTTGCACGGTGTATCTTTCTCCAACTCTACTTTGAGACTATGTGTGTTGTTACATGTGATGTGGGTCTCTTGAAGACAGCAGACAGATAAATCTTGTCTTTTGATCCAACTTTTCACTCTGTGCCTTTTAAGTGGGGCATTAGACTATGTACATTCAAGGTTAATATTGATATTTGAGGTTTTGATCCTATAATGAAGTTGCTAGCTGGTTGCTTTGTAGTTTTGATTGTGTGGTTCCTTTATAGGGTCTATGGGCTATGTACTAAGTATGTTTTTGTGGCAGCAGGTATCATTCTTTTGTATCCATATTTAGAATGCCCTTAAGAATCTCTTGTAAGCCTTAAGTAAGCAAAGTTATTGATCATTTCCTTTATAATATTTTTCTTTATTTTTAATAACAGCTTTCATGAGATATAATACACATACCATAAAATTCACCCTTTTAAAGTGTATAATTTAGAGTTTTGCGCAACCATCACTGCTATTTAATTCCAGAACATCTTCATCACCCAAAATCCAGTACACATTAGCAGTAACTCTTCTTTCCTCCTTCCCCCTAGCTCCTGGCAATCACTAATCTACTTTCTGTCCCTAATTTGCCTACGCTGGACATTTAACTAATAGTATCATATAATATGTGGCCTTTTCTGACTGACTTCTTTCATTTAGTATGTTTTCAAGGTTCATCCATGTTGTAGCATATATCAGTAATTTATTACTTTTTATTGATGAATAATATTCTACTATGTGGATATACCATATTTTGTTTCTTCATGTATCAGATGATAGACATTTGGGTTGTTTTATCTTTTGCTATTATAAATAATGGTAGCATGAACACTTGTGAATAGTGTTTTGTGTGGACTTATGTTTTCAATTCTGTTGGGTGTGTACCTACAAGTGAAATTTCTAGGTCATGTGGTAACTCTATGTTTAACATTTTGAGGAACTGCTAACAGTTTTCCAAAGTGAGCTGTACCATTTTATGTTCCCACCATCAACATATGAGAATTCTAATTTTTCACATCCTCCCCAACACTCATTATTGTCTGTCTTTTTTTATTTTAGCCATCCTAGTGTGAGAGAAGTTGTATCTAATGCTGGTTTTCATTGGCATTTCCCTAATGACAAATGATGTTCAGTAATTTTTATGTCCTTATTGGCCATTTGTATGTCTTCTTTGGAGACATGTCTAATTAAATCCTTTGCCCAATTTTGTAATTATCTTTTTATTGATGAATTATTTTTTCTTTATTTTTAAAGAAACGTTTTAATTAAAGTATTAATATAAGAAAGTACACAAATCATAGACTTTCAGAATGATGAATTGTGATCGAGTGAACACACTTGGGCCAACCAGATCACAAAACAGAATATAATAGAAATAGAATATTACCTGTACTTCAGAAACCTCCTTCCTGGCCCTCCTAACTTTCACTTTTCCCTCCTCTTCTTCAAATTAACTACTATACAGATATCTAATACTATCAATTAGTTTAGCTTGTTTGGGGAACATATATATGTTCTTTTGTGGCTGGCTTCTTTCAACACTATTTTGGGGGTAGTATTCATTTATGCTATTGCGTATGGCAATAGCTTGGTCCTTTTCATTGCCATATAGCATTTCATTGTATGAATATTCCACTACTTTTTTATCCACCCTACCACTGACAGCTGTTTCACTTGTTTGAAGTTTTTAGTTATTCTACATTTAGTTATGTTTTATACCTTTTCATTTAAATTAGGTCTTTTATAGCTATTGTTAGACTTGCTGTTATATATTTGGGGTTTTTTAATACCAGTATAAGTGATATTGTTTTCTCAATTTCACATCCTAATTGTTTATAACTAGTATGTAGAAATAAGATTCATTTTAAAATACTGGCCAGCCATTTGGCTAAATTTATTTACTAATCTAATATTGTATATATGGATTCACTGATATTTTCTACAGACAAGGTTATGGTACTTGTGAACAAAAATGGTTTTTTTTTCTTTCTAATTTTTATACCTAGGATGTCCATAGCATTATCGAATAGAAGTGATGGTAACTGGCATTCTTGTCTTATTCCTTATATAACACAGAAAGCTTTCAACAATTTACCATTGAACATGGTATTAGCTATAGCTTTCTTGTAACTATTCTTATTAGATTAAGAAAATCCTCTACTTCTGAGTTTCTTAAAAACATTTTTGGGGGCCATGGATGGATGTTGCATTAATCAAATGCTTTTTCAGTACCTATGAATTATATTCATTTTCTCCTTTATCCTCTTAATATGGTGGATAACATGATTGATAGCCAAATATCAGTCCAACTTTGCATTCCTAAAATAAACACAACTTGGTCATGTCATTTATTTGTCATTGAGTTCAATTCACTAGGATATTTTCTATCATCAGTGTTTACTCAGGAGATTGCTTGTAATTTTCCTTTTTTGTAATATATTTGCTGGGTATGAATATCAAACATATGCTGGCCTCATAAAACAAGATGGGAAATGCTCCCTCTTTTTCTATTCTGGAAGAGTTTCTGTATGATTGATTTCATTTCCTCTTCAAACATTTGGTACAATTCACTCAAAAAAGCCATCTGGGTCTCTAATTGTTTCTGTTTGGTTTGGGTTTTTAGGTTTTTGGTTTGGTGGTAAGATTTTAATTTATAGAATCATTTCCTTTAACATATAAGACTACTCAGATATTCTATTTCTTCTTAAGCAAGTTTTGACAAGTTGTGTTTTTAAAAGAATTTTTTCGTTTATCTAAAATTTCAACTTTATTATCATAAAGTTGCTAATAAAATCCTCCCATATTTTAATGTTAATAAGGTTTATAGTGATGCCCCACTTTCATCCCTGATATTGGTTATTTTTGCTGTCTCTACTCTTCTTGCTGATTCTAACCAGGATTTGTCATTTTTGTTAATCTCTTCAAAAAAACAGCATTTAGTTTTGGTGCTCCTCTCTAGTATATGTTTATCCTCTATTTAATGTTAGCTTTTATGTTTATTATTTCTTTCTCTCCACCTTCTTTTTCTACTAGTTTAATGCAACCTACCATACCTTTTAAATTTACAACGTCTTCTCTCAGTCAAACTGAATGATTTGCTCTTCCAAAGACACTCCTTATACTTACTAGACTTGTGGCTCTTATAGTTCCCACTGTTTATAAACCATATTACCCTTTACCAAAATCATGCCAGTTTTCCAAGGCTTTCTCCAAATGCTACCTCCTCCAAAAAACATTCTATGTTCTTCTCTTATTTGATATCCTTTGACTCCTCATAGCTCATTTGCCCTTCTTAAGTCACTTTATAACCTGGTTTATGTACTTCATTCCATTAGCTCCTTAAAGACTTACAGCTCAGTTTTTCCTGAAAGCCTCACCATGGTGCTGTACACAAAATAGTTGCTCAGTAAACACTGGTGTTTATTATGCAACAGGAGTTAGATTCACAAAAACTAACCTGAGTAATAGCAGGAATTATTGACTGGCAACATTTAGTCAAACATGTAGAGTCAAATACATCATAAGAAGAGTTTGGGGGGAAAGGGAAATAATTCTCATCTTCTAAAAAATATCTTACTTGCTTCTAAGTGACAACCATATATCCTCCAGAGCTAACATTTGACTTGACCATCACTTAAAACTCACATTTTGCCCATTATTTAAGGCAAACAGTTAAATGGGATAAAGGGGCTTGTTGTTGTTTTATATTGGGGGGTCCAGTTGGAAAATGAGAAGATAAAGACATTTCCCAAGAAAAAAAAGCAAGCTAAAGGATAATTCTAATATTGTAAATGCACACTGCACATCAAAACACACAGTCCTTTACAAGTTTGAACAAGTTATCACACCAGGCTGTTAAAAAAAGACTTCAGAGCAAGACTTAAAATGCAGGGGGAGAAACAGGGCATATGTTGGCTGTAATGTACATATTTGGAGCCCCATTTGGAGCCACGATAACACATACATGTAAAAACGATGAGTTTTTCCTTTTAGCACAAAGTACAGCTCTGCACCTTTCCAAAAATATCACATAAGCCACTCCATCTCTCATGAGCTGCCTCTACCCATTCCAGGATGCAAATATCAGTGCACAATTTCCAAAGTAAATGTTGAAAGAAAAAACATTTGAACCTATGGGCTATCTTTAGAAAAGACAGAAAGAAGGAGTAAAGAGTGTAAGAGCTTTGAGGAGAAACTTATGTTCAAATCTCAGCTGCCAATCTGACTAGCTGCAGGACCATGGGCAGCTAGCTTATCCTCTCTAACCCATAGCTTTCTCATCTGTGAAATGGAGATAACTCTGCCTATTCACAGGTTTATTGCACATCAAGTGCTGTAGCCCTCATGTGTGGTAGTGATGTTGCTGTCATTGGGTATTACTGGTGGTGCAGGTGACATTGTTGTTGTTAGTGTTGTTATTGTTTTTTTTTTTTTTGAGACACAGTCTCGCTCTGTCGCCCAGGCTGGAGTGCAGTGGCGCAATCTTGGCTCACTGCAAGCTCTGCCTCCCGGGTTCACACCACTCTCCTGCCTCAGCCTCTCCGAGTAGCTGGGACTACAGGTGCCCACCACCACGCCCGGCTAATTTTTTTGTATTTTTAGTAGAGACGGGGTCTCACCATGGTCTCGATCTCCTGACCTCATGATCCGCCTGCCTCGGCCTCCCAAAGTGCTGGGATTACAAGCGTGAGCCACCGCGCCCGGCCTATTGTTTTTAATAGCCACAAAAGGAGCAGGGGCATATTCTTAAGGCCTAAAAGCCATCATCATAATTGCTTTACTAGAAAAACTGGGATTGGCACAAATTTCATATGAACACAGCATCCTGGGAGAAGATGAATGAAATAAACCTAGGTAGGCCCTACAGTCAAAGAAGTGGCAGCTACTTCATAGTGTCTCTTACCAGATTCCAGGACTCAGACAAGCTCATAATGGGTATTGGGTTGTGCTGAGTAGTCTAGGTTTGCCTTTGAACTCTCTCCCCTTCCTAGTTATATGAAACTTGGTAAAGTTGCCAAGTAGTAGTTCTTGACTTCACAGTGTTCCAGTACATCCCTTTCATATTTTGTGGAACTAAACAGGCTAAATTTGACCAAATACCAAGATACCTTTTAAGTGAAACTTAACCCAGCTGCAGGTCAGCTCCATGCAGAACAACAGTTATCTGCCTGGGCAAAAAGACAAAGTGAAGTCTTATTTTTACAACAAAAAATTAACCTCTGCATTAACGTTGCACCTGAATGCAAAATCATATACTTTCATCAATAGTACCACTTACACTTTAGCAACTTAGTGGAGCTCAGTCTTGCTTTGCTTACTACTTAGTTCCAATAAAAAAAAAAAAAAAAAGCTTGGTGGGGACAAATGTCACTCAAGAGGAACAACTCAAGGTACACAAGTGCCCTTGCTGACCACGGGACTGGAAAGCTAAATACCCACAATCCTCACTTCAATTACCACAGAAATACTGCTTTTAACTTCACATTATGCCTCTGGCTTCTTAATCCACTTTAGTTAACAAGTTCACCAAATCAAGCACATATTCTGAAACTTTTACTAAAACCCTTATGTCACTCATATATGTCTTCTTTGACAAATTCTGCTGAAAACCTGACAGTTTCTGCTATACTAGCAAAATGTTTGTTTTTCCCAAAGAATATCATTTAATGTTTTAAGCAAATGAGCTCTAGAAAACTCTATGTATTTTCTTTTCAGCCTCAGCTGCTAAGTTTGGAGTGAAGTTTTATGTGTCATCTCAGTAATTATTATTACTCTAAGCGTTGCGTTTTTACATTTTTTAAAAAACACAACATTCTCCCTGCCCTTCCATTTGTGATTGTTGGAGTTGTTGTAGCCATTTGCTCACAGGCAGGGAGAGGTTGCCTGAAAATAGAGCTCACATGAAGGAAGACAAGATAAGGGATAGAATGAAAGAAAATGGGATCTGCTAATATCTTTTGAGCCTCTGGATCAAGCTGTGCCTGAAGCAATATCCCTGTTTTTTTCCATAAATTTTTTTCCAATAAATTTCCTTTTGATTTTAGCCACTTTGAAATAGATTTTCCTTCACTTAAAAGTTCTAGCTAACAATGAAAACGGGGGTTGAGATTATTTGACAAGAACTGCCATTACTGTCATTCATTTTCTTAAAAAAAAAACAAATGGCTTTATGAATGACCCAAGAAAGTAAAACTTTTGGACGTCATGTTTATGTCATGTCAAATTTATAATAAAAATAAGTCACACATTCTTTCAAAGGAATTAGCATTAAAGAAAGAAAAAAGAGAAAACAAGCCTTTCAACTGCCATTCTTACTGACAGTTATCCACAAGAGCAGAAAAGAGGAGCTTAGCAAAGAATCTTTAGACACAAAGGCAAGAGAAGGAGGAGCACTGCAATACCTACAAGAAACTAATTTTCCAAGAAACACACACAGTGTTCTAAGTGCAAACTTGGAACATACCTGCCAGACCAAATCAGGATCAAAACTGAAACTTGAAGCTTCCTGCAAGAAGATAAATCACAAATAACTTTATTCACTTTGCCTCCTTTCATTTTTCATTCAGGTAACTTCAGCCCCCAGGCTCAACAGGCTGCAGTCGATGTGATGTCTGCAAAAGAACTGCCCCCAGTTTGATGCAGGCAGATGATACTTCCCATGGTTCACCCCAGAAAAACATATTTTCACAACTCCAAAGTCCAGAGGGGGTACACAAAAATCTAGAACTACCAGACTGTGATTCTAAATAGTGCTTGAATTTAGGCAAGATTTCACAGACTTTCAAAACAAATGTCTTTTGCGAGTTTATGCAAAGTGTGTATATGGGGACAGTGGGGGTTGAAGCTCACCCTTAGTTCCTCTAAAAAGCAAGAAACAAATAGGGATAATCTCTGAGCCCAATTTAGTCTAAGAAATCTCTTCTTTTTTTTTTTTTTTCAAGATAGTGTCTCACTATGTCACCCAGGCTGGAGTGCAGTGGCGAGATCTTGGCTCACTGCAACCTCCACGCCCTGGGTTCAAGTGATTCTCCTGCCTCTGCCTCCTGAGTAGCTGGGATTACAGGTGCCCACCACCACGCCTGGCTAATTTGTTTTTTTTTTTTGTTTTTTTTTTTCCTGAGACAGAGTCTCGCTCTGTCCTCCAGGCTGGAGTGTGGTGGCACAACCTCGGCTCACTGCAAGCTCTGCCTCCTGGGTTCACCCCATTGTCCTGCCTCAGCCTCCCAAGTAGCTGGGACTACAGGCGCGTGCCATCACGCCCGGCTAATTTTTTGTATATTTTAGTAGAGACAGGGTTTCGCCGTGTTAGTCAGGATGGTCTCAGTCTCCTGACCTTGTGATCCGCCTGCCTCGGGCTCCCAAAGGGCTGGGATTACAGGCTTGAGCCACTGCGCCTGGCCAAGAAATCTCTTCTTAATTTTAAATTCTATTAAGGCACTAGATGACACTGATGTTTACCCAGGGCTAAAATACAACAGGGTCTCAAGTTCCACTCACTAGGCTTAAGGGTCAGTTCAATTTGGTAGTCAACTCTAAAGCCTGTACAATATGAACTTCCAATATTCCCACCAATTTCACAGGGGTGTAATGTACAAAATCAGATGAGATCACAGCCTCCAGCCTGAGCTATACACATGGCTGAGATGACCCTCCACCAGCTGCCTCCATAACTCAATTTAGGTATGTTGAGGATAGATGCTAATGGGACCCAGACTTCTCTGTTGACAAGACAGAAGGCAGTGCTTTTGTAAGTTAACAGGCATCCAAAAAGACAACAGAAAAACTTCAGGATCCGTTTCCATTTCCTGAAAATTTTATTGCTCTTCATTAGTCCTAAAAATACAAATGCCTCATGCCTACAAATTAGCAACACTGGCATCCATGAAAGGAGAACTCTAGGCTCAATTTACTGATAATATGTGGATATGAATTTGCCCTAGAATTCAAGTTTCTCTGCCTTCCCATGTAGATGACCTAAGTGAGTTTTTTATTTATAATTTTTTGTTTTATAATAAAACATAATGCTAGAAACAACAAACTAGGATCAAACAGATTTTTCTACTTTAAAAAGTCACAAAAAAAGGTACCAATTGTCTTTGTATGGAGACATTTACCAGGAAACTACCCACCACATTAGAAGAGATGTTTCTCCTGTTTTTTCCAAAGGCCTTGGAAACTCGCTCTTTTTTTTTCTTAAATGATAATTTGGAAATAGATTGTGTATACATCCTCTTCTCCATTACTATTTGTGCTGACTGGGAGGGTGGGTGTGGAGGTGGGTGGAAGGGGGACTGAGTCACCCTTTGCAAGGAAAAAAAATCAAGTCTTTTGTCCTTTCATCTTTTCATTTTTCCTCTTTTTTTTTTTTAAGCCTTAAACAAGTATCAGGTTTGATTCCAATGTGAAGTGAGGATAAACTCTAAATTATGAACCACTGGCCTACCATTCCCCAGTGTAGAATGTTGTTTCTTTTCAAAATGTTTAAATTATATAAGTTTAAAACAACTGATGAGCCAGGGTTAATAATTATTGTTTAATCCTATTGGCATTTGGTCCCTTCAAAGATATTTTTCAAACCCATATGCTACAAATACATTATGAGTGCCTTGACTCATTTGGGACAACATAGTTTTAAAGCAAATGACCTATATTATTTTCACAAAAATCCACTTGGACGAAGAAATTGTCATTGAAAAAGAAAAACAATCCCTACTCAGATTGCACATGCCAAGAATTCAAGAGCTCGTATTAGTTTCTTTTCCCTTAAAACTTGGGAATTTGGGGGCAGATAATTCAAAATCATATGCTGCAAGAAGGATTGAGAAGACTCATTATCCTGTCGGCAAGCTTTAGAATTCTCTTGCAGGCCCATGGTGACCAGCAAACTCCCTGAGTGTTAAACTTCAGCGTGGAATTTTCAGATTGCAAACGTCTTAGTTATAAACTTACTGTTTCTTAATGGAACACATTAAATCATGAATTATTATTGAGATAAATGCTTTACTATTTGCATCCTTCTGGCAAAAACTATAAATAAAAAGATTTCAAATTTCTAGATACTAGCAAAGAAACGGAGTTTCATTTAGACAAGTTTCTTAATCATAGATCACGGCTTGGTCATGCTCATTTACTTCACGATTCCTTAAATGCCCTAAATCCTCTCAGAAGGATTTTTCATTTCTTTAAATAGTGTATCTCTATGCCTGCGCAGCTAAATAGCATACTTTGCAAGTACTTAGTAAAGTGTTATTCCTTCCAGACTTGGTTAGGAGAAAATACTGGGGTCACAAGAAAGTATTATTTTTTGAAAAGTATATTTTGCTGATAGCATAATTTTAATTATTAACAATACCACTGCATGTAAAATAACTTCCCTTTGCCAACTCTTAATTTCTCAAAGGTGCTTTTTATTGTGATGTGAATAGGAGGAAAAGAATTATTATAGTTTAAAAATTTTACTTTTAAAACACACACAAAACCTCCCTAGGATTAGACATGCTTTGCAAAGGAACCCAGCTCCTTTCAGCCAATGGATTCTTGAGCCCTTTATTCTTTTGCCCAGAAAAGCCATCCTAATTAAAGGACCAATAAATTAAATGTGCCCAGGAAGGTAAAAAAAAATCCAGAAGTAAAGCACCCAGCAGGGAGCCTAGAGAAAAACACAAGGTTCATTTCATGTTTGTATTAGGCACCACCAAGTTAGAACAAACTCCCAAGGCATAACTGTTTCTGACAAAAGTGCACAGTTCCTACCTTCATTTCGATGACAGTCTGGAGAGCCTTCGTCTTGGCTGGCTCCGGCTGAAGTTGGCTTCTTCGGTGCAATTCCTGGGGAGGAACACGATAGAAATAAGCCTGACGGTTCATCCTTCCGTTACACCATAACCTTTACACAGGTACTACACAGCCTGCTGGGTCCTGGTTCCCCTTGCACAGACATAAACAAGCCACAGGTGCCTCTTCCCCCACACTCTTTAGCATCCCTCCTGCATGGAGCCTGCGTTCCGGTGAAAAGCTCCTGGCACATGCGCTATTTCTGAAACTTCCATCAATAATTAATGTCAACTGTGACAAAGCCAGCAAGTAATCATAGTCCAAATACCGTTCAACACTGGGGCTGATGCCCAGCCATCAAATCATAATTTACTAAATTACATTACTCTGTGCTCCCAATACAAACACAGCAAGGAAACAGAGGAAAGAAAATGACTAACGTGGTTGCAAATCTGCTGCATGCATGGCATTTTGCTACCGAGGCAGGTTTGAAATGAGCAGTTTAAAACCATTTCAGTACAACTGTGTCACTTTTGAGAGTGATCTGATGAAACCCTGTGAATCTCTTGCTTCCGAATTTACAGTTTCAGTCCTTGTTTAAAATCACATCTGTGGGTGATATATTTATGTATCATGATGCCAAGAAATTAAAATTGGCATTAGTATCAACAGTGTTAGAGGGGAGAAAAAAATTGTTAAAGCCAGATGTGGACCCAAAAAACCCTGGAACATTTTTTTATGATGAACATTTCTTTAGGTAAAAAGCAAACAACAGAATTACAACTTTTATCTTGAAGGTTGCTTTTTATATGCTTCTCCTCAAAAGAACAGTTCTGTTGAGACTTTGAAAAGTTGTCTTAGCAGAAGAGAAGAGATAAGGACAACGTGTGTTCAGATCACACTTGGATTTTCTTAACTATCAACAGTTTTAGGACAGTGAGCAATGGCAGGAGTAATCAAAGGTGCTCACACATACCCACGCTGGTGATTCAGGTCACCTATGGAATAATTCTATCAATACTTACTTCTGCTTCCACAAAAATCAATTTAGAGTCAACATGGGGTAGTTCTAGACTTTCAGAACCACTGGATCACAAACATTTACTTTTTTTAAAATGGAGTTAAAAAAGAGGATCAATATCATTTCTAGCTTTCTGCAAGTAAAGGCATTTAAAATTAACTCTACATCCACCATTATCATCTACTATCACTGTCACTTCAAAAAGATAGGACATGGGGTCAGGCATGATGGCTCACACCTGTAATCCCAACACTTTGGGAGGCGGAGGTGGGCGGATCATGAGGTCAGAAGATTGAGACCATCCTGGCCAACATGGTGAAACCCCGTCTCTACTAAAAATACAAAAATTAGCTGGGCATAGTGGCGTGTGCTTGTAATCCCAGCTACTTGGGAGGCTGAGGCAGGAGAATCCCTTGAACCAGGGAGACGGAGATTGTAGTGAGCCGAGATCACGCCACTGCACCCCAGCCTGGTAATGGAATGAGACTCTGTCTTAAAAAAAAAAAAAAAAAGATAGGACATGTTAATGTAAAAGCTGTCAGAACGCTCAAGACACACAATAAAAGATAGTCCTATCCAGGATAAGATAAGCAGGCAGTCTTCTGCCCACATCCTATTATGCTTTTCTTATTATATTTGCCAGTGGCCCAAGAAATCTTACAGGTGGACCATAGGGCACATGTCCAAGGACCAGTGTGGGGGAGTTAATGCTACAGCTCTGGACCAGGAATCTGAAAAGAATATTTTCTTCTCAAATTCATCACTGGCACAAATCAGCAACCCTGTACAAAGCTCTTTCTCAACCTCCAATTTGAGAACTATACTTCCTAACTATTCAAAATGCTCTCACATCAGTCAGGATATTTTTTCCCCTAACATATCCCTGGGAAGGGATGAAGTCAGCCATTACCAAACATTTATGAATAGAGAAACAGAAAGAGATCATGTGTCCCTCTAGAGGCACTGGACTGCAATCATCTGGCAACACTACCATTTTTGGACTCTCTGGACATGGCAGAGATTTTCTGAAGGAAGGACCCTAAAGGCAGCTGTCCTTTATTGAGCATCTGTGATGTCCCTAGCACTGCTTCTCTCGTTCAAGCCTCAGCACTACCAAATGAAGAAGATGTTGTATATGGTGAGTACCGTGGACTGCTGGAAATTAAAAAACCTGCACCCCCATGGCCAATATCAAGCTACCCAAGTGGCATCCCTGAATGCAGACTTGGGAAGGGAGACACAGTAGCACCCCCATTGTATGGTATTTTCTACCACACAGACACAGTAAATGTAACAACCTCAATATCTTAGATAATAGTAAAGTGTAATAAGAAATTAGGAAACTATGAGTTTTTAATATAATTTATTTAATTATGAGTTTGTATATTTAATTTGTAACATTAGTTATTAGAACAAGTTTCCAATCAATTTGGAGTAATGTGATGGTTTTTTTCCAGCTTTCATGGGTTACTACAATCCAGTGCCAACACAGCATCGGGTGGATCCCATGAGATTTCAACTTCCATAAAGAAAAAATCTACTTGGTCCTCAACATTACTTCCAAGATTGCTGGAGTTCACTGGACCGGTAAAAACTCGTGGACAAGAAAACAGAAAGTAAGTCACTTGTCAGAGTTTCTCTGTAGTAAGTGTTAGAAGAAATTCATTTCATAGATCACCCATTCTGATACCAGGTGGCATCAAAATCATCTTTTTAAAAGCCAGGAATGCAATTCATAATAATTTCATACCATAACCAATCCTAGTTCCAGAATAAAAATTATAATTTGAGGAGAGAGGTTAAGCTTGTATAAAACAGGGAAAAATAATGAAGAAGCGACTAAGCAACACAGTGAAAATAAAAACCATAGGTAAAGGCAGGTGCTCTTGTAATTTCTGCCAAACACGAAAATATTGTCAAGGGTAAACATGCAACAAAAAAGCTAAACTTGTAGCAAGAGTTATGCAAAAATGGAAACAGAGTTCTCTTTGCTATAATTATACAAATTATATTATAATACAAACCAGCTAAAAATCCTGATTGGGCCCTTACCCTCTGTGTCACTCCTTTAAAAATAAAATAAAATCTCCAATTACCCAAGAATTGTAATTTTCTTAATTACAATATTTTTCAATCCTGACTTCATAGATTCTGAGGCTCACCTTGATTCCTAAGGTGTCAGGTAAATGAAAACTGTAATCTATATCCAGACAACACGGACTGTCTGAAAATCCCATCTCACACACTTCACCTATCTCTGAGATTTGGGATTATTATAATACTCACTCTGTGGCAGGAGACCAGTTGCCCAAGGAAGGTTTGTGCTCCTCTTCCATACTACAGAGTTGTTGCTAGGAGGCCCCACAACCACTACCTAGATGGGGCCATGGGACTTATTTCCGGCCAGTGGAATGTGGTTAGAAAATGATGAGTTCATGTCCTTTGTAGGGACATGGATGAAACTGGAAACCATCATTCTCAGCAAACTATTGCAAGGATAAAAAACCAAACACCGCATGTTCTCACTCATAGGTGGGAATTGAACAATGAGAACACGTGGACACAAGAAGGGGAACATCACACACTGGGGACTGTTGTGGGGTGGGGGGAGGGGGGAGGGATAGCATTAGGAGATATACCTAATGCTAAATGACGAGTTAATGGGTGCAGCACACCAACATGGCACATGTTTACATACGTAACAAACCTGCACATTGTGCACATGTACCCTAAAACTTAAAGTATAATAATAATAAAATTTAAAAAAAAAAGAAATGAGCAACGCAATCACCTTTCATAAAAACTTCCTAACTAGTCCTCAACTCTCCCTCTTTTTCTATCTACTAGCTAGAAGTGAAGGACTTCAATATCCAAGAAGATGGTATAGCCTCAAGATAGAAAAAGCCCACACTTCTGAAACATCATCTGAAAGGCTGCTGAAGACCTACATTGCATGGTGATATGAAATAAAAATAAACTGCTATTAAGTTAAGCCTATGAGCTTTCAGGCTTTATCTACAGAGATCCCAGCTCTTTCTGCTTTAAGAACTGCAATGGCTACAAGGCAAAATAATACCTTATTAGTCCTGTATTGTTTGTTGCTTTTGAATCACCAAAGTGATTTTAACGTGTGATTGCTTGCCAAATTTTCTAAACAGACAGTAGGATGAATTGGTTGCTGGAGGCTCCAACTGCCCCTAACCATCTGAGCGATGCACCCATTATGCACTAATCCTAAACAACTAATGAATTTCCCCAGCAGCATTTGATGTCCTCTCATATAGGTATAAATGAGTATAAGATTTAACTTACTGTGATAGTTTTCACATGATAGTATTATTAAATCATGAAGTGCAATGGTACTTAAACTTTTCTGAGTCACAGATCTCTGTAAAAATCAAACAGGAGGAGTGGATTCTTTCTGGAAATGGACACAAAAGCACATGCAAGCAAAATGGTGTACACCATGTCAGCTGGTTCACAGAGCCTGGATGAGCACCCCAGAAGTTTATCTTTGAGCCACACTTTGGGCTGAGAACCACTTATTGAGAGGAAAGAGCACTGTACTAGAAGCCAAAAATCAGGAGCCTGCAGTCCTAGCCTGAGACTTTGGGTATACTGCTTCCCCTCTCTGATCCGCAGAATCAGGAGCTTTATGCATTGGTTTCTAATGCTCTTCCAGCTCTGAAATTACCCAGATTTTTAATAAACAGCTGACTCTGAAATGAGGACCTCCAGCTGGTATTTCTAGTCCCACCTATTCTCACTTTTAAAAACAACAGAAAAAAATAAGAGAAGAAAATTGGCAGCATCACAAAATTTAACATCTCACTGTGACATCAACCCCCACATTATATATTTTCCTGTAATTTCATGACAAGGTTGGCTTTAGCTAGTGCAAAATTGCTAGCTCCTTCAGCTGATCAACATAAAAGTATATGAAGAGCCTAGAATTTTGAGCATGAAATCTCAAGTGGTTCATCAGAATGATACTTCTTGGCGTTAATGAGAGTCTAGAGTCTAGTGAGTTAATCTGGATGGACACTAGCTTCCAAGATGAACCTGTCAGAATAATGTTCACACACACCACATACTTTCTTCAACAGACCAAATAATAATAACAACAACTAAAAACTTAACTTTCGTTCCAAAGGTAATTATTACATTTATCCGGCCTTTTCCCATTATTGTTCTGTAAATCTATTACTGTATAACAAACTACCCCAAACTTAATAGCATCAGACCACCACCATTGTATTATGCTCATGAATTCCAGGTCAGTTTCTTGCACATGAGCAAGAAACTACATGGCCTTTTATTACCTAACCTTGAAAGTCCTATAGCACCGCTTCTGTCATGCTCTTTTGAAGCAGTCACAGGCCTGCTTCCTAAAGGAAAGAGTGCCAAAGAATTTGAAGCCATGTTTTAAAATTGCCACTATTATGGACCAACACCAATTGGAGGAATCAACAGGAAAGGAACATCATAATCTCAAACATCAACTCATGTCAGTCTTAAGACATGGGAGATTCAGATGTTCAAATAATAATTTGATACATGGGATACAAGAAATACAGCAGTGAACCAAACAGACCAATATCCCAGCCTTCATAGTTGTTTGTTTTTTTTAAATTCCAGATTCCAGTGGAGGAAAAGGCACGATAATTTTAAAAGGAGACTAAACTACATTGTTATAAATGTTATAAAGGAAAATAAATCAGAGAAGTAGAATGGGAAATACTAGGCAGGCACGAATCAATTACAACTTCCAATAGGATAGTCAGAGAACGCTTCATGAAAAGGTGATCCTTAAGCAAAGATCTAAAGCAGGGGTGTCCAATCTTTTGGCTTTCCTAGGCCACACTGAAAGAAGAAGAATTGTCTTGGGCCACACATAAAATACACTAACACTAATGATAGTTGATGAGCTAAAAAAAAAAAAAAAAAGTCACAAAAAAATCATAATGTTTTAAGAAAATTTATGAATTTGTGTTGGGCTGCATTCAAAGCCGTCATGGTAGCATGCAGCCCATAGACCACTGACTGGACAAGCTCCATCTAAAGGAAATGAGGGAACAAGCTGTGTAGATATTCCAGGCAGAGAGAACAGTGAAGGCTATGTGTGTGGCTGAAGTTGCATGAGGGATGGGGAAAGTAGAAAGCCAAAGAAGTGCAGGGGTGGGTGGGAATGAGAGGATGAGCTCCACATTTGGAGTCTGTCATGAAGACACTGATTTTACTCTGAGAAAAATGGGAAGACATTGGAAGGTCTGAGCAAAGGCAATCCATGACATGAGGCACTTTCTTAAAGGATTACTCCCAATGTTGTACTGCAGCATGGTTTTGGGGTAGTGGTGATAAGGACAGACCCATCAGAGCTAGTTAGAGGTAACTGGAATAATTCCTGCAAGGCATGATAGAACCTTGGACCATGGTAGCAGAGTGGAGGCAAGGAGAAAAAGTTGAGTTTAGATATGTTTTGAACATGAGGCGGACTTGGCTTCCTGATAGATTGCCTGAGGACTAAAGAGAGAAGCAAAAGATGGCTCCAAGGCTCTTAGCCTGAACAACAGGAAGAATGGAAGTGGACCACCAAGACAGGGAAGATTGGGAAGGAAAGGTGGGAGTTATGGGAACTAAGAGTTTTGGTTTTGTATGTGTTAAGTTTGTAATGATATTAGACATTTAAGTGAAGGTGCTAAGTAGGTGATTAAATAGATGAGTCTGGATTTGAGGGGAGAAGTAAGAACTACAATGACAACTTTGGGATCAGTGAATAGACAGTATTTAAAACCTAGATGAATCAACTACGGACTGAGCATAGAAAGAAGAGAGATCAGAGTATTGAGCACAGGGGTACTCCAAGAGTGAGGGGTCAGGAAGTCAGGAGCAAGCAGCAAAGGAGCCTTGAGAAGGATAGCCAGTGAAGTAGGAAGAGAATGAAGAGTATGGCATCCTGGAGATCAAGTGAAGCAGCTGTGTCCATAATGAGAGCGTGACCATCATATCAATTGCTACTGAGAGATCAATAGGATGAAGCCAGAGAATTGAGGACCTGGACTTAGTCAAGGTCATTAGTGACCTCATCTAGAGCAGTTTGGGGGATGGCAGGAGTGAAAGTCTAACTAGAATGTGCTGTGGAAGAATAGGAGGAGAGAAGAGCCTCAGGTTACTAAATTTGCACAGTGGGCTATTTAACCAATCATTCATTTTGTCAAAACTCTGCCTTAGATTTGTACACCCAAGTTCATAGCTGCATTATCCCAATAACAAAAAGGTAGAAGCAACCCAAGTGTCCATAGATGAATGAATGATAAACAAAATGCCATGTAAACATACAACGGAATATTATTCAGCCATAAAAGGACGGAAATTTTAATGCCTGCTACAACATGGATAGACCTCAAGGACATTATGTTAAGTGAAATAAGCCAGTCACAAGAAGACAAATACTGCATGATCTCACTTATGATAGGTATCTAGAGTAGACAAACTTATCGAAATAGAAAGTGAAATGGTGCTTGCCAGGGGTGGTGATAGGCAGAAATGAGGAGTTGTGTAATGGGTACAGAGTTTCAGTTTTGCAAGATGAAAAAGTCCTAGAGATTGGTTGTACAACAATGTAAATATGCTTAACACTATTGAACTGTACACTTAAAAGTGGTTAAGACAGTAAATTTTATATAATGTGTATTTTACCACAATTAAAAGTTTTTCTAAAACAGAAACAGAAATTGTTGAAGACAACCTTTCCCATCTCTATCCTTTCAGAGAGTAACCATCATCTTGAAGTTGGTGTCTATCTTTTTCATGCATGTTTTTGTGCTTTCATTACGTATGTATGTCCTCATAAATAACATAAAGCTAACAATACAGTACGCTATTTTTTAACTTACAGAAATACCAGCTGTCTATTGCACAAAGCTTTTTTGCATTTTGGTTTTTACCCAACAATATTTATGTTTTCAAACGTTATCAATGATATTAAATAAGTAATTCTATAAATAAGTGTTTCCTACTTTTTTTTCCATTACAAACAGTGTTTCAATAAATCTCTCAGTACATGGAGGGGTGGAGAATCAAGTGTGTTTTAGGTATCTTAAATGCACAATAATTCTCTTCTTCCTAAAACATACTGTTATTTCTGTTTGGAATAATACTCCACCCCTTTATTCCCTTTTGTCCACAGAGGTTATCAAACTACAGCCCACAGACCAAATCCAGCCCACCATCTCTTCTGGTAAATAAAGTTTTATTGGAACGCTGCTATGCGCATTGATTTCCACATTATTTATGGCTGCTTTCATGCTGCAATGGCAGAGCTGAGTGGTTGTGACAGAGAACATATGGCCCTGCAAAGCTGAAAATAGTTACAATCTGGCCCTTTATAGAAAAGTTTGTCAACCCTTTGTCTAGGATATGTTCAAAACTCATACTAGCCAATCTCAAGAAAAAGAGTTACTCCTCAGGGGGTAGTTTAAAATATGTCCACAAATTCTTCAACATTCTCTTTAGTAAGGTAAAGCCTAAATGTCTTCTCCTTCACTGTAGACTGGACTCAGTAACTCACTTCTAACAAATAGAATAAGGTGAAAGTGAAACGTTTGACTTCTGAGGCTTAGGCTTAAAAGCAATTATGGCTTCTTGCTCATATTCTTGGATCACTTGTTTTGGTAGATGGCAGCTGCCACGTCATGAGGATATCAAGACATCCTATGGTGAGGCCCATGTGACAGGAAACTGAGGCCTCCTGCCAAAAGCCATGTGAATGAGCCATCAAGAAAATGGATGATCCAGTCCCATTCAAGCCTTCAGATGACTGTGGCCCTGTCCAATGGCCTGACTGCAACCTCATGAGGGGCACTGGGCCAGAACTACCCAGCTAAGCAACTCCCAAATTCCTGACCTACAGAGTCTATGAGATAATAAAGGTTTGTTGTTTTAAGCCATTAAATTTGAGGTAATGTGTTATGCAGTCATATATTGCAAATACATCACAGAAAGGTCAATAGCTGACCCTCTAGACTAGTCTAATATTCCATACCCTCAAGTACGCTCTCATAGCATTGTTACTTTTCCTCCATGTCATTGAATATGGCCGCAACTTTACACTAATTTATAAAATTAATTAATCCATGTCTGTGTATATCATGGAGTGGTAAACTCCATGAGCACAGTGACTCTATGCCCATTACATGCCCAGTAATTAACACAGTGCCTGCCAACAGTAGGAGCTCAACACTGATGGATTGATTAAATGAAACAGTACAAATGACACTGTATGTATAAGCCTGGAAATCCTACAGTACTTTCAACCAAAAGGAGTCTGCTGTGAAGGATGATAATAGCTAACAGTTACTTACACGTTGCTATGTGCTAAGCACTCTTTTAAGTATTCAATAAATATTAATGTGTTCAATCCTCAAAATAACCTCCCTAGGTAGGTATTATCACCATTTTATTACCACCATTTTTCACTTGAAGAAACAGAAACAGAGAAGTTATTAACTTACTCAAGAAAACCTTACTGAACTGTACTGCAGAAATTTATCCCAGGCAGTCTGACTCCAGAGCCACTGCTCCTAATCGCCTCACTGCACTGCCCCCATTTCACCACTTGGCTTTGAGTTGATATTTGAAGTTGACACCTCCATTGGCTTCTTTCATGATAGTCACTTCCCTATTTCTCCTTTGATTCAGTCTCATTTCCCATTCTTTTCTTCAGTATTTGAAAATGAAAGAATTTTATCATAACAGCAGTTGTCTGAGACCCATGTCCATATTAGATATTAAAACTTGAAAGGCAAACATGGTTGGCACACAGAAGAAGTGGGGCAAAAACAAAAAACACAATTACTTTCAAATTTTAATAACCTTCTCAATCTTTGACCAATCAAGCGTTTATAAACAATAACCTAAAATATTTACATAATAGAATTAATAAGTCTAAATTAATAGACAGTTACACTGAACTTTGGATCCAATAACCTCCATTTCAAGACTCAATGGAATATTTAAAGATTGACCCCATACCAGGCCACAAAGGAAAACCTCAGATGGATTCCAAAAGGCAAAAGTTAATATACAGGCTACATTCTTTGTCCATACACAATAAAGCAAGAAGTTAAAAATAAAAGTTGAAAATAAAACCTCACTATTTGGAAAATAAAGCTCATAAAATCTTTAAATTCATCCTCTAGAGTGAGATCCTGTCCACTCCACTTACTAGGTGCATGACCTTGGGCAAGTTACTAGATTTTCTCTAATACTTGGTTTCCTCATGAATGTCACGGCTATCTCATCGGGTAGAGAAGTTGGGATAAATATATGGACTGACACACAGTATACAATCATCATTGAAATGTATCCTTATGACTGTTTTTGCTCTTTAATGATTAGTGTTCCTGACAGCACATTGAAGAAGGCAGTCTGGCAGAACACCTTCCCTGCCTCCTTGTTCTGTGCTCTGACACTGGCTAGCATTAATGCACTGCCACTGGGTCTAATTGAATAATTTTCATTTAGCAAAAAATCCACTATTTGCCAGGTGGGACACACAGAGAATCCCTGCCTTCACGGAGCTTATGTTCTAGTGCATGCATTCTCAACGAGGGTGATGTCATGCCTAGAGGATTTAGGGAACAGCAAGTTTCCCAGGGTTGTTGGAGTGGAAAGAATGCTGAGGTGAATGCTGAGAGATGAGATCCAAGAGGTAAGGGCTGCGGAGGGGGCAGAATGTATTAGCCCATATATAAAGATATATATAAGAATATCTTTATATTCTTATAAAGATATTCGTCTTACACAGAAGGCTTCAAATTCTAGAGAGACAGGGAAACAGTTTCCATGGAAATAGATAAATACAGTAGGAAGTTATTAGTAAATTATTTTTCAGCTGTCACAAGTAAATGGACATTTGGGAGCCTAAAACTATGCTCTCTGAATCTCTGTACATGTACATCTTTCTTTAATTTGTCTTAATGGATAATGTGCTCCTTTTGCTGAATCTGCATTAAAGATTTTTTCACAGATTCATCTTGGTCCTTTAGATGTTATGGTCCTGGAAACTATAGAAATTAATAGAATGAAATTATATTAATATTTGGCCAGTTGTGTTATGTTAGCAATGTCATAGGGAGAAACAATAAAATTTAGTTATGTAGTTCAATAATTATTGGACACCTAACACATGTTAAGCAATGCAGAGACAGCAAAGATAAATGAAACACCATCCCAGGTCTCAAGGAACTTGACTGTCCAATGGAAAAGGGAATATATTTCCTGGAATATAAGACCACAAATGTTAATTTC
Organism: Symphalangus syndactylus; assembly: GCF_028878055.3. Classification (NCBI taxonomy): domain Eukaryota; kingdom Metazoa; phylum Chordata; class Mammalia; order Primates; family Hylobatidae; genus Symphalangus; species Symphalangus syndactylus. The sequence continues at coordinate 104,723,792 of NC_072423.2, read as the reverse complement.
AACAATAATAACAGCAGCTATAACTTACACAATGATTATCATATGGAAAGCCCCATGCTTCCCATCTAGTGCCTGATTTGCTCTGCACAGCATTCCACCGCATAGGACTTACCGCCCCATGGAAAAGGTACAGCCACTCAGACTGAGAGAGTTAGGTAACATACCCAAGATTGCAAGGGTGGTAAGACCTGAGAGTACAAGCACGGTAAGTCTGATGTCTAAACTCGCTCTTTTAATTACTAACATAACACTTGGTTTATATTGCTATCTGTGGTCGCTTCATCCTCTGCAAACATCTAGTATTTTAACAGGGACCTAAATCTGACTCATGGTTTGTTTCTCAGTTCCCTGATAGAACCCCACCCATTTTGAATGACATGCTATGAGAGAGAATGCAAAATAAGCATCCAGGCCTGATGAGGGAAGAACGGCTTTGGAAAACCTCATGGAAGAGTACATGTGGGTGATTAATCTTCAACCAGCTTTGCACTCCTCTGTTGGACTCCATTTCTGAGCTAAAATACACCTCCCTGAACCTTATATGCACTGGCCTTTGCCCCTCTCATTTGGGGACATAAAGAACAAATTGGGCCAATCTCCCACTGTGACAGCTTTCTAGTCCGAAGTTTTTCTTACTAAAGAATCATTATTCTATTTTTTACATGACACAGTGTCCTGGTCACTCACCTCAGCCTATGCATCTCATCTCACCTGATCTCAGAAGCTAAGTGATATTGGGCCTGGTTAGTATTGGGGTGAGAGAGCAGCTGGAAAAACTGGGTGCTGTAGGCTTTGAATGCAGAGGCAAGAACCACAGAGTATTATTCCCATACTTTAAAACCTCACGGATTTCCCAGCTGTATTTTAAAACTGCAATGGACCAGTGGCTCCATCTTACCTTCCTTGTTACCTATTTGAACATTATATTCATCTGTAACTGTTATCCTATGCCTCTACCACCATTATCTGTTGAGAGCAGATAACCTGTTTCATTTTGCAAGCCCACTAAAAGAGAGAAATTGTGTCCCCAGGAGTGGTATGTAATGGATTATACCCAGAGCCTCATCCATATATAAGTGATTTAGACATTGGGACTTTTGAACTGATGAGATTTAGATGAGATTTTGGACTGAGTTGATGCTGCAATGGGATGAGATCTTTGGAGATTTGGGATGAGGCGAATGTATTTATTACTTTGTAGGAATGTGAATCTTTGGGAGTCAGAGGGTGAAATGTAGTGGGCAGAATAAAAAAGAAGTCCACTTTCTATTTCTAAAACTTACTAATATGTTACATTATATGGCAAAAGAGGCTTTGTATTTGTAATTAAGATTACAGACATTAAAATAGGGAGATTATCCTGGATAATCTGGGTGAGTGCAATCTAATCACATGTGCCTTTTAAAAGCTGAGAACTTTCTCTGGCTGGAGGGAGAGAGAGATGCAGCAGATGAGGATGTCAGAGAGATCCTCAGTGTGAGAAGGATTTGATGTGTCATTGCTGATTCTGAGATGTAGGGGCCACATCATGTGCAAGGACCATAGGAAGCCTCTAAGGGCTCAGGGTGGCCCCCAGCTGATGGCCAACAAGGAAATTAGGACCTTGGACCTACAAATGCAAGGAAGTGGCTTTGGCCAACCAACTAAATGACTTGAAAGCATATTCATCTCAAGAACCTTAAAAAAAAAAAAAAAAAAAAGAGCACAGCCCTGATGATACTTAATTTTGACCTTGTAGAACTGAAGAAAAAAATCCAGTTGAGTTGTGCTATACCAGGATGCTTCTGACCTGTGAGCTAATAAATCTGTGTTGTTTAAGCTGCTAAACATGTGGTAATTTGTCATGGCTGCAATAGAAAACTAATATTGAATGGCTAATCTCCTTTGCACTCCTCTGTTGGAGAGCTTTTTTTCTACATTGAGGGGAAATAAATTCCCCTGAAGCTTCCATACACTGGCCTTTGTTCTACTCATTCAAGGGCATAAAGAACGAATCAGGTTCATCTCCAATGATAATAGTATCCAAGTCCAATGCCTTTCTTACTACAGGGTCGTTTTGTTGTTGTTGGTTTTGTTTGTTTGTTTTGTTTTGTTTTTGAGACAGAGTTTCGCTCTTGTTGCCCAGGCTGGAGTGCAATGGTGTGATCTCAGCTCACTGCAACCTCTGCCCTCTGCCTCCTGGGTTCAGGTGATTCTCCTGCCTCAGCCTCCCGAGTAGCTGGGATTACAGGTGCCCGCCACCACACCTGGCTAATTTTTGTATTTTTAATAGAGAGAGGGTTTCACCACGTTGCCAGGCTGGTCACGAACTCTTGACCTCAGATGATCCGCCCACCTTGGACTCCCAAAGTGCTGGGATTACAGGCGTAAGCCACCGCACCCGGCCAGTCCTACTGTTTCTTACATGGGACGATATCAGGTGCTATTAGCAACCCCTGGGTCACTTACCTTAGTCTACTTCTATGTGTCAGGTTGAATTCCTGAGAGGCAGAGCCTGAGACAGTGACTTTCACGCAAGTGGTTTATTAAGAGAGGGCTCTTCAGGAAAGCTTTAAGGGAGGGAAAGATGCCATATAGAGAAGACAGGGAAGTTAAGCAAGGGTGTTGTATAGGAAATCTAACCTGAGCCTGGACTTGCAAGGAGCTCTAGAGAGTAAGCTATGTTGCAGTCTGTTCCCCTTGAGGCAAGGGGGCTGGGCTTCTGTACCCTCGCTCCAGTCAGCCCCTGCCTGTGGGCTCCCCCAGCACTTCTGGACAGGAAAAAGTTTGGCAATTCTAGTCATGAAAGGCACACTTCCAGGAAAGGTCACAGATATGAGCTGTTGGCAACAGCACTCACAGCCACTGCAGGATGGGTGCATCTGCCCAGCAAAAGGGTTGCTAGGGGTCTGAATTGGGCAAAATGAGCATCTGTTACAATCTATGATTCAGAGGTTGTACACAGAACTCCAGGTTTCATCTGAACCAGCATGGAGTAAATACGGTAGGACTCCATTATTTTTGTTTTAGGTAAGTGGCTTTAAAACTTATTTTAGCAGTATAAGCCTTCAAGCTTGTTTTGTCCCCAGATGAGATGCATGCACACACACGCACCCATACACTAAAATTAATTAAGCATCTACTATTTGTTAGACACTGTTATAGGTCCTGCAGACAGGAAGGAATTAAGGCGGAATGGCCGCTACCATCATGAGGCTTATTGTCTGTTAAAGACAGCAGTCAGAAATATGTAAATCAACAAGTTAAAAATTGTAAAGTATACAGGTAATAAGTGCTTTACAAACAACAGCAATAAGAAGATGCTGAGATAGAGAATGATAGGGGAGGGAATTATAGGATCCATATGAGGTCTGCCTCCCAAACATGTGGTATAAATGTCAACTTGCTAGCCCTAAAGTGTAGTACCAATTAAGACATTGTATCTTCCCCTGTTATCATCCCATTCTAACTTTAAGCTGGCAGTCAGGCAAGGTTCCCCAAAGGAGATGACACTCAAACGAAGACCTGAAGGATGAGCAGGAACCAGCACGCAAACACCTGTGGGGAACATGGTCCAGGCAGAGGGAACAGGAAGAGGAAAGAAGTGGATTTTCTCTGATTAATAGGGTGACAAGGGGAGGGAAGGGCCTGGCATCCATCCACTAAGTCCACTGCAAGGATCCCCGAGGTGTCTTCTTGGAACTCTAAGGCTCCTCTGAACACAACTTGAGGGCCACCCTTCTGGGCATCATATTTTGAGTCCCAGATTCTAAAACTAGATTGAAGAAAGCCTCTGGCTCTCCATCCAGTTGCCCTCAGGAGCCACCCAAACATCATTCCATATTCCTGGATCTTTACACATCTTCCCTCACACCCCTTTCTCTCTCGAGTACTTGGAGAAGGCGTGGGAGAGGGAGGGTCTGGCTGCTTCACAGCTCCAACCAGAGGGCCCATTTTAGAGATGCCAGCAGAGGATGGCATATGAATCAACAGCGTGTTCCCTGCACACCCCCACAGTCCAGATGGCTGCAGATCGCAGGAGCAGAGGGCGGCTCCTACGCAGACAACTTCCCTGGCTGCAGACACGTGCCACACTTTAGACCATGAGAGAACACAGTGGTGGTGGTGGTGGCTGCGGTGGTGGTGGTGACATTTTTACAGAAAAGAGCATGGTCTTTCTTTTGCTGCAGATTTTCATTTCAAACACTTGTCTGTAATGAAGCCTTGTAGTATAAAATGCTGAGGGCTCACAGAATTGGAAAGCACCATGGGAACGAGCTGGTCCAGCTTCTCTCTCCCAGCCTGAATCTTTTCACATCCCTGATAGGGGTCACTGGGCTGAAGCCTGAAAGATTTCAGATTGGGGCAGTCATGCCTCCATGATGCAGCTCTGATAGTTGGAAAGTTCTCTCCTTATAAATGTTAAGCCAAAATCTGCTCTGTCCAACTCTCCCCTCTTTGGTCCAGTTCTTCATTACACAAAATTTAATAATATCTTACTAGCCATTCATCAAGGTCTAGCCATGCACCAAGCATTGCGCTAACAACTTGCCATGAAATATTTCATTTAACCCACACCCCAAGCTTAGGAGGTAAGCACCAATCTTATCCCCAGTTTTCAGGGGGAAACCTGAGTCTTGAAGAGGATAATGGAGCAGCCTAAGACCAGACCACTGGAAAGCAAAACTGAGGTTTGGGCCTATATCTGTCATTCTCCAAAGATCAGTCGAGCTTTTGACAGCTACACAGCATAATCTCCACAGAATGAATCTATTTCTTTCTTCATAAGATGGTTCTCCAAGTATGGGAAGCCAGACCACTGCTCTCTTCTAAGGACTTTTCTTCTTTGCATGAGATACCTCCAGGTCATTCAATTGTTCTTGATAGAATGCAAGAGCTCAAATAAGAACCATCCTGGTGACTCTTCTCTGGAAAAGCTGCAGCTTCTAATTGTCCTAAAATGTGGTGTCAAGAACTGGCCATTCCACACGCAGCCTGACAACAGCAGAATCTGTTGAGTCCATCCTTCTGGGTCTACTCAAGCAGCTGAAAATCTGGTCAGAATTTGAACAGCTGTGAATGATGCTGTTCTGCATCAAACTAAGATGTTCCTGAATCAGAAATGGAGTGTCCATACGTGTGCGGGACAAGGTAAGGAGTTCTGTATCAAGGGGCTCACAATAAACAAGTCCGGGCCAATCCCCCTAGAGAATTGCCTTCTGTGAGGGTTGTTCTTGGCATCCCCCATAGAACTTTCCAACATTTGGCTTGCAGGGACCACACATGGAGCCTTTTAAGCCATTTTCCATGTATGGAATTGGAGCTTTAGGGTATCAGATGGTGAACACAACCTGCTGGCACTCTCTGCAAACCAATCCTCCACCTGCTCAAAAACCTCACCATCTAATCTCTGAAGCCAGGTCCAAGCAACTCTGGAATATTTTATGGTATTTGCCCTTATTATTTTATTAAAATTAGAGGAAAACTGAAGCAAAAGGACTGACATAAGTGACAACACATGAAAGCCCAAGGACTGAGACAGGTGGCATTAGTGAGTTTTATAGTGTTCAAAATGGTTCATCTTTAGCATGAATATGATGCCTTAGCCAGGCCTCAAATATGAGGCTAAGCAACAAAATTGTTAAGGCTGCCAGAAGGGGATCCCTAAAGGCTGTATCTAAAAAATGAAATGGAATTAGGGATGGTAGAATTTTTTTCACAACTTTGGTAACAGTGGTCCCTTCCTCCTATAAAACATGTAAGCATAATTACTGACTTTTGAACATTTTATTTGCAAACCTCTTCTTGCTCTGCCACCAACAAGCTGTGAAACCTTGGGCAGGGTCCTAGCCCTTTCTGTGGCTCACAGCCTCATCTGTAAATGGGGATGACAGCTGCAACCACCTCATTGGGTTGTGAGAATGAAGTGGTTACCAGGTGTAAAGCCAGCCAGCAGTGATGCCAGGAGAGTGTCTGGAACATAGTTCAATAAGTGTTATCTATCTGTCTATTCATTTAAGACAGGGTCTCACTCTGTTGCCCAGGCTACAGTACAGTGGTGCGATCATAGCTCACTGCAGCCTCAACCTCCCTGGGCTCAAGCGATCCCCCCACCTCAGCCTCCCAAGTAAGCTGGGACCATAGGTGCATGCCATCATGCCCTGCTAACTTTTTAAAATTTTTTTGTAGAGATGAGGTCTTGCTTAGTTGACCAGGTTGGTCTCAAATTCCTAGGTTCAAGTGATCCTCCCACCTCAGTGTCCCAAGAGGCTGGGACCACAGGTGCATGCCACCACACTCAGATAATTTTTTTTTTATTTTTGTAGAGATGGGGTCTCCTTGTGTTGCCTAGGCTGTTCTCAAGCTCCTGGGTTCAAGAGATCCTCCCACCTCGGCCTCCCAAAGTGCTGGGATTACAGGTATGAGTGACTGCACCCAGCCAAGTGTTAGCTATTTAACATTTATGTAACAGTATGACCCAAGTGAAAAGCTAACATCCTCATAACAGCCTGGAGTACAGAGCGCACCAAGATAAGTTAATGCAGGAAGAGCAGGGTGCTAGAAAAAGGGTGTGTATCCTGACAGGGAGCCAGGAATAGTCACAAAGAGAGGTTGCTCCAAGATGCCAGGCGGTCTCTTTGGCAAAATGTAACAGAGAGGCAACCTGAGCAGAAGGGCACAGGTGGAGTCCAGGCACAGGCAGAGCTGGCCAAGGGGAGGCCCTGGAAGAGACCTTGCTAGGCAGGCTGGTAGCCAGAGGTAGGTAGGCAGGCAGTGGGAAGAAAACCCAGGGGAGAACCGTGGTTCTCAGGAGGTCCAGGGAAAACATGCCAGGCCTCAGTGTTGGAGCAAGAGGTATAGAGTCCTGAGCCACGTACTACCCCTGGAGGAGGCACACTGCAAACTGTCTGAGTCTCTGACCTAGCTCCACAGCATGCAGCATACCCTCTGGCACACAGCTGAAATAATAGCACCTAATATCCACCGCCAAGTGTCCTCTCTATGCCTGAGCCAGTTTAGGTCTTCTTCATGGTCTCTCTCACACAACCTTCACTCACAACTCCATGAGATCCTGCAATCAACCTCATTTTACAGAGGAGGGGAGTAAGGTCCAGAGAGGTGAAGTGACTTGCCTAGTGCTCAGATGAAGGATAGATGAACAGATGGGCAGGTAGATGAAATAAGGTTGCAGTGTTGTCTCAAACCCAAGACAGAAAACCGTTTCCTAGAAAGATGTTGCACATCACCCTCCAATCTCATCCCCAGCCAGTTAACTACCCTGATGTTCCCCTGACTGCAATCACACTCACCCACATACACTCCCCCACCCCAGACACCAGGTTCACACCTACCCAGGAGGTCCCTTCTATTACATTCCCTTCAGTCATGAACTCAGATGAACTCAAATCTCATCTGCTGCATAGGCCACACACACACACCTGCGCACAAATGTCTCAATTCTTTCCTCCCATGCTGTACTTTGCTTTTATTTCCATTAGAACACTGATAACTATAGTCAATATTTCAGGTATTAATAGTTTCCATGTAGCAGGTACATGTTAAGTGTACATGTTCTATGTCCTTTAATCTTCACAGTTGTCCCCATTTTATAGGCAAGGAAACTGAGAAAACTAAGTGACTGGCCTAAAATAACACAGTTCAGATTCAATCTCCAGCCTTTCCTCTTAGCCATTATTACCTACATCTCTCCAACATTCTTTATGCATGAATATAGTTATGTCTCGCACAGGATCTCTGGGAGGGTTGGGAAGAATGTGGCACTCTGCTCTCCAGCATGACTCCACAGTGTCTCACCCATGGTTGACACTCCCCATTGTTTGCTATATTTACTTAACTTCTTTAAGTTCCATCCATGTTTAAAATGAGGTTAATAGTTGTAACAGGGCCTAGCACATAGTAAGCATGAGATAAATGTCTATTAAATAACTAAAATAATTCCTGGAAAATAATGTACATAATCTCATTTATATTCTATCTATTTATTTCTACTCGACAGTGTTCCAGAAGAAGTTTAAAGCAACCCTTACATCAATCCTCTGTGGGGCATATTATTATCCCCACTTAACAGCTGAGAAACTGAGGGTCAGAGAATTCATGAAATTTTACTTAAGTCACAGGGTTGGTGAGCAGCTGATGTGATTTAAACCCAGGCCTCCCTGAACACAGAGACCATTCTTTTCTATTACAAGAGACTCAGGCTGGGACCCAGGCAGGAGTGGGAATCACCATAAGATGGACTTGATGCTGTGTCACCTGTACCAGGTGAATTCTCTTCAATGAGAGGGGCAATGGGGTCTTGGAATGGAGCTAAGCCTGAAGAAGGTGACCCACTGGCCTCAGTCATGGCCCAAAGGGGAACTGAAGATCTTTAGATACTGGGATCCCAGCAGATCTTAACCAAGTCCACAAGAAACACATTGATTTGACAATGGGTGTCAGTTTTCCATAAGGTCTCCCACTAAGTAGTACCACTAAGGCCAGCGATCATCCCAATGAAAAGGGTCCCAAAAGCAGAGGAATTATTTGAGCTGCATTGTCCATAAACTACCCACCCCATTTTGACTCTCCTTTGTGTATAACTGTTTAATCAATTTACAAAACAGGTATATGGTAGATTGGCAGCCTGTATTAATGATGTTGGGAAAGAAAATTCACGAATACAGGGAAATGTTCACAATAGGTTAAATGAAAACAGTAGTTTAGAAAACAGTGTGTACTCCTTGTTTTAATAAGAAAATATAAACCGTGTGGAAAAAGTGACTGAAAGAATATATATCAAAATGTGTGGTGGCTCACGCCTGTAATCCCAGCACTTTGGGAGGCCGAGGCAGGAGGATCACTCAGGAGTTCGAGATCAGCCTGGCCAACATGGTAAAACCCCATCTCTACTGAAAATACAAAAATTAGCAGGGAGTGGTGGCACATGCATGTAATCCCAGCTATTCAGGAGACTGAGGCAAGAGAATCGTTTGGACCTAGAGGCAGAGGTTGCAGTGAGCCAAGATCATGCCACCGCACTCAAGCCTGGGTGACAGAGCGAGACTCTGTCTCAAAAAAAAAAAAAAAAAGAATCAAAATGTTACCAGAAATTAGTTGTAGGCAAGATCGTGAGTAATTTTCAAGTTTCTTTCTTGTAAATCTGTACTTTCTAAATTGCCTAAAATGAGCACGCATTAATTGCATAAGAATTTATGCATAGTTTTTTTAACTTCCAATGCATGAGCTCATTTTCATCATGACAAGAAACTGATGAGACAAGTACTATTATTATCCCATTTTGCAATGGAGAAACCTGAGGCCCAGAGAGGTTAAATCACTTGCCCAAAGTCTCAGAACCTTGTGATTGGTTTGAATCTGAAAGCCAAATCCCACAGCCCAGATGCTGGATCTCATAGGGACAGCATGAGTAAAAGCGTGGCAATAAAATAGCCAGGTTAAGGACATTTCTACGTTTATGGTCCTATTTGGTCTTTATAACTTTTTTGGTGAGTTAGACAGGGCTACCAATAAACTGGGACTAAGGGAGGTTAATTAGTTTGGGAAGATCGTCCAATAAGGTAGTCATCAGCTCTGATCAAATTATTCATTGCTTTAGTGTCTACATTTTCCATCATGCCATAAGGTCCCTAATGACAAGTAAATCATCTATTTTGTTCACTGCTATATCCCTAGCATGTGACAAATACCCAACATATAGTAGGTACTCATATAAAGATTTTCTTGAAGAGTGAAAGAATAGAACTAAAAAACAGTATGTATTGAGTTAAATAGTGCCCCCTCCTCCCACCACCACCCCACAAAAGATCTAACCATCCAGAATCCATGGATTAACTTTATTTGGGAAAAAAAAGGTATTTGCAGATATAATTAAATTAAAGATCTCGAGGTCAGGAGATCGAGACCATCCTGGCTAACACGGTGAAACCCCGTCTCTACTAAAAATACAAAAAATTAGCCAGGCGAGGTGGCAGGCGCCCGTAGTCCCAGCTACTCGGGTGGCTGAGGCAGGAGAATGGCGTGAACCTGGGGCACAGAGTCTGCAGTGAGTGGAGATCGCGCCACTGCATTCCAGCCTGGGCGACAGGGAGATTCCGTCTCAAAAAAAAAAAAAAAGAAAATTAAGGATCTCAAGATGAGATAATCCTAGATTACGTGGCAAGGCCCAATCCAATGATGTCCAATGTGCTTATAAGAGAAACGGCAAGCACCACTGTACTCTACAGCCTGGGAGACAGAGTAAGACCATCTCTTAAAAAAAAGAAAAAAAAAGGCATAAAAGATGAAAAATGGTCTACCTATATAGGGCACTTACCATGAATGGAGCTTGTAGGACTGGAAGTTGCCCTGGATCAGTGAGTGAGTGAGTGAGTGGTGAGTGAATGTGAAGGCCAAGGACATTATTGTACACTACTGTAGGCTTTATAAGCACTGTACACTTAGGCTACACTAACTTTATTTTTTAAAATAAAGTAATTGTGCTACAGCATTACAACAGCTAAGACATCACTGGGGATAGGAATTTTTCAGCTCCATTATAATCTTAGGGGACCATTGTCATATGTGGCCCACAGCTGACCAAAACCTCATTATGCAGTACATGACAGCAGGCTTGAAAAAAACATGAAATTTACCTCTAATCCCACTATGAGAGATAACTGCAGTCAACGGTGTGGCACAGACATGTTTCTAGATCTTTTCTACAAGAATGTGTGTACAGTAGTCCTCACTTATCCAAGGAGAATATATTCTAATACCTCCAATAGATACCTAAAACCACAGATAGTACCAAACCCTGTATATACTATTATATTTCCCATACATAAATACCTATGATGAAGTCGAATTTACAAATTAGACACAGTAAGAGATTAACAACAATAACCAATAATAAAATAGAATAATTATAACAACATGCCAACATCACTGCCCTTGGGCTTTGGAGCCATTATTAAGTAAATAAGGGTTCCTGGAACACAAGCACTATGATACCATGACAACTGATCTGATCACCAAGATGGCTGGCTACAAGTGACTAATAGGAAGGTGGCATAGACAGCAGGGAGACCCTGGACAAAGGGAAGATTCATGTCTTAGGTGGGACAAAGCAGGACAGCATGAGATTTCGTCATGCTACTCAGAATGGCATGCAATTTAAAACTTATGAATTGTTTATTTCTGGAATTTTCCATTTAATATTTTCTGACCAATGATGACTGTGAATAACTGAAAAAAAATGCAAAGAAAAATCGTGTGAATAAGGGGGAACTACTATATATATGTATGTTTAGGGATGTGTTTGTGTGTGTGTGCACGTGTGTGTGTGTGTGTGTGTTCTCTTCAATTAAAAAAGGACAATACTGGCCAGGTGCAGTGGCTCATGCCTGTAATCCCAGCACTTTGGGAAGTCGAGGTGGGAGGATTGCTTGAGTCCAGGAGTTCAAGACCAGCCTGGGCAACATAGGAAATCTTGTCTCTACAAAAAATACAAAAATTATCTGGGCATGGTGGTGTACCTGTAGTCCCAGCTACTGGGGACTCTGAGGCAGGAAGATCACTTAAACCTGAGGGGTCAAGGCTTCAGTGAGCCGAGATTGTGCTACTGCACCCCAGCCTGGGTGACAGAGCAAGACTCTGTCTCTAAAATAAGGAAAAAAAAAAAAAGGTCAATACCATACATGCGGTGAGGAAGTCTACTGTCTGCACTTAACATTGAATCCTAATAACCTGATCCTTTGTATAAACCTGACCATCAGGACAGCAGGGGACAAAGGAGGCCAGGGGAGCAGTAGGAGTGGCCCATCACAGCACAGAGTATTGTGTCACTGCATTGTTTAGAAACACCAAAGCACGAGGAGAGTACATGCACACTGATTTTTAGTCAGCTAAAAATTACTGTTCTAGGTCTTCCACAGACAATCCACACTACTATTGCTGCTCCCAGGAGGGCTGCATCCACTACCTCCCCTTGGCAAGCTGCTACACCAGGGAAGATGGTGGCTTGGGTGGGGCAGGGGATGGGCATGCTTCGCCAGAAGGCAACACGACAGAAGGTACACACCATGTGCTCATTAGACAAAGTAAGAAAACCATCCCACACTCCCTCCTCACAGAGATCTTGATTAAACATATGAGATAATGTCCACTATATCTTTTGTGATCTTGAGAGCAAAAGCACGAGAATAGGTAAATTTAAGTATATTAAAAATACAGCCCATTTTCCATCAAGTCCAGGCAACGGTATCCACAGTCAGTCAGCTCCCCTCTAAACTCGCTGCTGAGTCACAGGACAGATGACGTTCTTGCTTTTTTTTTTTTTTTTTTTTTTAACATATCAAAGACCAACACTTCTTGAGATGAGTTATTGAGAAGATATAAGGGAAACTGAATAAACTGCTCTAAAAACCATCAACCTGTCCACAAAGACACGAATAGGGTTTAGCTTCTAACAGCTACAGTGGTATAATTTTCCTGTTAGCCATTTCCCTTGAAATAATAATTGAACTGGCAAGTGCATTCCTCATAAACACTTTCATCATCTGTGGCTTGACGAGGCCTAGCTACTGAGCCACAGATAAACGTTTCTTCAAGATAGTAAATCATGAGCCATATGTTAGAAATTACCCTTCGCCCCTATAAATGGGACTATACCCCGCTTTGTCCTTTCCAGAACAGTGGAAGGGATTTTTGGCAGCCAGACTCACATTAGAATCCCTGGGAATAACACTGCTAATCCCCAGCATGACACTCTGAAGCCTTCAGAGTCATATTTCACAATAGTATTCTCACAGTGTCGGCAGAGTCCGTGTTTATAAAAACAGATTCAAAACAATTAAAAAAACATAACTGGAAACTGAGCTCCAGCCATGTCAGGTGGGAAAAAAGCTCTTGGTATTGGCTTTGCACATGCCTGAGATACAGGCATCATCCTAAGAAATAGCAAAATGTCATGATGGAAAGCCCTGGCTCTGCAGCGCCAGTGGCCTGAATTCAAAACCTGGCTCCTCTCATTTCTAGGTGTGTGGCCTCGGGCAAGTAACTTGGCCTCAGGCAAGTAACTTAACCTCTCTGTGTCTCAGCTTCAGTATCTGTAAAATGGGAATGGTGATAATGCTTGCTTCACAGGGATATAAGAGTTAAATGTGACAATACAAATGCTTCTAAACTTCCTGATCACAGCTTTCTGAAACTACTTTAGAATAGGCCTACCATAGCAAACACTTAAGGGACAAGTTGAGTCAAGGGTCTTATAGGCCAAGCCTGGAAGTGGAATATTCACTTTTGTTCATATTCCATTAGCCAGAATTTAGTCACATGACCACACATGCAACGGTATCTAGGAAATGTAGTCCAGTTGTGTACACAGTGAAGAAGAGGGGAACAAAATAATGGTAGCAATAGCAGTCTGTACAACACATATCTAATACAAACTAAAGTTTCATGAAACAACTCCTCCACTTACTATACATGAGAAAGGTTGATATTTCTGTTTTACTCCATTCTATTCCATATTATCTATTTCATTTAAAACACATTGGTCTTCACACAATAGGCTGATTTTCACAATCCACTGATATTTCACAATTCACCATTTCCTCAACAAGTGCTTGCTGTTGTCGTTGGCAAAGGTAGTGGCAGTGAGCAAAAGGATAAACTAGATACTTCCAAATTTTTCCAAAAATTCTTAGTGTTTGGGTTCACAAGACTTTACAGTGATGACATACTCTAGTTTTGACTTCAAGTGTTAGGAGTCAGAAATATGCATCTAGAAACACTGATCAATTCCTGGAACCTAGGCTGCCTGTGGAACATGTAATTAACTATAATCATACATTGTAGGAACTAAGAGGAATAAACATTCACACACACACATGTGCACGCGTACAAATGGATGATGACCAACAAAAAGAGGCCGGAGGAGACATAAAGGAGAAGGAGCCAAGGCAAGAAAAAGGGAAATTTGTCCATTCTGGACATGTAACACTGGCACAGAGCCCAGAACTGAGGAAGCACCAGGTACTGCTTTCTCAATGAATGAACCAGTGATGCATCAGGTCTTGCTCTTCAGCTCCTTGCCCTAGAAATTCCTCACAACCTGTGCATAAGTTAGTGCAATGTTCTTCCCTGGCCTTCTTAGTGGGCTAAGGAATTTGACCTTGCTTTGAATAGTCACAGAGCCAGTGTAAGGGTTTAAGACGGGTAGGACATGATCAAATGCACATTTCAGATGGATACCTAGGGTTGTACTGTGGCTGGCCTGACCTGAAGCAGGGAGGCCAGGGAGGAGGTCAGAGGAGACTGTGGCCTGAGCTATGGCAGATGATAGGTAGAGAAAGAAGGGCTCTGAATCAGAGAATACACAGATGTCCAAACTGATAGGTGTGGGTGACTGACTTGGAGATAGGATGCTCAGACTTCTGACTTGGGACAACTGAGTACATGAAAGTGCTATTTGTTGAGATAAAAAAAAAAAAGAGAAAAAGAGAATCTGATGAATCCAATTTTTGTACAAGTTGTTTCTTAGGCCTCTGACTTTCAGTCAAAATATGCCCAGTTGGCAGTGGGAGCATGGACTGGAGGTAAGGAAAGAGTGCTGTGTAGACTCGGGTTGAGAATTATCATCAAATGAATGATGGTTAAAGAGGATCACCCTGGGACTGGGTCCAGACTATACAAGATCACAGGCCACCACAACAACTCCCAACCTTGGGGCCGCCAGCCCACTGTACCACAGAAGTGGTGAATAGGAATGAGCTTAGATGCTCACCAGACATAAGAGGAAACCACCTAATGCCTAGGTGACCCTGGATTATGGCTCAGTTTCTTTATTCATTCAACAGGTATTTATTAAGCATCTATTACATGACAGGCACTGTGCCAAGGACTAAAGAAACCATGGTAAACAAGAAAGATATGGTACCTATGCATGATCTGTTGGGTAAGGCAGCTGAAAACAAGGAAGCAAATTTTAACACCCAAATTGTTGGGAAATGCTATGAAGGAAACAAACAGGGTGTTGAGGCCAAGAATGCTGGGGAAGAGGAAGGATCTACTGAGAACAGAAGATTAGAGAAGCCTTCTCTTAACAGGTGACGTTTAAATGGAGACCTCAAGGGTGAAAAAGAACCCAAAGGGGAATGGTAAGCAGAGTGAACTGGATTCTAGACAAAGGCAAAGGAAAGAGATTGGATGTTTGAAAAACTGACAGGTAAGTGTTCTGGAGCTGAGAAAACAAACAGAGTGGTAATTAAGGGTTAGATCATGAGAACGAGTTTGATTTTAACTCTAAAGGACATTGAATATGTTCAAGCAGAAGAATAACACGATACGCCACACACATTTTTTCCCCTAGAGACAGGGTGTTGTTCTGTCACCCAGGCTGGAGTGGAGGGGCATGGTCATAGCTCACTGCAGCCTCAAACTCCTGGGCTCAAGAGATCCTCCCACCTAAGTCTCCCAGGAAGCTAGAACTACAGATGCATACCACCATACCTGACTAATTCTTTAATTTTTTTGTAAAGTCAGGGTCTCACTATGTTGCCCAGGCTGCTCTGGAACCCCTGGGCTCAAGCAATCCTCCCGTCTTGGCCGCCCAAAGCACTGGGATTACAGATGTGAGCCACTATGCCTGGCCAGCCATACACTTTTTAAGAGCACCACTCTGGCTGCCATGTGGAGAATGAATGAAGGAGAAACTGTGGACTCAGGACACCAGATAAGAAGGGAATGATGATGGTGATCTATACAAGAGGATAAGTAGGGGTGATGCAGAGGAGTCAAATGGCTTTGAAATGTAATTAGAGGTATAGTCTTTAGGACATGGTTATAAGTAGGATTCTGTGGGTATAAGGAATAATCAAAGATGATTTCTAAGTTTCCAGCTTCAGCAACTGAATGGATTGAATACCTATCTCTCAAGAGTTAGGGTTACTGTGAGGAATACAGACTATAATGTTTATACATCACCCAGCACCAGGGCCAGCACATTAGGTGAGTGGCTATAAACAGGAGGCTTCCTCACCATTACTGCATTACTCTTCCCCCATGAAACCCTCACACAGAGCAAGTTTAATGACTTTTCTGTCCTCATTTTTCACTCACCTCCATCACACAGAATCCAGGACTGTTCTCTTCAGTTTTTTCCCACACAGTTTGCCTACTCAAATACTCAGGGAAAAAAAAAAAAAACCTACCTAGTATCTTTTTACTAACAAAAATATCTTTCCTCCCAGCTCTAACAAGCTACTCAGATTAATCAGTTCCTCCCACCAGGGCCACCCTCACCCAACTGTGAATCAGAAAGTGTTCCTATCCTCATGTCTAAAACTCCAAGTGGCTGTTGGCCAAAGACATGAGTCTAGAAATGCCCCCAAGCAAAATTCATATCCGAGAGCCTAGAAGTTATTTCCAATAATATTCCTCACATTAACACCATGTGTCTTTTAGTAACTGAGTCAACTTTCTGCTGCTTAGGCTGAGGCAACTTGAGGAGAATACTCCATAGATATAAAAGGGGGAATTGCAAAGACTTCAAGGATTACACAAAAGAAGGAAGCAGTCTGTGGTTGTTGGAACCACGTTGCACCAACTCAGGAGCTGAAATCCCCAGCTATCCATTAAAAGAAATTATGTCGGTAGCTTGAAATGGGCCATGGTGGGAGTAATTATGCCAGAGAAATCTGCAAATACTACAAATCAGGAATTTCATTCCCCATCCATTATGAGAGCCATTTAAACATATACCAGCACATCATGGGAAGCAACTTTTGTTTTTAAGCTACCATTTAATGGGCAATTACTACGTGCCAGGCACTGTGCACATAGTACCTTACTGTGCACATGTGTACCTTACTCATGTGACCTCCCTCTGCTCAGCAACCCCCAGTTTGCTGACCTTGTCAGAGTTCTTGGTACTCATCTTGCTGTCTCATCCCACCTCATCTAAACTTTCTTCAGTCCTTCTGCCTGGTTTTCCCTTCTCTCCCCATCCTATCTTCACTACCATCTCCCTAACATCTGACACAGCTCCCCTTAGGAAGCCTTTGCTGAATTACTCAAGAATTAAATCCAGCAAACTATCTAGCATGTACCAAGCAAACAGAATTATTGCTTCCTCTGTATCCCTTCTGTGTCATGTACAGACTTGTCTCATGGACACTAATTACTTGAATTATATGAAAATGCTCATTTAGTTTTACTTATAAAACATAGGATGGAGTCCTTTTGGGGTCAGTTCACTCTTCTCAGAAGAACTGTATGGAAACCAAAACTTTATTCCAAGGAGTGTGAAAAGTCAGCATGGCCCAAGCCCTTTTTCCTGAATTGTCTTTTCCTTTCTAAGGAACTAGGAATAGAATTAGTAAAACAGACCTTGAAGCAATTCTAAGAATCTCATTAAAATACATGTCTAGCAAAGAATTCATTCCCAACACTCAATAATCCTCTGTTTATACATATGCAGCCCAGCCACCAGGGAAGGACTGATCAAAGCCATTTGCTTCAGTGGGTACAACAGGCTACACCCTCAGTAGAAACCCAAATTGTTAGGCAAGTTCTTTTTAAAAACACAAGACAATATATAACTATCAGACACATAAATGTTGCTATCAGCAAAGAATAAAAGGTTAAGAATATGCTCTTATTCATAATAAATTAGTTCCCATGGAACAATTTCTTCTTTACAACACTAGGAGTGCAACATCTTACTATGTTTCCAGTGAATTCTTCTTTCCTTCTGGAAGCCTGTTTTCTGGATCATTTTCAGAAAGGATGCTTTATTAACATGCTTAGCTACATGAGAAGCAATTGCTGCCATTAACTCAGACTCAAATTGCAAAAACGTAACTTCTTCCAATTCCTGAATCAAAATAGTCATCAGGCTGTTGGTCTGGCCATCTTTGTATTCCACCATTAGACAGAATACCGCAGGCCATCTGAGCACAGCACAAGGTTTTGGCTTGCTGCAACATCCAAAGTCTGCAGTCACTTTCCCTAGTAACCCCTAATAACCCCAAGAACATCCACAGGTAAAAACCCCATTTGGGTTTTGAAAGCCTCAAATTACCTTATCCATGAATTGCAGTGCATTTTAGCAGGGCATAAAAAATTATTCATGTTGAGGATAAAAACTAGTTTCTCTTAATTATCCAAAACACATTAAACACGTTTATAAATAGCCATAAAGGTAAATTAAAATTCCAAAATTTGATTATAATGATTTTGCATTTATAGAGTCTCTAGGAACATCCTAACTCATATGCAAGAACTCAAATGCAACTGCACTGCAATCTAGAGAAAAGAGAGTTTGCAACCATAACAGGGTATTCTGAGCATCTCTAAACTCAAGCTTTTTTTTTTGCTTATTTATAGATGTATTTATATGTGGCTTTATAAATGACCAAAAAATTATATATATTTAAGGTATACAACATAATGTTTTAATATAGATATACATTGTGAAATGATTATCACAAGGAAATCCTGTCATTTGCAAAAACATACATAAACCTAGAAGTGAAATTAGCCAGATATATATGATACGTATGGAACCTAAAGAAGTTAAACTCATAAAAACAGACAGTAAAAGGGGACAAATTTTCAGTCATAAGATGAATAAGTTCTAGAGATCTATTGTACAGCATAGTGACTACAGTTAATGATAATTACATACATGAAATTTGCTAAGAGGTAGATCTTAAGTGTTCTAACCACAAAAAAAGGCAGGTAACTATGAGGTGATGAATATGGTAAGCTCAAGCTCTTAAGAAAACAAGCCTTTGCTATTAACTTCTTTAGAATAAATAAAATGCATTCCACAACCACTGACATTGAAATCACACATGTCTTAGGTCTAAAGAATCATGGGCCTTCAAGCTAAGAAAGCTCTTGGGTAAAAGATAAGTTGGTATTGTACCTGGGCTCATATTTCCTGAAAGACAGTATAGAAGTTTCTTTGTGCAGCTGAAACATAAACCTCTTAAGGAAACATTTCTGTCCATTACCAGCTTATCAGAGACCATCAAGAATGGGATCACCCAGTATCTCCTTCTTGATTTGATTAAACTATCATTAAGTGCCTGAGAGATGGACAGTGGCCTGACAGCCTCTGACCTTAAAGTAACTCTAAGAGCTATTTGTAGAAGCTGAAGGAGCCCGGATTTTTCTGTCCACTTTTGTAGTTCATGACCTTTGGCTTAAAAGGGGTACAATTAGGTCTTACTCATGCTGATTAAGGCAAAAATGAAGAATCATTTCTGACTTGAGAAAACCCCAATTATTAAGTTATAGTATACTCTCTAATTGTCTATAATTTTACAACAATTTCATTAAAATCTGCATCAAACATTTTCTACATGACTTAATAAATAAAATACCAATTAAAATGTTCCAGGTATGAGGAAAAGGCACATTCCCCTATCTAAATTGTGTTTATGACATGTCAGGGATTGAGTATCCCCTGAATCATCCCAATTATTTTGGGACTATTCTCCAGAAAAGAAGCATATTAAAAACAAAATATACAAAGGTCAAATTGAAACCTTGGAAATAGGAATGATGATACTATTTACAGTGGACGTGGGAGGACCATATGAGTGGAGGAAGGTACTTGATAAGCGCTGACTGAGTGATATCTCAAAATAAGATCATAGATTAATCTAAAGAACCACCTTGTGCAGAGGACCTGACAAGAGATGTCTTTCATTGCTTTAGGAAAAAACTAACAGGCTGGGTGTGGTGGCTCACGCCTGTAATCCCAGCACTTTGGGAGGCTGAGGCAGGTGAATCATGAGGTCAGGAGTTCAAGACAAGCCTGGCCAAGATGGTGAAACCCCATCTCTACTAAAAATATACACACAAAAAAACAGTTAGCCGGGCATGGTGGCGGTCACCTGTAATCCCAGCTACTCAAGAGACTGAGGCAGAGAATTGCTTGAACCCAGGAGGCAGAGGCTACAGTGAGCCAAGATCGCACCACTGCACTCCAGCCTGGGCGACAGAAAGAGACTCTGTCTCAAAACAGAAAGGAAAACACTTACAATACAACTTTGAGTGCATCAGGTTGCTCTAAATGCCATGAGGACAGGGGTTGTTTGTCTTGCTCACAACAGAGTACTCTCATCTCCCAACATGGTGCGTGGTACACAGTAGGTATTCAAAAAATAGTTGTGGGCTGGATGCATGATTTAATTTTACTTTTGCTCTGCTAACTATGTAAAGTCTCACTTTTATTAAGAGACATGCAAACATTTGTAATTAGTTCTCCTAAAGTTTTTAATGTGACACAAACATTTAATTAGATGCATTTATTTCATTTTATTTTATTTTATTTTATTCTATTTTATTTTATTTTTTGAGACAGCATCTCACTCTGTCGCCAGGCTGGAGTGCAGTGATGTGATCTTGGCTCACTGCAACTCTGCCTCTTGGGGTCAAGTGATTCTCCTACCTCAGCCTCCTGAGTAGCTGGGATTACAGTCGTGTACCACCATGCCCAGCTACTTTTTGTATGTTTAGTAGAGACGGGGTTTCACCACATTGGCCAGGATGGTCTCGATCTCTTGACCTCGTGATCCATCTGCCTCAGCCTCCCAAAGTGCTGGAATTACAGGTGTGAGCCACCACACCCGGCCTAGATGCATATTTTGAAAACACTGGAATATCTTCACAGTTACATCAATAAGATACAAGATTGTCCCCAAAAATGCCACTTATACTCAGCAAAAAAGTTTTTTTTTTAACCATGGGACGTGTGTGTGTGTGTGTGTGTGTGTGTGTGTATGTCTGTCTGTCTCATTATAAAGCCACACACTAGATTTAAGTTGTCTTTGAACTCTTTCTCTTCAAAAGTACTTTCACATAAACTCTTTTAACACTCCATAAAACTCTGCCTTTTCCTAATGTAACTGCTTGCCTCATGTAGAATCTCAACTTCTTTGGACAAAAAGCAGACCCAGTCCTTACTATCTGCCACCCAGGCATCGACATCTCCTTCACTGAAGAAATTAGCAAGGAATATGATAACCAGGTTTCATCTGATTTTCTCTTTCAGGCCACGGACAACTAAATGCTTGATCAGAGCAAGTAGGACCCTGTGTTCCATAATCATGTGTGACGATACGTAAAATTGCTATGGAAATTTTCCTCATTATGCCCGTCTGCAAATGTTTGTCCCCAAGTCCAGGGTGCTCTCTTAGAAAGAGGAGTATCTTTTTACAGTTTGGGTCACTGGAGTGCATTGCATTCTGAGCAGGACCCCAATTACTCTAGCATCTGATTAATGTCTGTCCAAACTCTTGCCCCATAACAAGACCCTCTGTAACTCAGCTAACCACCTAACAACCCACATCATTAGGGCCTATTATCTTTTATAATGTTGATTCTTGGTATCCAAGGGCTGTGGTTCAGACAAACTATTTAAAGGCATTAAAATAACAACCGTCTTGCCAGCTGTGGGCATGGCCACCAAAACTACCACCAGGTCACAAAACCAGATGCAACAGATGCTAGGAAGAAGACTAAAAGGCAGAGGGAACACCCACTTAAGAAAACAAATCCACTTGTGTCCTGCAGGAGAGCACTGGGCAGCAAATCCCAAGGTCTAGAGAATCAATAGCTGGTAAGAGAGATGGTAGCACTCCACATCCTTTGCCTAACCCTGCTGAATGGCTCTCTGAAATTTTATCTCCTTTCTTGCCAAACTTAATCTTGAACAAGGCTTAAAATTATTAAATCTCAGACAAATTTTATCTCCTTTCTTCTGGCCATAAGACTCAACACTACAAAAATCATATATGGGGTTTCTGATAGCAACTGTTACTCACTGTTGTCCTTTCAAGTTAACCTGTGACTGTAAGTTCATGATGGAATAGGTATCATTGTTGAGCCCTCTCTACTTAGGCATGGTTAAGAATTTTGCCTGTCCTTATAAAACTAACTTCTGTTTTACAAATGAGAATGGGGTCAGGGAATATTTAGTAACTTTCTCAAAATCATACAGCCAGAAACACACACACACACACACACACTCACATACACACCAAGCCAGGGTTTGAACCCAGGTCTCTCTGACACCAGGATTCTTATCCATGCCTCCAAAGCTTTTGGGTCTTAGAATTTATTCCAGACATTTTCATTCAGTAGTTCCCAATTTTCCAAGGATGAAGACACCTTTCCAAACGACAAAACAACATTTCATAAGTCAACATATGAAAAGCTCAGCATAGAATCTGACACATACTGAACACCCAAGAAATGTTAGGTGAGTTGTCACCATAGCATTGTTACAAGGGACCACAGGATAGCAATTGTACTTTCAGGATGCATCGAAAACTACGCTTATGAAATAATTAATTTTTATCCATTATAAGAGTTACATTCATTTGAGACAAAAAGAGTACTCTGTGTGTGTAAATATATGTATGAGAGTACCATGTGTGATTTGCTGAATACAAAAAATACTTGTAGCACATATGAATATGCAGACCTTATAAAACATACACACATCCCAGATTAGGAACTCCTCTTGAGGTCCCAACTTTTCACTGAGTGGTATTCCAGGACATTCCCTTAGCTGTCCCCTTCCTTCCATTTGTGAACAGTGTATCCATAGGATGCTGCACCACCAAAGACACACGTTATGCATATCTTTACTTAATTTCACCACTTTTTTAACATATTTAAGTACTTGCCTAGGCAGAAGTTTAAATAGATGCAACAGAGCTACCTATATAAATCAGCCCCTCACTGGAATATATAATTTCTCCCATAAGCCAATAATAATTCAATTAAATAATTATCAGAGCTGGATGGAGATGAGCAAAATGAAGAGTGACTTTAAGGAGAGAGGTAAAGCATTTAGAATACGAGAAACATGGAGATAGGAAGATTATCATTAGTTGCTGCTCTCACTATTATTTTAGAGACTCTAATATATTTGCTGTGGGCATCTTTATGATAATATTATGTCTATTTCAATTCAAACCTAGGGATTATTTTTAATAACATTTTCCCTAATTATAAAAGTAACATGATATTTTAAATTAAAAAAACACACAATAGTTTAGGGCAAAAAGTAATCACAACGCCCTTACCCATACATTATAGAGCTATTAACATTTTCATGTACTTTCACTTAGTCTCTTACCCATATATTTACTTATTTGTCCAACTATTTATATATCCTTATATTTCTGTGCTTACTAAAACTGGTATCATATGATATATAAAGCTTAGTTCTGCCTCTTTCATTTAGCATCATATATTGAGATATTTCCCATTAACTATTCCTCAAAAACATAAGTAATGGCATTAAAATATTCCATCACACAGGCTTAAAGATAATTATCATTGTGATCCTTTACTATCATTTAGAAACATGAACATGGCAGAAGGGAACTTTTCTCAAGAAGATAAAAATCTTTTAAAAGTAACTTTTATGGTGTTAAATCTAACTTGGTAAACAGTAAACAAAAGGATACATGCGACCTCTTCACCATGAGATTAAGGACCATATTTGCCTTATCTACCATATCTTCAAGGTCTAGGAGAGTCCCTGGTACAATGAATATTTATTTAAAGAGAGGAAAATACATATGGCTAGGCATTGAAGTTTGAAGGTTATACTTAGAGAACTGCATACATTGGGAGTCTAGAAAACTTCTCAATTCCCCAATCACTATAAGCTGCCACTAGATGAAATGGTGATCAGGAAGAAAAGACAGTAAAACATTATCTTTTCCTGTCTCATAGATGGCATTTGTGTTAAGTGTAAACTGCTTCCATTTTGCAGCATGCAAACTAGCTGGCAGCACAGCAAAGTCGACTGTAGTAATTTGATCCCCAAAATGCATGAAGAATTTATCTGATCCAGACAATGTGGGAATAAACTGACGCATCTTCAACCAGATTTTCCAATCATTCTTCCTGGGACATAAGCTTGGGCAGGGTAGAATTTCCATGATTCATCCTATCAAATCATAAAGATGTCACAGGGCTGCCACCAATGGACCATTAACTGTTGCCAGGAATATTACATTCATTCCTTCTGACTAAAAAGATGGCAATTCTAACATTCATAGAGAGATTTTCAGCATTTATTTAAAAATAAGCTTTTTGCTCTCAATTTAGACAAAGTTCATTCTAGCTTTCTCTTGCTTTGTTTACAGTTAAGTTCTGCTTTAGTCAACAGGTTAGGAATTTGGGATACCTGCCTGTTTTATTTATACTTGTCTCAAATTGTAGTTTTAATGCAGTGCTTTGTCCTATCTTATTAATTTACAGATTTAACAGCAAACACAAGGCCAAGATATTAGAAATCCCCAGTGTTCAGAGCAGCCAACAATAAGCAGCAATACCTGAAGAAGGGGGACATGTGTGCTGCTCTTCACACTGAAGAACTTTCTTGTCCTTGGGCCGTGTCCAGGGCTGCTAACTTCTCAGAAGTTAACTCAGGGGCAAAAGACATTTTGGTGCCTCATTAGACACAGGCAAAGGCCAGACCGTAAACTCTCCAGCAGGAAAGAAAGTGCCTGGCTAGCGGTGCTGGGGTTGGGAGGTGCTCTATAGTAAAGGGGGGCATCTATGAGATAAAGCAAGAAATGTCACAACTAGGCCAGGGGAAAATTCCGGCTGAGAAGCTGTAGAATGGTCACAGCCTCAGGCACCAACTCCCTTAGGAACTCAGGCCCAGAAAATGAGAAATGAGGGGCCTGGTGACTAAGCTGAGCCCCAGAGTCCATTTCACCCTCCATCTAGTTTCTACAGTACAGACATAGTCAAATCTGATCACTCCCCTCCTCTGCTGAACCCCTTCAAAGGCTCCTCAGCACCCACTGGATCAAGTCCAAGCATCTCAAGGCAGCACTTGAGGCCTTTTTGCCACTCTGCCCAGCCTCCTTTCACACCACCCCCCTCCTTTTCTCACTAGTTTCAGATCACCACTGATTTCAGTGCCAGTGCATGAAAGTGTCATTCACACCCTTCCTTGTCTTGAATCTGCACCCCTGCTCCACCTCCCATCTATTTGCTCCTCCTCCCTCTATCTGGCCTGCTTCCTGACTCTATTCAGGTCTTCAAGATGCCTTGCTTGACCTCCCAGACTAGGCTGCCCTCTCCTAATATACACCACACCTCTCCTTGGTCACAGTCCTTATTCTGGAAATTTCCTTTGAGGTGTCAGCCAGGCCAGAGGGAACAGGCAGGTCGGGACATTCCTTTAGCTGTTCCCTTTTAGACTGTAGGCTCCATGAGGGTGTAGACCATTTTTGTCAATTTATTGCTTTATTTCCAATGCCCAGCACACTGAGGCACTTAGCCAGTGCTAAGGAAATATTCACTAAATAAGTGGACCCGTAAACTGTTTTGTTCCTCATTCAAAGGGATTCAGAAGGAAGAGCACTGGGTCTTGCCCAAAGTCCTCTCACAGATAGGTAAAACAAGGGTCTGTCTGGGGACCCAGGCCCACCTTGGCGGCTGACTCGTAATTACAGAGAATAGTGTCAGTAAGCGCAAATAGCATCCTCCTCATTTTTAACCTATAGACAAGCAGCAGTTCCAGGCTTCAGAAAATTCTCAAGTGAGTTGACCATGAAAAATACAACTGGAATTTTCATAAAGTCACGGCATTCAGTCCCTTCAGGCAGAGGAGCATTGCTTTGTGGAGTTGAGAAAACCACATTTCCCCTCTTACTTCGCCCTTGACAACACACTATAGTATAAAAATATATACTTTACACACAAACAAACCCCAAGCAGAAACCTTTAAAGTACTTTTATGATTAGCAGACATTTTCCCAATATCATCAGTGGGAGATATGTAAACATATATTGTAGTAAATTAAATTGCAAGTAAAACTCCTGATCTCATTTCTTCCTCCTAATTAACTGACAATAGTTCTCTTTTGTGCAAGGGCGAACCACCTGGGGGCTGATAAATCAGACATAAAGAAGAGAACTTGGCAAGGGATTCTAGTCAGTTGCTATGGAGATATGCATTTGTGTTTCCTTTAATAAAAATTATTATCCACGGGAAAAACAATTTGTTGAGCCCATCTAATTGAAAAGAAGGGAACAGGCCAAAAATGGCAGAGTTTAATATTTATGACTCAAAATCTGCTTTTAAGCCTGGAGAATGCATATATAATAGGGATAAACTATTTTCACATAATTTAATTATTGTCTGATGACATATTCTTGAGGGAATCCATATAGGTGTGCTTTGTACTAAATACTACATTTTATGCTATAAAATGAATAATGCATCCACACTGTAGGTGTGGGCTTTTACTTTGTGCTTAAGTTACACTATCAGGCATTCCTTAGGAAATTCCACAACTGAAGACTCAAAATTGAATTAAGCTAAGTAAACTGTCAAAGCCAAAAAACTCCATTAAATGCAGAAATCTTGGATAAACTGCTGGGCCTTTTCAGTAAGTGTTATTTTGTTTATGTCTCATCTTTCAGATCTGCATGTTATAAAAACTGTAACATAAACATAAAATTATTTGACCAACTTTAGTCATCCCTGATATTCAATTAACATTTAATAGAAGGCACCCTGTATCTACATTTGAACATCTACAATATGACAAGAAAGTTACATATACTGACACTTTTAATCTTCACAGCAACCCTACAAATTAGAAGTTCCTAGCTCCATTTTACAGAAGCTGAAACAAAGAAACAAAAAGCTTAACCTATACTTTCTGAACAGGGGTGATATCACCACCAAGGGGGCAAAAGTTGGTTCTTAGGGGATGCAAACACCATAGATATTACAATAGTTGCTAGACTTCCGAAGCTAAACCCTATTCCATAAAATTTATCTCATTAGGTAGAACTTAAATTTAATATAATTTTTCAGCCAGAGCAATCATACAAGAGAAAGAAATAAAGGGCATCCAAATTGGTAAAGAAGTCAAACTGTCGCTGTTTGCTGATACATAACTGTATACCTAGAAAACCCTAAAGACTCATCCAAAAAGCTCCTAGAACTAGTAAATGAATTCAATAAAGTTTCAGGATACAAAATCAATGTACACAAATCAGGTGCCCTGCTATACACCAACAGCAACCAAGCTGAGAATCAAATCAAGAACTCAAACCCTTATAAAATAGCTGTGAACAATTAAAACAAAATACTTAGGAATATACTTAAGCAAGGAGATGAAAGACCTCTACAAGGAAAACTACAAAACACTGCTGACAGAAATTATAGACAGCGCAAACAAATGGAAACATATCCCATGCTTATGGATGGGTAGAGTCAATATCATGATTGATTCTACACAATAGCAATCTACAAATTCAATGCAATTCCCATCAAAACACCACCATCATTCTTCACAGAACTAGAAAAAAAATCCTAAAATTCATGTGGAACCAAAAAGGAACCCACATAGCCAAAGCAAGACTAAGCAAAAAGAATAAATCTGGAGGCATTACATAACCTGACTTCAAACTATTCTATAAGGCCATAGTCACCAAAACAGCATGGTACTGGTATAAAAACAGGCATATAGACCAATGGAACGGAATAGAGAACCCAGAAATTAAGCCAAATACTTACAGCTAACGGATCTTTGACAAACCAACAAAAACATAAAGTGGGGAAAGAACACCCTATTCAACAAATGTTGCTGGGATATTTGGCAAGTCACACGTAGAAGAATGAAACTGGATCCTCAGCTCTCACCTTATACAAAAATCAACTCAAGATGGATCAAAGACTTAAATGTGAAACCATAAACATTCTAGAAGATAACATTGGAAAAACCTTTCTAGACATTGGCTTAGGCAAAGACTTCATGATCAAGAACCCAAAAGCAAACTCAACAAAAACAAAGATAAATAGATGGGACTTAATTAAACTAAAAAGCTTCTGTACAACAAAAGTAATAAAGTAAACAGAGAACAGAGTAAACAGAAAACTGACAGAGTAGGAGAAAAAGTTTCAAAATCTATACATCTGACAAAGGACTAATGTTAAGAATCTACAAGGAACTCAGACAAATCAGCAGGAAAAAACATAATCCCATCAAAAAGTGGGCTAAGGACATGAATAGACTATTTTCAAAAGAAGGTATACAAATGGCCCACAAATATATGAAAAAAATGTTCAACATCACTAATAATCAGGGAAATGCAAATCAAAACCACAATGTGATACCACCTTACTCTTGCAAGAATGACCATAATCAAAAAATCAAAAAATAATAAATGTTGGTGTGGGTGTGGTAAACAAGGAACACTTTTACACTGTTGGTGGGAATGTAAACTAATACAACCACTATGGAAAACAGTGCAGAGATTCCTTAAAGAACTAAAAGTAGATCTACCATTTGATCCAGCAATCCCATTCCTGGGTATCTACCCAGAGGAAAATAAGTCATTATATGAAAAAGATACTTGCACACACGTTTATAGCAGCACAATTCACAATTGCAAAAATATGGAACCAGCCCAAATGTCCATCAATCAACAAGCGGATACAGAAAATATGGTATATATGTGTGTGTCTGTGTGTGTGTGCCAAAATATGGTACATACATACATATGTATACACACACACACACACACACACACACACCATGGAATACAACTCAGCCATGAAAATGAACAAAATAATGGCATTTACAGCAACCTGGATGGAACTGGAGAACATTATTCTAAGAAGCAACTCAGGAATGGAAAAACAAACATTGTATGTTCTCATTCATAAGTGGGAACTAAGCTATGAGGACACAAAGGCATAAGAATATACAATAGACTTTGGGGACTTGGGGGAAAGGGTGGGAGGGATGTGAGGGACAAAAGACTACACATTGGCTACAGCTCCCAGCGTGAGCAACGCAGAAGACAGGTGGTTTCTGCATTTCCAACTGAGGTACCGGGTTCATCTCACTGGGGGTCATCGGAAAGTGGGTGCAGGACAGTGGGTGCAGCGTGCTGAGCGTGAGCCGAAGCAGGGCGAGGCATCACCTCACCTGGGAAGCTCAAGGGGTCAGGGAATTCCCTTTCCTAGCTGAGGAAAGGGGTGACAGACGGCACCTGGAAAATCGGGTCACTCTCACCCTAATACTGCGCTTTTCCGATGGTCTTAGCAAATGGCACACCAGGAGATTATATCCCATGCCTGGCTCAGAGGGTCCTACGCCCATGGAGCCTCGCTCATTGCTAGCACAGCAGTCTGAGATCAAACTGCAAGGTGGCAGCGAGGCTGGGGGAGGGGCGCCCGCCATTGCTGAGGCTTGAGGAGGTAAACAAAGCAGCCAGGAAGCTCGAACTGGGTGGAGCCCACCACAGCTCAAGGAGGCCTGCCTGCCTCTGTAGACCCCGCCTCTGGGGGCAGGGCATAGCCAAACAAAAGGCAGCACAAACCTCTGCAGACTTAAATCTCCCTGTCTGACAGCTTTGAAGACAGTAGTGCTTCTCCCAGCACATAGCTTGAGATCTGAGAATGGACAGACTGCCTCCTCAAGTGGGTCCCTGACCCCCGAGTAGCCTAACTGGGAGGCACCCCCCAGTAAGGGCAGACTGACACCTCAGACGGCCAGGTTCTCCTCTCAGACAAAACTTCCAGAGGAACGATCAGGCAGCAACATTTGCTGTTCACTAGTATTCACCGTTCTGCAGCCTCTGCTGCTGATACCCAGGCAAAGAGGGTCTGGAGTGGACCTCCAGCAAACTCCAACAGACCTGCAGCTGAGGGTCCTGACTGTTAGAAGGAAAACTAACAAACAGAAAGGATATCCACACCAAAACCCCATCTGTACGTCACCATCATCAAAGACCAAAGGTAGATAGAACCACAAAGATGGGGAAAAAACAGAGCAGAAAAACTGTAAATTATAAAAATCAGAGCGCCTCTCCTCCTCCAAAGGAACGCAGCTCCTCGCCAGCAACAGAACAAAGCTGGACGGAGAATGATTTTGACGAGCTGAGAAAAGAAGGCTTCAGACGATCAAACTTCTCCAAGCTAAAGGAGGAAGTTCGAACCCATGGCAAAGAAGTTAAAAACCTTGAAAAAAGATTAGACAAATGGATAACTAGAATAACCAATGGAGAGAAGTCCATAAAGGACCTGATGGAGCTGAAAACTACGGCATGAGAACTATGTGACGAATGCACAAGCCTCAGTAGCTGATTCGATCAACTAGAAGAAAGTGTATCAGTGATGAAAGATCAAATAAATGAAATGAAGAAAAAAGATAAGTTTAGAGAAAAAAGAATAAAAAGAAACGAACAAAGCCTCCAAGAAATATGGGACTATGTGAAAAGACCAAATCTACATCTGATTGGTGTACCTGAAAGTGACGGGCAGAAAGGAACCAAGTTGGAAAACACTCTGCAAGATATTATCCAGGAGAACTTCCCCAATCTAGCAAGGCAGGCCAACATTCACATTCAGGAAATACAGAGAACGCCACAAAGATACTCCTCAAGAAGAGCAGCTCCAAGACACATAATTGTCAGATTCACCAAAGTTGAAATGAAGGAAAAAATGTTAAGGGCAGCCAGAGAGAAAGGTCGGGTTACCCACAAAGGGAAGCCCATCAGACTAACAGCTGATCTGTCAGCAGAAACTCCACAAGCCAGAAGAGAGTGGGGAACAATATTCAACATTCTTAAAGAAAAGAATTTTCGGCCGGGCGCGGTGGCTCAAGCCTGTAATCCCAGCACTTTGGGAGGCCGAGGCGGGCGGATCACGAGGTCAGGAGATCAAGACCATCCTGGCTAACACAGTGAAACCCCATCTCTACTAAAAATACAAAAAATTAGCCGGACGTGTTGGCGGGCGCCTGTAGTCCCAGCTACTCGGGAGGCTGAGGCAGGAGAATGGCATGAACCCGGGAGGCGGAGCTTGCAGTGAGCCGAGCCGAGATCGCGCCATTGCACTCCCGCCTGGGAGACAGAGCAAGACTCCGTCTCAAAAAAAAAAAAAAAAAAAAAAAAAAAGAAAAGAATTTTCAACCCAGAATTTCGTATCCAGCCAAACTAAGCTTCATAAGTGAAGGAGAAATAAAATCCTTACAGACAAGCAAATGCTGAGAGATTTTGTCACCACCAGGCCTGCCCTAAAAGAGTTACTGAAGGAAGCACTAAACATGGAAAGGAACAACCGGTACCAGCCACTGCAAAAACATGCCAAATTGTAAAAACCACTGAGGCTAGGAAGAAACTGCATCAACCAACGAGCAAAATAACCAGCTAACATCATAATGACAGGATCAAATTCACACATAACAATATTAGCCTTAAATGTAAATGGGCTAAATGCTCCAATTAAAAGACACAGACTGGCAAACTGGATAAAGAGTCAAGACCCATCAGTGTGCTGTATTCAGGAAACCCATCTCATGTGTAGAGACACACATGGCCTCAAAATAAAGGGATGCAGGAAGATCTAGCAAGCAAATGGAAAACAAAAAAAAGGCAGGGGTTACAATCCCAGTCTCTGATAAAACAGACTTTAAACCAACAAAGATCAAAAGAGACAAAGAAGGCCATTACATAATGGTAAAGGGATCAATTCAAAAGAAGAGCCAACTATCCTAAATATATATATGCACCCAATACAAGGGCACCCAGATTTATAAAGCAAGTCCTTAGAGACCTACAAAGAGACTAAGACTCCCACACAAAAATAATAGGAGACTTTAACACCCCACTGTCAACATTAGACAGATCAATGAGACAGAAAGTTAACAAGGATATCCAGGAATTGAACTCAGCTCTGCAACAAGCGGACCTAATAGACATCTACAGAACTCTCCACCCCAAATCAACAGAATATACATTCTTCTCAGCAGCACACTGCACTTATTCCAAAATTGACCACATAGTTGGAAGTAAAGCTCTCCTCAGCAAGTGTAAGAGAAAAGAAATTATAACAAATTGTCTCTCAGACCAAAGTGCAATCAAACTAGAACTCAGCATTAAGAAACACTCAAAACTGCTCAACTACATGGAAACTGAACAACCTGCTCCTGAATGACTACTGGGTACATTATGAAATGAAGGCAAAAATAAAGATGTTCTTTGAAACCAAGGAGAACAAAGACACAATATATCAGAATCTCTGGGACACATTCAAAGCAGTGTGTAGAGGGAAATTTATAGCACTAAATGCCCACAAGAGAAAGCAGCAAAGATCTAAAATTGACACCCTAACATCACAATTAAAAGAACTAGAGAAGCAAGAGCAATCACATTCAAAAGCTAGCAGAAGGCAAGAAATAACTAAGATCAGAGCAGAACTGAAGGAGATGGAGACACAAAATACCCTTCAAAAAATCAATGAATCCAGGAGCTGGCTTTTTCAAAAGATCAACAAAATTGATAGACTGCTAGCAAGACTAATAAAGAAGAAAAGAGAGAAGAATCAAATAGATGCAATAAAAAATGATAAAGGGGATATCACCACTGATCCCACAGAAATACAAACTACCATCAGAGAATACTATAAACACCTCTACACAAATAAACTAGAAAATCTAGAAGAAATGGATAAATTCCTCGACACATACACCCTCCCAAGACTAAACAAGGAAGAAGGTGAATCTCTGAATAGACCAATAATAGGCTCTGAAATTGAGGCAATAATTAATAGCTCACCAGCCAAAAAAAGTCCAGGACCAGATGGATTCACAGCCGAATTCTGCCAGAGGTATAAGGAGGAGCTGGTACCATTCCCTCTGAAACTATTCCAATCAATAGAAAAAGACGGAATCCTCCCTAACTCATTTTATGAGGCCAGTATCATCCTGATACCCAAGCCTGGCAGAGACACAACAAAAAAAGAGAATTTTAGACCAATATCCTTGATGAACATCAATGCAAAAATCCTCAATAAAATACTGGCAAACCAAATCCAGCAGCACATCAAAAAGCTTATCCACCATGATCAAGTGGGCTTCATCCCTGGGATGCAAGGCTGGTTCAACACACGCAAATCAATAAACATCATCCAGCATATAAACAGAACCAAACACAAAAACCACATGATTATCTCAACATATGCAGAAAAGGCCTTTGACAAAATTCAACAACTCTTCATGCTAAAAACTCCCAATAAATTAGGTATTGATGGGACGTATCTCAAAATGAAATGAGCTATCTATGGCAAACCCGCAGCCAATATCATACTGAATGGGCAAAAACTGGAAGCATTCCCTTTGAAAACTGGCACAAGA
Organism: Symphalangus syndactylus; assembly: GCF_028878055.3. Taxonomy (NCBI): domain Eukaryota; kingdom Metazoa; phylum Chordata; class Mammalia; order Primates; family Hylobatidae; genus Symphalangus; species Symphalangus syndactylus. The sequence continues at coordinate 104,690,604 of NC_072423.2, read as the reverse complement.
AGGGATGCCCTCTCTCACCACTCCTATTCAACATAGTGTTGGAAGTTCTGGCCAGGGCAATCAGGCAGGAGAAGGAAATAAAGGGTATTCAATTAGGAAAAGAGGAAGTCAAATTGTCCCTGTTTGCAGATGACATGATTGTATATCTAGAAAACCCCATTGTCTCAGCCCAAAATCTCCTTAACCGGATAAGCAACTTCAGCAAAGTCTCAGGATACAAAATCAATGTGCAAAAATCACAAGCATTGTTATACACCAATCACAGACAAACAGAGAGCCAAATCATGAGTGAACTCCCATTCACAATTGCTCCAAAGAGAATAAAATACCTAGGAATCCAACTTACAAGGGATGTGAAGGACCTTTTCAAGGAGAACTACAAACCACTGCTCAACGAAATAAAAGGATACAAACACATGGAAGAACATTCCATGCTCATGGATAGGAAGAATCAATATCGTGAAAATGGCCATACTGCCCAAGGTAATTTATAGATTCAATGCCATCCCCATCAAGCTACCAATGACTTTCTTCACAGAATTGGAAAAAACTACTTTAAAGTTCATATGGAACCAAAAAAGAACCCGCATTGCCAAGTCAATCCTAAGCCAAAAGAACAAAGCTGGAGGCATCACACTACCTGACTTCAAACTATACTACAAGGCTACAGTAACCAAAACAGCATGGTACTGGTATCAAAACAGAGATATAGACCAACAGAACAGAACAGAGCCCTCAGAAATAATGCCACATATCTACAACTATCTGATCTTTGACAAACCTGACAAAAACAAGAAATGGGGAAATGATTCCCTATTTAATAAATGGTGCTGGGAAAACTGGCTAGCCATATGTAGAAAGCTGAAACTGGATCCCTTCCTTATACCTTATACAAAAATTAAGTCAAGATGGATTAAAGACTTACATGTTAGACCTGAAACCATAAAAACCCTAGAAGAAAACCTAGGCAATACCATTCAGGACATAGGCCTGGGCAAGGACTTCACGTCTAAAACACCAAAAGCAATAGCAACAAAAGTCAAAATTGACGAATGGGATCTAATTAAACTAAAGAGCTTCTGCACAGCAAAAGAAACTACCATCAGAGTGAACAGGCAACCTACAGAATGGGAGAAAATTTTTGCAATCTACTCATCTGACAAAGGGCTAATATCCAGAATCTACAAAGAACTCAAACAAATTTACAAGAAAAAAACAAACAACCCCATCAAAAAGTGGGCGAAGGACATGAACAGGCACTTCTCAAAAGAAGACATTTATGCAGCCAAAAGACACATGAAAAAATGCTCACCAACACTAGCCATCAGAGAAATGCAAATCAAAACCACAATGAGATACCATCTCACACCAGTTAGAATGGCCATCATTAAAAAAGTCAGGGAACAACAGGTGCTGGAGAGGATGTGGAGAAATAGGAACACTTTTACACTGTTGGTGGGACTGTAAACTAGTTCAACCATTGTGGAAGTCAGTGTGACGATTCCTCAGGGATCTAGAACTAGAAATACAATTTGACCCAGCCATCCCGTTACTGGGTATATACCTAAAGGACTATAAATCATGCTGCTATAAAGGCACATGCACATGTATGTTTATTGTGGCACTATTCACAATAGCAAAGACTTGGAACCAACCCAAATGTCCAACAATGATAGACTAGATTAAGAAAATGTGGCACATATACACCATGGAATACTATGCAGCCATAAAAAATGATGAGTTCATGTCCTTTGTAGGGACATGGATGAAGCTGGAAACCATCATTCTCAGCAAACTATCACAAGGACAAAAAACCAAACGCCGCATGTTCTCACTCATAGGTGGGAATTGAATAATTAGAACACATGGACACAGGAAGGGGAACATCACACACCAGGGCCTGTTGTGGGGTGGGGGGAGTGGGGAGGGATAGCATTAGGAGATATACCTAATGTAAATGACAAGTTAATGGGTGCAGCACACGAACATGGCACATGTATACATATGTAACAAACCTGCACGTTGTGCACATGTACCCTAAAACTTAAAGTATAATAAATAAAATAAAATTTAAAAAAAAAAGACTACACATTGGGTACAGTGTACACTGCTTGAGTGATGGATGCACCAGAATCTCAGAAATCACCACTAAAGAACTTATTCATGTAACCAAACACCACCTGCTCCCCCGAAACCTATTGAAATTTAAGAAAATAAAATAAATTTAATATAATTTTTCTTCTTAGGTGGGACAATAATGAAAAAGAAGACTGAGAAACTCTGGTCTAACCTCCAGCAAGTGATGGAGCCATTCATTTACTTCTTAAACAGACATTTGGGGAATGTTTGTGGGCTACACACTGTGCAGGGGCTAGGTGTATAGTGGTGAACAAAACCGATATGTATCCTGAGTTTCCCAAAGCTTCTAGCCCCAAGAGGGACACAAACGTAAACCAAATAACCACATAAGCAAAGATACTATTGAAAATCATGAAGACTGCTCTGATAGAAAAAGCGAGTACTGAGAGGTCAGAAACTGCCTCTTTACAGGTGTGACTTTAGACTGAGAATTGAAGGACAAGAAGGCTCAAGTGCGGAAAAAAAAAAAAAATGGGAAAGAGTGTTGGGCTCAGAGAACCCACCAGAAAGACATGCTGCATTGGAAACCAAGGAAGAGAGGAGCTGCTCCCTACTTCCAGAGATATTATTACTTCAGTGGCTTAGTGGCCAAAGACTGAGCTCCAGGTTCAAATCACAACTTTACTCCTGATAAGTTTGGGCAATGTTTTTCATCTCGCTGGGCCTCCCATTTTGGCATTCATAAAATATGGATACCATTGCCCACACGTGGCTGTTAGGGGGATTAAAATGAAAATTGCAGAAAGTGCATTGCATGTGATAAAAGCATAATAAATTGGTTGTCTACAATGGTTATCATTATCATAAGTAGATTAATACGACAAACAAAAGCAGATGCCTCTGAATGGCACAAGGACTGGGTCTGGCCTCCAGTCACAGTATCAATAATTGCCTTCTGTTTATCCCCTACAATATCTTACACTGTGATTATAAGGCTTTATGAAGATAAGACCAGCAGCACACACAGGGATTTTTGAATCATGATTATTTCTATGTGTTTAATTATAGACACTATCCTCAGGTTCTGTTATGTCATGCCATTCTGCATTTCCCAAAAGATTTTCCAATATTCTGATGCCATGAAATGCTTTATTAAAAAAACAGGTTACACAGAAAAATGGTTTTGGAAACGCTGCCTACAATATGGGTCTGCTGGGTTTTGGAAACACTGCCTACAGTCAGGGTTTTGGTTGCAAGCCAAAAAATTGGCTGACTGAAGCAGAAATGTATTGAAAGGTTACAGGGCAGCTCACAGGATCATTGAGAGGGATGGAGAATCAGGCTGAGATGTCTCTCAGCCAACTCACAGCCCAAAGCACAACATAAAGCTGTCTCATTACTCAGCAATGCCACTGTAGCTGGCGTGCCTGTCACAGCCATCTCCAGCACTGACCACTGAACAGTGCCGCTGGCTCCACTGCAATTGTCCCTGGAGCCTGTGTGCTTCAGACTTCACCATTGCCACAGAGAATATCACTAGCTGCTGTCCAAATTTCTAGACTAACACATCTGATTGGCAAAGCCAAGGTCACGTGCTCAAGGGACGGTTGTCTGGGAAGCTGGGAAGTACACATCTGGTATTTCCTACTTATTTGGTGGGAGTCAAGTTCTGCTTCCTACTAAGACTCTTAAGGTTGAGAATCCTCTCCACCAACTACAGAAAGGAGGTTCTGATACTGAAAAAAAGAAAAAAAAGATGAATGTGTATTATATCAATGGGCTCCAAATGTTTTGATCAGGTACTCTTATCAATAAAAATAACTGAGCATGCACCCTTAGTATATGTGCCCATATTTCTAAGTTAAATATACATAATACTCTAATACTATGATAGATGAAGCAACCTGGTAGAAGTCACACACATAAACAAACATCTGTTAGAGACACACAGTGAAGTAAGGAATTTCAAAATCTATAATCTAATGTGAAAATTGAAAATTTGTGTGTCAATAATGCAGAAGCCACCCACTTCTGCAAAACTGGGAATTGAATTCAAACAATGTTATTCTTCTGGCTTTGGTTATAGAATTCAAGAGATATTATTTCAGAGTCTACAAAAGTTGTCATCTTACAAAAAAAAAATAAGTAATTCTTGCTCATTGACTTTACTTATGCAGCATTCCCTGTAGAATAATAATAGATGCTTTACACAGAGTCCTGCACAGCAACCTTGCAACCTCCTATAGAAGAGAACACTGAGGGCAGGTTATGAACTTGTCCAAAGCCACACTCAATTCCAAGGTGTACTACCTACCTGCATGTAAACATCCTGTCATTTCTGCATAAAATCTAAAAAGCGGCCGGTCACAGTGGCTCACGCCTGTAATCCCAGCACTTTGGGAGGCCAAGGCAGGTGGATCACGAGGTCAGGAGATCGAGACCATCCTGGCTAACGCAGTGAAACCCCGTCTCTACAAAAAATTAGCCGAGCATGGTAGCAGGCGCCTGTAGTCCCAGCTACTCAGGAGGCTGAGGCAGGAGAATGGTGCGAACCCGGAAGGTGGAGTGAGCAGAGATCGTGCCACTGCACTCCAGCCTGGGCAACAGAGCAAGACTCCGTCTCAAAATAAAAAAAAAAATCTAAAAAGCATTTCAAAATTCCTGAAACAATCTACACAACAGTACAATGAGAAGCGCTGTCATCTTCTGATTAAAAAATAAAAACTGAGGATACAAGAAGTCATTGATGACTCAGATAATTCACTCATCAGTGTAAGAAGAGATACCATTTTACTGTCAGGTACTGTCAAGAGTATATTAAAATGTTTTTAGTAATCAAAGGCAATGCTACTAGCAACATAGGACTCGAGATACCGAAAATTACTGAGGGTACTACATCCATATGAAAATTATTGGTGCTTAGAAAGGCAGATAATATGAGATATACTGGTTGGAAGGACAGAGCAGGTTAAGGTTATAGATTATATCTTCTGTTTGCGAGAAATGTCCACAATATATAGCTTGAACCCAGGTTCTCTAAGCCACATCCACACTACATTCCTCTTAGTTTCCCATGCAAACAATTTCTGTTTTTCCCTGACCTGCTGCAGAGAATGTCCCCCTTCATGGATCACCATGGACACACCACCACCACCACCTCCTGCTCCCCCATCATCCATTGGGCAACTGTTATTCTTCCCTCAGTTCTCAACTACAACATCATTTGCTTGGTGAGGCCTTGCCTGACTGTTTAAAATAAGCTTGGGTACTCTTGCATACCACTGCCCAAAATTCTCTGTCTTTGCCCTTTCTGAACCATCTACCCGTAAGTACTTATCTAATTGTTGGCTCCCCTAGAATGGAAGGTCAGAGTACAGTCACCACGTCGATCTTCAGCAATGGATATAATCCACACCTCCCCCATAGTAAATGCTCAACAAATATTGAATAGATGAATGAATGATACACAAATGCTATACAACTGCTATAGCTAGATGCAAAATACATCATAGTCATCTTGTTTCTATGGGTCACAAAACCATACAAAAGCCTCCTGGCCACAACATGTGAAATGGAAAAAAGGAGACCTCTAGACAGATTCCCTCAAGCCTGGCAGAGCTTCAGGCAATGCCTATATCTTTCCTCCATCCTGGAACAACCAGTTCCCTTCATTGGCTTCGTATTGAGACCATCATACTTGTCTCCTCCCTCTATCTCCTCAGGGAGCAGCCATCCCCAGCTGGGTGCCTTTTGTCATGACAGGAATGAACACAGACTGTGCCACCACAGACCAAGCTCAGAGAGAAGAATTTAACCAGTTCCCTCCCGAAAACAGGGCAGCTGACCATGTCTGTAGACAAATGCAGCTCTGTGGAATCTGGACTGTCCTCACCTCTTCACGTTCCATTTTTCAAAGGAGTCTTTGTTTCTAAAATGAACATTTTGAAAACCAGGAATAGAGCATCCAAGTAAGTCAGTAAAGTCAGTATGAATGATCCCATTGGAGGCGATTTCTTTGCTGGAAGAGCAAAGCTTGCTGGCATTGTGGTGGGACCTCTGTTAACCACTGTCCCCATTTCACACCACACTGATTGAATTATGCCTCTTAGATGGAAAAATATTTTCCCCAAAACCAAGATGGCACATAAATTGAAGGCAACATACGCAAGAAAGTGGAAGCCACATTTGTCAAATGCAGAGAGGACAAATTAATAAAAGGATGACAAACTCAAAGGCTACCAAAGAAAAATGGCAAAAAAAAAAAAAAATGACAACCATTTTAAGTCTAGTTGACTTAGGAGGATAACCACACTATTTCTGCTGACACTTTAGCCCTGCAATGTATATAACTCTCCCCTTTTTCAAAATCCCTGCTTCTTGGCACCTATACCCTGACTACTGAGCCTCTCTTTGGCACTCTCCGTAGTGACTAATTAGGACCCAGCCCTAGTAATAAAGCAGGGGGCCAACGTTTTATCTTAGGATCCTTATTCTCTGAGTGACTATTTCTATGCTAAAAATTACTTGCAGTATTTTCCTCTTCATTAAGTACATTTCTAAAATATATTCTACAAAACATTATCTCTGCATGTTAAAAGCTGCTAATTTTACATGTTAATTCAATCATATCTTTCAATGATATATTCTTACATGTCAAGTCAATAATATGTAAAGAGATATCCATAGCAACTTAGAATATAAACAAAAAATGACATATAGATTTTAAAGTTTGTGTATGTCCACCATCTGTCAATTAGGTTCACTAAGTAATATATTCATATACTCACAGAGTTATGTATAATCATATTTTTAGATTCAGATCAGCAAGAATGCTCAAGTTTAGCACAGCTAAAGGCTGGCTAGAGTGTGGAAAAGTCAGCCCTCTCAAGCTCTGTTGGTGGATGTCTTAAGCAGCACAACTCATTTATAAGGGAATGTGGTAAAATTTTAATTAATTGTCCCACCAGTCCCACTACTAGGAATTTGTCCAATGAATTATTTACACAAGGACCTTAGTGTTTATGTTAAAGGATGTCTATAGCAGCATTATTCATGGCACACACACAAAAAAACAAAATGTCCAAATCCAGAATAAAGAGGAAACAAGAAAGATAAAAATGACCAGGAGTTCAAGCTACAGCTTGAGTGGCAGCGGTGAGGGGTTTTTCATGGTGATGGAAATAGAGATGGCGGGGGTAAAAGGAACACAGAGCAGGCGAGGAGAGTACTTGTTTATTATTGTAAGGGAACAGTGCCACAGTCTATATATCCTTCGTCATGGCATATGACAAATTTAACTATAGAACTTTGAACAACTCTGAAATTATTATTGTGGGCGCAAGACAGACACACCATGCAAACACTGAAACACGGGTCAAAGCTTTCTAAGAAAAACACACACACATGGGTTTTAATATGCAAGTACACCACAGTTACAAACCAAACATGCATGTATTCTACATACAAACAACTGCACATTATTCTCTTCTACATTCTACTTCCTGGGAGGCCCCAAGAGATACTAATCAAAATAAGTAAATACTAATAAAAATCAGAGACACTGAATACCCATTATGAGCCAGGAACATGCTAAGGGATTTACACGACCACCAACACAATGTTGGCAGGTGACCCAGAGTTAACTTTCTCACTGGGAGTGTTACTTCCTATCAACTCTTTTCTTGGCCTCTGGTAAGAGGGGACCTGCTCCCATTCCTCATATACCTCCTGCCTATTCCCTGGTTCTCCCTGTCCATGTGTCCTCGGGCAAGTCCTTTATCATGAACACCCAGCTCTTCTCATATTCTCCTGCCCTCACTCTTGCCTTCTACCCTATTCCTAGGTTTCTTTAGTAAAATCTCTCAAGATTTTCTCCACTCCCACCATGTGCCCCCTCCTTTTTTCCCCATTTGTTAACTGTTTCAAAAGGATCCCTGAAGGTGTCAGCATACTACTAAGGGGGAAAAAATGAAAAAAGGGGGAAAAAAGCATTATCTGACATCTCAAAGCTGGCCTGGCACTCACACCAGGCCATGATAATCCACAATTGGACATAATAGTTCTCACAGAACACCAACTTCAGACAAGGTTACACTTAGACCATGATAAGGCCACATCATAACTTCGTCTAAGCACAGACAATAATGTCACTGTGCCACCCATAAAATACCAAACACCTCCTTCACTTGGCTAAAATAAGTGACTGCTTCTTATTTACCAATGAAAATTTTATCTTTGCTCTATTGTCTTCATTATAGATAACATTTATTGAGATACCCAATCATAGAATTGTGCCCAATTTCCAATCTGCAGCAAAATCTCACTTCTTTAGACCCTTGCCTGAATCACCCAACCCAAACCGAAATCCTAAATTAGGCTTTTGTCTAATACCTTCTTACTAAGTCTCCGCATTGATGCATGTTCTCCCTCATTGCAACAAGTGATAAAACCAATATAATCAACAACAGGTGTGTTCCTGGTACCTAGTGTTTAGGTAGCATTGACACTAACATCAAGGGAAAGGAAGTCCTATGTTCTGAAGGAAAATAGGATGTCATCCTATTGATGCTTCCAGCCTACCAATGACCAGGCAGGCAAACACTCAGGCCCAGCTCACAGGGATCCAGCCGGAACTTCACATCCTCAGAACCAACAATCTTCCTTTCTAAGCACTAGCATTTATGGCAATCGGAACTGCACCTTATGCAATTGTGTCATCTTTCTGTTTATTGTAGTACTATTGCAACAGAGATGCTTTCTACTATTCAACTATTTTTCCAATGAAAATATGTAATATTTCAGCCAGTGAAAAGGACTCGGATCCTAATCAAATGATATCTGTTATTTGCTCCAAGATACAAATTACCTACCTACAAAAGATTTAATGACCTATATTTCACTTATAATTGTTCCTATGAGCAATCGAGTCTCATTTGGTAAGTTAGAGAAAATACTTCCAGCCCACGTGCAAGAAGACTGTTTCTGTTTGTTTTTAATTAATCCTCTGCAAGGAACCAAGTTTTGTTTGCCATTATCTCCCCAGCAGCTAGCACCATGCCTAGTGGTGCTAGAAATATAACAGAGGCTCAAAATATTTGCTAACGTTCTGTAGTTGTACGAAATTAAAAGTGCACGAAAAGTGGTTATTAAAAGACAGGGAAGATACTCAGGAGGCTGAGGCAGGAGAAAGGTTTGAGCCCAGGAGTTCAAAACTGCAGTGTGCTATGACAGTGTCACCACACTCCAGCCTGGGCAATAGAGTGAGACCTCATCTCTCTCTGTCTCTCTCTATATATATACATACACAAAAAGACAGGAAAGAGATGTGAAAATGTGAAGCTTTAGAGGTATGATGAGATAGTACAAGGCACTACGGGAATGACAAATGGTTCTCCACCCTACTCCCAGGCTACACTCTCAACTGGTGGCCAGGGAGAAAGAGCATATAAACAGTCCTGTCTAGAAGTCCTAGGCTCACTAGCTCTCTTCTCCATCTTAACTCCTAACATCCTTCTTGGCAACCTCTACCGTCCTATGACAGACTCATCCAAACTCCCTGGGCCTCTTATTTTTTACCTCTTCTTCTCCAGTAATGTTTTAATTTGCTGTATTGTAGATGCCCATGATTACTCCAAAGACCTTGGCAGGACCCAAAACTGCCCCTTGTTTAAAATTCTTATGCAAACATACTTCTCTTTAAACTCACTTTACCTCCAGGTTACTTGCTCAACTACCTCCACCTCAGTGTGCTCTGTAACCTACAGATCCCACCACATTCTCATCAGCTCTCCCGCATCATTCTCCCACTGGCCCTGTCTGGATTCCAAGTCACTTACCATAACCGCTCCTTTGCAAATACCCTCACATCCTTTCCTCCTCTTGTCCCATAGAATTCACCTCCATTCTTAATGTTAAATACAGATACAGTGTGTTCTGTTACAAGATCTGTTTTCATAAAACCAATGAGCTCAAATGTAACTGGTGAACAGGGGAATGAATTCAGTATAATGTGGAAGTTGCATCGGTTCCTGGGCAATTTTTCTAAAGCAATGGGGAGCAAGATATAGGAGCACACTGACAGCCTCCGACAGGAAAGAAAGCAAACAGCTTTCAGTTCGGCTAAAATCCTCTCTGCTCTATTTTTTTTTTTTTAATTAAAAAAAAAATCCCTCCAGCATGTGAAGGTCCCTCCCTACAAGGGCATACCCCAGGTTTACTGGATCTCACGTTGTACCAAATTGTACTTCTCCCTGTGCCCTCCTGAACAGAAGCCCCCCTGACTCCGCTTTGCTTCCATCTGCACTGCCTCTGCACCCAAAAACTAGCTTTTCCACCCTACTCTTTTTTGTGCCTTTGTATTATCCCATGAGACTGACAGCACCATGAGCTGGTGAGGATGTGACACAACTAGAACATCCACATGGTGCTGGTGAGAATGCAAATCAGGAAAACCACTGGGAAAACGATTTAGCAGTATCTACCAAACTACTTTGTGCCCCAGAAATTCCACCCAAGAGAAATAAGCGAAGATGTCCACTAAAAGATACGCACAAGAATGCTCATAGCAGCACTACATAGAATAAACAAAAGCAGGAAACAACTACAACATCATCAACAGGGGACTGGATAAGCAAGTTGTGGTATATTCATATAATGGGAGATTGCACAATAATAAAACGTAAGTTACAGATATGGATAACAACATGAAAGAATTTCATAGACATGACCATGAGAGAAGAAGTCAAACACAAAAGTAGATACAATATAAATCCATGTATGTGAACCTCAAGGGCTGGCAGAAGAGTGGCTACCTCGAGGGGACAATACTGATGCGGAGGGGCATAGTGGTCTGCTAGGGACGTGAAACTTCCTATATTTTCATCTGAGTGGTGATGATATAAATGTAAATTTTTTTATTTGTTATTTCTAACTGTGGTAAAATATACATAATATTTACCATCTCAACCATTTTTACCTGTACATTTCAGTGGAATAAGTACATTCACTTTGTTGTGCAACCATCACCGCCATCCATCTCCAGAACTTTTTACATCTTCCCAAATTCAAATTCCATATTCATTAAACAATAATTCTCCATTCTCCCATGTCCCACCCTTGTACCAGCTCCTGGAAACCATCATTCTACTTCCTGTCTCTATGAATCTGCCTGCTCTAAGTACTTCATATAAGCAGAATCATACAGTATTTGCCTTTGTGTGATTTCACTTAGCATAATGTCCTCAAGTTTCATCCATGTCTAGCTTCTGTTGGAACTTCCTTCCATTTTAAGTCTGAATAATATTCCATTTTATGTCTATATCACCTTTCGTTTTGCCATTCAATTGCTGATACATGCCTGAGTTGCATCTACCTGTTGGCTACTGTAAATATTGCTGCTATGCACATGGTGTACAAGTATCTGAGTTTCTGCTTTCAGTTCTTTGGGGTATGTACCCAGAGGGTATAAAAATTACTTTAATTCATCAGACTGTATGTTTAAGATGTGTATACTTTACTGATTTGTACATTATGCATTTTTAAAAGTGTAAAATAACTAAAGAGCAATGACAACAACAAAAATATCCCCCAAAATATCTTCCAGCTGCACTTAGATGCCTACTTGGGCTGCCTTTATGGTTTTTTGGGGGGTGGGGTAGGGCAGGGAGGGGTTCCAGTTCATGTTTTTGTTAATGCTTTGGTTATAACAGGTAAGAGTCCATACCAGTCCTATTTTTCCCACAAGCCCCAATCCTAATATTAATGCATAATTTTACAGAATGCTTTTTTCCAGAACTTCACATACTTTGTTATAATATTTAAAATACACCCAACATATACTTATTCGGCATATATTTACCAAGTGCCAGGCATTATTCCTATTTATTGAGGATACAGCAGTGAACTAAACAGACAAAAAGGCCTTGGCTTTTAAGGGCTTGCACACTAATAGATAAATGTTTTTAATGGGTACTCATATGTTATTTATCAACAGTTCCCCCATGGCATATAAACTCCATGAGGGCAAGTTCTGTCCTATGTCCACTCCTAAGCACAGTGCATTATACACAGAAGGTGCTTCTACCATTCTTAGAGCTATCATTCTTAAAGTACTTTTGGCCAAGCTCTGGATTTCACAGATAAAGGCGGTTTCAGAGAAATGATAATAGCAGCCCAAGTCACACTGTTAATAAATATCCAACCGGAATGGAACTAGGACTCTTTCATACAGAACAGGACAAACTGTAAGATCTAAGGGTTCTTAGATATGATACTTAAGTACAAAATCTGAAGGGGTTTTAGTCTTTGCTCAGAGAATCATTCAAGAAGAAAAACAATAACAAGCTAAAGCAATCAAAGATAATGAGGCAGTTGCTATTTTTTCCAGAAGGCTTCTAGTCTTATTATGAGGCTTATTAATTACTTAAGCAGAAGACATGATGTGGATCGAGACATCTCTAATAATAAATGAAAAATTAGAGTAAATTTTATTGTGCAAGGAATTGAAAACATTCTAACTAGTACATGGAATTAGGAACATTCTGAGGCTCAGCTCTAAAAACTCTATAGGTTAGATCATTTTCTCCTTTGGCAAATATCTAGTCTTTTTTTTTGAGATGGAGTCTCGCTCTGTCCCCCAGGCTGGAGTACAGTGGCATGATCTCAGCTCACCTCTACCTTCCGGGGTCAAGCAATTCTCCTGCCTCAGCCTCCCCATTAGCTGGGATTACAGGCACCTGCCACCACGCCCGGCTAATTTTTGTATTTTTAGTAGAGACAGGATTTCACCATATTGGCCAGGCTGGTCTCAAACTCCTGACCTCAGATAATCCGCCAGCCTCAGCCTCCCAAAGTGCTGGGATTACAGGCATGAGCCACTGTGCCTGGCCAAATATCCGGTCTTACAATGATGTTCGTTATAATTTAAGCAGAAGACATAATGCTGATTAAGATATCTCTGATGACAAATAGAAAATGAGAATATACTTCATCATTCTTAAATAGCATCCATCACACTATTGAGCCTTAAATTTAGTAAGTAAAATAATTTATCAAACCCACTATTTGAAAAGGTGATAAAGCCAATTTCAAAACCAGCAGTAAATAAAGCAGGACTGCATCCATGTATCACCCATTAAATTGGAGGTTTTTTGTTTGTTTTTTGTAAAGATGGGGCCTTGTCATCTTGCCCAGGTTGATCTAGAACTCCTCCTGGGCTCAAGCACTCTTCTCGCCTCGGCCTACCAAAGTGCTGGGATTATAGACATGAGCTGCCACAGTTGGCCTAAAGTGGTTTTAAAAGCATTCAAATTATTATAAATAGAGTATTCCCTTAGAATTCTTGAATTCAAAGTCATTGTGCAGGAAAAAAAAAAGAACTTTATAATTTATGTACTGCAGAATTATGTATGTAAGAAAACATTGTCTTCTTAATAGCTAGAGCTAAATGAAATGTTTGTGCTTTTTGGAAGCATTTTATTGTTAAAGTAGGAGAAAAAGATAAACTCAAAATTGTGTCAAAAAATGAAAACAGTATAAATGGCATTCACATGTTCTTTGCCACTTCTCTCAGTATCTCCAGGACACACATGACCTCTTATATATATTACTGAAATAGTTTTTAGGCCTATTTCACCCAAGTGATAAGAAAATTAAAAATAGGATTAAAATATGCATCAGGTGCTGCCTAAGGGCAAAGTATCACGACATGGTGTTTTATCTTCATTCAATCCTCACAATAACCCTAAGAAGTAGGAACTATTATTACTCCAATTTTACAGATATAGAAACTGGGGCTTAGACCTATTTTAGTTGAAATTCAAACCAGGACAGTCTGATTCCAGGGCTCATGCCTTTAAGTATTATAATATATACATGTATCATAGCTTCTGCTCTGACGCCAGATTAAGCTCGCTAAACTGTGGTGCTCCAATACCCTGGATGACTCCTTCTGCATTAAGAAAAGAATTATTTTACCAAGCATTCAAAACCCTCCCTGCCCTGACCCCAAAACCTATCTTTGAAGGCCAATCTCTTGCACTTCTATCATTGACTGAGCATTCTTTTCTCAATATACAACAGACTTCCCAAGCCTTTCACCTGTGTACACACTCTTCTCTCAGGAATGCCCTTCCAATTCATCTTTTCCTGTCAAATCGCAACACATTCTCTGAGACCTGGCTCAGAAGCCACCACCTGCCATTGTGGCATTCCCTCAACCAACTATGCATGTGGGGATAGCATCTGGACTGGCTACCTTGTATGCGAACATTACAATTAGAACTCCATGACAGTTCATGATGTAAGTACACACAATGCATTATAAATTACAGTTGCTGAACTTGAGACAATTATACAGAGGTTAGAGTTATGACACATTTATTTGCACTGAACATATTCCTCTTTTTTGAGCCACAGAGAACCAGGTCATGCCTGACAGCCTGAATTTCAGCAGCTAAGCACTACCATCAGCTGGTCTCTTCATGAAAAATAATATTAAAATTGTCAATGGTGACTTCACTAACAGACCCACAGCCTAGCTACTGAGCATCAGACCATTTCTTTCATAGATCCCCTAGATAAGAAAGGAAAATCATTCTAAATAAATTAACTCTTCCGTTGCCTCCACACAAAATGAGGTAAGCATTAACAAACTGGAAAAATAAAACTTTATAGAATGTAAGATCTAGACATAGTTTTTTTTTTTTCTTTTTTGAAACAAAGTCTTGACCTGTTGCCCAGGCTGGAGTGCAGTGGCATGATCATAGCTCACCATAATCTCAAACTTCAGTGTATAAGTGATCCTCCTGCCTCAGCCTCCCAAGCAGCTGGGACTACAGGCATGCACCACCATTCCTGGCTTTTTTTTTTTTTTGACAGAGCTGGGGTCTCTGTTTCCCAGGCTAGTCTTGAACTCCTGGCCTCAAGCAATCCTCCTGCCTCAGTCTCCCAAAGTGCTGGGATTATGGATGTAAGCCACCATGCCTGGCCTATATTTTCTTAATTATAAATGAAAACAATCCAAAATAAGAAACAAAAATCCACTCTAAAATAAAAATAAACATATAAATAAATAATCCTCTCTGACCTAGATACATTAGATCAATTCAAGGAGAATAGTTTTGGGACAGTCTCCCAAACCAAGCAGGGTGCCTCTCTAAGGGCTTTTTCCTAACAATCTATAACTCTCTTTCTTTTATCTTTCAGAAAATATCCTTGTGTGTGCTCCAATTGCCTCCATTCCAGGTCTATGCATGATTATCTGGGTCTATGAATGCCTGGGACTTCATCCTTGTGCTACAAGTCACAATCTCAACAGGACACATACAGAGATAAAATGCTCAACCAGCAACCCAAAGAAAAAACTGAAAGTGAAGTGGCCAGGGCCATGATGTTGCTCTGCTATCCTCTATCACACATCACCAGAAATACCCTCACCTCTCAGTAGTGAGTAGAGCCTGCAACCAACATTTACATTTATACTGGGGAATTCAAAGGCACTTGAGACAGATACTTGCCAAATCAGAATGGTGAGAAGGCATTCAGGGATAAAATTTACCCTGCAGGATAAGGCTGGAATTTATTGATGACATTAGCAAGAAGGGAAAGACACACACACATATCCTGGCAACCCTGCTGTCTGACATGAGACATGATTATCCCAAAATACATCAAAATAGGGTAATTACTCATGGCTCTGAATCTTGCTTCTCTGAATGCAGTTTCACAGGTCTGACTTTGGCAGCAGTGTTGGGTTTGAAACCTGGCTTACCAGCTGTGTGGCCTTAAGAAACTTACTCTCCTTTACCTCCAATTTCCTTATCTGAAAAATCAAAGTAGTACCTCTTCCAAGAATTAGAGGATGGAGAGAACTCTTACGAAGCAGATAGCACAGTGTCTGTCACATAGTAAGTACCAATAAATCACAGTTGTTGCTACTGTCATTTGATTTTTATTATCTGAAGACATTAAGACAAAGACTTGTCTAAAACTGTGCTGCCAGAACATTTCACAACAGTGGGAATGTTCTATATCTGTACTGTCCAATATAGTAGTCACTAGCCACATGCGGCTATTAAGCACTTGAAATGTGGCAAGTGTGATGGAGGAACTAGATTTTTAACTTTATATAACTTTAATTAATTTAAATGTAGATGGCCACATGTGGTTAGTGGCTACCATATCAGATAGCATGGGTTTTGAATAACCAAAATACCACTTTCCTTTGAAGGGAAAATGACCTAACCCAATGGCTCTAAAATTCCAGCTACTAGGCCAGTGCCAATCTGCTATCAAGTTTTTACTAGTCCACAACAGAACAAACAAAAAATCAATTTCATGAATTTTTCATAAAGCTAAATGCATTTCATTTAAAGGACTGTTGTTCCTTCTGATATTGGAAGTTCATTCTAAATTCTTATGAAATCTAGTCATTCATTCAACAAATATCCATTATAAGTCCTCATTACATGCCAGGCGTTGCCCTGAGGTTACAAAGTAAGTAAAACAAATCCCTGCTTCATGGAGCTTCCATTCTAGTGGAGAGAGAAAGGCAATAAACACACACACACACACACACACACACATTTTAAAAGTCCAGTTTTATGAATTGAAAAATACGTAAGAAAAATAAAGCAGTACTTTGGAACAGGAAAAAAAACTAAAGCAGACCTTGGAAGGGACATGAGTGTGCCCCAGCTCAGTCGCTCATTAGCTACAAGATGTTAAATGAGTGACCTTCCCTCCCTCTGTCTCTGCTTGCTCTTCAGTAAAACAGGGCATTTGTAATGTGCTGAAGCTCCAAGGATAGTGCCATTCCTAAAATTGTTGATTAGCTGGCAATTTTGGTGCAATGCGGTCCAAGATGGAACAAAAGTAAATCTTCCTACATGCTAACTTCTTTCAATTAGGGAAGGAGGCATGAGAAAACTAATTAATGTCACATGCAAACATTTATAACAATTTGTTCAAATGCCTGTGTCTCTACCAGCTGTCTTCCAAATAAAGAATAGAATCTTTCCTACAAATACAACATTGAGGTTTGTAATTCTCAGATTCAAAATAAATAAATCAATCAACAAAAGAGCAAAAGAGAAAACCAAGGTTTATTCCAGGTGGTATATATCAAGTGCATGCAGGATGCATGGCAATTGCCACCAAAGATTTTTTTCCCCCATCTTCTTAAGCAGTGATTATCAAACTTAAATGTGTATTAGAATCACTTGGAGGACTTGCTAAATGGTAGCCTGCTGGGCCCAATCTCAGAGTTTCTGATTCAGTAGGTCTGGGTGGGCCCTGAGACTTTGGAGTTCTAACAAGTTCCCAGGTGATGCTAATACTGCTAGCTAATACTGCTAACCACCGCTCTAAAAAAATGCCTGTTATGTCAAAGCCATAGCTGAGAAGATTTGCATTGACACTGATCTCCTTTATTTACTTCCAGTCCAGTAATGATTGATAGCCAATAATGCCTGCAAGATTTTACCATATGATTTGCAAATCCAGCCCTAATACAGTGTGAATCATTTTCCAACCATCCAGAATTTCCAGGAATTCGTGGACACCAAACCACACACTTCTGAAAGCCTTCCCTAAAAGGAAAGCTTAAGAGAAGTCCAGAGATTGTAAAGGCACTCAAAAATAAATTCAACATTGACTTTGTAGCAACATTGTCAAACTTTGACATAAGCAAAGGCCATCCGAAATATACTAGAAATTGACTATGCAGCAAAACGTAAGTAACTGAGAAAAAAGTCAGACAACCTAGCCAAACTGGAAACTTAAAAAACTTAGTATTTCTTTAAAAAACTATACCACAAAAATGAACTAACAAGAAAAAGGACAAAAGTTCAGTGAAAATCAATCTACATTAAAAAGTACAAATTATGAATTTTATTATGAATTTGTGTGAATTAGAATTATGCCACCTACTCAACAAGGTAGGTTTGCATCCATAATTTAATAAAGTAAATACTGATTAAAAACATAACTCTGGGCAAGGCACTGTTGGGATGAAATATACCTTTTCCCCTCCTCCCCTGCCTCAAGGATATCCACAGATCTATAGCTATGGGGCCAACAGCTCCTCGTAGGCATGAGCTGATTAGCATCATAACAGAAAAATAAGAAGGAACACAGACCCCTATACTGGGGAAATCAGTTTTGCAATGAACCTGTAAGAACAGAAGGGCATCCTTGGTAGGAGCATAGCAGACAGCAAGTTCTAAACACAGAAATGGCTTGGAGAATATTAGGGGAAGGCTGTGGAGGGTGCCAGAAGTGGAAGATGCCCCTGGGAGTATGGTGAAGGATGAGGCTTTTTAAGTGGGAGGGAGATCATCATGTGAGAGCCCTCAGACTCAGCTCATAAGAGTTTGGCCTCTCACTTTGCATTTAATAGGCCTTAAATGAATAAAGCTTAAAATATACAGAGATAGAAAATGAAACAGTGGCTACCATGGATGGACGAGGAGACGGGAGATGTTGGTCAAAGGATACAAAATAGGAGGAGTATGTAAGATTGGCAAGTTAAGAGATCTAATGTACAACAGCAGGACTAAGGTTGAGAAAATTGTGTTGCAGTAGAGTTTTTTGTTATTTTAGCTGCACTGGCCACAAAAAAGTAACTATTCAAGATGACTGATATGTTAATCTGCTTCACTATAGTAAACATTTTACTATATGTATCCCATCAGTGGTCACGACAGGAGTGGAGGATGGTTTCGGGATGAAATTGTTCCACCTCAGACCATCAGGCATTAGTTAGATTCTCATAAGGAGCACACAACCTAGATCCCCCACGTGCACAGTTCACAATAGGGTTCACACTCCTATGAGAAACTAACACTGTGCCGACCTGACAGGAGGCAGAACTCAGGCGGTAATGCTCGCCGGCCTCCTGCTGTGCAGCCTGGTTCCTAACAAGCCAGGGACTGCTACCAGACTGTGGCCCCAGGGGCTGGGGACCCCGGAATGCCATAATATCATGCTGTAAAACTCAAATATACACAATAAAATGTATTTTTATTTATTTTTGAGACAAAGTCTTGCTCTGTTGCTCAGGCTGAAGTGCAGTGGCATGATCTCAGCTCACTACAACCTCTGCCTCCCAGGTTCAAGCGATTCTCCTGCCTCAGTCTCCCAAATAGCTGGGATTACAGGCATGTGCCACCACAACCAGCTATTTTTTTTTATATATATACTTTTAGTCGAGACGGGGTTTCACTGTGTTGGCCAGGCTGGTCTCGAACACCTGACCTCAGGCAATCCACCCTCCTCGGCCTCCCAAAGTGCTGGGATTACAGGCATGAGCCACTGCACCTAGCCTAAAATTTATTTTAAAAATAAATAAATTAAAATAAATCAATAAAGATTTACTCTATATAGAAACCAGAGATTCCCAGGCATAATGCAGAATTTGGGCATAAATATAGTTAATAATAATACCATATGCCAAGTATGAAACCTTGCTTGAGGTTCACACAAAATGATAGAAACAGTAGAGACAGAAATCACGTGTTTGATTACAAATATTCTTACTTTCTCCCTATAATCTGGCGCTAGGCAGGAGTGGGGAGGATCCCCAGGGGAGGCGCTATGGGCTGCCTTCCCTGTGATTCTAATACAATGTCCTCTATTGGAAATCACTGCCAGAAACCAGCAAACTGCGCAACATTTTGATATCAATAGGAATGACAATGAAAACTTAAACAGAGGCTGAAGAAATCACAGCTCAAACCCAGGCAAATCAGAGTGTCAAGTTCCATGGTATGCATCCTTGTGGTCATATAAGTAGTCTGCTTGTACACAGTGCCTCTTCAGAGGTAAGCTGTATAGATTCTGTGGCAGCAAGACAAAGGAGACGGATGTGGGGGAAACCATCAAGCCTGTTTGTAAGAGGCCAGCGTACAAAGCAACTGGACCTGTTTGAATTTTTGTATTCACAGATTTTATTCTAGTGCCAAGGAAGAAGAAAGTATGTTTTAATAGGGTTCTCTAATGGTCATCTTCACAGCCAACACATGGTCCAGGGTCTACTGCCCTTGATCACCTGGGAACTCCCATAGCCACCTAGTGTCCTGTTTGCTAGGCACCGTGCTAGTTAGTGTTGCCCCACTGTAAGTATTAACAGCATACCCTCCTACTCTCAGAAACATCCTGGTTTAGATTATGTCACCAGACTTTTTATTTATTTTCACCCCACTTCAATCCTTTCTCCACACCATAGCTGACATGATACTTTAATGCTGTAGTCCTTGATTCATTCCCAATTCAAAATGTTTCCATGGATTCCCACTGTATTTGCATCCAAGGCCTACTCCACCAGACTCTTTGCTGTACCTTCTACACACTAGAATTCTTCAGTTCCTCAAAAGCACCAGGGCCTTCTGCCTCAGACCTTCACACATGCCCTTCCTCATTATCTCCCGTTTCCTAATAATTCTCATTCAGCCTTCAGAGCCCAACCCAAAAATCACTTCCTCAAAAAAGCCCTCCTGAACACCCCTTCAGATATGTATTGGCACTTTCTTTTTATAACACCACATGTGCAACTAAATACTTGTTTATCTGGTTGTTTAATGACTGTCTCCATGGAATGCAGCTCTCTGAGGGTATGGACTTTAATGGGGTTTACTCACTGTTAAATTCCCAGTGCCTGTAAATGCTCAATCAATATTGCCAAATGGATGGGTTTCCCTATCAGACCCTATGTCATCATTTCTGTCATGGAAAATAAAGTCAACATTTGTAAACAGACTTCATTTTGTTCACCATTGTATTAATTTCCTATTGCTACTGTTATAAATTACTATAAACTTTAAAATTACCATAAATTTAACAGCTTAAAACAACACAAGGCCAGGCGCAGTGGCTCACGCCTGTAATCCCAGCACTTTGGGAGGCCAAGGTGGGCAGATCACCTGAGGTCAGGAGTTTGAGACCAGCCTGGCCAACATGGTGAAACCCCATCTCTACTAAAAATACAAAATTAAATCTACTAAAAATACAAAAATTAGCCGGGAGTGGTGGCAGGTGCCTATAATCCCAGCTACTCCAGAGGCTGATGCAGGAGAATTGCTTGACCCCACGAGGTGGAGGTTGCAGTAAGCCAAGATTGCAAGACTCCGTCTCAACAACCAAAAAAAAAAAAAAAAAAAAAAAAAAAAAAAAAATTTGCTCTCCTATGTTTCTGGAGGTAACAAGTCCAAAATGGGTCTCACCATATTATAAGCAAAGTGTCAACAGGGCTGCATTCCTTGTGAAGGCTCTAGAGGTAAATCTGTTCCCTTGCCTTCCCCAGCTTCTAGAGGTGGCCCGCATTCCTTGGCTCATGGGCATTGACCATCTTCAAAGCCAGCAATCACATCAATCTGACCTCTGTCTCTACCATCACATCTCCTTCTCTGACTCCAACTCTCTTGCCTCACTCTTCACTTTTAAGGATCCTTGTAATTACATTGGGCTCACTTGTATAATCTAGGATAGTCTCCTCATCTTACAGTCTTTAATTAAACCACACCCACAAGATCCTATTGTCATGTAAAATAACATAATCACAGGTTTTGGAGATCCAGATGTCCTCATCTTTAGGGAGATATGCCTGAAAGTGTTCTATTTAATGTGTCTCTTTCCTTACAGGAATCCTAATAACAACAACAATAATGGGAATGAGAATCTACTACAGTTCTATATCTTAGAGAATCACTATAAAAACTCAAGTACAGGCAAGACAAAGAGTAGCAGCATGAAATAAACTCAATTCCCTCTTTTCTTGAAATGATTTCTCAGGTACTATACATGTCAGATGATTCACTCAATCCAAAGCTACTGTCTTAATAGCCAAAAAATGGAATGTAGTAAAATGGCACATACAACTAAAGAGGATGGCTTTTCCCTTCAGTGGGTTTTTTTTATAAGTTCAAATGGGTAATTGGAGAGCTGGGAATTTAATTCCATTAGATTTTATAAGTTGTATAACAACATCCCAAAAATGCAATTCCATTAGACAGACTATTACTAAAGTCAAAGGTCTTGGCCCACAGTTCTTAACATTTTTTAGACCATAAACCCTGGAATTTCCCGGATATTCAGATGGTTTATGGGAATTGTCTTAGTACATTTTGCACTGTTATAACAGAATATCAGAAACTGGGTAATTTATAATAAACAGAAATTTATTTATCATGGTTCTGGAGACTGGAAAGCCCAAGATTGAGGGGCCAGCATCTGGTGAGGGCCTTCTTGCTGAATTGTCCAATGGCAGAAGGGCCGAGAGGATGAGATAAAGAGATCAAAGGGGGAAGGTGAGATAAAGAGACCAAACTCATCCTTTTATAAGAAACTCCTGTGAGAACAGCATTAATCTACACATAAGGACAGTGTCCCCACTATCCAAACACCTCCCATTAGACTATACCTCCCAACATCACCACACTGGGAATCAAGTTTCCAACACATAAATTTAGGGGGACACTTTCAAACCATAGCAGGTATTAAGACAGAGTGGTTTCAGTTCGGATACAGACATCATGACAAGTATTAACAGCAACAGCATTTTTCCTTATAGCCTTGAAACAATCAATGCTTCCTGATCTCTTTAGGGTTTACGGCAGAACAACCACTTTCACAAAGAGCCTTCCCTGTCCAGAGTCCTTTGGTCTGTACAACCTCTCCCCCTACGCCCAATCCCGCTTTTAATTTATTTTTACCTTATGCATCCAAAAATCATTCAACAACTATCACTGAATACCTACTCAATTCCAAGCTGAAAACTGAGATATAACAGTAAACAAGATAGGTATGGCCCCTGTCTACATGAAGCTTTCATTTCTACTGAGAACACAAAAGAAATAATTACACAAACAGTTGTAATAGTGATATTTGCTACTTGCCATGTAGAACTCAGAGTGAAGTCACAAAATGAATACACATGGACAAAATGAATACACATGGGCAAGCCAAAATTTGGCCTAGCATCGTAGATAGTTGCCAATGCTTTTTTGAAAAATAAGATTTCACAATAAAATAAGAGTTTTCTTATACTCTTTTTAAAAATTCATTGGAACTGAGTAGCATCCACCCCTTTTTGATAGGGCATATGGTTTCTGGTTTTCCACCATTCTCAGCACTCCCTTCTGTCTCCCTGACCGAGTCCAAGTTCCAGCCCCCATTTTTCATCCCATTTATGCTGCTGTTTTACCCATAGACCTGCAAAGTCCAATGCAGTAGCCACTAGCCACAAAGGACTATTTAAATTTAAATTTTACATAATTAAATGTGAAATATAATTAAAAGTTCAGGTCCTTATTCGCACCAGCCACATTTCAAGTACTAATAGCCACATGTGGCTAGTGGCTACCATAATGGACCAGGCAGATACAGAGCACTTCCGTCATCACAGAAAGTTCTGCTGTCAACAGTCCCTTTCATTTTTTACATCATTCACTTGACTCCTAGAGACATATCAGTTTGAAAGCCCTGGTAAAGAACAATATAAAATTATTTAAGTGGGAGGATCAAATTGGAACTGGGAATTCAAAGAACACTCTCCTGTGGAAGTGACCAGAAAGGTGGGATCTGAAAGATGTGATAATCTTAGTTGATTGACAGCAGTTGGGGAAAAAGTTATTCAGGCAACGAAAACAATGTACAAGGGAACTTACGGTGGAAATTTTGCTTATAGAAATATTTCCTGATGATCTTAGCTCACTTCATGTCTCCTTATTAAAAAAAAATTAAATCCTTGGTCAGTACATAGCTGAGCAATAGAGGGCTGCATATAGATTTGGAGCTTCAAATAACATTTCGATGCATTTTTTTTTTTCAAGTATCACTTGAGAAACTGTATCTACTCAAAGAAAATCAACTTTTTTTCCTCTCCGTTTCAGCATGATAGTTTCCAGTCCTGAGACCATCCAGGCCCTGAATGTGAAGGCCATCTGCTGAGCAGGCCATTTCCCTGGAAGAGCAAATGCTCTTCCTGAGTGGATTTCTCCAAATTACTTTCCGTTTCTAAAGACTGACTTCTTTGTAGAGGAGGGTATCCCATCCTTGGGGCTTTTCGAGAACTTGTATCTTCATAGAAAACGGTGTGCTTTGAGAGTTGTTTCAGATCCTATGCTGCTGAAGGCCAAGGTTTTGCTAACAGCTTCTCAAGCACTGGGGTCTATTTATTTATATTGAGGTATTTTGGGCTCCTTGATGGTAAGAATGTGAAAGCAGGTCCGATCTATGCACTAAGGGGCACCTTGCTTTTCTACTTCCATAGAACTAACATCTACTAAGTGACAAACTATTTCCAAGGCTTCACTAGTTTTGCTCGGAATAGAGAGAAAAACAGATACCTAAGTATTGCCCTAAAAAATTCACAGCTTAGAGGTAAAGCCAACGTAAGCAAAATTCCTCCAATCGATGCAAAAATAGACATATGTAACAAGTGTTGAATGAATAACCAACACAAATGTTGGTAAAAACATCAGGTCCAGCCAACGTGAAATTACAGATGACCATCTCTCACACGGTTCTTCCACTGACCTCTCCCAGGACATCCAGCTGCAGAATTTGAGGCAAAAACAGACCCAACTTGCCATTTTTCAGCCTAAGCCCTTCTGCCCACTCTCTTCTCTCAGATCCTTTAGACGAATAAGATTTAAGATTTTACTTCCATTCACGGACTCCCCAACCCACAAAATACCTGCCTGCCTGTGCCTAAGGCTGCATTTTATACTTCATTAACCTAGTATTTTTCCAGCGTCAGTGGGGATCTCCATCATGCCACCAGATGACGGCATCACCCTTCCTGGACTCCACATGTGTTTACTGCAAGAACAAACTAAAATCTTCCATACTCAAGCCCTTCCAGTTGGCCTAATAGTTGCTTATACTTTCATCTTTACTATGAAGCAACTCTGTTAAAAAAATTATTTTTCAGGTGCCACCATGGATATATCCACCCTTTGATCAGGGAGAAAATCATACGTGAAATTGAGAAAAGGACACGTTTTCCTTTTCCTGGGCAGGTTTTGAGGATGTCAGTCACTGTAAAAATCTTTTCTTGGGAATGCCGTCCACATCTGTAAACTGTTCCTATAAGGTTTATGTAGAAATGCATTTAAGAACATAGCTTTTCTTAAGCAATCCTCTTTGGAAAACACCAACCTGGCCTCCTCAGCTGAACTACAAAGTCACATTACTTTCTTTTTTTTTCTATGACAGGACAGAAGGAAGTGATTCATACACCTGAATTCCCTAAGAAACAGAAATTTTCACACAGGAAGGTGTTTTGATAGCTTTTCTTTCTTTGGAAGTCACGACGTACATGTGAGTTTTAAGGGTTCCTTATTCAGTAGGGAAAGAAAACCTAAGATGGGATGATAACAATGTGAATAATACCCTATTTAAATGATTTCTGCCTTTCTATTGTTTTCCTTTTTTTTTTTTTTTGCACTTTATCAGAAGCAAGCATGACTCTAAATTATAATATTGGCAGAACAAATTTGTAGTTTCTAAAGAAGATATCATCACATCTGCACCACTATTGAGCTGCATAATGTTGCCCAAGCCCCTCGATCTCTCTTAGACCTAGGCCAGAGGGACCCTTGTCCTGGGCCATGGACTTTAGAGGGCACAAGACAAACCCCAAAATGCAGGGGTTTTTCTTTTCAATCTTAAGTGAAAGTTTTGTTTGTTTTCTTAATTTAATAACTGACTAAGCCAATGTGAGGGACTCCCCTGAACTTAGACTCCAGACCAGAGGGTGCTGAACTGAGAGCCCATGAGAGAATGAACCACAGCCTCTGTCCTTGGAAACCAAGATGAAATAGGTGTTTAGTGTTTAGGTAGACAGGATCCCCCAGATAACTCTGTTGCCTCCCTTCTCCTTGTTCAGAGGATGTAGTCTGAGAGTCATTAGAACCCCTGGAAGGCCTGAGTCAGACAAGTGGGGCCTGGAAGTGAAGAATCTGCCTTACTTGCCTCCCTGGGGAGCTTGAGCAGGCCATTACCACCTGCTCAGGTTTGGTGAGACCAGGAGTCTTGGGCGTGTTTCCAACTCCCACCCAGCCCTGCTCCAGCAGATCAGTGCTGCCACACAGCCTCTTTAGTCTGCAGGGCTGGCCCAGGGGAGACTGAGGCTCCAGGCAGAGGGCTGCAGGGCCCAGGAGAGAAGGCAGGCATAGCTTAATTGGACCGTTGGCATACTTAGATGTTTGGTCTGCAGGTCTCTGTTAGCACTTCTCCAGGCCCCAGCAATGCTAGAGCAACTTGCTTCTAGCTCCTTCTCTAAAAATAACAGGACTCAATTAAATTGCTCTACAGTTTGGACCTGTTCTACAAAATCATTATATTTTCATTTAAGTACCTTAAGATAAAGTGACATAAAAATTGCAATTCAAGATGTCAGAAAAAAATAATAAACTAAAATTTATTTTTCCAGAGTTATTTCAAGAAGAAACCTTTAAATGAATTACAGCTTCTGGCTTGCCCTTTCCTACCTCTCAGGTTGCATGCCCTATAAAAAGGATGTCATTAAGTAAAACTATGGTTTGAAATGCATAAGGATCCACACACATAAAATACCACAAATACTACACTGTAAAATTCTCCATGTGGCATAAGAATCACAGTTTATCACACTCTAATGATCAACTGGCAATTAATCCTCGACCACCTCCTAGCACTGAAGACTCTTTCTAAAATATACAAAGGGAAAAAATTATGAAGAGTTTACTCTAAGACTCAGCATCCAAACAATAACTTTATAAAGAATAAACGAGCCAGGCACGGTGGCTCATGCCTGTAATCCTAGCACTTTTGGAGGCCGAGGTGGGCAGGTTGCCTGAGCTCAGGAGTTTGCCACCAGCGTGGGCAACATGGTGAAACCCCACCACAAAAAATTAGCCAGGCATGGTGGCATGCGCCTGTAGTCCCAGCTACTCTGGAGGCTAAGGCAGGAGAATTGCTTGAACCCAGGTGGCAGAGGTTGCAGTGGGCCGAGATCGCGCCACTGCACTCCAGCCTGGGCGACAGAGTGAGACTCTGTTTGAAAAAAAATAAAAAATAAAAAGAAGATAAAAAGAATAAATGAAAGCCATGATAAAAGCAGACGAAGACTAGAAACACTGAGAAGTATTTACTTTATTACTTGGGACCATTAACTTAGAAGTACCTAGAGATGTCAACCGTGAAATACTAATCTGAGTTTTAATTTTTCTCATTTTTATACTAATTACAAAGACAGATGTGCTTACTATGCACACCGCTTAAACTGTAAGTATAGTAAAAGAAACAGCTTTCCCCCTTCTGATCGGAGGCATAAATAATATTTCTGTAGTATGTTCTATTCCCGTATATCACAGAACTGGCTGAAATGTATCTCTGGCTTCCATAAATCATAAGTACAGTTAAGCGGAACCTCCTCCCCAATGTAGAAAACAAACATAGGGCAATGAAATCTAGAGTTACACAATATTTGAGTGTGAGTTTCTTCATAGTCCATTTTAATTGATTTATACAGACAGGAAAGAGGGGGAACATTAAACCTTTTACAAACCTTCCCAAGTTTGCCTAATTAGGCCGGTCCTGCATAAAGAGCTTCATAGTTTTGGAAAATCCGAGAGCAATGAAATAAAAATGAGATAAATTTGGGGAAAACACACATATTCTAACACTTGTTCTTAAATCCTGTGCTTCTAACAAAGGGAAAGTTATAGGTAATGGACACAAAGAACTATGACCAGCTTCTTCACCAGGCCACAGAACTGTATCTCTGAAATTTCAGTCCACATTTGACCTTTAAGAAGGAAATCTGTGAAACAAGCCAAAACCATCAAAAGTGTACATGAAAAGTCATGCTTGATGTGAGAAGTTTATTTAACAGAACATTAACTGAGACATGTAAAATAACTAATCTCAGTCAGGACTGAAGATAGTAATTTTTTAAAAAAGCATTTCCAATCCTTGTTTAAAATGTGCTCAGAATCTTCATGTCTAGTAAGTTGCTGAGTAGATGTAAATGTAAAAACTAAAATATCTAAAGTAAATGACCCTGTTTAAAAAAATATTTAAGGCAGTGCTAAATCATCTACCATATTTATTCTGAATTTAAGACACTAACAATTATAAGAAGCATCTAATTTATACCCACAGAGAAAAGAAAATCTTGTAATAGCACCACTAACTGTGAGATGCAGTCCAATTTCAGAGACACAAAAATATGCTTAAAAATGAGTCATTTAAATATGGAAAACACATCTAGCTATTAAACTTGAAAAAGCTAGAATAAACATTTGTGTAAAACGACCACTTAGCAAATACTTGTAGAATAAATGGAAAAATGAATGACTTTACAAACAACTTTCTTTTTACAATATTTTTATAGATTCAGGGGTACATGTGCAGGTTTGTTACATGGATATATTGTGTGATGCTGAGGTTTGGGTTTCTGTTGTACCCATCACACAAATTGTGAACTCTATATCCAATAGGTAATTTTTCAATCCTCACTCTCCTTTCCTCTGCCCCATTTTGGAGTCCCTAGTGTCTACTGTTACCCTCTGAATGTCTGCATATATCCATTGTTTAGCTCCCACTTATAATTAAGAGATCATGCAATATTTGATTTTCTGTTTCTGAGTTACTTCACTTAGGATAATGGCATCCAGCTCCATCCACATTGCTGTGAAAGACATGAAAAGGACTGATATCCAGAATCTACAAGGAACTCAACTCAACAAGAAAAAAAAATAATAACCACATTAAAGAGTGGGAAAAGGACCTGAACAGACATTTCTCAAAAGAATACACACAAGCAGCTAACAAACATATGAAAAAAAATGCTCAACATCACTAATTATCAGAGAAATGCAAATTAAAACCACAACAAGATACCATCTCACACCAGTCAGAATAGCTATCATTAAAAAGTCAAAAAACAACAGATGTCAGTGAGGCTGTGGAGAAAAGGTACGGCTTATACACTGTTGGTAGGAATGTAAATTTATAACAGCTCTATGGAAAACAGTGTGGAGATTTCTCAAAGAACTAAAAATAAAACTACCATTCAACCCAGCAAATCTACTACAGAATATCAACCCAAACAAACAACTTTCTTGATAGAAAATTGGAATAAGGAAAATTCCTGTATATGTGATCATAGAGATAAGATCATAGATCATAGAGCTATACATACAATCATAGAAACAGATAGTCCCCCCTTCACCAAGTCTTTCCCTTACTACTTTGGACCAGCTTTCTCTTCCATCTCAGAGTTCCTACAAATGTTGGCAATAAAAAAGCACACACTCTAACACTAGTTTTACATGCAAACACATATCCACATACATACGCACTCACCTACACGCTAGAGCAGGGGTCAACTAATGATGACATATGGGTTAAATGCCAGCTGCCAGTTTTGTAAATAAAGCTTTATTTGAACAAAGTCATGCTCACTTGTTTATGTATTTTCTATGGCTGCTGTTTCCATGCTACAATGGCAGCATTAAATAATTACAAGAGACAGAATGGCCCTCAAAGCCTGGAGTATTTATCATCTGGCCCTTTAAGAAAAAGTTTGCTGAACAATTCACAATTGCAGAAATATGGAACCAACCTAAATGCCCACCAACCAACAAGTGGATAAAGAAAATGTGGTATATGCACACCATGGAATACTACTCAGCCATAAAACGGAACAAAATAATGGTCTTTGCAGCAACTTGGATGGAGGCCATTGTTCTAAGTGAAGTAACTCAGGAATGGAAAACCAAATACCAAATGTTCTCATTTATAAGTGGGAGCTAAGCTATGAGGACATACAAGCCTAAGAATGATATAATGGACTTTGGGGTCTTGGGGAAGGATGGAAGGCGGAAGAGAGATAAAAGACTACATATTGGGTACAGTGTACACTGCTCAGGTGACGGGTGTACCAAAATCTCAGAAATCACCACTGAAGAACTTATCCATATAACCAAAAACCACCTGTTCCCCCAAAACTATTGAAATTAAATTTAAATAAATAATAAATAAATAAAATACATGACAGCAGCATTTTAGAAAGTGCACAATTTATTACATTTATAAACTCAAAACAAAATGAATACTTAGGAACTTTTAAAATGAATTTGAAGTAACAATTAGATGTAAAATTCTCAAAGCTTGGAACTTGAAATATTGAATTCTAGAATTTCTTAAAAACTTCTTATGTAAGAGAAACTTGCATAGTTTGAAAATTAGTATGTTCTTCCAAGGAAAAAAAAGGAGGAATTAAAAAAAGAAACAAAGAAAGAAAAAGTTTGCTGAGCTATGCAAGAAAGTATAAGACCCTAGAGGACAGAGGCCAAGTTGTAGGCTGGTCTTACTCTCCCAGCAGCACCTGGCACCAAGTAAAAAGCAGTTAATGTATGCTTATTGGGAGATTTTACTCATCTAAAAGTAGGATACCTCTAAATGTAGCTGAAAAGTCTTCTGATATACATACGTTTCACACTTGCCCTTATTCAGGCTAATTTTCACTTCTAGAGGAAGCTCTTTACCCTCCATTTTACCCTTCTTTTTATAAGTTAATATTTAGTACCTAAATTAATCCCACACTAGCTGTAGGACTAATGCAGAGAGTACTCCATGGATACGCTGATTAAGTTCACTGGACAGATGCTTTGAGGGCCATCAATTGCCTTTCACAACAAGAACAATATATAACAAAGAAGCTTTTACCACCTAGCAGTAATTTCAAGGCATCAATCATTTCCCAGACATCTGTTGGGCATGTTCTCTGGGCTACTCTAGATAAAGGGCTACCAAGAAGAATTAGACACAGCCTCCACCTTCAAGGAGCTGAGAGTGTTCTTACACTTAATCTCTTTAGACTCATTTCAAAGTGAACATAGAGTAAATAGCATGACAGCAAAGATGACCTCAAGCTGCTGACAAGGGAAAAAGATCTGCTGAATTATTCAATCAGAACTTGGGTGCTTCCTGTGTTCAGAGGTCGTGGGGCAATAGAAGGATGTACAGTCATGGCTCCTTACCTGGAGCCATATACAGGACAGGGACAAGGGCAATGTGGTGTCATAAAAAAGAACAAATGGAAGAAGAACACTGTCCTTTGGATCCCTGAAGAAAAAGAGATTAATTGTGACAGGATCAGAGTTGAAGAGGAGGTCAGAGAAGACCTGTGAAGGAGGTTTTTAAATATATTTTAAATGAGAAGATGAATTTCAACAGAAAATCATTTGGGGTGAGGGAAGAATAAAGGCACAAAGATAGACAGGTGCAGTGCCTGGCTGTATTGTCCATGCTCTATAAGGGGAGCTATTGTCACACGGTCACCAAATGTTTATTGAGTGCCTATTCTGTGCTAAGTGATGTATCTGAGAGCGAGGCAAGTTCCCTTTAGAGGCAGAAAAAAACTACTTCCCAGTTGAGTTTATATTGTCATCATTCTGACGTAAAGAAAGCACAGCGTGGGTGAGGAACATGGTGGAAGACAAGGCTCAACAGGTAGGCTGGGACCCAACTGTGAAATGCCTGGGATGCCTTGCCAAAGAGGTTGGATTCTACTCTAAAGATACCTATAATATTTTACATATTATATATTAAATATAGATAAAGTCGAGCACCACATAATGATGTTTTGGTCAACAATGAACACCACACTACATACAATGGTGTTCCCATAAAATTATAATGAAGCTAAAAATTCCTGTCACCATGACATCATCACCTTCGTGAAACAGCAGCACGAGGCATGACTCATGTTTGTGGTGCTGCTGGTGCAAACAAACCTACTGCACTGCCAGTCGTATAAGAGTATAACACGTGCAATTATATACATGTTATTTAGCAATGATAATAAATGACTATGTTACTGGTTTATCTATTTACTATATTATATGTTTTATCTTGATTTTGGAGTGTGCTCCTTCAACGTAAATTTTTTAAAATTTAACTGTAAAACAGCCTCAGGCAGGTCCTTCAGGAAGTATCCAGAAGAAGGCATCGACATCATAGGAGATGACAGCTCCATGCGTGTTACTGCTCCTGAAGACCTTCCAGTGGCATCATCAACATCAACAGTGATGTTGATGATCCTGATCATGTGTAGGCCTGGGCTAATGTGTGTGTTTCTGTTTTCGTTTTTAACAAAAAAGTTAAAACAGTAAAAAAAATTAATAGAAAAACGTTCATAAAATAAGAATATAAGGAAAATATTTGTACAGCTTTATAAAATATAAAAATTTACAGTAAGCTAAAAAAGTTTAATAAATTTAGTATAACCTAAGTATACAGTGTTTATAAAGTCTACAGTAATATACAGTAGTATCCTAGGCCTTCACATTCACTCACCACTCACTCACTGACTCACCCAGAGCAACTTCCAGTCCTGTAAACTCCATTCATGGTAGGTGGCCTACATGGTTCTCCTATCTTCTTTGATACCACATTTTTGCTGTACCTTTTCTATATTTAGATATGTTTACAGATACCGTTGTGTTACAGTTGCCTGCAGTATTCAGTACAGTTGCTTGCTGTACGGGTTTGTAGCCTAGGAGCATATCACGTAGGTTTGTAGCATATCGCATAGCTGTGTAGTAGACTATACCACATAGGTTTGTGTAAGTATACTCTATGGATATTCACATGACAAAATCACCTAATGTCACATTTCTCAGAACATAGCCCCGTCATTGATACAGTACTGTATGATAAATTAAATACGTATTTACTATAATACAAATTCTGCTCACATTTTAGGGCACTAAGGATCATTCTAACACTGGTCTTCAAAACCAAGCGCATTTACAGCAAAAAACAGAACATAATATGAATTCAACTCACTATGAGACGTATCACCACTCATCCTCAAATGTTTGAACTTGATCATTTTGGGAAATACAGAAGGGGCCCAGTATATGTCAGTACAGCAGGCAATGTACTCCTTGTATTGCTAGCTGTGGATTAGAGATCATTTCCAAATGACCCAAACTTAATATTCTATACAATTTGCCAGACCTATGTTTATGTGTATGTATGTGTGTGTGTGTGTGTGGTATGTTGTGTGTGTGTGTGTCAATAGATATACACTCTTGGTCATATTATTATTTTTTTTTTCTTGAGACAGAGTCTTGCTCTGTCACCCAGGCTGGAGTGCACTGCAATCTCCGCCTCCTGGGTTCAAGTGATTCTCCTGCCTCAGCCTCCCCAGTAGCTGGGATTACAGGTACATGCCACCATGCCAGGCTAATTTTTGTATTTTTAGTGGAGATGGGGTTTTGCCATGTTGGCCAGGCTGGTCTAGAACTCCCGACCAGTGATCCGCCCACCTCGGCCTCCTAAAGTGCTGGGATTACAGGTGTGAGCCACCACACCCGGCCCTTAGTTGTATTTTAAAAGCAACAAAATTTCCTTCCCTACCTGAATGCTCCTTTATGAGATAGCTCCAGACATGGCAGTAGAAACATGCCTTTTAGCAGCTTAATCCCCAAATAAAGGTTGCATGGCTTTTTCAAGATTATTCCACCAACTTTTATGTCCTAAAGTGGCCTATTTCCTAAAAGCAACTTCTTTTATCCTTCCTGAGTGATATTTCTTCCCTAATCGTCAGTTTTTCCTCAGATTCTTTAAAAAAAAAAAAACTCATCTTCATGAATTGTCATCCCATAATATGCCAGGGTGATTTAATATTTCAACTTTTCTTGCCTAATTTATCTTGACTTAGCTGTGTTTATTAGGCTCTAAATAAGGATTTCCCAACCTTGACATCATTGACATTAGAGACCAGATAACCCTTTTGTCGAGGGACTTGTCCTGTGCATTGTAAGATGTTTAGCAGCATCCTTGGCCTCTACCCACAAGGTGCCAGCAGTGCCCCTTCCCACATACACATCCACCTTGTGACAATCAAAACTGTCTCCAGTCATTGCCAAATCTCCTGTGGGGGCACAATCTTCCCCTGTTGATAACCACTGTTTTAAACTTTTTAGTTTCATTTAATTATAATAATAATAAAAGATAACACATATTGAGGTTTACAGTTAGCCATCCACTATTCCAATCATGTTTCCAGATTAACTCAATCCTCACAATGCCCCCCATTTTAAAGATGGAGAAATACTCAGACAAGATAAGTGTCTTGTCTAAGGCCACACTGCTGCTAAGTGGCAGAATGATGTCTTGAACCTGATTCCACTGATGTCAGACTCTTAGCTCTTAACTACTGGACCATCTGGCTTTTCTGAAATTGTTCAAAATCAACACCAGTAGAACAGGTACAGTCTTTCTCTTTGTCTTCCCTACTTAGTGCACTGAAGCCATCCAGAAAACCCAGCACACATTTGAGGATTTATCATTTGTATAGCAAGAATTTTCGCATCTTCACAGAAGTCAAATTCAACTATCTAACAACTGGTGCGGCTCGGCATGGATGGATCCCATGGACATGGATCATAAACAATCCATATGAGCATGACCAGCCATCTGGTGCCTACAGGATGAATGGAACTCTGCATTTTCCTCAACTAAAGTTTTATTTTGCCCAAGCAGTCACTGCCCTTGGGTATGCATTCATAGAGTACCTGCAGGGTGTGCAGAGATCTAAAAACTGGTGTGGATACTTTAAAAAGTAAGAGATGAGATTCTGCTTTCTAAAATTTCAAATCCCATTAGTAGGACAAAACACCCCGCTACAACATGACATTAAGAAGACTTACAGTGCATCACAGAGCAAACATTAATTTCAACTGGGGGAGGGGGGTGGGGAGCCCAACTCTTATGCAATTAAAAGTTAGAATTATAGAATATTTTTCTTAGAAACGACTTTTAAAAAGCAAGTAATCAATCAGGCTAATAATATGTTATGAATACACACACCTAAGAAGCATATTTAATAAATCTAAAAATGACCTGAAGTTCTCCTATCAATTTGTTTATAATGAATAGTTTTCTATTATGCTTGAAAGTAATTTGTGCTCTTTAATGATAAAAACATTTCCCTTCTGCTTCAGTGTAATCTATTAATTTGCTTAGTAAATGCTTTGCAAAGGCCCAGCATTTACTAAGCATTTACTGGCTTTTGCCCAGTCCATACAAACTGGTGGAAATTTTAAATGGTTGGGGTATGTAATAATTATGCTTTCATTAGACAAATAATCCTTCTCACAACTATTGAAGACTGACCAAGAATAAAGTGGTGGGTGGGAAGTAACTTCTCAGATGGTTCTAATGAGCCCCTGAGCTGAAAACAACTGGGTAAAAGAATGTCGGTACATCAGGGAAATGAGGAATGGCTAGGCGCACCGTGGTACAGACTGCAAGCTCCTGGACCCCTGAGTTAATCAGCTCTTCTACCAGCTCCTGCTCTATGACCTTCAGCAAGTTATTTCCTCCCACTGATCTTTAGATTCTTCCTTTGCAAAATGGATTTGTTCAGTGGAACAAATGAGAAAACTCATGTAAAGAGTTTAACACGCTATCTGAAACACAGGACGTGCCCAATACCTTTTAATAATAATTGCAGGCATTCCACATGAGGTGACTTTTGAGTTAAGTCTTGGTCTTGATGGTAAGAGTAAACCTATCTTCCTCTAATAATTCTAGTAATTTTTTCATTCCTACCAATTCTTTTCCTTAGTTTGTTTATTTTTTGTTTTAGAGACAGAGTCTTGCTCCATTGCCTAGGCTAGAGTTCAGTGGCACAATCATAGTTCATTGTAACCTGGAATTCCTGGGCTCAAGAGATCCTCCCACCTCCTCAGCCTCCCGAATACCTAGGACTAAAAGCATGCACCACCATGCCCGGGTAATTTTTTAAATGTTTTTATACAGACAGAGTCTCACTATATTGCCCAGACTGGTCTTGAACTCCTGGCCTCAAGCAATTCTCCTGCCTCGGCCTCCCAAACTGCTAGGATTACAGGTGTGGGTCACTGTGCCTGGCCCTACTACCAATTAATTTCTTTTAAAAATGAGATTTAGCCACAAAATGTATTGATATGCTGCACGGTCTTCCTATTTATAATCAACATTCAAGATCAAATTTTCCATTTGCTCCTCAGTTATCCCGAAACAAACTGATTTGTTACTCTTTATCTCCTGAATCCTTGAGCTCCCTACTCTGCTTTCAATAGCCTCCCATCCTTGCTAACAATTATGCAAACATTTGCACCACCTCAAATGGCTAAGGCAAAGACATATTTGCTTCTACATGCTTCTTTGCAATAACTAATTCTGTAAACACAATAAAGTACATTCCAGGCAGTGCTGAATTTTTTACAGTATTAGTTATAAACCCCTAAAATAATTTATAATGGAAATTCTGAGATATTCTTCACTACAGAGGATATTGGTCCTAGACCCAGCAACAAAACACGTGTTCACAGGCACACACAACTGTATGTATGTAATACACGTACACAGAAAAGGGTTCTGTTCACTTAACTCAAATTTATTCAGAACAGTTTATGTTATTTATTTTCATGAGTTTTAGACAAGATCTTTTTTAGCACATTACAGAGGCCTGGAGGGGCTTTCTGCATAAAAGACAAAGCCAAGCACTGTTAATGCAAAGTATAGTAACTCAGTGTTTTGAGAAACACGGCCAAACATATTTGAACATGAGGCCATCAGGCCAAGAAATCTTGGTGTCTAGAGCTGAGAGCAAAATTGGCAGTTGGGTTCTTATTATCAGGAGAATTTCTTGCTACATTGTGACCACTCAGCTTAGCCCGCCTCAACCTTACAAGGATGCATATGCATGTTTTGAAAACATTTAAGATGCAAATATTTCATATCATACATATGCTGGTAAAACATGAGGCATGAGAGACCTGTTTGCAGTCCTTGCTGGGCCACTTACAAAGCATGTGACATTAATTCACCTTTTTTTTGAGACGGAGTCTCGCTCTGTCACCCAGGCTGGAGTGCCGTGGCGCGATCTCAGCTCACTGCAAGCTCCGCCTCCCAGGTTCACGCCATTCTCCTGCCTCAGCCTCCCGAGTAGCTGTGACTACAGGCGCCCACCACCACGCCAAGCTGATTTTTTTGTATTTTTAGTAGAGACGGGGTTTCACCGTGTTAGCCAGGATGGTCTCGATCTCCTGACCTCGTGATACGCCCACCTCGGCCTCCCAAAGTGCTGGGATTACAGGCGTGAGCCACTGCGCCCAGCCACCTATTTAACCTTTCTAACCCTCAGTTTCTTCAACTGAAAATGTCATAGCAATAGCATCTACACACTACAGGTTGCTGTGAGTATTAAATGAGCTAATAAATGTAAAATGCTGGGCGCAATGCCTGCAACAGTAAGTGCTCAATATGTATGAACTAAGATTAGTATCCATTTTACCTGACATTTCCATTATAAACCACACTCACAAAATCTGCATCAAATTTCTTAAATGGATATTCTTACACGGTAAGAGTGCACCCACAGATGGTTTTGCACCACACCACCTAAAAATCTAAAGTCCAAAGATAAACTAAAAACTAGGGCCCATGCCATGCTGTATATTATGGAGGAAAAAGCAAAGAAAAAGCTCCCACAACATGAGGCAAGAGACAGGAGTAGATCAGATCATCACACTAAGAAAACTGCTATTCAAACAGCTTACCTTTAGGAAGTATGAGAATTTTAACGTCCTTGGAGTGCTATTTGGGGTTCAGAAAGAATCTTTTCCTGGAATAAGATCTAAGAGGGCTTACAAATAGTTCACCTTCAAAATGTAGCACTGAAAGAGCAAGATGACATGCTCGCTTCAGCAGTACATACACCAAAACTGGAACAGAAGAGCAAGGTGAGGCGCATGTTCCAGAGTTTGGCTTCTCACCCACCCCACATATGCACACGTATTCAGGTAATTCAGGAAGCAGTTCAGGAAGCCCCCTCATTATATATTTTAAAAGCTCCCTTTCCATCATTAAAAAGGCATACATTTCTAATAGGTAAACATCTGTCAGTTGAACAAACCTGAAGCATGACTATTCCTAAGTAAAGTTGCCTTCATTTTCCAAAACTCCTGGGCACACTTAAATGGATGTGTGAAATTCCATGAACTCCAAGTATGGGATGGGGGTTGCTAAGGTGCTTTAACCTTATAACAGTGAGACCCAGTGAAAGACGGACTAACTGACGAATCCGCAAACCAGCAAAATCTTAATGCCTAATAGCAAACTATGTTGAATAAAGAGCCAATCAAAAACTTACTAGAACATGAAGGAGTCTTTAAGAGACCACTTAACACAGGCTGCCTGGAGAGTGAGACCTTCCGAAGGTGCGCTGCCATCTAAACACAATAATATTGCAGGGATCCCAAACAAAGTTATATACATGTAAGGGCTGAAGACATTTCTCACCCACCATAGAAACTAAAGAAGTTTCCCAGCTGCACCAGAAACTACAGAAACTTCCCAACAGCATCACAATCCAACCTTTCAAGTTGATCAATAGAACAACCCAAATGTCCAATTAAATTCTGTCTGGCTAAACTCTGTAAAATGCAAAAAAGTAAGACATTATCAGTATTGTTCAAATAGTGAGTTTAAAAGAAAAAAAAGCTCAAAAAATCATATACTATTTCAATCTTGGCTGGTATTTATCCCTACAGTTGATACAACTGTTTTATTTTAAATGGATTGTAAAATGTTACCAGAATGGCCTTAAAATCAATTTAATAACTGATCCGCACTCTCCTGGTACACGGGGAAAAGCAATGTCCAAAAATATCCAAAGAGAAACCAGGCAAGAGGAAAAAAATAAATCTCATTCAAGGGTGCCATCTAGTGGGCAAATTAGGTGGCTGTAATGTTGCTAAGCAACATTTGGATGGCATACTTAAAACTGTAGAAACTTGGAGCTAAGACGAAACTTAGTTCAGTGTTTCCCAAAGTATATTTCTTGATAGCAGGATTCTGCCATCAGATGCATTTAACATATGCTGGGTGAAACGCTGTGGAAAACACATCTTAACCACAGGATATCTCACAGCCTTAAATATGTTAACCTATATTGGAAATCTCTCAACGGAGATGCGGCATTCCGCACTTGTATTCAATCAGGAAAACTCTTTACTTGTAGATGCCTCTGAACTCCTCATAGAGTGCCGGAGTTTCTCAAAACAATGTTTGGGAAACGCTAATCTAATTCAACTCTTGCCTCCACATTTTACACAGGAGGGCCCCAGTAATTGAAGTAACTCGTCCTGGTTCTCAGCACTGCCTTATAGCTGGTCAAGTTCCATGGCAGGTGTGTCTTTGTAACCCGAGGGCTGGGTGAAAGCGGGAGGGAGGCTGTAGGGTGCTCCCCCTTGCTCCTCATCCTTAGCATTAAAATTCTCCTGTGGGAGGTCTGGAGGCTTCATGCTAAGTGCCTATTAGGCTTGGACATCCTATTACAGTTAAAATAAATATTGATTTTAAAACCTAAAATAATACTTTCCTTCCAAGTTCTTATGGTTATTATTTTTTAATCTGGCTGAAAATTGATCTTAATGTTATCGTTCATCTCTATATGTTTTATTGTTATAGTTTTGTAAAAACACAAATTAAGAGTGTGTGAGTTATTTCTGATGTCTCCCATACATGTTCCATCTAAGGTTAAACCTGAAGGACAACCACAATATCTAGCAATGACTGTGGACACCGAAAACCAAAGAATCACAGCATAAAATAATAGCTTTAACAGGGGCATGCCTGGCCGGGCGCGGTGGCTCACGCCTGTAATCCCAGCACTTTGGGAGGCCGAGGTGGGCGGATTGCCTGAGGTCAAGAGTTTGAGACCAGTCTGGCCAACATGGAGAAACCCCATCTCTACTAAAAATACAAAACAATTATCTGGGTATGGTGGTGCATGCCCGTAGTCTCAGCTACTTAGGAGGCTGAGGTAGGAGAATTGCTTGAATCCGGGAGGCAGAGGTTGTGGTGAGCCGAGGTCACGCCATTGAACTCCAGCCTGGGCAACAAGAGTGAAAC
Source organism: Symphalangus syndactylus (assembly GCF_028878055.3). Classification (NCBI taxonomy): domain Eukaryota; kingdom Metazoa; phylum Chordata; class Mammalia; order Primates; family Hylobatidae; genus Symphalangus; species Symphalangus syndactylus. The sequence goes on along the minus strand of NC_072423.2, from coordinate 104,650,563 downwards.
TCTGTCTCAAAAAAAAGAAAAAAGAAAAAAAAGAGAGGGCATGCCTTACATTTGCCCAATTGAAGAAAATATTACATGGGATGCTAACATTGGAATTACAAAAGCAGCTTCCAGGGATATTATTACAAACTATCCTGAAAACTTAAATAGATCTTCATTTGGAAATAGATATAAAACTTTTAAAAAATACAATTGTGTGCATTGTGCTTATGGGTACCCCAGGGAACCTATGGAGACGTCAGCTATGTAGCAACTTTCAGAGTACTTTGTTCAGGTAGTCCTGGCTAAGTGGTCTCAGGTTCCACATCTTCTAGGGACAGCATGAGCCACAGCCAGATCTTCAACTCTCACACCTGTTCCAGTGATTTTCACTACTGTACCTTACCAGCTGGTTATTCTAAGAAGGAATCATGTGTTCACAAACTCTGGCTCCAGAGACCATTCCCTTCTCTCAAGACTGAAAAATGTAATAATAATAACTTAATGAAGATTAAAAATAAATACAAATAATAATGTACCCAGCTTGGTACTTTTAAAATCATTTTGATGGCTATATGATATTCTATCACTACCAGATTCCTATTTAGAAAATTTTAAGTTTTCTCTTATTTAAAAAAGTTTTATCTTATTTAAAAAACTGTTTAAGAAAACTTAAGTTTTCTTTTTCTAAAAAAGGGAGGAACTGCTCTCAACTTCTTTAGGCACAAAATGTTTTCTCCACTAAAAATCATCTCTAAAGGATATCTTCCAGAAGTGGAGTTACGGAATGAAAAGGTTAGACTCATTTATGTTGACAAGCTTTTTTCCCAAAATAGTTGTCCCAGTTTACACCAAATTTGGAACATTTTAGCCTCAGTTATGAATGGGAGGCTTGAGAGATAACTATAGGTGTATAGACCACCTGTGGTTCAGTCCAGGTCAAACATGCACAGCAACTTGAAGGCTCTGGAAATGCTCATTTGTTTTCACATCTCTCAGACTTTAAGAAGCCTCTCCTATAGGTGAGATACAAATTCTAAAGACTCCCCAGGTCTGTTGTGGTGGCTCTATAATCCCAGCACTTTGAGAGCCCAAGGCTGAGGACAACTTGAGCCCAGGGGTGCGAATCTGCCACGAGTTATAATCGCACCACTGCAATCCAGCCTGGGCTACAGAGGAAGGTCTTGTCTCAAAAAAATAAAATAAAAATTTCCCAAACTCAAAGAAAAGCTCTTACTCAGGAATTCAACCTCAAGGTCTTAATAAGAGTTTAATATCTGCATATAGGATTGGTGTTTTAATGGGATTAACAGGGACCCAAATGCAAAGTGGAAACCAGACTAAAGTATTGTCAGTTAGTTTAGATGGATTGGGAGAGGGCTAGCGCCCAAGTTTCAAACTGGCACAGCTTTGCACCAGAGAGCTGGCTTGTAATTGCTTTATGTCGTCCCCTTTTATTTTCCCCATGGATTGCCGCAGCATGATGGGGATGTTGCAAAGTGACTCTAACAGGCAGGGACCAATTTGAAATACCTCCTTGGCTCCTCACATATTCTAAAGCACCCCCCACCAACTATACTCAGCCCAAGAGTTGACAACATTCCTTAAGAGCCCTTAAACCACTCTTTTTTTTTCACTTTGAAAATGTAAGTTGATAGAATCCTGCTCTTTTACATTCTGTGTATTTTCTGACAGGACCCGCAAGTATTTTCAAAGGCTCCACTCTGAGTTAGAATTAGCACATTAGGGACAGCAGATTCACTGTTAAGGAGGAGGCCCCACCTCTGGCTCATTTTTCTTTCCTTACCTTGCTCAGAGCAGGATTCCCCACATACCAACTGGCCAGCTGACACTGTTGCACATTTGCACGATCATTCATTCATTCATTCAAACATTTACTGTGCTCTTATTATGTATGTGTCAAGTCCCGGGCCGGGATCTGAAAGCCCAAAATGAATGTTGAATCAATAACTCCAGCCTCATTCATATATCAGTTGTGTCACCTTGGACAAGTAAGCTAATTTTCCTGAGCCTCAGTTTCCTCAACTTTAAAATGTGGGATAACAATAGTCTCTGCCTCACAATATTAAATAACTGTACATACTTCCCAAATTAAGTATAATAATATACATAAAGAACATTATATCTAACATCTGTTACTCAAAAAATATAGTTTAGTCACTAATGTGAAAAAAGAAGATAATAATTTAGCTAATTCTGGTGAAAAAATATTGTAGCAATTATTCAAAGACCATGTGCCAATATAATGTTTTATTTGGTATACAAATATTGTATCTCCATAATGAAATTTCAACGTAGTTCACAATTCTTATTTCCATCCCCTAGTGGAGAATAAAGGGACAACGGCCTTAATCTTGTCTTAGAAGTAACTCAGTTATCATTTGTTCACACCTGTCCCTGAAGACTCTCTCCTTTCTCTATCTTTTCATCTACCTTTAACTTCTTAACACTGGGAAAGTGGCCTCTGGGGCACACTTGTCTTCTATGGATGTGTGAGAATAGCTGGTGCCACCCACATTTAGGTGTTGGCCTCTGGCATCAACTACTTAAGGCTGTAACCCCCACCACAGACTCCAACAAGGTCCACACACTCTGAGTCCTTCTCATCCCCATCCTGGGCTTCCCTAATTTTCCAACTGTCTCAGCTCCCTTTGATGGCTCAAGCCCCCGCAACTGCTTTCACCACACCACACTGGAGCTTGAGTCCTATAAGGCTGTCCTCAGCCACTACCAACTTGACCATGCAAGAGGCCTATTAAATGTGCATCATCTCATCTCCCTGGCCTGCCTTGGGAGGCAAGCTCATTTACCCTGCTTCTCTGGGCTCTTCCTGAGGAATATACAGCCTAGATACTTTTGAGAAACTTCTGGATCTGAGGAGCCCACATCTATTTCCTTCTTCCCTCACCTGGAATGAGGCAGAGTGCAGGGAATCTCTACTCACGCACCCATCTGCTTTGCAAGTCCAACCACGTCCCCTTGGATCCATCTCTTTCTGCCAGTGGGTTGAATTCTTTCTTTCCTTTGGGTTGGGTAAGTGCTCTCCTGCCATTTAGGCATTCGCTACTCTATGGCTTAGACCCTCACTGTTCAAAGTGGTCTGCAGACCAGCAGCATGAATGTCGTCGCCTAGGAGCTAATTAGAAATGCAGAATCTCAGGCTCCGCCTCAGACCTAATTAACTGAAAGCTGCATTTGACAAGATTCCCAGGTACATGGTAAGCTCATTATAGCTTGAGACACAGCAGGTTAAAGATAAACTCCAAGACAGTTCTCTCAATGTGGATCTTCCCCGCAAGGACAGGAAAAATCGTCTCTCTTTCCACAAGGCTAGCTATGGCAAATCAAACGTAACTTGGTGTTCAGACTACTGTAATTTTTTTAAACTCTGTCTGAAAGCTTTAAAGTGAGCCATTACCCCTTCCACAGAAAGAAAGAATGCCTATGAATTGCCAGGAGACCTGCAGAGACAACTAGGAACAACCAGTACTTACCATGAATGAAAATCACATTGGTTAATATTTCAAAAGTATTAACTTGCTAAGTGCTCATTTCCAACAGGTGATTAAAATCACCTTGAAATAAAGTGAGTACTGAATAACAGAGAGTTGGACACAAAATTAGACTAACATGAGATGACTGTGGCTTTGAAGTTAATAGCTCCTAATGAGAATTATCCCAACATCCAGGTAATTGAGACAGATCTATTTTCTCTCCTTAATATGTTGAGAGAGTTTGCTCTTGATTTCCAGGAAAACTTCATAATTTATCTTTTCTTTTGTTGTAACCACTGACTTAATTTCCATGAAATTTTTTTTTATGGGAGGCAGCCTGATGTAACAGAAAGACTGGGCCATGATACAGTTTAGCTTTGTGTCCCCACACAAATCTCATCTTGAATTGTAATTCCCACATGTCGAGGGAGGGACCTATAATCCCCATGTGTTGAGGGAAGGAAGTGATTGAATCATGTGGGCAATTTCCCCCATGTGGTTTTCATGATAGTGAATGAGTTCTCATGAGATCTGATAGTTTTATAAGTGTTTGGAGGTTCCTCCTTCACTTTTCTCTCTCTCCTGCTGCCTTGTGAATAAGGTGCCTGCTTCCCCTTCTACCATGATTATAGGTTTCCTGAGGCCTCCCCAGCCATGCGGAACTGTGAGTCAATTAAACCTCTTTCCTTTATAAATTACCCAGTCTCAGGCATCTCTTTATATCAATGTAAAAATGGACTAATACAGGCCATATGTTTAAATATTTACTTTTGTGACCTTGAGAAGAATTAACCAGCTTCCATATCTTTTAAATGAGGGTAATAATTCTACCTCAGAGGGTCACCATGAGGATTAAATGAGATAATATATGTGAAACCACTGGAATGAAACAAGTGCTACCCACCCCCAATCTCTTCTAGGTTTTCCATTCCAGGTGATCTTCTGGACACTTCTAGATGACCTTCATACATATATATCTAAAATTGTGCTTGGTTCAACAATAAATCTCATCCTCTCTGATTTAAAACACTGAAAATTCATTTCTAAACATATGTTCCAAGTTTCTGCCCTAGTAAAGTGGCAAAATATTTCAATTCTTTTGGTTTATAATACACATTAATGCGTCATGGTTTACAGTCTTCATCAGGGATGGCAAGCTTGAGAACCACCTGCAGTTCAGGCAATTTAACCTACATCAAACCAAACAGCCTCATCCTTATCTGCCCAATGCTAAGGCTCCATTTCCCACCCTGAATAACTCTAGCAGCTCATATTCCACTGAAGTTACAAAAATAGCAATACTTGAGGAATTTGCCAAGTAAAAGGCCATTTTCCATGGCATCAGGTTCAAGGCCAAATTAACATGTTGATGCTTTAACAATTAGGACAAATATAGAGGATTTGGCACATTTTGCTTTTCAGCCATTGCCTTGTGTGTATGACATTCACTCCATTAGTCAACTCCAGTCGTATTTTCTTTTTAAAAATCTGATTCTAGCACAGAATGAAGTTTATCATCTTTGTCTACAAAAAAGGGGAAGTGGACTGCCAGAGACGTAAAAGCAATTCCCAGCATGTTAGTAATTACAGAGGTTTATCCTGACTTCCAAATTCTCAAGGATTTTTTATTTTTTAGGTTGGAGACATCATGTCATAGTACCAGCCACTTCAGTTCACAATGGAGATAATTAGACATATTCAGGGTGACCTTCTCTCTCTTCTGAATGCGTCCCTGTGCTTTCAGATCAGCAGCTTATATACGATTTTTTAAGTAGGATAATCCTTTCATTCTTCATATCAAGTCATGCACAGAAGCCTGACAGAGCAAAAAGGGCAGCCAAACTCCTCTGGATGCAGCAGGACTAGGGGGCCAGATGCCCTGCCCTGCTGGGTCTCACCTCACAGTAGATCCTAGACTCTAGGACCCTGCAGTGCACCTTTAAAACTCACTGACCAAGATGATCTAGAGTAGGAATTGGTAAATTCTTTCTGTAAAGTGCCAGATAATAAATATTTTCAGCTTTGCGGGCCATACGGTCTCTGTCACAGCTACTCAGCTCGCCTGCTGTAGCCTGAATGCAGCCAGAGACAATGTGTGAACAAATGGGTGTGCTAGTCCGCCAATAAAACTTTATGTACTGGCCGGGCGCAGTGACTCACGCCTGTAATGCCAGCACTTTGGGAGGCCGAGGCAGGCGGATCACGAAGTCAGGAGATTGAGACCATCCTGTGAATGGTGAAACCCCGTACCTACTAAAAATATAAAAAATTAGCCAGGCGTGATGACGGGCGCCTGTAGTCCCAGCTACTCAGGAGGCTGAGGCAGGAGAATGGCGTGAACCCGGGAGGCGGAGCTTGCAATGAGCCAAGATCGCGCCACTGCACTCCAGCCTGGGCGAAAGAGCGAGACTCCATCTCAAGAAAACAAACAAACAAAAAAAACTTTATGTACTAAACCAGGGAGCTGGCTGGATTTGGACCATGGGCTGTAGTTTGCCAACCCTGATATAAACTGGAAATGTACCTTTGTTCACGTTATATTCTAGATGGAGAAGCAGAATGTATCACAGAGAGTGCCCCAAACTCCACCTTGTACAACTTAAACTTTGATTTATGTTCATTTTACCCCTAATATTTACCACAGTAGTTAATATATGAAAATTGTATCTCTTTCATTCACCAGGTAGCTGCTTTGAACCTTAAAACTATGTTTTTCTTTTAATTAATTAATTTTGCTTTGTTTTTTGTTTTTTTTTTTTTTGCGACTGTTTTGCTCTTGTTGCCCAGGCTGGAGTGCAGTGGCGTGATCTCGGCTCACAGCAAACTCCACCTCCCGGGTTCAAGTGATTCTCCTGCCTCAGCCTCCTGAGTACTGGGATTACAGGCCTGCGCCACCATGCCTGGCTAATTTTGTATTTTTAGCAGAGACGGGGTTTCTCCATGTTGATCAGGCTGGTCTCGAACTCCCAACCTCAGGTGATCCACCCGCCTCAGCCTCCCAAAGTGCTGGGATTACAGGCGTAAGCCACTGCCCCTGGCCCAAAAAACTATGTTTTTCTTTATAAATCATGATTATCTCAAATGTAATCTTTCACACACAGTGCATTTTAATTCTTGGAAGATGTACGTTCACTGCAATTCTATAGGTCAACCCGCCTTACCGCAAAAAATATATTTCATGAATACCATATAAAATCAGGTTGTGTCCCTCCTCTCCCATGTAAGTAGCCGATTTTATGAAAAATTGAGCAGAATCAAAAAAGTTTCCTTATAAAAAGCATTATATCAGAGTGACTGGGGACACAACAGGTATGGGGGGGAAACGTGGGTTTTGGAGTAAGTTTTGATATAATATCCTAGATACCCTCTAGGTTATTATATATTTATAGTATGTAATTCTGGTACAGATATGATATGATATGATATGATATGATATGATATGATATGATGATATGATTCTGAAAACAACCAGACAGAGCCCCTGCCCTAAGCGACCATGGAAAGGGCTACCCAGAAGCCTTGCTTTTTCCATGTGGCCATTCCCAGCAAGCTAGGCCTGACTGGTACAAGGATGAAAACTGACCCAAGCTGGGCTGCCTCCCAGGTTTTGGCTGGATCTATAAAAGGTAAATTCAAGAGCTATGGATTGGCTGACGTTACCACACAGACCCAAATGCAGAAAAGGCAAGAGAGATGGAACCCCCTGAGAGGCTCGGGTTCCCACCACCAGTGCTTCCTCAGGGCCAGCAGCACCCAACACTTGGATTCCATAAGCTTTCTTTTCAGTGAAAACTCCTTTTCTAATGTTGCTAACTAGAGTTTCTTGCAACCACAGAGTCTGAACTTTCCATACACTGCCCTGCCCCACTTCTCATTCCACCTTTCCAGCCACACTGCTCAGTCTTCTCCAGAGAGAATGAGAATTTGCTCCATCAGTCCACTTGGTCTGCAAGCAGGGAAAGCACGCTCTATGAGAATGTTGGGGGGGACCCTCAGAAAACCACTCCTCCCCATAAGTCCTGGGACTCTCTGCCACTGCCAAACATCTTCTTATGGGAAGCAGATGAGAATAACAGACTTTCCATAAAAGTTAAGTGAAAAGCTTACCAAATAAGGCAAAAAAAAAAAGGTTGAATGAGATGTTGCCAAGGGCCCTTAATTTCTGTACCAAGTGAAACAATTAAAAAACGGGAGAACATCGCCCCCGCACCCCAGCCCTGAAACAGCAATTCACAGTGGCTCCCAGGGGCTTGGCTGCAAGCTCAAGCAGCCCTTCTGTTATCTACCCATAGCTGTGGGAGGTGGGCCAGCTCTGGGGACAAGCACTGCTCACTTAATTGATGCATCCTTCCTCCAGTCAAACCAAAGATGGCAGATCCAGGTTTGGCTCTGAGCTACTGATCCAGGTAGCTCCAGAGCCTGTGTTATTAACCACTATGCTCCACCACTTCCCTCTGGCTTCTCCTCCTCCCTCCACACCCTGACCTGTCCAACCCATGCTCCACTCCAGATCAGCCTTCCTTAGGAGCAGCTTTATTATCATCACTTTCTTGCTGAAATCCAGCAGCTGCATCTTGTTCCCAGGCCAATTCTCAGAATGCCAATTTGATTATGTCCCAGCATGACACACAACCCTTTAGTGGCATGGTCTACCATATCTCACAAAATCTTTCTCTAATGCTCCTCTTTGTCCTAATGAAAACCTCTCTCCTTGTCCACTCTATTGGTATTCTTGACCTAATTAATTCAGTTCCTCGGTTGCACTAGCCACTGTTCAGGTGTTCAAGAGTCACATGTGACTATAACTACCATATTGGACAGCACAGCTCTAAACTTTCCTTGGTTCTTCTAAGGTCCCAGCTCTCTGCTACCTCCAGCCTTTTTAAGCTGTACTCTCTGTCTTTAGCAGGTCCCCACTCTCTCCTTCCCAACTGTCTTCTTAAATTCTTTTTGATCCTTCAAGTCTCAGCTTAAACACAACTAATACAGGCTTCATAAGAAGCTTTCCTTCCCTCTCATGCCTAGGTTAAGTAACCCTGTTAAATACTCCAGAACATATTTAATAATTGAGATTATTTAATTATGTACAATCTGTTATTTCCCATAAGGATATGTACACCATCTTATAAATGGCTCTATCTACACTGTCTAGTGGACAGTCAGTAAAGACTCACTAACCTTATTCTTGTGTATAATGTCTACAAGAAGGGGAAGCCTCCCCTATCTTTCACCCTGAACTTCCTCTGATCCTCCCCGCCTCTTCTACACCCCAGCCACTAAATAAATTGCACAGCTTGTAACCCACTCTCCTCTGGACTCATCCTGTGTTCTCACTCGAGCTTTTCCTAGGCTGTGCCCTCTCTGGCTATCCCATCCCATTTCATCTCTCAAACTCTGCCCCTTTCAAATGCCACTTCCTACAGGGAGCCTTTAGGATCCTCAACATTGAGTTGAAATTGTTTATTCTTTACTTTTTTTAACTTTTATTTTAAGTTTAGGGGTATTTGTGCAGGATGTGTAGATTTGTTACATAGGTAAACTTGTGTCATGGGGGTTTGTTGTACAGATTATTTCATTACCGAGGTATTACGTCTAGTATCCATTATTTATTTTTCCTGATCTTCTCCCTCCTCCCACCTTCCACCCTCCAATAGTCCCCAGTGTGTGTTGTTCCCCTCTATGTGTCCATGTGTTCTCATCATTTAGTTCCCACTTATAAGTGAGAACATGTGGTAATTTGGTTTTCTGTTCCTGTGTTAGTTTGCTAAGGATAAGGGCCTCCAGCTCCACCCGTGTCCTTGCAAAGGACATGATCTCATTCTTTTTTATGGCTGCATAGTATTCCATGGTGTATATGCACCACATTTTTTTTTATCCAGCCTATCATTGACAGGCATTTAGGTTGATTCTATGTCTTTGTTATTGTGAATAGTGCTATTCTTTGAACTATTTTGTAGACTATATTTGGAATTGCTACTCTTCAAGTGTGTGTCTCCTGCTGGCCCCTGCTGTGTGACTTGAAGAGCAGGGGCCACATCATCCCAGTACCCAGCACCCCCCACTGTGTCTGGCACATGGCACACACTCAATAAAGGTAAAGTTGTGGGGGACCACTGAATATCAGTCAGAGTCATCAACAAGTGAGGATCTGCTGAGCTTGGATAGTTAACAAAGATGATGGCAGAAGAGGAATTGCAAAGTAACTATTTGAGTAGCAATGTATTAAACAGGCAGCAGAGAAAGCTAAGGAAGCTCTCCAGTATACTTTTGGCAAACTGATTCTCTTTTTAAAGGTAGTGTAAAGGTCAAAGGAGTGACAGATATTCCATCATGGTAGCTGTCAATTTTACTGGAAAAAATATGCCCTAATGAAAACTGATATTTGAGTTTCATTCTTTGTTCCTTCTAAAAATGAGCACATAGTTTCACTTGTCACCTATGTTTTGTTAAATGTAAGAGTTAAATACTCATTTCATACCACTTAATTTCATTTGCAAGATGAAGGTCCAATCTAAAGTTACTAACTTTCCTTTCATTACATATACAAATTTTGGTCCCCAATTTTGGTATCAAGTGGTTCCAACATGAATATCCTCACATAAGGAGGATCTCCTTCATAAGGATACAGTTGTAATGAATTCCCTGTAACAATTTAACATTCCAAAGATTGTCACTTCTTCTTTGGTCTCAAGCCAATTCACCTAGAGCAAAATTATCCTCTTAATACCCACATAGAAACTGGCCAGAGAAGATGTTTTCAGAACAAGAAGCTCTACAGTAGCAACAAGCAAAGCAAATATAATACTAGCCCATTTCCATTCATCTTACTGCCTTTGGTGAGGAAGAGCCCTTAACATTTCACTCTCCGGCTTATGTAACTTACAAGATAGTAACTTAAGCTCAAAATGTTTTTCATTTTTAGTCTGATAATTCAATTCACTTTTGATTTTCTCACTGATTTACAAATATAATATAAGAAAGGGTGAGACACTAGCAAGATGGTGGGGTAGGAGACCCCAGCCATCACTTCCCCCATGAAGAGCAACAATTCAGCAACTGTCTATGAAAAAAAAAGTGTTTCTGGAAGAGCTTAGCAGTCTACTTAAGTAGCCTCAACAATACAGTGAAATTAAAAAAAAAAAAAAAAAAAAAAAAAAACAAAAAAAAAAAAAAACATGAGAATCACCTCCCAAAAATAATAGAAAGAACAGTTGCATTTTCTCTGCATCAACCCATCTGTCATCTGCCCTATAACTGATCAGCACAGAGAGGAACTCCCTAGCTCCAGCAGCCCCCCCCACAGAGAAAAGGATCAGAAGGGGTTGTTATAAACAACTATATGCCAACAAATTGGATAACTTAGAGAAATAGATAAATTCCAAGAAACATAACCTACCAAGACTGAATCAAGAAGAAACAGAAGCTCTGACCAAACCAATAACAAATATAGACTGATGTAGTAATTAAAAGCCTGCCAACAAAGAAAAGCCCAAAACCAGATGGCTTCACTGCTGAATTCTACCAAACAAAAAAAGAATTAACAACAATTCTTCTTAAATTCTTTCAAAAATAGAACTAGAGGCAGTACTTCCAAACTCATTTTATAAGACCATGATTATCATGATACCGAAGCCCAAAAAAGGAACCACAAGAAAAGAGAATTATAGGCCAATATCTCTGATAAACATAGATGCAAAAACCTTCAATAAAACATGAGCATCCTGAATTTGATAATACATCGAATTATTATACATTGTGACCACAGTGTATATCCCTGGGATGCAAGGTTGATTTACCACATGCAAGTAAATTAATGTGATAGATTACATTAACAGAATGAAGGCTAAAAACCACATGATCATCTCAATAGATGCACAAAAAGCATTTAACAAAGTTTAACAACCTTTCATGTTGAAAATTCTCAAGAAATTAGATTAAAAAAAAGCAGTTTCCTCAACATAATAAAGGTCACTTATGAGAAGCACACAGCTAACATCATACTCAATGGGGAAAAACTAACAGCTTTTTCCTTAAGATTCCATACAGGGCAAGAATGCCCACTCTTGCCACATCTATCAACATAATACTGGAAGTACTAGCAAGATCAATAAGGCAGGCTGGGTGTGGTGACTCACGCCTGTAATCCCAGAACTTTAGGAGGCTGAGGCAGGCAGATCACTTGAAGTCAGGAGTTCAAAACCAGCCTGGCCCACATGGTGAAACCCCGTCTCTACTGAAAATACAAAAATTAGCTGGGAATGGTGGCATGCAGCTGTAATCCCAGCTACTTGGGAGGCCAAGACAAGAGAATCTCTAGAACCCAGGAGGCAGAGGTTGCAGTGAGTCAAGATTACACCACTGCATTCCAGCCTGGGTGACAGTGTGAGACTCTATCTCAAAAAAAAAAAAAAAAAAAAAAAAAAAATCAATAAGGCAAGAACAAGAAAAGGCACTCAAATAGGGAAGAAGTAAAATTATCCCTATTTGTAAGTAATATGATCCTACATGTAGAAAGCCCTATAAAGACCCCATAAAACAACTGTTAAAATAATAGACGAATTCAGTAAAGTTGCAAGATAAAAAAAAATCAACATACAAAAACAAGTTGCATTTGTCTACACCAAATATGACCTATCCAAAGAAAAAAAATCAAGAAAATGATCCGATTTACAATTTCAAAAGGAACAAAATACTCAGGAATAAATTTAACCAAGGAGGTGAAAGGTCTGTACACTAAAACTATAACACGCTGATAAAAGAAATCAAAGAAGACACAAATAAATGGTAAGACATCCCATGTTCATAAATTGGAATAATCAATATTGTTAAACTATCCATACTATCCAAAGCAGTCTACAGATTCAACATAATCTCTATTAACATTCCAAAGTCATTTTTCACAGAAATAGAAAAATAGTTCTATAATTCATATGGAACCATGAAAGACCTCAAATAGGCAAAGCAATCCTGAGAAAGAAAAATAAAGTGGAGGCATCACACTCCCTGACTTCAAATTATCCTACAAAGCTACAGTAATCAAAACAGTAGGGTACTCGCATAAAAACAGACACACAGGCCAATAAAAAAGAACAGAGAGTTCAGAAAGAAATCCAAGCATATATGGTCAACTAATTTTCAACAAGGGCACCAAGAAGACACAGTGAGGAAAGGATAGTCTCTTCAATAAATGCTATTGGGAAAACTGGATATCCATATGCAGAAATGAAACTGCACCCTTAACTTACACTATACACAAAAATCAACTCAAAATGAATGAAAGACCTAAAAGTAAGACCTGAAACTGTATAACACCTAGAAGAAAATATAGGAAAAAACTTCTTGACATTGGTTGTAGCAATGATTTCTCAGATGAAACACCAAAAACATAAGCAACAAAAGCAAAATAAAGAAGTGTAACTACATCAAACTAAAAAGCTTCTGCTCTGCACAGCAAAGGAAACGACAAAATTAAAAGGCAGCCTATGGATTGGGAGAAAACATTTGTGAACCATATATCTGATAAGAGGTAAATATTCAAAATACATAAGAAACAAAACTCAATAGGCCAGGCACAGTGGCTCACGCCTGTAATCCCAACACTTTGGGAGGCCAAGGTGGGTAGATCACTTGAAATCAGGAGTTCGAGACCAGCCTGGCCAACATACTGAAATCTTGTCTCTCCTAAAAATACAAAAATTAGCCAGGTATGGTGGTGCACACCTGCAGTCCCAGCTACTTAGGAGGCTGAGGCAGGAGAATCACTTGAACCTGGGAGGTGGAGGTTGCAGTGAGTTGGAGATCGTGCCACTGCACTTCAGCCTGGGTGACAGAGTGAGACTGTCACCAAAAAAAAAAAAAAAAAAAACCTCAATAAAATTCAACAGGAAAAAAAACAAAAACAAAAACACAAATAACTACATTTTTTTTTTTTTTTTTTTTTGAGACGGAGTCTTGCTCTGTCTCCCAGGCTGGAGTGCAGTGACATAATCTCGACTCACTGCAAGCTCCACCTCCCAAGTTCATGCCATTCTCCTGCCTCAGCCTACCAAGTAGCTGGGACTACAGGCGCCCGCCGCCATGCCCGGCTAATTTTTTGTATTTTTAGTAGAGATGGGGTTTCACCATATTAGCCAGGATGGTCTCGATCTCTTTGCCTTGTGATCCACCCACCTCAGCCTCCCAAAGTGCTGGGATTACAGGCGTGAGCCACCGCGCCCGGCAAATAACCAGATTTTTAAATGAGCAAAGGACCTAAATAGGCATTTCTCCAAATAAGTCAAAAAATAGTCTTCAGGTATATGGAAAGGTGTTCAACATCCCTAATCATGATGGAAATAACAAATCAAAACCACAATGAGATATCTCCCCACTCCTGTTAGAATGGCATTAGCAAAAAACAAGAGGTAGCCAGGTGAGGTGGCACATGCCTTTAGTCCCAGCTACTCGGGAGGCTGAGGTATAAGGACCACTTGAGCCCAGTACTTTGAGGCCAACCTAGGCAACACAGCAAGACCTTGTCTGTGTAAATAAATAAATAAGCAAACAAACAAGAGGTAACAAATGTTGGCAAGGGTATGGAGAGAAGAGAACCCTTAAATACTGTTGGTCAGAATGCAGACTTTTAAATAAAACTACCATATGACACAGCAATCCTTCTTCTAGATATATACCCCAAGGAAATGAAGTCATCACCTCATAAAGATATCTGCACTCCCACATTCACTGCAGCATTATTCACAATAGCCAAGATATGGGAACAACCCAAGTATCTGTTGACAGATAAATGGATAAAGAAACACACACAGGTTGAGAATCCCTTATCCAAAATGCTTGGGACCAGAAGCATTTTGGATTTCTGATTTTTTTTTTTCAGGTTTTGGAATATTTGCATTATTCTTAACAGTTGAACATCCCAAATCCAAAAATCCAAAATCCAAAATGCTCCAATTAGCTTTTCCTTTGAATGTCATGTCAGCACTTTAAAAGTTTCAGACATTGGAGCATTTCAAATTTCAGATTTTTGAATTTAGGATACTCAACCTGTATACACATACACACAGTGGAATATTATTTTGCTTTTAATAAGGAGATCCTGCTATTTGGGTCAATGTGGGTGAAGCTATAAGACATTATGCTAACTAAAATAAACCAAACACAGAAAGAAAAAGGCTACATGATCTCACTTACATGTGGAATGTTTTTTTAAAATCAAATACAATAGAAACAGGATAGAAGAATGGTTATGGCAGGAAACGGGGACAGTGGGTAAAACAGGGAGATGTTGGCAGGGCTCAGGGTCTCACGCCTGTAATCCCAGCACTTTGGGAGGCCAAGGCAGGTGGATCATGAGGTTAGGAGTTCGAGACCAGGCTGGCCAAAATGGTGAAACCCCGTCTCTACTAAAAATACAAAAAAAAAAAAAAAAAAAAAATTAGCTGGGTGTGGTGGCAAGCGCCTATAATCCCATCTACTTGGGAGGCTGAGGCAGAAAAATCGCTTGAACCCAGGAGGCGTACGTTGCAGTGAGCCGAGATCTAGCCACTGCACTCCAGCCTGGGCAAAAGAGCAAAACTCCGTCTCAAAAACAAAACAAAACAAAACAAAAAACAGGAAGATGTAGGTCAACTACAAAGTTGTAATTACATTGGATGAATAACTCTAGAGATCTAATGTTCAGCATGAGGACTATAGTTAATAACAATACATATTATTAACTATAGTTTTATAGATATATTCCAGTATTGCATACTAGAAATTTGCTAACAGAGTAGATTTTAGGTACTCTTACCACACACACACACACAATCAAGAAAGGTAACTACATGACATGATGGATATGTTGATTTGCTTGAATATTGTAATCACTTCACAATGTACAGTCAATTCCTGCATCATGATGTCTCAATAAATGACGGACCACTTACATGACACTAGTACCATATGATTATAATAGTGTATTTTTACTGGACCTTTTCTATGTTTAGAAATATTTAGATACACAAATACATATCATTGCATTACAATTGCCTACAATATTCAGTCCAGTAATATGCTGTACAAGTTAGTAGCCTAGGAGCAATTGGCTATACCATATAGCCTAGGTATGTAGGAAGCTACACCATCCAGGTCTATGTAAGTATACTCTACAATGTTCACGCAATGTCAAATTGTCTAACAACACATTTCTTAGAACGTATCCCCATCGTTAAGCAATACATGACTGTGTATCAAAACATCATGTTGTATACCTTATATTTATATAATAAAAATAAATAAAAAGCACACATATAAAAAACAAAATATAAGAGAATTCTAAAATTCTAAAATACATATTTGTTCTAGCCCCTACACACCTTCAGCAAGTAAAAACTTGAGAAATTCTCAGTATTCCAGAATAATACAGAATTTATATTTGCTAGCTTACAAAATAAATGAACTTTTAATGTGTTACAATTGTTTAATTTGTTATATTATAGTAAGCCTAATTGGAATAAGTGACTGGACTCCCACTTAATCTAAAGCAAGTCTAATAACTTTTAAATTTAAATTAAACATTGAAAGACCAAAATAGAAGAGCTGGCCAATTTGGTAAAGTTTACTCCCCCAATCTAATAAAACATATCGCTTTACAAGTTCTAATTTTCACCAGCCTTCTCCCAGACCTTTCCACACTATATACTCAGCTGACTTTAACCTGATGTGGAATGTCCCTAAAGTTGATTGTGCATGACTGTATATGTATATCAAAACATTATGTTGTACGCCTTAAATTTGTGAGTGAGGCCATTCCTATTTTCTAGTAACACTCAGCTAGGTTTGAGGTTAAAGATACAAATAGGAGGCAAAATTATAATAGAAAAAAAATTTCAGATCCATCAATAAAAAGAAAACAATGGAAATTTCGTTAAGTACTAGCACTTTGGCTAACGTTATAAACATGCAAGATCCTAACAGCTTGGAAAAAATTGTAATACATCCAGCTGTAATAAAGGGTATCTGAGAAGAACTGAGAGTTCCAAGCACCATTTTGACTAAAAAGCAGTAAAGTCAAGTTACTATTCTGAGGAATTAGATCCTTCCTGGTTCTCATCTCAAATTTATTTCATCCCAAGCTTTATTTCACCAGTGCTGAAACCCACAAGGAGCTACCTAAACTCACTGGCACCACAACTATCTAGAAGTCCTATCTTAGATGATCCAAATTCAACACACTAAGACACACTCAATTTACCCATGGGTGAGTCTGCTCAGACCCTCCTCTACATAATTTTAACAAGCTTGGCAATCTAACTCCCAGCCTAAAAAAAATTAACAAACAAAAGCTGAAATGTGAAAAAAGTGCTAGAGACACAAATATTGTCAAAAGTGAGACATGATCTCTTAGCAACATAGGAGGAATTAGGGAAAAAAACACAAAACACCAAAAGTGGACATTAAAAGTTCATCTGAGACCACTTAGGAAGGAAGCAAATAACCCTATATTCCCAAATACATCTAAAGGCACCCACCCCTTCACAGGAAAGAGTAATAATAGACATGGCTAATCATGACCCTCAGCTATGAAGAAAAAGCTCCAATCTTCTCAGAACGGTCTGTGTGTAAGAAAGCCAGGAAAACTCAAATAGTTGTAATTTATAAAGATTTCGCTCAGAGTGGTTAATCAGTTTTGAAAGTGTTGACACTTAAAGGGTGAGGCTCTGGTCACTTGGGGAGTAGTCTTATAAAAAAAAGCTCCTTTTTCCCACCCCATCACTTAATGAAGCACTGCAATATGGACGCTCCACATTGGAAGCCGTTCCAAGGACAGCATTCCAAAGTCAGCTATAACAACAAACAGCAGATGTCCAGAAAGACACAGATATCTCCTCCCTACACCCAAACCATTTAAGGAGGAGGAAAAAATAGACCAAAAAATGTGTGACCAGATAGGCATAATTGTCAATTAGCTGAAAAACAAATCTCTAAGTTTCCAATGAGGGCACAAGAGCACCTAAAAAAAAAAAAAAAGAAAAACAACAAATCATTCTAATTTTTACAAAAAAATGAACCAAATAAATTTTTCCTTGAACAACTGCCAAGCCTACAGGCAGATCTTCCAATATAAAATAATCAAACCTGAAGAATTTTCCCAAGAGAGTAGATACTTCCAAATAGCAAATTTCCATTTTAAAATAAGCACATTTATTGCCATTTTTCCAGTTCCAGAATGTGTATGGTTGTTAAATATTAAATTCTAGTTTTTAAATTCCGGTAATGGAGGAAGGATAGCCGATATTTAGGGTGGGGCCATGTGAGGGATGAATACCACCAAATTACTAAAATCTGTCAACTTGGCAAAGACCAGAACTGAGATCTATCTGGCTGAAATGTGACTATCGTGGCCAAATCTGAGCTGCAGTGTGTTTCCCACCAGCATGGCAGGCTATTTGTGTATTCATTTATAATTTTTTCATTTCTTCTACAAAGACTCGGTGGAAGATCTATGGCTGAAAACAAGGCCTATAAAAGACCAGCCATGGGCCGGGCATGGTGGCTTATGCCTGTAATCCCAGCACTTTGGGAGGCCAAGGCGGGTGGATCACTAGATCAGGAGATTGAGACCATCCTGGCTAACACTGTGAAACCCCGTCTCTACTAAAAACACAAAAAGAAATTAGCCCGGTGTGGTGGCGTGTGCCTGTAGTCACAGCTACTCAGGAGGCTGAGGCAGAAAAATGGTGTGAAGCCAGGAGGCGGAGCTTGCAGTGAGCCGAGATTTCGCCACTGCACTCCTGCCTGGGCAACAGAGCAAGACCCCATCTCAAAAAACAAAACAAAACAAAACAAAACAAAACAAAACAAACAAACAAAAAACACCAGCCTTGTATTTTCTTCACACATTTTCTTTACATTGTGAAAAAGTTAAGTGGGAAAATCACACTCTCATTCAAACTGTTCAAAATACAGGTAACAATACCAAGGAAGATGAAGCAACCCAGTGGTTCCCACTTTATCCATTCTTTGTCTCTATCAGGGCATGCACCCTCGTCCTCTAGGGTGATGAACTCCTCCTGGTTTTCCCAGGATTTTCCCAGCCTTAATGAAAGTCTCATATCTTGGGAAACCCCTCACTCTCAAGCAACTGGGACAGTTGGTCATCCTACAGGAGCAATGACATCCACGTAGGCAGCACCCAGAAACATGGTTATGCACAGTCCCTTGGGAAATATAACTGAATTCAAGCAAGTAGGAGTCTCTTGTTCATATCTGGGTTCAAATCCCATCCCTTCTGCTTCCCAGCAGTGTGAACTTAACCTCTCTAAGCCTCAGTTTCTATAGCTATAAAATAGAGATAACAGAACCTTACACAAGGAATTATATGAGAATTAAGTACAATCATGGGCCCAAACTAAACTTTCTATTATATAAGCTATCTAATAGCATTAGCTATTATCTCCATCATCATTATTTTTCAACTTTTATTTTAGGTTCAGGGGTACATGTGCAGGGTTATTATATAAGGAAATTGCATGTTGCAGGGGTTTGGTGTAAAGATTATTTCATCACCCAGGTAATAAGCTTAGTACCCGATAAGTAGTTTTTTGATCCTCACCCTCCTCCCACCTTCCACCCTCAAGTAGGTCCCAGTGTCTATTGTTCCCTCCTTTGTGTCCAAGTGTACTCAGTGTTATAAGTGAGAACATGCAGTATTTGGTTTTCTGTTCCTGCATTAGTTTGCTTAGGATAAAGTTCTCCAGCTCCATCCATGCTGCTGAAAAGAACACAATGTTCTTTTTTATGGCTGTGTAGTATTCTATGGTGGGTATGTACCACATTTTCTACATCCAGTCTACCATTGTCCATCATCATTATTATATATAATCATAAAGTTTAGTTTTAGCACATTATTTGCAGATTTCATGACCTTAATTATTATTAAGAACAAATTGTTCCCCCTACATCTAACAACTAACGCTCATACTTGGGAACCCTGCTACATTCACCACTATAAAAATGACATCACCACCAAAAAAAAAGATCCATGTGAGACCCTTCTTCGCAATTCAGTCAAAGTAACCAACTTGGGCACACCAAAACCAAATAAAGACAACCCCAAAAGTATATCACTTGAACAAAAAAAAGTAGATTTTCCTCCATCTCATTCGCTGTCAATAATTGCATTCTCTCTTTCCTGCTCTGCCTATCTAGAAGAGCCCCATTATCAGCATCACCAAGACTGTTGCACCTAAATAGGCCAGGTTGAAACCACCATTTTCCCTTCCTTGGTGACTATTCAGATGCAATTCTATGTGAAACTACAGACTCCATCTAGAAAGAAATGGAGATTTGGAGATAAGGCCAGGCACAGTGGCTCACGCCTGTTATCCCAGCACTTTGGGAGGCCAAGGTGGGCAGATCACCTGACATCAGGAGTTCAAGACCAGCCTGGCCAACATAGTGAACTGCTGTCTCTCCTAAAAATACAAAAATCAGCCAGGCAGGGTAGTGCACACCTGTAATCCCAGCTATTCGGGAGGCTGAGGCAGAAGAATCGCTTGAACCCAGGAGGTGGAGGTTGCAGTGAGCGGAGACCGTGCCACTGCACTCCAGCCCCAGCGACAGAGATTTTGTCTCAAAAATAAAAAAGAAAGAAAGAAATGGAGGTAAAAGTGGGTAACTGCAGGAACATGTGTCAGCCGAAGACCTAACACTAGGCAAACAAAAATGCTCACATGACCAATGCTATGTTATGGGAACAGCCCTTGCATCCAATAAGCAAAGTCCTGAAGAACATACATTAGATGTAGTCTCATGTATAAAAGGGGTATCTCGTCCTCATCTCTGTAACGCAATAACCATGTTAACCACTTGCCTTCACAGCATCAGCTGATCTTTAACCAATCATAGCTGATGAGATTCTTCCATATATCCTGATTATTATCTGCTGGACCTGTGTCAGCAAACCTCTGCTATTTAAATGATTTCCTCCTTCCCTTGGACCACTGGGTTGCTTCATCTTCCTTGGTATTGTTACCTCTATTTGGGAGGGACGGCAGCATGAACAGAGGCATTAGCAAATGCGCCAAGATGAAAGGGGCATTCAAGGACACCTCCCACTTGTTTTTTTCTTCCTTTTTTTTTTTTTTTTTTTTTTTTGGTGACAGGGTCTTGTTCCATTGCCCAGGCTAGAGTACAGTGGTGATCATAGCTCACCTGGACCTCCTGGGCTCAAGCCATCCACCCATCACATCTTCCCAAGTACCATGGACCACAGGTGCACACCACCATACCCAACTAATTTTTGTAGAGACAGGGTTTTGCCATGTTGCCCAGGCTGGTCTCAAACTCCTGGCCTCAAGCAATCCTCTCATCTCAACCTCCCAACTGTCAGGATTACAGTAGTGAGTCACCACACCTGGTCAAGGACACCCCTTTTATGGAGGATTCTTTTTTTCACATTCATGAAAATCAAACAAACTGTATTTTTCTTATGGCTCTCAGCCATATTTTTTCTTTGGGGGTAATGATTTGTATTATTTTGCACACCAGAGTAGAAGCTCCCAAAGAAAGGCAAGATGGCAGGGCTGCCACTAGCCCATGTGACTCCTTTGTGCAAATTAGAAAATGAAGCCCCTTCCTAAGACACTCCACTTCTATCTGCCAGAACACTGTTGCAATGTACTGATTTTTGTTAGATAAGAAACTATGTTGTCATCTTCTGACAGGCTTATAAAATATATGCAAATCCATGATATAAATGGTGCCCTCTAGAGTTGTGCAGTGCCCAATCTACACAATTCTGTACACTGACTCTAAATGACATCTCTTCATGTTTGTAGCATCACAACATTTCAGATAAATCACAGTTGTCTCTTGGTATAGGTGAGGAATTGGTTACAGCAGGGGTCTCCAAACCCCAGGCCGCCAACCAGTACTGGTCCATGGCCTGTCAGAAACTAGACCACATGGCAGGAGGTGAGCAGAGGGCAAGGTAGCGTTACCGCCTGAGCTCCCCCTGCTATCAGATCAGCAGCGGCATTAGCTTCTCATAGGAGCCTGAACCTTATTGTGAACTGCGCATACAAGGGATCTAGGTTGCATGCTCCTTATGAGAATCTAGGTAATGCCTGATGATCTGGGGTGGAACAGCTTCATCTTGAAACCATCCCCTGCCCGGCCCTGTTTGTGGAAAAATTGTCCTCCACTAAACAAGTCCCCGATGCCAAACAGGTTGGGGACTGCTGGGTTACAGGACCACCCACCACAGCATACCAAAATCCACACATACTCAAGTCCTGAGGAACCTGAGTACACAAATTCCCCTCCATAAACATGGGTTCAGATCCTGGAAAACCTGTATTTTCAATCTGCATTTGGTTGAAAAAAAAAATCCACGTATGAGTGGACCTGTGTAGTTCAAGCCCATGTTGTTCAAAGGCCAACTATAATTGTGATTTGCCTAAAAACTGTCGTAACAAGTCAGATTCAAATATTGTTTGTGTGGGTGTGTGATTGTTCTGTGTGTATGTATCTTTATTATATATTATTTAAATAAATGTTGCCAAAAAGGAGAATTGTCTATGTCAGGTTAGATTACTGGCCCACAGCCATGAGAACAGCTATTCTTGATATACCAGGAAGAGAAATTTTAAAATGCATGCCATACTAAGGCGATGACATGGTGAGAGAAAGAAGAAAAGAGAAAAATCTGGAGTTCTGGAGCAATCTGTTTATTCCCAAGGCAAAAATATTTATCCTTACCTTGCATAACAAAAATTTTTATAATGGTCACAAAAATAATTGCCCCATTTCAAAATCCAGTTGCCATAGTGCAGGAATAAAGTTTACCATGTGAGCCTCATCTTCCTTAAATACTTCTACATTTAGCTGCCATCAACTTCACCTTTCCCACCTTTAGATTCTGGCCTTTAAATGAGACCACTAAGAGTTCACAAGGCCCAGGATAATGAGTTTTCCAGAAACACGATCCCAGTTTCCCACGCAATGGAAGTGCCAGACTATCATGACAGTCACAGCTTAAAGAAAGTAAATAATTCAAAAATAAAAATTTGTAAATAAGCAGATATTTTTATGACCTTCTCTGCTGGCAGGGCACTAACTCAGACTGCTTTTCCTCACTCTCTGATATCATCACCACTAGTACCAGTGAGTGCAGCACAGCCAGTGAAAACAGCATTATAAAAAGAAGGGAAGAAGCCAGCCCAGTTGAGATTCTAATAAGGGTCGGGTATACCCTTCTTGTTGCTTCAGCTCAATCCACTACTATTATTGTCATAACACAGAAAGTTTCTTAGTCCCATTTTAACAGAGGTGGAACCTGAGTCTCAGAGCAGTTAAACAACTTGCCAGAAGTCACACAGCTTTTAATGGTTAGGCATGTCTGGGTTCAAAGCTCTTGCCCTTCTGCTACACCACACTGCCCTGGGTAGAGCTTTAGATCAGCACATCTCAGATCTTCATGTGTCCACAGGTCTCTTGAAGATCTTGTTACAATGCATACTCTAATTCCAGAGGCCCGGGACACAGCTCTTAGCTAGCAAACTCCCAGAAGATGTTGATGCTGGTTGCTGGACCGCATTTTTAGTAGTAAGACTTTGAATCAGTGGTTTTCAACAGGGGATGACTCTATCCCACAGGAGACACCTGGGAATGTCTGCGGACATTTTTGATTGACATGACTTGGGGGAGTAATGCTACTAACATCTGATAGATGGACGTCAGGGATGTTGCTAAATGTCCTACATGAGGACAAGCCCCCATACCCAGCAAAGAACTATCCAGCCCAGAATGTCAACAGTGCTGGCGTGGTTGAGAAACCCTTAGAGGGCCTGAGTTCGTTTAGACTTCTTTCAAAGCTGCTGTAGATTTGCAAACTTGCACTGGAGTTAAAGGTAGCTCTACTACTTAAGAAATTCTCCATAAAGCCTGATAGAAATGTTGATGTCATGTAACTGATAGCTAGAGCATGATGAAGTTTAATTTCCTCACTAATATTCTGTCATTGTACTGAAGAAAATCAAATCAGCTGATTACAAACAGGGGTCCCAGAAACTGCCCAGAGTTTCTGTAAGGTCCTTGTTTCTTATCACTGGACGTCACAATAGAAAATGCAAGAGATTAGATTATTTTTAGATACAAATTTTATAATTTCCTGTTCTGGCAGCTCAAACCTTTACCTTGTTAGCAAGGATCACATGAAACCATCTTTTATTATTCAGCATTAGCTCCTGCAACCTATTATCGATATCATGCTGGCATATGGCCATGCTCTGCATCCAGCATCCATTCAACTCCCAAACTCAGCTAAAAAAACAAACAAAAAATAAAATAAAATAAAATTTAAAAAACTCATTCATCTGGCTCTTTAATGTCACACCACCAAAAAATTAGTTCAAGTTGAATATTTTTGACTAAAGTAACCATGGCATATTGTGGTGTTAAGAATATTTAAATGCCATATTGTTTAATTACAGCATATGCTTAGGAAGACTACATTTGAATATAATTTGAGGAGTGAATTAAGGTTTGGTTAAAATTATATAGCTTCTTTGGGAGGAGGAGGATTTGAGAAAGAACAACACATGTGCTAGTGCAGGGGTGTCCAATCTTTTGGCTTCGCTGGGCCACATTGCAAGAAGAATTGTCCTAGACCACACATAAAACATATTAACACTAATGATAGCTCCTAAGCTTAAAAACACACACATGCATACACGCAAAATCTCATAGTGTTCTGAGAAAGTTTACAAATTTTGGGGGGCCACATTCAAAGCCATCCTGGGCCACATGTGGCTTATGGGTTGGACAAGCTTGTGCTAGTATATCAGGGCCCCAGGCCATACATGTCCCCATCTTTCCTACTTATCTGTCAATGAACTTTACCTCATCCCTAGGGACCAAGCCCAAAGGTCCCTCCCATGAGAGTCTCTATCATCTCAGTGTCCTCTTCAAGACATAGTTTAGAGTTAAAGGTTCTCCATAAAACAACGGAATGCAAGAGTGAATGAATGAATAAATGAGTTCTCTCGCCCTTGATGGCCCTGCTTTCTGGGTTCTCCCTCCTCTCTAAATATTTCCCTCTCAGTTTTTTTCACTGCTCCTCTTTCTTCTTATTTGTCTTAAACAGAGATATGCCCTAATTCTATCATCAGACCCTCCTCGCTTGCAGGGACAGGGAGAGGTGAAGGGGTATCTAAACTCCATCTCTTATAAATGCTTCCTAAACCCACATCTCTAGCCTAGTCTTCTGCCTTGAAATGCAAACCCATATTTTCAAATGCCAAACTCTCCTTCTCCTCCCAAAACCCTGCCTCCCTTGTGACTGTCACAGGCATTAGCTTTCCCCAAAGCTGAAAACTCCAGCCTCTCCAATACCTCCACCCTCCCCATTCTTTAGGTTCTTAGATGTTCCTATTTCAAGGCCTCTTCTTATATTCCTTTCCCTGTCTGTTCCCACTGTCACCACCTTAATTCTACCTCATGAACAGTCTCCTAGGCTTTAAAAACTAACTCCTAAATGGTGGGTTCAGGATTTCCATTCAGCCATATATTTTCATACTTCCTAGACACTTGAAGCCTGATTAAAAAACAAACCAAATTACAAAAAAAAAAAAAAAAATTACTATACACATCTGATTTTCTTTAGGGAAACTGGCATGGAAACTGGTTACAGAGAGAATAAGGGTTGAGATTGCCCCTTGTGAAGCCCTTGTTACTCAGCAGGCTGCACCAGCCCCACCCCAACTCTCCCCACACACAAAGGAGACAGAGTAGCCCAAGGATTGGGAGCACAGGCCTGTTGGCCCCCTGACTGTGACTTCCTGTAAGGCCCTAGCAAGAGTAATCCCCTTCCTGTGACTCCGTTTCTTTATTTGTAACAAGGGGGGATTAATAGGGTCAGCTTTATCCGGGTTGTTGTGAGGATTAAAGGTGTTACTACATATCAAGAGGTTAGAATAGTGCCTGGCCCACCGTGGGTGACTGATAAATGTTAGTCATGATGATGACAACAACAACAACTATCTACTTAGTAAAGAGAGCAATATCCCAGAGCAGAGTCCAGACTAGTGGGATCACCAGTATTCAATAAAATGACCCAGCAACATCATTAACTCTGTGTTCCAGTCCCCTGAGTGGGACATCACATTGTTTCTTTCAGAAATGCATGACCTTTGTCCAATCATGCAAAGATATAGGAAGGGTCTGAAGTGAGGGAAATTCAGCAAAATAATTGATCAATACTCTTCAAGGGTGCCAAGATCATGATAGATAAGGGATAACTAAAGAATTGTTGCAAACAGCAGGACACTAGGGAAAAATAACAACTAAACGCAACATAGGATCCTGGAATGGCAATAAAAGAACATTGGTAGAAAAACTGGTGAAGTTTAAATGAGGACTTTGGTTTAGTTAATGGTATCTACCATTTTAGTCCATATTTATGTTGCTATAAAGAAATACCTGAGGCTGGATAATTTATAAAGAAAAGAGGTTTATTTGGCTCACGGTTCTGCAGGCTGTACAAGAAACCTGACACAGGCATCTGCTCAGCTTCTGATGAGGGCCTCATGCTGCTTCCACTCCTGGTGGAAGAGGAAGGGGAGCCAGCGTGCAGATCACATGGTGAGGGGGGAGGTGAGAGAAAGGGGGAGGTGCCAGTTTCTTTTAAAGAACCAGCTCTCATGGGAACTAATAGAGTGAGAACTCATTCCTTATAGCACCAAGTCATTCATGAGGAATCAGCCCCCATGACCCAAACACTTCCCACTATGCCCCACCTTCAGCATTGGGGATCACATTTCAACACATGACTTTTGGAGTGTTACATATCCAAATTATAGCATGTGCCATACCAGGCAGAAATGGTAATTTCCTGGTTCTAATACTTGTTCTCAAGTTATGTAAGAGATGAACATTGGGGAAGGCTAGGGGAGAGACATACAGAAACCCTCTGCATGATTTTTGCAAATTTTCTATAAGTCTGTAAGTAGTTAAAAATAAAAATCTGATCCTTCACAAAAGAACACTAATGCAGCTTCACTCCAAAATCATTCCCTAACAGTTTGGGGTTTTTATCATGTACTAAGGCATTACTAGGGTTAATGGAAGCATCAGTGAACTGGACATGGTTCTTCCTTTTGATATTTCACAGTCTAGTGGGAAAGGCAGTCAAGTAAATGAATATTTAGTAATTGTTATGAGCAATATATGAACAAGTAGGGACCTTAATCCAGTCCAGGGTGGGAAGGAGTGAAAGTGAGGACATCCGGAGAAGGTAAAACACCTGGGCTGAATATTATAGGACAAGTAAGGGTTAGTCAAGTGAGGATGGAGGAGGAAGGAAGCCCCAGCAATGGGGGAGTTGCACAAACACAGGCACAGAGCCCAGAGGCTGGCTGTTCAGCAAAGCCAGAGTTTGAGCTGACTGGGAGAGGCAAGGGAGAAAGGAAAAGTAAGTGATGAGGTGGAAGGAGGCAGGCAGGGGCCTTGTGAGCCAGGCTCAAGAGTCTGTACTTTGTCCTTTGGGCAATGCAGGGTTCTGAAAGGACAGACATGCGTTTTTCTAAAATGATCCTGACAGTAGCATGAAGAATGAACTACAAGAGGTATGAAGCTGGGAGACCAGTTAAGAGGACCAAGCCAAAGGTAAGAGCAACAGAAATGAAAGAACACAGGCAGACTCAAAAGTGTGTAGAGAGAGAGAATAAATAGGGCTTAGTGATATATTGGACACAGAGGGTATGGTAAGCTGAGTAACGGACTCCCCCCAAAGATGTCCACCTCCTAATTTCCAAATCCTGTGTATATGTTACTTTACACGGCAGAAGGACTTTGCAGATGTGATTGAGTTAAGGATTTTAAAATGAGAAGATTATATTGTATTAACTAGGTGGGCCCAATATAATCATAAGGGTTTTGACAAGAGGGAGGCAAGAGGGTCAAAGTCACGGGGCAGGAAATATGACCACAGAAGCAAGGGTCATAAAGAAATTTGAAAATATTTCAGTGTTGGCTGGAAAATGGAGGAGGGGGCCACAAGCCAAGGAGTGCAGCTGGCCTTTAGAAGCTGGGAAAGGCAAGGGAATGAATTCCCCCTGAGAGCCTCCAGAAGGAATGCAGGCCTGACAACACCTTGATCTTAGCCCAGTGAAACTGACTTCACACTTCTGATCCCCAGGACTGTACAAGAATCACATATCTGTATTGTCTAAAACCACTAAGTTTGTGGTAATTTGTTACCGCAGCAATAAAAAACTAATACAGGGAGCAATGGAGAAAGAGAAATTGATGAGGTTCCCAGTGTCTGGCTTGGGTTGGGAGGTACACGGTGGTGACAGCAAGACAAAGACACAGGGGGAGAACAGTTGGGAAGAAGACAAGTTCCATTCTGGACAGGCTAATCTTAATATGTTTCTGCAACCCACAAGAAGTCCACTAGATGGTTACATGTATGGTGCTGGTGCTCAAGAGAGAGGTCCAGGCTTGGGAAGCAATTTTCCACAAAGTTGCCACTCACCACTTGGTATATACTTAACTAGGTCTACCGAGTTTTCATGTTTTAATGAAAAGGTTAGCTTCAGGAGTACTACTGTTACTATTGTTATGGTTATGATATATGCTATGTGGAGTGATTATTTCTACAGGCAAGACTGAGTAAGGGAAAGAACAATATTTATATTCTAATAGCATGGCAGCTATGTTACCCTGAGGAAGTTACAAATTCTCTGTGCCTCAGTTTCCTTATCTTTAAAAAGAGAATAAATCCTGAATGGGATTAAATTTAAAATGAGTGCTTGGCACTTAGTTGAGTGCCCAGCACAAAGTAAGTGCTCAATAAAGGGGAGCTAAGTAAGAACTGCTTATACACAACCCATTAAGAATATTTTGATAAATCATAAGAAGTTCTTATGTCTTCCAAAAAGCTGTAACAAATTCTAATTCTTTCCCCAGTCATTTTCTAAATGTATCAAATACTTCATTTGCTATAGGACATTAAAGGTATAGAGGACATTATCTCTGCTTACAATTTCTTACAATTTGTGTACAATTATGACAGGATATATGTCAATAATGATAAAGAACAGTGTGCAAGGTACTGGTGATACTAAAAATGAGTACAATGTGATTCCTGCCCTCAGGGAATGCACAGTCTTGACAGGAGACAGATTAGTTGTACATATAGATATAGACATATGTTTCTATATGTAGAGTAACATTTATTGAGCACCTACTAAGTGCCGAGCTTTACAAGTATTTAGCATGTATTACATTTAAGTTTACTTATTCAAGCCCTGTGAATCAGATATTTCCCATACAGTATAATTGTTTCCATAACATTCTGAAGCAATTACAGAATGAAAGTGGGATGATGAAGATAAGGTTTGTCACATCTCAGAACAAATACCAGTACCCCAATAAGTAACATGTAAAATGCCACCAGGCAAGGTTTGATCCTGAGGAAAGACGTCAATGGTTTGCAAAGGGTGCATGAACTTGCTTTACAAGGAGACCAACTGATTCGAGGGCAACTCTTGCTTATCCCCTCTGCATTTTTCCTCAAGGAAACATAAACGATATTTGCTGAGCCAAGCCTGTGCAAAGTGCTTTGCATAGGTCATGTCACTTGAGACCAAAGAGTAAACCCAAGCAGGTGAATGTAAAGATTTTGTAGGAGGCAGAGAAAACTGCTGATTAAAATTCTATTAGACCGGAAGTCTCCTGTAAATTTCACTAGCATTCCCAGATCTCTTGCAAAAGTGCAGAACAGCTACTAGAAATATGACAACAAAGGCAATTAACCTCATAAAACAATGCAGGTGAAAAAACAATGGGAGGAAAATGATTAAGGTTAAAATAAGAGAGGGAAACCAACATATTAAGAGAAAGAATAAGATTTTAAATGAGGTCATAATAGAAACCAGATGAGAAGCCCAAATAGAAAAGGAAAGTTTCAAAGAAAACAAACCAGAAAGAAGGAAAGGAACTGGGTGGGAAGAAATGACTAGAAGTTATTTTGACTTTCTACAAAACAGTAGATGGTATGCTGGTTCTCATTTCTGAGGTCAAGTCCCCCGTGAGGTCTCAGGCAAGTTACTTAACTGCCCTGATTAGGTAATAGGACAATGTCAGCACCTATATCTCATAGAGTTGTTCTGAGGAGGAACTGAGTACAGCACTGAGCTCCGCGTTCGCAGCTAGAAGATCTCCTATCTAACAGTGGTGGTGGTGGTGGTGGTGGTGGTGGTGGTGGTGGTGGTGGTGGTGGTGCTGCTGCTGCTGCTGTTGCTGCTGATTTATGCTATCAACAGCATCCCACCAGGACCTCCCAAGATGAGATTCCCTGACCTCTATTCCATGATAAGCCCAACAACCCTCAGATGTTCCAGTGCCACACAGATTCCTCAGGAGGCATCTGTGATTTCAGGAAATGTGGTCATTTTAGATCATTCTCTCTAAGTCCTCTATGCAATACACATTTGTATCTGCAGGGCAACAAAGCAATGAGCCACCATGCAAAGATAACCACAGCCTAGAAAAAGAAGAAAAGATAATGAATTATTCACAAAGGTTTCCTGTCTTCTGGAAAAGCCTGTGTCATTGTGTCTCAGAAGTCCCCACACTCAGCACAAATATCCTCAAATGTCCACTAAATTTCATGATTGCTGTACCTGTAAGAGTTGCTTAAGGGGCATCCCAACAATACCCACTGAGGTTTGTGCCTGGCAGGCTTTTAAGGCATCTCAAGCTTTCGATGTGCAATTGGCAAGGATTTAGCCATCATACACCATTCTGTCCTTTAAAGCAGCTAAAGCTTGAATCTTTAAAATCATCTAAACCTTGACATGCATCATGAAAGTATTGCAACAGAGACCACTGACAGGAACACCACTGTGTATCATGAAGGTACAGTGGAATACCTACATTAAGAGTCATTTCTCGGCCGGGCATGATGGCTCACACCTATAATCCTAGCACTTGGGGAGGCCAAGGCAGGAGGATCACTTAAGCCCAGGAGTTCAAGATCAGCCTGGGCAGCATAGTAAGACCCCATCTAAAAAAAAATAAAAATAAAAAGAGTCATTTCTACTGTCTAAGGCACAATCAGAGTTTGCCTCT
Organism: Symphalangus syndactylus; assembly: GCF_028878055.3. Lineage (NCBI taxonomy): Eukaryota > Metazoa > Chordata > Mammalia > Primates > Hylobatidae > Symphalangus > Symphalangus syndactylus. The sequence goes on along the minus strand of NC_072423.2, from coordinate 104,619,952 downwards.
TCTTTGCTGTGTGGACTCTGCCAGAATGACAAAGGCCCCCTCCACCCTTTACAAATAAATCACCTTGCAATGCATTCCTATTTGAATATGGAGGAGAAAAGGAGCATTTTAAAGAAGCTCATTTGTCTAAACCAGGATTAATTTCTAGCACACTAAAAAGTGCACATAGGTAGTGAGGGAGCTCTTAATTCCAGATTCAAGTGATTAAATCATAAAAGAAGTTGTTGCTTTTTTTAAGGAACTCTTTGGAGAAATATTTTTAAGGCTGGACAAGAGATACAAAAAGAAAGCGGCACGAATAAACCTAAAAGAAGTTAAGCTTAGAGTGGCAGCTGATCTCCTTAAATAGGTTTCTGAGTACAAGATGTGTTAAGTGTTGATAAGCATTTCCTGGGTAAATGGCCACTGGCCCCAGTGTGTGGTACTCCAAGAACAGAACCCCTGCCACGAATCTGCAACATTCTCTGCAAAAAAATAACTTTGCTTCATTAAGAACTTTTTAAAACATGCACTAACTAATTCACACTGGCAGTTGAAATCTTCCCATTAAAATTCATTCTACAATCAGGCTAAGTTCAAAGATATATGCGGGGTAAAGAAAACACTCAAGTTTAGAGAAAATTTGGGGTGAGTGGGGTAGATGAACAAAATCATATAGTCTGAACTTAAAGTTTTAGAGTCAACAAAATAGGATAAAACTAGATAGAGAACTTGGTCAAGTGGGTCAAAAAATAAAGGTTTCAGTTGCATAAAAAGCCAAACGTGAGTTCAGATTTTTAATGTGTTATGCGTAAATACTTGCTGCTATTTTAATATTTGCCTTGACTTGAGCTGTACTGGGACTCTGCCTGAGGCAAGATTTTTAACAGCAATAATAAAAATACTTAATAGTACTTAGAGCAAAGCATGTGTGGTCACAATGTTTTAAAGGGGGGAAGAAAAGGTAATTTTGAACATCTGCACTACATTTCCACATGATAAAACCACTACACTCCAAAATTATTCTGAAGTTTGGTGGTGCTAGAGGCAGGGGAGGAGGAAGAGGCAGTTCATGTAGAGAAATGTTTATTTAAAAAACAGAAAGGGAGACACAAAGGCCATTTAGGGGAAAGCAGGGATGACAACCTTTATTGTAAAATAAAACTGCCAATTAATAGTGAGAGTCCAGTAGTCAAAACGTAAGGCGTATGTGTCTTCTCAGATCCGTAATTATTACCTCCATAAATACTCCTGAGAATCAAATGTCTTTTATTTTCACAAAGTCCCAATCTTCCCATGTGGTATATCAGACAAAACACCACCCCCAACCCCTCCTTTAGATTTCTTTTGCAGGACTTGCCTCATTTCCAGCCCTACAGTTTCTGAGAGAGAAGGAGTGGGGTTGGGGTGGGGGATTTGGAGGCAGCTTCTTTCTCAATCTCTCCCTCCATCTGTCTCTCTGTCTCTGTCTCTATCAATCGCAATCTCTGTCTCTGTCTCTCTGTCTCTCTCTCTCTCTCTCTCTCACACACACACACACACACACACACACACACACACACACGTTTCTTTTTAGACTCAAGCTCCCTCCCATCCCTACCTCCCCCCAGCACATCTGCTTTCTGGTTAAATCCCCTGCAGTCAGACTCTGGGTTAAGAAGTCTCCTGATCTGGGCTGTCCTTCCTCAATAAAACCAAGTTTCAAGCAGATGGGGCTAGGAGTTACTGTCCTTGCCACAGCCCCAGGCCAGCCAGCAGACAGATGGGTCACTCTATACCAGCAGTTCACCACCAGAATTATTTTGCAATGTCTGGAGATTGTTTTGTTGCTGTCAGCATGATCTGGGGAAGGGTGTAAGTGCTAATCGCATCTAGTAAGCAAAGGTCCACTGTTCAACATCCTGCAATGCACAGGACAGCCCCACACAACAATCACCTTGCCCAATCGTCAGCCTTGCTGAGATTGAAAATCCCTGGGTTACACCAAGCCAGCAACATCCTAGTAACAGGCAGTCTTCCCCCAAAATGCACTAAAAATGCTCAAATGTCTGGCAGCCCAGCTCAAACAGATGCGAGAGAGATCTGACTGCCCTGGGGGCAGGAAGAAGGGCAGAGAGTGGTAAGGGAACTGGCTGTCCTCCTGACCAAATCCTGGCTTAGCTGAGTAAGACCACTGTCCATGGGGAAACCTGGCAAGGCCATGGCACACTAACAACTACCACATGTCAATATTTTTTAACACAATCCGCAGATATACACAGTTTCTTTTTCAGGTCAGTTCCTTCAAAGCAGTCACATTTTTTAAAGCACTAATTGTGTAGGGCTAAAAAGTGTCAATAAACACAGGTATTTAAAAAGAGAAGGAGGAGGAGGAATAGGAGGAAGCCTGTGTTTTTATCAGGTAAGGAAGTCCTAATTCTTTCGGAGTTTGAATGGCAATCTCCACTTCTCTGGTGATTCTTAAAGAAGTCTTCGTTCACGGTCCCTTTGGAATCTGCCCAACACACACCACTCCTAAAAGAGGTGCAGACTTTCTTGATAACTGACAATACCCAATGTGTTAAGAATCAGAGATCAAAACTACACATCTAATAACTGTAAAAGAAAAATAGGTGGCCAGGCGTGGTGGCTCACGCCTGTAATCCCAGCACTTTGGGAGGCCAAGGCCGGTGGATCACCTAAGGTCGGGAGTTTGAGACCAGCCTGAACAACATGGAGAAACCCTATTTCTACTAAAAATACAAAATTAGCCAGAAAGTGGTAGCACATGCCTATAATCCCAGCTACTCGGGAGGCTGAGGCAGGAGGATCGCTTGAACCTGGGAGGTGGAGGTTGCAGTGAGCCCAGATCATGCCATTGCACTCCAGCCTGGGCAACAAGAGCGAAACTCCATCTCAACAACAAAAAAAAAAAAGGGCAAAAATGGCAGAAAAAAATACTGTTTCCTGATTTAAAAACAAACCAACCTCAAAAGCCCTATGTGAACAAGCAAACAAACCTCAAAAGCTATATGTGAAAACAGTAAGATTTGATCCTCTAAATATAACTAATTGCAGACAGGCTTTTACCAAATGTCTTGATTCAGAAAGCTACTTACTTATCCTTAATTCAAAAAGCTACTTACTTATTATCTAATTCAGGGGTCAGCACATTTAAAGAGCCAGATACTTTAGGCTTTGTGGACCAAGAGGCAAAATAAAGGGTACTATATACGTACTTATGTAATCCTTTCAAATGTAATCATTTAAAAAGGTAAAAAGCATTCTTAGCTCCCAGGCCATTAAAAAAAAAAATGCTGCATGCCACATTTGGCCCATAAACTATAGTTTGCCAAATCTCAATCTAAAAACGTAGCAAGTCTTTATAATTTTTACTCATGAAGTCTCACTCACCTTTCTTTTTCCTTTTTCTACAAACTACTTATACAGAATTATATTTTTCCTTTAGTGAGAATTTAATTCATTCTTATATGTTATAGCTGCTGTAACGATAGCCACTCCTAGGAATCACCCATTAGCAGTTCACACTGCCTTTTTAGCACTATCCGAAACACTTATGAGACCCCTCAACCTACATGCCTAACTGGAAACCCAAATAAAGTAGCCCTTTCACATCTGAGCCAAGGTGGAAGGGAAAGTAGATTTTACCAAATTAGAAGAGCAATGAAATGCACGTCTTAGAAGTTACAAATACAATTTCCGTGTCTCACAATTGACACAGAAAGAAACCCAAAATACTCAACAAAAACTAGATAAAAAGTAAAGTTGGTTTTGGGAGACAAAGCATTTCTTTTTGGCAGTGAGATATTCAAGAAGTTAAAAAATTTGTAAAATAAAACTAACTTTGATGAAATGGGAAAGGTCTAAGCGCCACCCATTTGTCCTTATTCTCTGCTCACAAAAATTCACCTATTTGTGAAGAATTTGTGGAGGGCCAGGTGCTTTCATTTTCATGAGCCAAAACTGGAATGGAAAGACCTACCCTGACGTTGCCTTCTACATGGCACTGTTTAATCTTCCTGCTGCTCTATGACCTCACGGATTTATAGTCCCCAATTCAACAGGCTCTGATAAGATGTGGCAATAAAATAAATCAGAGCCTTTTGCATTTCTTCCTTTTTCACATTTACGAGAAAATAACCTTGAGCAAGAAGCTAGAAGACCAGAATCCCAGTCTGTGGTCTACTCTGGATTACAATGAAATCCCTGGCAGCATCAAGAAGTGGTTAGGAACAAGTACTTCAATCGGCAAGTCCAAATTTGAATGCCAGATCCATCCATCACTATGTGCTCTGAGAACCTGGGCCAGTCACATCACCTCTCTAGGCCTCAACTTCCCCACCTGAGAGGCAGAGAAACCATTGTTCCGTTCAGAGTATTGCTGGAAGAATTAAATGGCACTCCTTGGGAAGTGACTGGCACAGGCTGCCCTTAGTGAGTGCCCAGTAAATGTTACATATCATCACTGCTTAATTTCTCTGAGCCTCCATGTCCTCCCAGGGTTGCCAAAAGTATCTGCGGAAATAGTCAAAATGGAATGTGTTTTATAATGGAATGTGTTTACAGGCTTTATATACCAAGCCTCCTCCACATGTGAAGTATTAATGTTTCCACTCAAGACAGGTGAGGGCTATGGTACAGCTGAGCCTGTCTCAACTACCCGTTGCTGCAGCTTATGAAACATGCTAACATACTCACAGAGCCTGTGCTTGGGGTCCTTTCTCACTGCTGAGGTTTTATTTGTGGGACATTGTTTTAACAAATGATAATAAATTATGTCAGTTACCCAAAAAATATTTTTCAGAGTGCCATCACACCTAAGGCAAAGCAGGAGGACGAGGGTGAAGAAGTAATCAGAGCCTCTCCCAGCATAACCTCCGGACATTCTCAGTCCTCCCTGGTGCCTCCCCACATCCCTAACCCCGTCACTTTCTTTTCTCAGCAGGTTTCAAAATGCCTTGTGTCTAACGGCTTCCTGGGGCTCCACCAGTCTCTGTTACCATAAAAAACAGTCGATGATACTCATTGAAATGAAAATGGAGTAACTAGCATGTAGCATTCAAACTTAAAAGAATGTATGAGAATTTAAAGATAAGGCAAATGATGCTAAACAGAAAGGAATTTATTTTCCATGTCATCAGAAATGTGAGGATAAAAATTATAAAAGCCTACTTTTGGATGCACTGTCAGATTACAGAGACAGCGCTTTTCTGCAAAGATGCTTCATTGACATCCAGCCTGCATGGAGTACTCGGAGAAAATGGAACTCAGTGAAAAGAAAGGGAATTTGTCTCAAACTAGAATCAGTCAATGAAAATTCCACACAATCTCGAAAGAGATACCATATTCAAAATCAGATGCTTACTCGGGAAAGAGGCACAAAGGAGAAACATTCAGTTCTAGTAGTTAAATACTAGTAGGAGTAAATGAAAAGGCATGCCTTAGAATGCTCACGACCTTGGGGCGTGGTGGTTACAAATTATCAGATGTGTGTGAAAAAAATAAATAAAACTGAGCAACAGTCAGAAATGCCTTGTGTGCTTGGCCAGAACGTCACAATCATTTCTTCACCCACATTCTCAACCTTGGCTGCACAGCTCCACCAAGATTTCATCAAACTCAACACATTCGAAGTCTTCCCTCAACCTTAGCTCCTCCTGCTGACAACCCTTGCCTGCCCACTGCTGTACCATATCTGCCTGCGCACAGGTCTACAGCAGTTGTCTCTTCCTCCTCAAAGCTCCCAGCACTCAGTTCTTCAGTTGTCAAGGTCCTGCCTACAGATGGAGATGACCTTTCCCTTCAACTTCCATGGCCACCACCCAGATTCACACTCTTGGTAACCTGAATAGCCACAGTATCCTTCTAACTTCTCTCCCTGCTTTTGTTCTCTTCCCATCCAATCCACTGTCAACTGACCATCTTCTCTGGTCATGTCATTCTCCAGCCCAAATGCCTTCAAAGGCTCCCCAGAGCCCACAGAGTAAAGCCACTTCCCCGTGTCTGGTCCTCAGAGCCCTCGGTGATCTGAGACCAAACCATCTGCTCAGCTTTATTTCCCTCCCCCACTGAAAGGCAGAGTTTTCAGCTGCTCTAAACTCACCATGTCTCAAACTCTCCACAGTTCCCACCTCTGTGATTTGACTCAGTCATCTCCTCTCCAATCATGCTTCCCCACCAACCCCATGTGCTAAAATTCTTCCTGCCTTGAAGACCGGTTCTACCGTGGATGAAGCCAGTTGTCAGCTCTCCTGCCTTTAAGCTGTACGGCATTTGGATGCCATTCAAGGCCTCTCAGTGTACCACCCCAAGAAGCAGTAGCATGCAATGGGGACAGGTATAGAGTCTAGAGTCACACTGCCCAGCTTCCACTCTTGATTGCAGCTTTTGCAGTGTGTGACTGGAGGCAATTGCTTACCTCACTCTGCCTCTGTTTCCCTATCTGTGTAATACACATGATGACAACAGTATTTACTTAGCATAGAACAAGACTTGATAATTATGAGCTGTTCCTCTTATTGCTCACCTGAATCTCTGAACAAGACCACAAAATTGCCACTGATACTCCCACAGCATCCTCCATATGGATGCTCAACATATGCCCAATGATGTCCAACACAATTTAGAAAAAAATGAAAGAAGACTGCCAGTTAAAGCTACCTGCAGTTTATCCTCCACTCCAAACATAGAGCAATGATGCAGAAAACATTTTTAATGGAGCTCATACCAACCATTATGAACTTTTCTGATATTGACAAAATAAATCACAGAGTAATTCTCTAGATATTTTTAACAAATTTTTCACTCATTACAATATTTATTGAGCAGCTACTGGCAATATCTGAGGTCTGGGAATACTGATGCAATGTACTGATCAGGTAAGAAACTACTGTATTAAAATAGGGAGCAATTGTTAAGTTCTGTAATACGTATAGGAAACAGCCCTTGTAAAAGATCGTGTATATAAAATGTTATGTTTATATGTTTGGGAATAGTTTCTGTAATTAGCTTTGTTGGTAGAAATAGAATGCATTGAATCTGTAGAGTCAGAATTAGAAATGCCTGCATCAGCAAAATCATGGCTTAGGTCAGCAGAACTAGAGACAAGCATGTGTTAAGGAAGCCATATGGTTTTGAGAAGGGGGACCGGAATGGCATTTAGAAGTTTGGGCAGAGATTATACAGGACAAATTTGAGCCATCAGTAAAGGTCTGAAAGCTTAAGAAATTCCAGGTAATACCTTTTGCCTTGGTGGATCTCCCACTGTCCTGGGTTCAACCTGGATAAGGAGACCAGGAGACCAAGAATTCATGTTACCTCTTTCTCCTGTCTGCCCACCCCCAGCACAGAGGGAGGCCCAGGTCTCCTGGGGGATTTGCTTGTCCTGGGTTGTTAGCAAATGTGGCCTGTAAAGACTTGGGTGCTCTTCTGGCCCTGCTAACAAAGAAGGGCAAGTTGCCCAAAAGGATTAACACAGATCAATAGGATTAGCAGCAGAACATATACCCCTTCCCATCAAGATCTTACAGTGAGATAAGTCCAAAGACCCCTATCTCTCTTCTAAGGACCAGTCAAGAAAATAGTAAGCAGGGTAAGTATAAGAGGATCTTGGTCTATTAATCCATTTCTTTTTCTTTAATGAGATCAGTAGTGTTTCAGATACTTGATCACTAAAACTTCTAGATGGAACAATATGTTCTTTGCAGAAAAAGTCAGAGAACAAGGTAAACTATGAGCATGTCAAACAATGTCTTATCAAATCAACCTGCATCCAAATACATCAGACAATGCTAGTGAGTAATGCTGAGTTTCGGCCAACCCTTTGGCTCACATTAGCACATCAGTTGGAGTTCCTGGGCAATGGTTTTGGTCTTCCAAGTAAGTTGAGATCATAACCTTTTTGTTGTTATTTCCTGCCAGAGAAAGAAGTGGTTTCACACTCAGCCTTTTCCAGACCACCAAAAGACAATAAGACACTAAAGCAACCCACCCCATATGCAACTCCTGCCAACTCCAAATCTCCTAAAACAATAAGCTGAACAAGGCCAGGAGATGGGGTTTATGTGAGGTCCACCACCTCTGCCTGAGAATGAATCATAAAACCACTAGCACTCCATTCCCCAGCCTCACACTGCCTAGCCCCAACCTACTCAAACTGTGCATAATGAAAATGAAATCAGGAACACACCGAACCTTAAACCTCAAGTACATTTTAAATCTTGTTTTAGATTCATCTATATTAACAGAGGTCAGGCAACTTCTTTATTCAAGCTAAGTTATTCTTACTGGTATAATGACAAAAGTGGTCAGACACATTTTTCTACTAAAAAAAAAAAAAATACCCTGACAAAGTACATTCTAAAACTCAGTAGAGAATATGGAAATAGCTTGCAATAAACTTTGCCTTATAAAATAACTAATGAAGGAAATAACCCAGTTATTTGGCAGTGGGAAACAACCATTTGTATATTATTACATATTTGGTAGGTTATTAATTAGAAGCACTTTTTATTTTCTAGCATAGCATTTTTCAAAAATGTCTTACAAAGAACACCAGTGTAAAAAGAGAAAAGCAAGTCATGTAAGTTTGAGAAGCTCTGCTTTCTCTGGTCCCCTTCTTAGAAATGACTAATGCATATTTGCATATTAAAGACTGAGACTGTAACTCTGTGGAATCCCTCATTTCCCCAAGTTCACTTGGCACTGCCACCCTTTTTCTCTCATAACACATATCAACAGCCCACAAAATGGCTGTTCTGCCAAGCACAATTTGGGGAAAATTTCTTCTAGAAATGGGATGTAGGCCAGGCATGGTGGCTCACACCTGTAATCCCAGCACTTTGGAAGGCTGAGGCAGGCGGATCGCTTGAGCTCAGGAGACTAGCCTGGGCAACATGGTGAAACCCTGTCTGTACCAAAAATACAAAAAAAAAAAATAGCCAGGTATCGTGGCACATGCCTGTAGTCCCAACTATTCAGGAGGCTGAGGTGGGAGGATCACTTGAACCTGGGAGGTAGAGGTTGCAGTAAGCCGAGACTGCGCTACTGTACTCCAACCTGGGTGATGGAGTGAGACCATATCCCCCCCCCACAAAAAAAAAAGAAAAAGAAAAGGGACATAGTAAAATGTTTTAAGAGCTGAGACTCCAGAGTCAGGCTGATTCAAATACTAGCTTCACTATTTGTTAGCAGTGTGACATTGGGTTTGTCCCTCAGTTCCCCCAGGTAAGATGGGCAAAGTAACAGCACCTACCTCCTAGGCCATGGGCCTTTCCATCTGAGTGGAACAGTCTTCTGAGATCCTCACATGGCTGGTCCTTTTGGTTATGCAGGTCTCAGTTCATACTGTCACCCCCTCCAAGAGGCCTTCCCTGACAACCCAACATAAAATTAGCCCCACCCAGATCACTAGTGCTTCACTCTCTTCTTCATGACACGCCTCTATTTAACCACAAAATTGTCATCTATTTTCCCCCAATAGAATGTAAGCCCCATGAAGGTACATTTTGTTACTTATCGTTGCTATATCCCAAAACAGATCTTCAATAAGTATTCATCCAACGAAGGAATGAATGGATGGATTAATGAATGAACGAATGGATGGATGAATGAATAAATGAATGAATGAATGAGATGATTCAGTATGAATCAATGTAAAGCATTCTTCATGATGCCTGACACATAAGCTGACACATACAGATGCTATTTTGAAAACTTTTGGGGAACCGTGAGTGGTTAATACACACATAATCATAATTCTCCCAATAAGTAACATTCTGACTCCACGGTGTATCTTCTTGCTGTATTAGAGGTAAACATTTCACAACATTCATTCAGAGGTGTGCTAGTAAACTGGCTTTCAGGAATCGGCAAGGGAATGGGGAACGTAGGCCCTAAGAGTAGCATTTTCCAGTTTCCATGGTGTAAATACACCAAATATGACCAATTTCAGGCTACGTGTGGTTTAACACCAGGATCATGAGATTCCTGAGAATTTAACAAATGGCTCTCGCAGGGCAGTACAACCCTTCTCATGGGAATGATCCTTTCAGGCCTTCAAGTCTTGTTTGTTGAGTTCAAATTTAAAATGAGTCTTTTATATACAGATATATTTTCCAAATTCTCCCCCTCTTGATGAGCTAAAATAAGGGCTACCTACTCACTTTGGTCTGATACTCAGGGAAACTAGTTGAATGTATTGGTCTGCACTTTCTGTACCCCCTTCTGTGTGCTTTCAAACTGGTGTTTAAGGATCTAAACATGATCTATATCCACACCAGACCATTGTGAGAACCAGCCAGTCTCAGAAAACCCAAGATGAATTGTGTTTAGATTCATTTAAATGGAAGCAGCCACATAAGGCACCATCTAGTAACTGCTATCAATGAGCAGAATCTAATTGCAGAAGAAGAATGACTCCACCCTGACCACAAGATCCCAACAAGGAGTGAGAAATGGTGCTGCAGATGGAGATTTCTCTGGCATCACAGCCTTGCTGCCCCTCGGCATCAAAATAAAACAGTAGCTTTTTCCAACTATAGTGATCCTCTATCAACTGCAGTTTTGAGATAACACAAGAAAAATTCCAAAATCCAGTTAGTCTACATGCAAGTAACAACATACCAGTAATTGTTGCTCCTCTTCTGTAAACTACACGAGAGGTCTATGAAGTAAGACATGGAGAAAATTACTTTCTGCTCTACTGTATTTGCTATCTATTGCTGTGTAACAAATTACCTCAAAATTGAGCAGCTTAAAACAGTACACATTTATTATCTCACAGTTTCTGTGGGTCAGGAATCAAGGCACAACTTAAGTGGTTCCTCTGCTTCACAGTCTCTCACAGCCTGCAATCAAGACAGACGTCAGCCCAGGACCTGTCATCTTATCTGAAGGCTCGACTTGGAAAGGATCCACTTCCAAGCTCACTAAATGGCTGTTACCAGGTTTCCATTCTTTGTGGCTGTTGAAATGAGTGCCTCTGTTCCTTACTGGGTGTTGGCTGGAGGCCACCCTCAGTTCCTTACCACATGGGCCTCTCCGCATGGCAGCTTGCTTCATCAAAGCATGCAAGCTATGAAGGCAATAGAGTCTGCTAGTAAGATGGAAGTAACAGTCTTATGTAACCTAACCCTGGAAATAACATTGACATTCTGTTACTTTTGCCATATTCTATCATTTAGGAGCAAGTTATGAGGATCAACCAATACTCGAAGAAAGAGGATTATATAATGGTGTGAATTCCAAGCAGTAGGGATTATTGGAGGCCATCTTGGAAGTCTTCTCACCACATTCACCCTCTTGGAAGATGGATGGGAAGACCAGGCCCAACCAAAACATCTCTTTAAGCTTTTCAATATGAAACCAAGCCATGTGGTTTCCCAAGTATGTTGGTAAAGTATCATTAAAACAAAACAAGGAAGAATAAGAGTAGAGGACATTAAATTTGCAGACAAAAAAGTCTTTTCCTATGTTCTAGGCAAATATAACCTACATCAGAGCAAATTCCTGGAAGCATCTGCACTTTTGCAAATCCCAACATGGAAGCCATGTCTTCTGACCAACCAAACAAGTGACTCACAAGAAGCACCACTATCTGAACAGGCATACTGCCAAGAAATCTAGTTTGGTCTAGAAGCAAATATCTTCTAGAATTTTCATTTATTGCTGTAGAATAGTTTGAAAACATATTTAATGCCATTTTATTGCTTGTTATTTTCTGTGAGATCCATGTCTCCCTACAGCAGTTTTGCCTGCATGATACTTTTAAGGTCCATATCCACCACAATGGCAAGGAACTGCTATAAAAATTTCAAACCTTGGCAGTCATCCACATTTTTTCTAAGCTCTACCCAACCACATATTCTCAGATATACGAGCATCCCAACACCGAATGGTAGTAAAAGGCCAGAGAGACTGCCTCTGAAGGACTTCAAATGATTTAACCCACTAAGGGCAAAACACACACTCAGAAAACCTGTAATACTCTGTCCTAGACGAATGTAAATGCAGACAAAAATTATCTTAACCCTAAACACTCAAAATTGGTCTGTGCATTTTACCATTCTTCCCCATATGCTTTACTTTCTGCAAATCTCATCCCCAATTCAGTAATAAAAATATTTAGAGTCATTGTGTTGCTAATCATATTTATTTTTTCCTTTAGAGAGGTGATATTTGATAAACAACTAACTGAATAGTACCATACCTAAAAGACTCTGAAACCACAGCCACCTGTGGGAAAGCAATTGTTTATAAACCACCTTAGAGTTGATATGCCTTGCATATGCTTGGATCGTGGATATGTGTTGAATAATAATGGAATGCATGTGCAGTGAGCAAAGACTAATACAAAATTCCAGTTTAATGGTCTTCAGCCGGCAGGAAGGTCATAAAGCAGATGACAAAGGGAATTTTGTTAAGGATGTAGATATCTTCCAACCTGTGAAAATAACTTGATAACATATTTTCACTTATAAATTAGGGCTTTGGGGAAATACAGTGAATGCTCTTACCTCTCTAAGATGTATGTTTTCCTTCTCTTTCTGGTCTAAAATCACTTCCAAGTGGCTGACCTGAGACTCAGCCTCTGCCATCCGCCGCGTTCGCTCATTGTCATCCTCCAGGCTTTTGGATGGCAAGCCTTTACTTTGCAACATCTCAAGAAGTTTTTTAATTGACTCATCTCGGGCATTGAGGGTTTGCTTCTGCGTTTCAATTCTCAGCTCCATTTCCTCTAATGTCTTTCTCAAAAGGAACAGCTCCTTAGCCTGCCTGTCATGCTCAGCTTGGAGTCGCCTGAAGTTCTCCTCGGTCAGCTCGATGGTGAAGTGCTCCGCTCCTCGGTTGCCACTCTCTTGCTGGAGGAGGTGGTTGAGGTCTCTCTGGGTTCGCAGCTCATCTTGAAGGGCCTGGATTGTCAACTGTAGGTGCTGCAGTGAGAAAGATGGAGCGGGAGAGGAGAAAGAAGGAAAAAAAGTCAATGAAAATGTCAACTGCCGCTTGCCGCCACCACACTATGGAGATGGAATGTTAATCATGAGGTCCAGAGGGCCAGCCATGAATTCCTCCACGGTGACTTCAGAAGCATGGGACAGCACATGGAGAGGGGGAGATTAATTCAATGATGCTTTCTGAATGTCTTGGGAGAAGAGAAATGCACACATACACAGAAACAATAGATTAGTGTCAATCACAAGGGAAATTATACATCTACAGAGTTTTAATTTAGGAAGTGGAAAAGGTTAGAGGGAAACTTTCACAAACACACCTTCTTTATGCCCAGAACGCTCCAGACTCAGTATTCCTTGTTTCCTAAGGTATTCTTTATTGTACTATCCATTATTTCCCATGATCAACATGTGTTGATTTAAAAATGAAAATAATAGCATCCACTACAAGTAGACACAAACAAAGACTTTATTTTTTACAAATAAAGCTGTGAACAGGTTTAGTAAACAGGATTACTGCATCTGCAAGCAAAAGGGAATAAATGCAGGCACAGACAAACACACTCAAACACACAAGGAGGTGAGGCTGTACAGAGCAGAACAAACAAGCTGCAAAGAGTGGACAAACCTTGGTTCTTCTGGCATCCAGTAACTGAACAGCATGGGAAATGAAAAAAAAATGAGCAAAAAATCAACACAAAGAAAAGTCCAGTGCAAGCAAAGGATACTTAACAGAAAGAACGTAATCAACATAAAGTACCTTCACAGAAGAAGAAAAGAAAAGAAAAAAAATTCTAATTACAGCAAAGACCCATAAGCTACACGGAGTTTATAGCATTGATGTTTGATAGACATGGAAAAAAAAAAAAAAAGAAAGACCAAACCTGAGGTTTATCCCACCTTTTGTTTTCCTAAATCTCACTGACCCAGAAACCAAAAGTCTTGAAAGTATTACCAGAGAGGGAAGCAACTGTTATTTTGGGTCACCATTTTAAGCAAAGTCAGAGTGAAAGCACCAGAGAAACAAAATAGTTATCAGATGTGAAAAAAGGCACCCGTGCTTGAAGATAGTTGGTGAATTTGGCAACACCTTTCCCCATAGGACAAACCCCCAGGCTGGTCAGAGAAGGCAGCCACAAGCCTGAAGGCATTTCTATCCCTATGGACAAGCCAAGATGCTTCCAAGCCAGCAGCTATTCATTCACCAAACACATGATCCTGCTTGTGTAATGAACACAATGCTAAGCACAGGAATCAAGAGGGACATACATAGCTCCTGCCCACAGGGAACTCACAGTATTGTAAGGCATGGGGTAATACTATATCTAAGTTATACGAATATTGGAGCAGTCAACATTTTGAAATCTTTCTGAATTCCTATAGCTGACACTCAGAGGTATTGAGATCTTTCCGAGTGTGGACTACACCCAGAAACGAGCACTGGGTGATGCATCATCTTGATTATACTGTTTCTGGGTATCCGATTCATATTCCCATTTATGAATGTCCCTTGAGAAATTATTAGAGCATTCTCATCTGTATACCACAGTGCCTCACAGGGTATTGAATGCAGAGAAAGAAACTGATATGTATTTAATGATGGAGGTTATTCATTTTTAATACAATGCTCCCCTATCAAGTGTAACATACAAAGTTGTGCAACCATCAACACAATAAATTTTTTAACATTACCTCAGAGATACCTCATGCCCTTTAGCAGTCATTCCCCATCTCCCTCCCTTTCCCCAGGCCCTGGTAACCACTGATTTACTTTCTGTCTTTATGCCTGTTATGGACCTTTCATATCAATGGTATCATGCAATAAGTGGTTTCTTTCACTTAGCATGTTTCCAAGGTTTATCCATGTGGTAGTGTGTATCTGTACTTCGTTCCTTTTTATGGCTGAACAGTATTCTATTGAACGAATATACCACATTTTATGTATCCATTCATCAGTTGACTCAGACACAAATATTCACAGCAGCAACATTCATATTAGTCAAAAAGTGTTAACAACCAATTTGTCAATCAACTGGTGAATGGATGAAATCTAGTATATCAATTTAATGGAATATTATTCAGCCATAAAAAGGAATGAAGTGCTGACATACAGGATAACATGGATAAATCTGAAAACATTATGCCATGTGAAAGAAACCAGTCACAAAAGACCACATATTGTATGATTCCACTAATAGAATGTCCAGAATAAACATACCCATAGAGAGAAAATAAATTAGTGATTGCTGGGGGGTGTGGAGGAAATGGGGGGACTCTAAAGTGTATGGGGCATCTTCTGGGGTGATGAAAATGTTCTCAAGTTAGATAGGGGTGTCCTTTGCACCACTTTGTGAATATACTAAAACCAATGAATTTCACACTGTAAATGAGTGAATTGTATGGTACATAAATTATATATCAACAAAGTTGTCACAGAAATCATGAGGTGGGACCATAAAGTAATCTAACCTTCCTCTACCAGCCCACTGTCCTTAAACCACATTAGAACGAAGTCCACAGGAGTATCTGCAGCCTTCAGCCCAGAGATGCAGCTACAGCCAAGACTCTTGAAAGAGTGCTTTGGCAACTGTCTTTGAGGCATTTTATATATATGTATATATGTATATGTATATATATATATATGTATGTATGGCTAGATAGATAGGTTTTTTTTTGTTTTTTGTTTTTTTGAGACAGTCTCACTCTGTCGCCCAGGCTGGAGTGCAGTGGCACGATCTCAGCTCACTGCAAGCTCCGCCTCCCAGGTTCATGCCTTTCTGCTGCCTCAGCCTCCCAAGTAGCTGGGACTACAGGCGCCCACCACCACGCCCAGCTAATTTTTTTGTATTTTTAATAGAGACGGGGTTTCACTGTGTTATCCAGGATGGTCTCGATCTCCTGACCTCGTGATCCGCCCGCCTTGGCCTCCCAAAGTGCTGGGATTACAGGCGTGAGCCACCGCGCCCAGATGATAGATTTTTTTTTTTTTTTTTTGAGACAGAGTCTTACTCTGTCCCCAGGCTGAAGTGCAGTGGCATGATCTTGGCTCACTGTAACCTCCACCTTCTGGGTTCAAGTGATCCTCCCACCTCAGCCGCCCGAATAGCTGGGACTATAGGTGTGCGCCACCACACTCAGCTAATTTTTGTATTTTTTGTAGAGATGAGGTATCACCATGTTGCCCAGGCTGGTCTCAAACTCCTGAGCTCAAGTGATCCACCTGCCTCAGCCCCCCAAAGGGCTGGGACTACACTTGTGAGCCACTGTGTCCAGCCGTCATTTAAATATTCTTGATCATGGCAAATGTTTGTCCTTTGAAGGTGGCTTGGATTTCTGAGATGATCCAAGTTTATCTGGAGTCAAACATCATGAATTGGGATGATCACAAAGGAAAAGATCTTTTCTGAGCGTGACCAAAAATAAGATTGGTTTTCTTAAGATTCATAAACCAGCCAGAAGGAAATTCCAAAGAAAAACTGCCAAATGCTTTGAACAGAAACAGCAACATTGGAAAGACCACTCTGTGAGGGAGCTGCCCTTTTGAATGGACACCTTCCTTATTGCCCTGATCCTTTGTCCCCACATCTGCACAGTGGGGATAATCATAATGCCTACCATAGGGTTCCTGTGGGCAATAATGAAGATAAGGTGGCAAGTGCCAGGTTTGACAGCAATGGGAGGGAGGAAGGATGGTAGAAAGGAAGGAAGATAAGAAAGAAGAAAAGCAGGAAAGAAGAAAGGGAGGAGAGGAGAATGGAGGGAAAATTGGTCCATTTACCCATTCAATATACAGTTACTGAGTATCTCCCTCATACTCACGAAATACAAAAAAAAAAAAAAAAAGAAAAACAAAAGAAAAAAATAGCCCACGTTCAAAGTCCATGTGGACAAGTAAAGCAAGAGGAGCAACACTATGTCATGAGGGTTACAACAGAAGTCATAACCAGGTGGCTAGAAATGCAGAGAGGAGGGAACCTAGGCTAGGGGCATGTAGGAAAACATCCCAAACCAAGTGGCCACCAATAAACTGTGTCTTATTTGAAGGGCAAATGAGAGTCATCCCTGTGAAGAATGATGGAAAGAGAAGAGAAACTGTAAAAGCAAAGAGGTAAAGACAGACCAGATCTATTAAGAAACAGTAAAAGCAAAAATCTGTATATCATTTGTAATACCACTTGCCATGCATGGTCCTAAGGTGTCTTAATCCTCAGAACCACCCTAAAAGGTAGCAACTGTTATGATCTCCATTTAATGCATAAGAAAATGGGGACACAAAGTACTTAAGTAACCTGCTCCCAGTCACCCACCTACGTAAGTGGTACAGCCACAGGTGTTCATCCAGACACTTTGACCCCAATGCCCCTGTTCAAACCACGACATCATTGGCCTCTGAATTGGCACAAATGCTTCAAGATGGCAGGAGAAAAGGATGGGGAGCGGAGAAGTAGTAAAAGCAGACAGGCAGGCATTTATAACAGAAATAGAAATTCTCAAAAATAAGAATTAGCCATCTTGGCTGGGTGTGGTGGCTCACACCTGTAATCTCAGCACTTCGGGAGATCAAAATGGGAGATGACTTGAGGCCAGGAGCTCAAGACTAGCCTGGGCAACATAGAGAGACCCCATATCTATTTAAAAAGAAAGAATTAGCCATCCTAACCAGGCTGTTCCTTATTCAGAAGTGGTTACGATGGATGCTTCCAGGCTGTACATTTATTAAGAAGCAAAATCTATTTTTCAGGTAGTCACACTGTTAGTCACTAAATGACTTCAGCATGATGAAGCAATCTCATAATCAGCATAAAATTTAGTGTTCAAAATTTTCTCAAATTCATGTTTATATTTTTCATTTTCTTTTAATTTTTCATTTTATTTTAGTTTTCATTTTCTTTTAAGATATTCAAAATCAAATAGGAATCTTGTTCCTACAAAAAACATTTTTGAGGAAAATACATACCTTGTAGATCCTTGATCATCCTTTCGCTTTACATACTTGAAGACGGGGAGGGGATGTGAAGTAATCTTATCCATCCTGCCTCTCCCCTCTTCTCTCTCCCTCCTACTCTCTTCTTTCTCATTGTTCTACTTTTTAGCAATTCAACTCAATCAAGTTTCAAAACTCATTTACCAAGCTGGGCACAGTGGCATATGCCTATAGTCCCAGCTACTCGGGAGGCTGAGAGGACCACTGGAGCCCAAGAGTTCAAGACCAGCCTGGGCAACACAGGGAGACCCTGTATCTAAAAAAAAAAAAAAAAAAAAAAAAAAATACCAGATTTTCATTTATGTATTTAACATAGACAATTTCAATTATAAAATATAATAAGAGAAATAATCCATAGAAATTGATAACCTTTCTGTGCCTCGGTCTCCTCATTTGTAAAAGGAGGAGAGTAGTAATTCCTGCTACCTTGGAATCATTAAATTTAATGAGGATAAATTATTTAATGGGGATTAAATGAGTTAATACATATAAAGCTCTAGAAAGTACCACATGCAGAGTAAGACATCAATCAGGATAGGATTAGGATATGCTGCGGTGACAATAGCAACAAAAAACTATATTCTGAAAGACATAAACTATCTGCTGCCAGGGAATAGGAACATTCAGAACTCAAAGAAACCTTAAAGACTGCCTTGTTAACCTCATTTTATAAACAAGAAAATTGTATCCACACAGATTAAATGACAGGCTCAAGAGCAGATACACACTGACAAAGCCAGAATCCGGGTTTCTGGGATCCTGGACTCAATACTGGTATGTATTTCAATAACCCTAAGAGTAGACCAAAATGGGGTAACTGTACACTTTGACTAGGAACTTTGACAACTGTACACTTTGACAATGTAGGAAATGGCCATGGTGTCTCTGACAAGGAGGATGAGAGATACCTAAGTCACTTCACTTCCATGTCACTGGGTCCTATCCAGAAGTTAAATCACATGGAATGATCCAAGGACAATTTATTGAAGACTTCTTTTCTAAGTACTCAGAATTAGACTGTGTAAACATTAGAAGACATATTCAATAAAAACTAGCTCTAAAGGACCAGGATACAATACAAGTGAATGCTCTAGCAAAGCCACAGCACCTTCTCTATGAGTGAAAGGTACGAAAAACTGCAATTTTCAATTTCCTCCTCCAGAGGGGGTTCCTTCAAACCAAATCATCTACCCTTTCCCAACTATGAAAACACACTTCTTTTAAGACAGTCACCCAAACTCCACTGGCATTCATTTCATCTTGTTACCTACAGCAAGTACCTACAAACCAGAATTTGCATGGCTGTATTCTAGGGCCATCTCTTTGGAATCTCCCAGGCATCCCTGTGGTCTCAACTTCTGAAAGCTTCAGTCATTCTTTCTGTGGCTTCCATTCCACTGCACATCAGGACAGAGACCTTCCAATACCCACTTGCATTAGGAAAGGACATTACCAGGTGATCCAATCTCGTGCCTGGGTCCCAGTCCAACTGCTGTCACCTTAGCACTTACAGCACAGCTTAGCACTTATGGCAAAACAGCTAATTCTCAAGTGCAAAGTGAGTCTGTGGTTGAATGAGGGCTCAGAAAGGTTTTTACTCGCCACCCTGTTTCTGGGATCATTCTCCAGTTGTCTGCAAAGATTCAAAATTCAAAAGGCAAACTCCATTCTCCACTGTCTGCCACTGGAAAGATACCCTGGAGGAAAGTAAAGCAACTGTGACAATGGGAATCCAGGATGCTGTCTGCAGTCACTTTGCTAGAAGCACAAATAGAATGTTTTACATTTATCCTGATACTTGGCTTTTAACCCAATCCTGTTTAGCCTTCTTCCAAACTTAGTTGCATACTTTAAAGTCTCCCCTGGATAGTAAAGACTAGCCCCATCTCCAGTCCACAAAAGGGAAAAAGCTTAAAATGACTCATCTGTGCATTAAAAATAGGCAAATGGAAAGGGAGATAAATAGCTTGGTGTGTCCAATTTATTCCCGGTTTCAAACATGCAGCTCTGGGATACCATCCCAGGACAATGAAGGAGGTCATGATGACTTCTGTTTCTAGGCTTCCAGGAGACTGCATTTTCTGATAGGCCCTCCTCTACACTACAGCTAGATAAAAGCAAATATACTTTTCAAAGCACAGTTGAGCTTACAAGTAAGTAAGGGAAATCTCCAAGGGAGGGGTTGTGGGGGAGAGCACTCTCTGGTCTCTCTTCCTCTTCTTATAAGGAGCAAATGCCAATCCAAGCACTGAGCTTGAGAGAGCAAACTGGGACTCACTGAAGCGAGGGAACTGAGATTCTTCCAGCAAGCCCATATTTGCAGAAGGGGTGAATGTGGACCTAAGTGCCCCCTGGCGCCTAACAGATGTAAATGCAAATCCTTGTAAGGGGGACAGGCAGTGGGTGGACAAGGACTGGGAGAGGTGATGAGGCAGAGAACAAAAGCCCTCAGGAGTCCAAAAAACTCAGATTAATGAAATACAAGCTTACAATAAAAAATTACCACAGACACAAGGAAACTTCCACGAGTGATGGCCATATGCAGAATATAAGGTGTTTTTGAAATGTTTAAGAAAATAAATAAATATTTTAGCAGAAATATAGAATTGAAGAATCAGCATGGAAAAGTGACTCTCCAAAATTATCAACCAGATCTGAAAAAGAACAAAAATATACAGCAATGAAAAATAAAGTATTTAAAGTGAAACCTAACAGATGGGGTAAGAAAAAAGAGAAAACTAGTGAACAAAGACACAATGGAGATAAGCCACAAAGCAAAATGATGGTTCTTTGAAATGACTAATAAAACAAACCTCTTCAGAAATGAGTACACACAGGAAATATTTAAAAGATGATATGAAAATACTGTTAACTTTGGGCCAACAAATTTTGAAATGTCAAGAAAATGGACAAACGACTAGTCATATCTTACATAATCTCACTCTAGAAGAAACAGAAATCCTGAAGAGTTCTGCAGCTATTAAATAAATAGAATCAGAATTTTAAAACTCTTCCTGCAAAGAAAGCCCAGGTGATTCCAATTTGCAAAAACTTTCAGATAAATGGAAAGTCTTCATTCTGTGAAACTTGATCATCTTGACACCAAAGCTAGGCATGAACTATACAAGAAAGGTAACTTCTAGTCCAAACTTCACACTTAGATGATGAGTATTATTAGCAAGTAGAATACAGGGGTATATTAAAAAGGTAATACATCATGACCAAGATGTGTTTCTTATAGGAATTAGAGGATACTTCAGCATTAGTCAAAGTATTCTATAAATAACGTTGACAGAGTAAAGACGAAAAATAATTATGATCAGCTCAAGATATAAAGTCTTAGTGTTTTCTAAAAATTGTTACAAACTAGGAATAAAGAGGAATTTCTTTAACTTATAGAGTATATCTGCTGCAAACTGACAGTATCATTCTTCATGGTAAATGTTAGAAGCATGCCCCTTAAAATGAGGAATAAAATTACGCCATTAGCAGCACCACTTGTAGAATGTTGCATCAGCCTTCTGCTGGAGGCTTAAGTTAGGACAGTAAGACCAGAAAATAAGCAGAAAAAATAATAATTCAAAAGAAGAAAAGTTCTATTATCATCAATTGTATTATGTGGTTTTCTACTTAGAAAACCCAAAAGAATCTATAAATTATTAAAAATAAGAAAGTTATTTCCTTATCAGCAGGGCACAAAAAATGTAGCCATAAAAAGAAGAGTAGTACATTTGACAATGTTAAAATTAGGAATTTCTGTTCAACAAAAGATACTATAAACAGAATGAAAAAACAATCCACAGTTGAGAGATGATGTTTGCAATATATTAAAATGACAAAAAATTATTATCAAGAATATACATAGAATCCCTATAATTCAATAAAAAAATACCAACAGTTAATTGAAAAATGCACAAAAGAAATGAGCAGGCATTTCACAGAACAGGAAATACGATCAGCCAATAAACATATGAAAAGATGTTCAATCTTATTAGTAATCAGAAAACCACATGAGCCATATGGAAGCCACAAGAAAGCATTTTATACCCCACTCTCTTAGCCACACACACACACACACACACACACACACACACACACACACACACTAATAATCATAATAGCAGCAGCAAAAATAAATAACAATAGCAAGTACTGACAAGGATGTTGATCAATAAGAACTCCTAATACAGGTGCTGCTGCACGTAAACTAGTGCAACAATGCAAGAACTAACCATGCATATCTTCACCCAGAAATTTTACCCTTAGGTACATACCTGAAGCTGGGGATAGCAAACTACGGCCTAAGGCCAAATCTGGCCTTTTGCCTGCTTTTGTAAATAAAGTTTTATTGGAACACAGCCATATCCATTGACATATATATCTTTTTTTTTTTTTTTTTTTTTTGAGACGAAGTCTCACTCTGTGGCATGGGTTGGAGTGTACTGGTGCGATCTCAGCTCACTGCATCCTCCACCTCCCGGGTTCAAACGAGTCTCATGCCTCAGCCTCCCAAGTAGCTGGGACTACAGGCATGCACCACCATGCTGGCTAACTTTTGTATTTTTAATAGAGACAGGGTTTCTCCGTGTTGCCCAGGCTGTTCTCGAACTCTTGACCTCAAGTGATCCTCCGCCTCAGCCTCCCAAAGTGATGGGATTACAGGCGTGAGCCACGGCTCCCAGTCTTATATATTGTCTATTGCTACTTTTGTAGTACAATTGCGAGTCAAGCAGCAGATACCATATGCCCCATGAAATCTAAAATATTTACTAACTGGCTCTTTACAGAAAAAGTCTGCAGGCCCCTGCCCTAAAGAAATACTTGTACATGAGCACAACAGACACATACAAGAACATTCAGTACAGCACTATTCCTAATAGCAAAAACTAGAAATAATCCATCAACAGGAAAAAACAGATAAATTATGACATATGCATGTAATGGGATGTTAGATTATTGTGCAAAAGAACAAATGACAGCTACATGCAACAGGAATTTATCTTAAAAGAATATTGAGTGGAAGAAGTAAAAAGAGAGAATATATACAACATCATCCCACTTAGACAAGGTTCAAGGGCATGATTATCATAACACAGAAGAAGAAACAGAAGCTGAGAAGCACTCATGTGTAACATCAACAGGATGGGTAATTTTCTCAGGTGGGGCAGGGAGGCTCTCCAGGTGTTCATGTCAGTATTATATACCATAATTTACATACGTGTTCTTTTGTACCTATCCAACAGCATAGAATAATCTCCTTGGATGAACCTGTGGGAGCAGTGTAATATAGTGTGTAACAGCCCAGACTCTGGAGCCAGGCTGCCTGGTTCCAATCCCAGCCCTATCACTTTCAAGCTGTGTGATCTTGAGAAAGTGTCTTAGCATCTCTGAATCTCAGATTCCTCATCTGTAAAACAGGGATGCAAGACCTACCTTACGTCACAGAGTACACATAAATCGTAACTTCAGTGGCAAGCATGAGCTCAGAATATGCTCAGCATCACTCCGCACTTATCAGCAGAGCCTGTGCCTACAGCCATCCTCCTTCACCCTGCATGGTTGAATCAGAGGCCAGAGCCAGGGCACTGTGATACACACTGGCCCTGGGGCAGAGGTGCACTGATGGATTATCACAGGATCCAGACAGGAAGGTGGCCTACCAAGGGCAGGGGGTGTAGGATATAGTCTCATAATCATGATGTTTGGCTAGAAAATGTCTGCACATGGCTCCTAAAGTGAATTCACAAAGAATGAGAAGCCAACTTCAACATCAGCAGCACCTGAAATCATCACCTACCAGGTCAACAAGAAAAATGTATATATTCTTTTGCCTTTCCAAAGCAAAGATGCAACCTGAGTCCTTGTGTCTTATCTCGATTTATCTTTCCCATACAGTGCACAGTTACAGTGTAGGGAGGAAAGTATGGGTTTTGAGGAATATTGGCTGAGAGTCTCTCGATTACCAGAGCTCAGTTACTGAACCTCCCCTAAGCCATAGTTCGGTCATCTGCAAACTGGGGATAATAGTGTAGACCTCACAATGTTATTCAAAGGCTTCAGTGAAACACTGTGTGTTCCTCTAGACAAGCCCTCAAGAAAAGCGAATCCTCAACTTCAAATACTGGTGACATTGGAGCCAAAATGCCAAGACCATTAACCTGGTGTACTTCTTTAACCAATCAGGCCACTGAAACATTAAGCATCCTCATGGCTTTTACCAGACTGTGTTTCAATAGTGTTTCCCCAAGTACATTCCCTAGGACAGCATTCTGCAGATGTTAATACGTGGGGGAGTAGTGGAAAGGAAGGGTTCTATTATCATGTATCATATAATCATGTATTCACTATACACACACTTGCATAAGCACACACACACACATACAGAATGACCCTTCTCAAGGATAGTTTCTAATTTTCATAATGAAGTATAGAAGAAAGGTGAGAGGACCAGAGGGAAACTGTCTCACCAGACCGTCGGCACAAGGGAACAATTTCAGAGAGAACAGGTTTCCATTCCTATTTGCTTAGCTATAACTAGACTGAGGGGATTGGGGTGCAGAGAGTGTCCTTAACCTTGGATTACTCTGTCCTGTCCTCTCCGTCAAAACTCAAATGCCTCACATCCACCACTCACTCATCTGACAATACTGTTCCAAAGCTGCCAACACTATGTCCACTTCACAAGAGCATAAATTGGGGTGGCTTAAGGGATTTGACTGCAATCACATCATTAGCAGATACAGGCCAGTGTCTAAAATTGAGGTTTCCTCCAGCCAATTCTACAGTCTCCCCTGCTCTAAAAATACTACAGAATTTCATTTTGAACAACTCATATAAGCTCCTATATTCATTCAGTTCTGAAAAAAGTTACAATGAAAATACAAGAAACTAAGCCTTACTTGAGTTTATACAAAAAAGAAGAAAAAATAAACTTTGCCTTGGCCAACGTTTATAAGAGTGACTTCCAATAGCTACTGGAGTCAGAATCCAATCCAGATCTCAGAATGTCTAAAACACAAAAAGGTAACTAGAATAAAAATATAATTATATATGTATGATGTGCATGGAACACACAATTATTTAAATAGGGAATAGCCGGATGTTTAGAATCTACTGTGTCTTATCTCCAAATATGGAAAATATGAGTTCCTGGCAGGTTTGAAAAATTGTGTGACCTTAAGCTCTTTTCCACACTATGGGGAAAAAACAAAAATGATAAAGTTTTGCACTGTAAAGCAGCTTAGGGTTTCATTGCTATGAAAACCGTCTCCAAGCTATATAAAAATATGAATTGGCTTATATCCAAAAGTCGTGAAGTTTTTTTTTTTAATAAATCAATACTCCTTCTCAAGCAAGTACTTACCATAACTCTTTCAAAGAAAACAGAATCTCTTTGCAGACAACTTGGCCTGCTCTACTTCTCCTGTGACTTTATTTTCTTATTAATCACTTTCTAGTTTGTCTGTAATTAAATGTGAAGGGCAGGCTCTCTGATCCCTTTCTCTGCAATCCTATGTACAGGCTGTACAACACTCTTCATGACTTCAAACCTTCCTTAGGCTGTGTCATGTGTGTGAAAAGACAAACAGCAGACCAGCTAAAAACATGTGGCCCCAGTGTGTGGTGGAAGAGTTGGCCTGCTGAGAGAGGTATAAAAAATTAATATTTAGACATATGGTCTAGCCTCTAGGCTTTCTCTTTCGGGGTAGAATACCCTAAGGAGAAGCACATATAACTAAATAAAGAATATGGATAGATGATTTTTAAAAGCACTGGGACTCTGGGTTCCTCACCCACACACTCTCATTGATAACTGCATAACTCACTTCGGTTGATAATACGTGACATTTTGCCAAGATTCATAGCACTAAGAACAGTATACATGGGAAAGCCCTCTTGGCAGTTGCTTTTGTACACAAAGAGGAGTTCTGGTTTTCATTACAGATCAATACTCTAAGGTGGCACAGTATTGGAATATTGCACTGAGCTTAGAGTTAAGGACTTAAGTTCTAATTCTAGCTTTGCAACTAACCAGTTACATGATCTGGGGAAAAATCACTAAACTTGTCTCAGTTTCCGAGAACAGTGGTGAAGAGTTGAGTTTTGAATCCTGGATCTACCCATGACAGCCTGTGATGCCTTGAACAAATTACTTAAGTACTCTAAGCATCAGACTACTCATCCGTAAACAGGAAATAATAATTGTAACTCACTACAGGTTTCATACAAACACCATAGGAGATGGCTTACTGAGTGAGCAAACAAGTTCCCTTAAAACATGAAGCACAGGGCTTGGCACATAATGAATGCTCCACAAATGTTAGCTATTTTCATTATTTTGAGACACTGGTGGTGGCTAGAGGCCTGGAATTAAAATTTCTGTCCTCCCTCCTCCGATTTGGGCATGGAAAAGAAATGGGCATAATGAACATAAATCTTTGATTATCAAATAAATGCAACAGTAGGAAACAAAATGCTAAGCGCTTTGGCATTTTTTTAATAAGAGAAAAGGGGAAATAGATGTTTTAAGACCAATTCAAAGATGGATATAATTTATTTCCCATTAACTGACCTATAAATAACTCTACAAGGGACTCTCAGGAATACCAACCATCTCTGTTTTGAAGGTCAGTGTTCTTTCCCTGTTGTTAGCCAGTAATCCACAACCAACTAAAGGATAATGGCATGCCCTGTTATCAACACTTCTCAGCCTGATACAGGTTACAAAAAAAAACTACAGTTTAAGAAATACTGGTATTTTTAAAATGTGTTCAGAGAAGCTACCCCAAACATGTAATGATAGAAAAGATAGCTAAAATAGAAACATTTATAATATTAACAGTCACAGCCACATGCAGTTATTATAGGACGGCTCTTTCATTTAATTGCTTAGCAAATGTTTAATGCCAATGATGTTTTAAAGGTTTTTTTGAAATTTCCTTCCCTGTCACTTCCTCTTCACCCTCCAACATGTTCATTTAGCAAAACTGCTAACCATCTAAGTACTTTTCAGAACGGTAAGATGTCTTACCTAAATTAATATCTTTTCAAATAGCTGGGTGGCAGGCATTGAACTATATTAACTTTCCCCTACTCTGAGCTGCCTGGGTTCATCAGCCAAACTCTAGTCCTTGCTACTTAAAGTTTTAAAGAAGAGAGATTTTCCCCATGTACCCTCCCTGCTTCTCTCTGCTTCTTGAGTCACTTCCCTTCATGAGAAGGGAGAATAACAGACCTCCATGCTACTCAGAAGATCCTTGGACAAAAAGCATCAGCATCACCTGGGATCTTGTCAGAAAGGTGGGATCTCAGGTCTCACCTCAGACCTGCTGAATCAGAATCTGCATTTTAACAAGACCCACAGGTAATCTGTAGTCACATGAAGGTTTGAGAAATGCTTACCTAAACTTAAAAGAAAAAAAGTTTCAGTTTTACTACTGATATAAGATTATTTGGTAATGGAAAGTTAGGGAAGGAAAGCATTCTGAACACAATGCTGTATGATAGTCCTGAGAAATAGACTGAAAAGCCAGTGTGTGTGATTAATAAAGTCCGAGTAAACTATGAGTGGTGCCCCCGATGCAGGACACTACTAGATAAAGTGGGTCATTCACTCATTGATTCAACCATTGTTGAACTATGTACTATATTTTTTTACAGATCATAATAGATGTTGATATTTTCAGGGCACATGTGATAATTTAATACATTCATATAATTTGTAAAGATCAAATCAGTGTTCTTGGGATATCCATCACCTTCTATATATATATATATATATATATATATATATTTTTTTTTTTTTTTTTAAGACGGAGTCTCACTCTGTCACCCAGGCTGGAGTACAGTGGCACAATCTCGGCTCGCTGCAAGCTCTGCCTCCCAGGTTCACACCATTCTCCTGCCTCAGCCTCCCCGAGTAGCTGGGACTACAGGCGCCTGCCACCACGCCTGGCTAATTTTTTTGTATTTTTAGTAGAGATGGGGTTTCACCATGTTAGCCAGGGTGGTCTCGATCTCCTGATCTCGTGATCTGCCTGCCTCGGCCTCCTAAAGTGCTGGGATTACAGGCTTGAGCCACAGCACCTAGCCAATATTTTTTTCTTTATGCTAGGAACATTCAAATTATTATTCTCTAGCTATTTTGAAATGTATAATAGATTATTGTAAACTATAGTCACTCTACTGATCTATCGAACCCTATGTCTATTTCTTCTATCAAACCACGTATTTTTACCCGTTAATCAACTCTACCAAGATACCTTTCCAAGTCAAAAAGGAAATCCCGCCAGGTTAAATTATATACATATAAATGTGTGTGTGTGTGTGTGTGTGTGTATGTATAAAATTATATACAATTGGCCCTCCATATGCACAGGTTCTACATCTGAGGATTCAACTAACCACGGGTTAAAAATATTTGAGGGAAAACAAAAAATAATACAACAATAAAAAAAGAAAAAATACAGCATAAGAACTATTTGCATAGCATTTACATTGTATTAGGTAGTATAAGTAATCTAGAGATGATTTAAAGTATACAGGAGGATGTGTATAGGATATACGCAGTACTACGCCATTTTATGTAAGGGACTTGAGCTTCCACAGATTTCAGTATCTGTGGGAGTCCTGGAACCAATCCCCCACAGATACCAAGAAATGAGTGTGAATGTTGTTTACTATTTCTAAAGATTCCATAAATATTGAATTTTAATTCTGTCCTGCTACTTATTGTTATCATTATTTAAAGAGCAATCCAAGAAGACCTTTAAAAATTATCCGATAGATGCCAGAGGTTAGGAAGGGTGTGTGGGTGAAAAGGAAGATGAGGAGAGGTTGGTCAATGGGTACAAATATGTAGTTAGAAAGTATAAATTCAAATGTTTGAAAGCAGAATAGGGTGGGTGACTATAGTTAGCAACAATGTATTGTATATTTCAAAGTAGCTAGAAGAAAGAACTTGAAATCTTCTCAACATATAAAAATAAATACTCAAGATGATGCAGTATTTACCCTAATTTGATCATTACACATTCTATGCATGTTAACAAAATACCACATGTATCCCATAAATACGTTAAATGCTATGTATCAATTTAAAAATAATAAAACAATTAAAAAGTCATTGCAATGCCAGTTCTAGGCATTACACTAAACTGTTTTGCTCATTTGTGCTTTTAAGCAGCATTTCTGTAGCATGTCCGTGCTCTCGGAGGAATTTTAAGTGACTGGGAAAACCATGAGGAGTCTGTGATAAATCTTTTTCATTAATTATAACTTGAATAATGTACAGAAAAAAATTGAATATGTGAATATACTGGTTCCTAATTAGCCTAATAATTCAAATTCTCTAAGGTTTTCCATTTTATTAATGAACTAGAATCAAAGGCCTGTATCTTTTTCTTTCTCTGGTGTGAAGATAAGCTACCTACTGCTATATCCACACAATGCCTATGGTCCTTAATATTTAGTGAATATATATCCTCATATATATATGGGGTGGGAGATGAGTGAATGAATAAATGAATGAAAGAATATACCATACCCCATAAACAAAAATGTGTCCAGCATACCATAAAAAGTAATAGGAATGGAAAAGAAAAAAAGAGAGGAAAATATACCACAATGATCATTGCTGGGGAGAGGATAGGGAATGACTGCTAAAGGATAGGGAGTTTTTAGGAGAGGTAATTAAATTAGAGTACTTAAATTTTTAAATTAGACAGTCGTGATGGTTTCACTACTCTGTGAATATACTAGAAATCACTGAATTGTACCATTTAAAAGGGTAAATTTTATGATCCATGAATTATATCTCAATAAATCTGTTAAAAATAATGGGAGACAAGAGCATTACAGATGCCTTCCTTTCTATTTCCCGTTTTCATTCAGCAAATATTTTTTCCAAGAATAACTTATTTACTCATCATCGCTAGGCTAGTTAATATTCTTTGGGTTGCAAGCAACAGAAAACAACTTGGCCTGTCTTGAGCCACAGAAGCGAGTGCATGAGAAGGATATCAAGGCATCTCCCTGAATCGAAGCAGCAATTGTGAAAACAAGACCCAAGAAAAGAAGGAAGCAGCACACAGCATGAATCTCTGTGAGAAGCTTGGTTCCGTGTTACTTGGTTTCAAGGACTCCCTGCTCCAAATTGAAAATACCCAGGATGGAGTACAGAATTAGCCTGGCTTCGGCCAAGTGTCTTCCATGGATCAATAGGTTGCGGCAGCTGACCCTCACCATCAGAAGCTACTCCAAGAGGAAGAAGAGTTGCTTAAAGGTCCGCAGCAACCCCAAGAAGAATCTACTACAATTGCTATTCTGATTAAATAAAAAAGAAGCAATATAAATAATATGACAGTGCTATGATTATGTTTATTTGGAGTAGGGGATTCCTAAAGTACCCTTTAGGACTATATACAAGACTCAGGTGAACTGCATGATAAAGATGTAACCATGCCAGTTCAACCTTCTGACATGCAGTATTCGGTTTTCTGTTCCTGTGTTAGTTTGCTAAGGATAATGGAAAGTTTTAAAGATTTGATTTACTATCCCAAATTAAGAATTCTGTCTATGACATCAGACAGTCTGGGGCCAAAAGCCTGGTCACTCACTAGTTACGGGGTCAGACAACCTTGAATGGGCCTCCAATCTGGTCATGCACTAGCTTTAAGGTCATATAACCTTGCAGAGGTGGGGGCTGTGGGATATTGGCAGGTTATTTTCACTAAACCTCAGTTTCCATCTCTTTTAAAAGCTGCTAATAACACAAACATCTTGCAGAAGCATGATAAAGTTAGATGATAACAAATGCCCAATACTTACTTAGGCCTGAAACTTAGTAAGTACCCCAGCCAACAGGAAGCCATCATTTTAAAACTGCTACTAATATTAATATACAAATACAGATTGCAAACTGTTCCAGAATGCAGTGCAAACAGGTGAAACTGCAATGGCAGTGGGTGGGGGGTTGGGGGGCAGTGAAATAATGTTTGGTTGTGTCTATACAAAGAAAATCTTTCAACCAGAGAAACTTTTTAGTTTGGCCACTTCAAGTGCTAACTTGAAGCAAATAAAGCAATAGCACATAAAATACCTGGAAAGAATAACCCTAGATTTTGCCACAAGCTGGTACATGCATTTTAAAGAGGCAGCAAATATTTAACATCACTGAACACTAGTGATGGCACAGATCACAAAGATAATCTTTGTTTCCTTTTGCAGGAGGATAAACTAAGGCCCAAAGAGGTTGACCACTGGTTGTCTGAAGTCACAACAGAAATGACAGCACTGCTAGTTGTGAAGTCCAGGCACCAAACTCATGGCACAAAGCTCTTTCCTGCTCTTTCCTTTCTAGCTCCATGTACCAGTCTTATTTGGTCACTGCACTGCAGAGGGCATGTTACCACATAATTAGTTTCAGGGTATGTGCAACAGCTGCCACGAGCCAGAGTTCCACACTGGAGTCAAATGTCTTCGGTCTAGATGCATCCCTTCCACCACATGCCACTGATGGGACAGCCGCCATAACCACATTCCTTACTCCAGCAGCTCCAAGGCTTCAGGAGTTGGAGCACATGACACATTCCAACCAAGATGAAGTAACTCCTGTCTCTGAATGACTTATTAAAGAACACCTTCAGGGATTTTTTCATATTTGACATTCTTCTACCTGGGAGCTTAAGGACTTTAAAAAGGGTTTAGAGAAATTTTTTTTCCTAAAAATCTATGTGAGATAAATGTCAAGAATTAAGGGACCATTTAGGAACCTGGAAATGATAAGTCACAGGAGATCCATGTTATCATTGAGTAAGTCAAAGCAAAAACCAGAAAAAAAGGAAATGGTTGTTTTGCAGATACCATCACCGAAAGAATATGTCATATCACTGAGAAATAAGATCTCTTGATACCAATCTTGAGTAATATCTGTTTGAGATTATTTTATTGTATCTGGATAATTTGGGGCCTATCAGTAACAACAAAAATTTTCCTTAAAACGAAGACTCAGAAACCCATGTATGCATTCCTAAGCGCATAGATATATTTCATATGCTTTAAGATTATTTTTCAAATCTTTAAACCAGTGAAATAGAAATTTCTTCAAAAGTACAGTAAAAACTATATTTAAACAAGGAATTGCAAAGTGCTTATTTCATCCCTTGATGTTTATTTTGTTTTACAATTCATTTGAGACTTTTAAAGTCAGAAAGAGAAAAAAATAGCTTTCAAATTTGAGTCTGGAACAGAGCTCACCTATCAAGTCCAACAGGGATATAAAGAAAGTATCCCTGTTGGGATAGTTTCCCAACAGGAAAGTATAGAAAAAAAGAAAGTATCTAACAGTACAGATACTGCTGGTGCCCAGAACAAAAGCATTATTGAATGAAAGAAGAATTTAAATCGAAGCAAGCCCTTACTAACTCCAGGTCTTACTGGCATTTTTCCTAATAAGATGAACTATTAGTCCCGGGTTACATAAACTTCAACACACTAGAGCCCTCACCAAGTCAGAGGGAGGCCAAAGGCCCTCTTGAACCCATGCATCTGTACTCTATTTAAAATGAATGACTGTCCCTCTCTTCTTTGTTTGGGTCCTTAGCTGTGAACTAGGAGAAGAGTGAGGCACAAAACCAGCAGAAACAAAGGCCTGCAAAATGAGTGGAATTTTTTGCTGTTATCTTTGAACATTTTATTTCTTTATTTCAGAAATCCAAAGGGAAATAAAAGTGGAAAGAATTGCAGACTTTACGGTTTAAAAAAGAAAAAATAAACATAGGATGAGTTTACAGTTTATAGTATCTGCGAAGCAACTCTTCACTCATTACTTTAAATAAACTTTTAAATCACCGTTTAAGTGGGCACAGAAAATGCTGTTATTGTGAGTTACTGAGATCTAATGTGGGAGACTAGTTAAGAACCTGAGTCCTGAACTCAAGCAAGAAATGATTCTACCACTGTTTATCTCTGTACTTTTTAATCTCTGGAAAGTTGTTTGCCCTCAGTTTCTTCCACTATAAAATGGAGATGATACAGTTGTAGTGATGAATAAATTTACATACACAAACAGATACACACACACACACACACACACACACACAATAAATAACCTCTCTTAACATTATAACTAGTATTAATAGTAAAAATAACTATTATGCTGGGGAAATCTCTTTAAAGATTATTTAGCAACTTATTCAGTGAATTCCAGGCAGTACAGTTACTTATTTCCTTAGATAGAAGGCTTTTCCTTTTTAAAAAAGAAACATTTTTAAGGATATAACACAACCTCTTATTATACTCCCTATCTATCAGCCATTATGCTACAAAGAATTCTTCCTTCGTTAGAGTCTATACACAGAGGTATAGTATATAAGCTGGTCATTCATTTCTGCCACGACCATTCACAGGTAACATTCACTCAACTCACTTTCGCTGACCGTTTATTCAGTGTGCTGAGCACTATGCTAAGGCATGGGGATTCAGCAACAAAGAGGCATGAGAAATCGTCCTTGGCCTTGAGAAGCTCTTAGTCAAAAGAAGCAACAAATGAGGAGATGCAATCACAACAGAAAAGGATGGGAGCAAAAGGGAATGTGTACAAAGTGCTGAGGCAGCACAGAGGGAGGCATCAATCTAGTTTGAGCACAAGGGAAGATTCTGCAGAGGATGTGAACCTTAAGTGAGGCCTAGAACAAGGAAGATATTCCAGGCAGAGTGAAGGGCACAGGCAAAGGCATATATATGTCTATCTATATATACTTTTTAAATGCATGGCATCTTGGGTGGAGAAAGAAGACAGCTTGATGGCTAAACATGAACCCCAAGAGTAGAAGGAGGCAGCTATGAAGGTAGTGATACTCATCAATAAAGGATCCAGAAGAACACAGAAAGGACACTTCATTCAGCAGGGGGCGACGTAAAGGGAGTGTTTAGCACCACATGTTGCAAACTGGGCTTGTGAATGCATTCTCAGAAGTCTGTGAGTTTTATGAAAATTTGAAATTTCTTTAATTTTAATGATAATCTAAAAACTAAAATTGCCTGGAAATGCTTTTTTGTACTGATCATTTACATTTCAATCATCCACTCAAAAAATATTTATTGAACACCCTTATGTGCCAGGCACTGGGGAAAAAACAATGAGTGAGACACAGTACCTGACCTCATAGAAGTTAGACTAATAAGGGGAGGTAACCAAGAAATAAAAGTATAGCATATCAAGAGACAGTAAGTGCTG
The DNA here is from genome assembly GCF_028878055.3 of Symphalangus syndactylus. Lineage (NCBI taxonomy): Eukaryota > Metazoa > Chordata > Mammalia > Primates > Hylobatidae > Symphalangus > Symphalangus syndactylus. Next base: position 104,585,802 of record NC_072423.2, on the reverse strand, counting down.
CACAGATAAATAAAATATTAATGTGGCAAGAGGTAGAAAGTCAAATGGGGGGTGTTCATTTCATACAGGGTAGTCAAGCAGTCAGTGCACTTCTTCATTAACATGATATTTGAGCAAAGACCTGAAGGAAATAAGATATTTGAGAGATATTTTCAGGGAAGAAGATTTACTTCCCCACATTTGTCACAAACATTCCTAAGGGTCTATAAGAATGCTCTTTGTCTCTCTTTCTCTGTTTCTCATTGTTATATCTCCAGTGCCTAGTATTGTGCCTGGCACATAGGGGTGTTCAATAAATGTTTTTTGAGTGGATGATTTAAATATAAATGATCAGTACAAAAATAGTTATGTCTTCATTTCCAGATAATTTTATGTTTTAGATTATCATTAAATGTATGTCTGTCTGTCTATCTCTCTCCTTCTTTTGAGACAATGTCTTATTCTGTCACCCACGGTGAACTGCAGTGGCATGATCATGGCTCACTACAGCCTCAACCTCCTGGGCTCATACCTCAGCCTCCCAAGTGGCTGGGACTACAGGCATGTGCCACCATGCCCAGCTAATTTTTGTATTTTTTTGTAGAGATGGGGTTTCACCATGTTGCCCAAACTAGTGTCAAACTCCTGGGCTCAAGTGATACGGCCACCTTGTCCTCCCAAAGTGCTGAGATTACAGACATGGGCCACTGCACCCAGCTTATTTTTACTTTTAAAAGGTAATCTGAAAAAATAGAGAAAACATTTGCAAACCATGTATCTGATAAAGGGTTAATATCAAAAATATATATAAGGAACTTCTACAACTCAAAAGCAAAAACAAAAAAAAAGACAACCTGATTTTAAAATGGGCACATAGACTTTTTTTTGAAGAAATGTCTATTTCTTCAAAAGAAAGCATACAAATAGCCAACATGTATATGAAACAGATGCTCAAAATCACTAGTCATCAAGGAAACACAATTCAAACTCACAATGGGATATAATTTCACATTTATTAGGATGGCTGTTATCAAAAAAAAAGCCAAAGAGAGGCTGGATGCAGTGGTTCACGCCTATATCATGCCTATAATCCCAGCACTTTGGAAGGCCAAGGTGGGAGGTTTGCTTGAGCCCAGGAGTCAACGCTTCGGTGAGTCGTGATTGTGCCACTGTGTTCCAGCCTGGGTGACACAGTAAGACCCTGTCTCAAAAAAAAAAAAAAAAAAGATAACAAGTCTTGGTAAGGATACGGAGAAATTGGAGCCCTTGTACACTGTTGGTGAGAATGTAAAATAGTGTTGCACTAAGAAAAACACAACAGAAGTTTCCAAAACTAAATTAAATATAGAATCGCCATATGATCCAACAATCCTACTCTGGGTATTTATCCAAAAGAATTGAAATCAGGATCTCAAAGACATATTCACACTCCTGTGTTCACTGCAGCATTATTAACAATAGCCAAGGTCTGAAAACAAAACTAAGTGCTCATAAATGGATGAATGGATAAAGAAAATGTGGTATATACACATACTAGAATATTATTCAGCCTTAAAAAAAAAAGAAAATTCTGCCATATGCCACAACAAAGATGAACTTTGAGGATATTATGCTAAATAAAATAAGCCAGTTACAGAAGAACAAACATTACATGACTCCACTGATACTAGGAATCTAAAATAGTAAAACTCATAGTGGTTGTCAAGGGCTAGGGGGAGGAGGCAATAGGGTGTTGCTATGCAACTGGTATAGAGTTTCAGTTACACAAGATGGGTAAATTCTAGAGCTCTGCTGCACAACTTTATGCCTATAGCTAACCATATTGTATTGTACACATAAAAATTTGTGAAGAGGGTAGGTTTCAAGTTAAATGTTCTTATCACAATAAGAAAAAAAGATCCCAAGGCAATACCTGACAAAAACAAACACAAGCCAGGTGCCGTAGCTCACACCTGGAATCCCAGCTACTCAAGAGGCCCAGGAAAGAGGAACACTCGAGGTCAGGAGTTCAAGACCAGCCTGGGCCACGTAGCGAGACCCCATCTCTATAAAAAACAAACCAACAACAGCAACAAAAATGCTCTGCAGGGACAGTCCCTCAATCCAGACCACACAGAATCCCAGAGATCAAACAATATTTGAAGAGATCGTGACTAAAAAATTTCCAAAACTCACTAAAAATACAGGGAGCAAATGTGTCACAGCAGGGTAAGCAAATGTAAACTCACATTCAATCATCTACAAGTAAAATTACAGAATACCAAAAAAGCTTATCTGAGCAAACGACAATTCATTAATCAGGCACCTCCAAACCAGGAGTGGTTCAGGAGCTCCTCCAAGGGAACACAATGGGGAGGCTTTTATAGGATAAACACAGAAGTAGAGCAAAGAAAATATTTGATTGATTACAGATACACAGTATCTGTACTGTGTTTTGAAGAGATTTCAAAAACAACCATAGAGAAGAAACAGGTTAACTACAAAAGAACAAGGACTAAGATGACAGCCGACTTTTCAAGGAAACAAAAATATTATTTCAACAACATAGCTTGAAAGGGCTAAGAAAAAATAACTCTCAACCTAGAACTTTACTCCAAGTAAATCGGCCATTCAAGAATGAGGATAAAATAAAGATACATTGAGACAAAGACAGCTTACCACTGACATAATCCACCTGAAATTGCAGCATGCTTCTACTAGCTTGTAAGAGCCAAATGTGAGGTTTACAGGAATTTTGTGAGTCTGTAGAAAACATGCTGATAAATTGAAATCAGCCATAGTGGGAGTATTAAACCATGGGAATTGGCAAACACTAAAAAACAGGATTTTTTTGCCCCTGGAGGACCAGTTCCTAAATATTTACCATCACGCCACTGACTTAAAAGAACTAGAATGTGTACATCAAGAAAAAAAATAAATCTAGAAGGAAGGATTGATATGAAAGAAAGAAAAATGAGAAAATAAATACAGTAAATGTAATTTTAAATAAGTATTTATTGCATAAAACAATAATAATGATGACAATTCCTGATGTGGGGAGATTGGGAGCATATCAGTCAGGTAACCTCCTTATACCGTGGCAACAAACAATCCCAAATCTCTATGGCTTAAAACAACAAATGTTTATTTCTCATTCATGTTAAATATCCTTCAGGGTTTAACTAGGGAAGTCTGCCCATTGTAGCCCCTCAAGGACTCCAGCCAAGTAGAAGCATCATCTCAAAGCCTTCTTCAACAACTGCCACAGGTCACATGGTGAACCATACGCTGTCTCACTAAGCTTTTTCACACTTCACTGGCCAAAGCAAGTCAGATGGCCACATCTCATTTCAAAGACACAAAAGCATAATCCCACCATGTCCCCAGGAGAGTATAAAAATAAAAACACGTAAGACAGGAGGCAGGTGGTTGGTGTTAAGAATGTTCCAAGTTCCTTATATTTTCGTGTGAAAAGAGAAGATAAATAGGGTAACTTTAAACTTTAAGTATGCAAATTTAAAGGATAATATTAAAATTTTAAGGATAACAGCTGAAAGAATAGAGAACAGAATTATAACTTCCATATCTGTAGGGAAAAAGAATACAGAAAATGCAATTTAAAAAGAGGAGATAGACATGGAAAAGGCAAGGTAAATAAGTAACAAAATAAAATGGTAGCGTTACAAAGAAAACTGAGGCACTGTAAAAGTTTGAAGAGCTTATCTGAGCAAATGACAATTCATGAATCTGGCGCCTCTAAACCAGAAGTGATTCCGGAGCTCCTCCAAGGGAACACAAGGGGGAGGCTTTTATAGGATAAACACAGAAGTAGAGCAAAGAAAATATTTGATTGGTTACAGATACACAGTTGCCTTATTTGGTCTATCCTGTTGGACTGTCTCTGATTATATAAGTTTGTTGGCTGCTTCTGATTAGTTGAGCCTACGTCTTGTTTTTCTTTAATATAGGCATTTACAAGAAATAACTCAAGTTAAGTTTTTCTTGTTTGTAAATCAAGCAAGTTTAGATCACCCATAAGGCCTAACGGATTTTGTTTGCTAAGGGATACTTCAGGCCTGGTCTCCATTTCAATTTACTTTAACAATAGAAATAAATGCAAATATAAAAACAATTACAAAAGATGTAAATGCAATAAACTCACCACCTAACAAGAGATAAATCATCTATTTGCATTTTTTAAATGCTGCTATAATCTGTTAACAAGAAATATACCAAAAACTTAAGAACACAGCAAAGCTGAAAGCAAAAGGACTAATTCAGGGCGCAGGCATGGAATCACACAAGCATGGAAATCATATAATTCTAGGTACAACCTCAGGTAAATCACCTAACCACAGAGCCGTGGCAGTTTCCTCATTTGTAAAATGAGCTAACAACTACACTTCACAATGTTAGTAAGATTAGATAAGCTATGTATAAAGTGTTTCAGACAGAGCCGGGTTCATAGCAGTTGCTTGTCAAATAATAGCTATCCTATTGTCATTAACCCTACCTGCAAATCCACAAACAGTGGGCTTTTTGTTTGCAAAGAAGAGTGTTTGCAAAGAAGGCTGCAAATTTCCTCCCATCCCTATCCAGATAGCCTTTTGCAATATGATTTTGCCACCACTTGCATCAAGAGTTTTAGTCTATTTCTCCACCCCTTGAATTGGGATGGCCTCGGAATGGCTTTAATTAATAGAACTCAGAGGTGAGGTTTATGAGTTCCAAGTCTAGGCCTCAAGAGACCATGCCACTGCCACTTTTGTACTCTTGAGACTTCTACTCCAGCCAAGATGGAGTTGGAGAGATAGATTAACCTTCTTGCCTGAAATGACTAAAAAACTGGACAACATATATGAAATAATGGTTTCAAGAACAGTGATTTCTGAGATGTAGAATGAGATGAGCATTATAACTGTCCCAGCCTACTGCCTGGAGACAGTATCCAGGCTGCAGCACAAGGAGGGGAAGCCCAGGCGAAGACCAGTGGTCTCCCTCATTTAAGAAGACCAAATTGGGAGTCTGTAAAGATGATGTCAGGTAGAGTTCACAGGAAGGAAGGGTGCAGAGAGTCTCTACTGTGGTTTGGATGTGGTTTGTCCCCATCAAAACTCATGGTGAAATTTGATTCCCAACGTGACAGTGTTGGGACACGGGGCCTAGTGGGAAGTGTTTGGGTTGGTGGGGGCAGATCCCTTATTAATAGATTAATGCCAACTCACAGGAGTGAGTTCCCAATCTCGCAGGACTAGATTAGTTACCTTGAGAATAGGTTGTTCCTTCTTGTGTTTGGTCTCTCTGTAGACACCGTGCTTCCCCTTTTGTTTTCCACTGTGAGTTGAAGCAGCATGAGACTCTCACCAGGTAGGCTGCCCAATCTTGGAATTTCCAGCCACCAGAATTAAGGGTCAAATAAACTTCTTTATAAATTTCCCAGCCCCAGGTGTTCTGTTACACAAACACTAAAAGGAGTAAGAAAGTCCCCCTAGAATATTCAGCTATCGGTCATCACATGTGTGTGATGAAAATGCCTGAGGCCAAGGGAAAAACCACCCAAAACGATAGAGGAAATAATGCTTGGAGCTCACACTTTGCTCTCTTGGAACACAGTATCATGATATGAAGAAATTCAAGCTACCCTCTTTGACAATGAGATATCATGAGGGAAGAGGCCCAGACAAATGCCAGCAACAACCACCAGACATGTGACAGAGGCCATCTTAAACCTACTAGGCCCTGTCAAATCACCAGATAACTGCAGCCTCATGAAGGACCTTAGAAGAGATGAGCAGAACTGTCCAGCTGAGCCCAGCCAAAGCCAGCCGTAAGAATCATGAAAACAAATAAAACAGGTGTTGTTTTAAGTCACCAAGTTTGGGGCTGATTATTACACTGCAATAGATAACTGATAAACAAAATGTCAAAAACAATGTTATATACACATAGCAATAAACATCCAGTAAATGGCCCATCTCTACCACCCATCAGCCTAAACGAATATCTAAGGGCAGCCAGCCTCAACTGTAGCAAGAGTCACAGCCTTCCTCATTCACAGGAAGTTAAAACCACTGTGGAAAAAATATGTTTTCAATCATAGAATCCTGAAATACCAGGGTTCACATGTCACCTCCACGGTGAAGCACTCGCAAGATTCTCCGACAGAAATAACCATTTCTTAATCTGTCATGAGATTAGAATAGAAAAAAAAAGAAACCACTTCTTCCTCTTATTTCTATGGAAGATTGAGGACAGCCCTGTTCTGGCACCTACAACTGTGTGTTCTGTGGTCTTCTTATCCTCAGCAGCAGCACATCACAGGCACAGCTAAGCAGTTCACCCTCACTGGTAGTGAGTCACACAGCACAGTTCCTATCCCTAAACAATAACTACACTGGAAGTAGCATGCTGGGCTATTTTAATCCTGAAGAAAGAGGTCAGAAAACTGAGACAAGATTAAAGGATGACTAAGGAAGCAGCTCTGTGTTAGTTGTGACAGAGGGAGCTGGCTTTAAATTTATCAGGATCCCTCCCTTCCCATGACTCACCCAGCCTTGGTGGGGAGAAATACCAAGTGCAGTCTCAGGGGCCAATAGGCCACAATATACAGATGCTCCTTGACTTAGCACAAGGTTATGCCCTGATAAACCCATCATAAGTTGAAAATATTAAGTAAAAAATGCATCTAATACACAATCTACTGAACATCATAGCTTAGCCTAGCCTATCTCAAACGTGCTCAGAACACTGACATTAGCCTACAGTCGGGCAATGCATACTTGCACCATCATAAAGTCAAAAATCAAAGCCAAACCATCATGAGTTGTGGACCCTCTGTAGGTAAGGGTCTAATGGGCCTTCATGCATCTTCAAGGTCAGGCTGCTTCAAAACGGGCATCTATCTGCTGCCTTTGGTCACAATGGAAACTGACAAACCACGAGTTCATGCTGAGCTGAAAGGCCCAGATGAGCCACAGAAACAAGATGTAACTGAACCTGTAGGAAGGGTAAAATTAAAATCACCCCAGCCCTGACTACCTCTGAGACCTCATTTCCTCTGGCTCTCACCTTCATTCACTTGGCTCCAGGCACTGCAGCCTCCTTGCTGTTCTTCCATCATGCCAAGGACACTCTTGCTTCCAGGATGTTGCCTTTGCCCTTCCCTCTGCTTGGAATGCTCTTTCCCTAGTTGTTTCCCCTCCCTCAGTTTTCAGTTCTTTGTTCAAATGTTACTTCTCCAGGGCAGTCTTCCTGGCCCACTCTATCTACATTACGACCCCCACATATGTCCTGCCATTCCCTAGTCCATTAGCCTGCTTTTTTTTTTTCTCACGATCTATCTACCTTTAATTTGTGTGTCTATCTTCCAACTCTAACGTGGGCTCTATGAGGGCAGGGATTTGACTATTTGTTTAAAACTATATACCCGGCCAGGCATGGTGGCTCACATCTGTAATCCCAGCACTTTGGGAGGCCAAGATGGGCAGACTACAAGGTCAGGAGATCGAGACCATCCTGGCTAACACAGTGAAACCCTGCCTCTACTAAAAATACAAAAAAAAATTAGCTGGGTGTGGTAGTGGGCACCTGTAGTCCCAGCTACTCAGGAGGCTGAGGCAGGAGAATGGCATGAAACCAGGAGGCAGAGCTTGCAGTGAGCCGAGATCGCGCCACTGCACTCCAGCCTGGGCAACAGAGCGAGAATCCGTCTCAAAAAAAAAAAAAAAAAAACTATATACCCAATGCTGGTGACAGTGCTGCACAACACAACCAGTAGATAGTCAATAAATATTTCTTCTATTAGTGAATTTACTAGATGTCTTCTGTACATTGTAAATGTATCACCAATAGTGTTCTACATCAGTGGTTCATGAAAATTATGAAGTTGTAACTTCACAAAGACAGATGCTGTATGGATCTTGTCATTATGAATTATATGTAAAAATAACTAACATTTGTAAAGTACTTACCCTGCACAGAGCCCTATGCTAAGATCTTTTATGCATTTTTCCAAGTCTTCTTCCCAACCACTTTATAAAGTGGCTATGATTACCATCCCCTTTCTACAGATGAGAAAACCGAGGCTCAAAGAGAGAAGTCACTTGCTCAAGGTCACAGCAAAGATTTCAGTCTGGCTCTGGAACCCAAGCTTTTAACCCCAATGCTATACATCCAGGTAGGAAACAGAATGAATGAATGACTGGATAATGAACTAGAGATGCCCATCATGACACACTCTCGTTGCATGCTCTTCTTGCAGACTCTGTCCATCCACCACCAAGCTCCATGTCACACGGCCCTACTCCTCACTCTCCTTCTGCTAGCGACTAAATGATCAAGGGATGGGACTCTCACCCCTGGCCTGGCTGGGCCATCAGGTACCTCACTTAGAAAATTAGAATTGGAAACTGAGAGGCTGAGCCAGGCAATGAAGGAGGCAAAATTGCAAAGAACTGCTCAGGAAGAGCTGGAGCCTTGCAAGCCAAAGCCCGAGGAAAGTCCAAGTTCTGAGGAGGCACAATGGACACACAGGAAGAGTGCAGAAAGCAGACAGTGAAGACAGGAGCACAGAGTAGGGAAGCCATAGAAATGCCCTAAAGGAGCAGTGAACTTGGATCCTGATAGTGCTCCACTTTCAGCTCCAGCAAACCCCAGCTTTTTTTTCTCAAGGTAGTTTGAACAGTCTCAACCCACCCACCCAAACATATTGCAATAAATTGGTCAGACTAGAACAAATAAAAAATAAGAGAAATGGTGTTCATGTCCAATAGAACCCTCTCTAAAGAGGATTCTCCAGAACCATCTTGAATTATTTACTAATCCTGCACATGCAGGTGTGAGAGTTGGGATAGTTCCAGATTCCAGATTTTTCTTTCTCTATCACTGCTGACCTTCTCAAGGTCACCAACTTCTGCTGCCTTTGGCCATTTCTGGCCAGAAGAAAAGCACCTGCTGCCCCACACGACCCAATCTTTCAGAATGAGGTTCCCTCAGCAGAGCTGGTGGGCTGCTAGTGACCACAGCCCTCTCATTCCCAGGAAGCAGCAGGCTAGAGGCTGTGCCAGGCCATGGTTAGGCACCTGCTCCGTCATTCCTCTGCTCTCTGTGAACTCTCCTCACTTGTGATGATTTCTCTTCTCAAAGGTCCCATGACCTCTTTCTCTGAAACTGGATTTCTCTGGGGGCCCCTGGCCCATCAAACTAGGGCTACATATGTCTGGATTCCACTTATATTAAGAGCTCAAGTTCTTTCCCACAGATGTTCCATGATGCCTGCCTGGGAGGCCAAAAAGCCTACAAAGAGGATGCTGCTGTCCCAACTCCACCTGCTGACCAGTTACAACATAGTCCCAGCCAAAATATCCCCTTTGAAGATCACTGTGTATTAGTCCATTTTCAGACTGCTGTAAAGAACTGCCCAAGACTAGGTAATTTATAAAGGAAAGAAGTTTGATTGACTCGCAGTTTAGCATGGCAGGAGAAGCCTCAGGAAACTTACAATCATTGCAGAGGGCAAAAAGAAAGCCAGGTACCTTCTTCACAAGGCAGCAGGAAGGAGAATTAATGCAGGAGGAACTACCAAACACTTACAAAACCATCATATCTGGTGAGAACTCACTCAGCATCATGAGAACAGCATGGGGGAAACTGCTCCCATGATTCAATTACCTCCACCTGTTCTCTCCCTTGATACATGGGGATTACAATTCAAGATGAGACACAAAGTGGTATGGACACAAAGCCTAACCATATCACACTGAAAGATAATGAACCCATATTTAAATATCACTACTTAGCTGGGCATGGTAGCCCACACCTGTAGTCCCAGCTACTCAGGAGGCTGAGGCAGAAGAATCGCTTGAACCAGGGAAGCATAGGTTGCAGTGAGCTGAGATCATACCACTGCACTCCAGTCTGGACAACAGAGCAAGACTCCATCTCAATCAATAAATCAATCAATCAATCAATATCACTGCCATAAGCACCCATTCATGCTGCCATCCACACAACACAGACCTCCCTTCTGATTGGAGGGAATCAGAGAAACCCTAACCAGCAGGACCCTAACACAATCCTTCCAGTTTATATGATGAAACTGAGTCATCTCAAGGCAAGGAGAAACCTCAGGTCCAAGAGAGCCAAGCATTACTAAGGAAGATTCCTTTATAGGATTCACACCTCATAAATTACATGTGGTTGAGTTCAGAAAACACTAAATGAAGGCTGGTTTGAACTGTGTGATGCAGGAAGCTGTGACCATACAAAGTGAATAAGGTCTAGCCTTCATCTTCAAGGCATTTGTAACTCAGCGGAGGAGAGTTAGACCCACCTATTTAAATGACAAGAAAGGCATGTGCAGATGCTATACCTGGGGCAGAAATAAAGTGCTATAGTAACCTAAGTCAGGGATGAAGAAGAGTAAGTACGACCAGGGAGGGCTCCACACAGAAGACCGAAATTTGGTTAATCCTCAAAGTTCCTACTTACGCTTCCAGTATCAGCTGGAATGTCCCCTCCTCAAGAAGACTTCCAAGACCTCATAGGCTGGGTTTGTACCCTGGCTGTACAACTCCACAGCACCCTGAACTTTCTTCCACTTTCAAACCTGACTAATCACCTTCCACAATTTTCTCACTAGATGCAAAATCTGCAAAATTGGGAATCTCACCCTCAGTAGTGCTTTGCACACTACAGTTGTTCAGTAAAGAAATGTGTATATATGTGTGAGTACTAAACAAAACAGCTGAAAATGCATGTGATATCTTACATCCATACTAGAGAAAGATAAGGTACAAATGGGTATTTTTAAAATAGTCTATGCAAAGGTACAAAAGTGAAAAAGAAATAGAAGAGAGAAGTGGTGAAAGGGGAAGGTAGCATAATAATACCCTCAAGTAACCTTTACCAAGCCCCATACATGAGTTCTCCCATTTAATCCTAACTACTCTGAGAGGGAGATATTATTATATAATTATTGTTCTACAGACAAGGAAACTGGGATAGAGAGAGGTCAAAAAACACCCAAGGTCACACACAAGAATAAGAGCCAGATTGGACCCCAGCAAGTCCAATCTCAGAAGCTGCACACTTCATCAACACCTGACATTGAATTGAAAAACGGCAAGAGACTGTGAGAAGAGAGAGAAAAAAGCCTAAATTTGGTGTTTGGAAAAGTACAGGAGCATCTGCTCTGAGAGCTAGCTTCTTGAAGGATGCAGCCACAGTCACTGGCATTCAGAAAGTAACTCAAGTAAAAGTAGTAGAACAGTAGAGCAAGGGACAAGTCCATGGATAGTGAAGCTTAGATATTTCTCTATTTACTTCCACTATAGTGCACCTCCACCCTTGGTCACCTTCTTTATTTTCCAATAAAAGGACACTTATAGATGCTGAAATAATTAAAAGCAAAATCTCTTGCAAATTACAACATGGGATGTATACTTCAGATGTTTAAAAGATTTTGTTATAAACAGCCTAAATTATAAATTTTGTTTTAGAGGAGGGTTAAGAAATGCCTTTATTGTTAACTCCCTTCTGTCCAATCTATAGGCTGTTGAGAACAGTGCACAAAAAGAAGTATTTTATTTCTCAATTTTTAAAGAAATAACATTATAAAAACTCCAGGGGAGCCTGGAGAGCCTTCACAATATCATGAGTTTTACCTCCAGGAGCCCTATCAGGTTCTCACAGTGAGGTTCAGAGAAAGCTCTCCTGGTTCCTCCTGCAGGGGATTGTGAGAAAATCACCATTTTGAAATATGCCCAGAGTATTCTGTTCATAAAAAGGTCTGCCCTCAAAGGAAACTACTTCACTAGAGCCTACCTGCCTGGAGGAAGGGAAACATCCAACTCCAGCCCCTTCTAGCTTTCCTGTCTCTCCTAAAAAGAAAAACAAAACAAAACAAGACTGAGAAGCACTTGTGAAGGTCACCGCCCAGGGGCACAGGCTCACTACAGACGGAGACCTAATCACAGGAACAACTTTAGACACACTTTGATTAGGTACTAATTATAGTCCTCTGTAGTTTTCCAAGTATTCTTATATATATATGTATTTCCACTATATATATATATATGTTTCCACTATATATATTTCTACCATATATATATATTTCCACTATATATATTTCCAATATACATATATATATTTCCAATATACATATATATTTCCAATACACATATATAGATTTCAAATACACATATATAGATTTCCAATATACATATATATATTTCCAATATACATATATATATTTCCAATATATATTTCCACAGCTACCTTAAGAGAGAGAGAGGGTATCTCTCTGTCACCCAGGCTAAAGTGCAAGTGGCGAGCTCTCAGCTCACTGCAGCCTCAACCTCCCAGGCTCAATTGATCTTCACACCTCAGCCTCCTGAGTAGCTGGGACTACAGGCGTGTGCCACCACAGCTGGCTAATTTTTGAATTTATTTTTACTTAGAGACAAGGTTTCGCTATGTTGCCCACACTGGTCTCAAACTCCTGGGCTCAAGTGATCCACCTGCCTCAGCCTCCCAAAGTGCTGAGATTATAGGCATGAGCCACCGTACAGGGCCTCATTTATATTAATATTTTCTTATTTCATGCCAACCTGTGGGAAAAGCAGAGAAGACAGTGGCCCATTTTGCAGATAAGTAACTAAAGCTCTAGGAAGATGCTAAACATTGGTGGAGCTAGATTTTAAACACACCAATTCAGACTCAGTCCAGAGCAATTTTGACTAACCCACATCTTGTCCTATATTACCTATAGATTAGAAAGAGTTCACTAAAATAAATTTACTGAATTTCAACTTAATTACAGTCCCCAACTTACACAGGCTAGGCATACCAAATTTGAAAATCCAAAATCCGAAATCTCCAAAATCCAAAACTTTTTGAGTGCTGACATGACACGCAACAAAAATGCACAATGGAGCATTTTGGATTTCAAATTTGGGATAATGCAAATATTCCAAAATCCCAAAAAAATTAAAATCTGAAACACTTCTGGTCCCAGGCATCGTGGATAAGGGATACTCTACCTTTAATACAAATACCATTTATTGAGCCCTTACTTTAGGCAGGGACTCTGACAAACCCTTCCTGTGCATGACCTCATTTTATGCTCATTGCAGGACTTACGAGGGAGGTACTGTTCGGTCTGTTTTCCAGCAAGAGATTCAGGATCACAGAGGCAAAATAACTTGCCCAATGTCTCAACATCCAGCAACTGTGATTCCAAAGGTGAGCCCTAATTAACCACTTGACATTTGTGCTTCATTCTATTCATGGCAAGCATCAAAGACACTCCTTGACCAAACTTTAGTTAGGCTCCCGTAGACCCTCTTCTCAACCTTGACCTTCTGTGTTCACCTGTCCTTGCCAGGTCTGTACAGCCCAGTCTTAGCAAGAATCCCACAAAGTCAGTTTAGAGAGAATCCCCTACCCTTGATATCTGCTAAAGTTCTTCATCCCTGCCCTTTATTGTCTAAGTCTTTGATCTGCCTTTAGCAAGAATCCCATTGGATCCATTTAGTACGAACCCCCTACTCTTGAAGTCTCCTCATAGTAATTTTCCACCCATTGACCTCCTCACTCTACTCACTGGCTGTATATGCCCAGCTGTCTTTGCTGTATTCAGAGTTGAACCCAATCTCTCTCCCCCATTACAATACCCTTATTGCAATAGTCTTGAATAAAATCTCCCTGACCATTTTAACAAGTGTCAGAATATTTTTTTTTTCTTTAACACAGTAATGATACTCCAGCAAATTAGCAGTTCTTGGGCTCAGGAGCTTCTGGAACCAAGTTTCTACCACCCAGAAAGCCCTGAGGCTTGTATGTACTAGGATGTTCAAACACATTTTAATTCAGTATTTGATCTGATGGAGGAAGAAGTACAGGACAGCACAAGAGCACTGAGCACCTAAAAATGGGAAACAGTAACTGGTGGGTGCATGTGGCATCAGCCACACTGCAGTAACCACCTCACTGCCTTCCCTACCCAAGTCAGTGTTTGGTAGGCATGTGGCTTTGAGAGCCACTGAAGTTTGGTCCATGACCTCCTCACTCTCCCCCATCACCAAAGCTTGCCTTTTAGATCCCAAAAGCTAGGCACATGGATAAGCAAAAGCCTCACTTCTAGATTTTTGAGGACAAGTACCCCACTTCTAGCCACTACACCACAAAACCCAGATTATGTAAGGCCTGATTCCTGCTGAAGGTTCACTGGTGAACTCACTCCCATGTGCCTCCACTCTGAGCTCTCAAGGTTCAGGGAGCAGAGCAGGGAGAATGGGGACCAAACAGCTGCCTTAAGGATCCTCTTGATACACACTCTGGGCCTAATTCCAGGGGAAAGACTTCCTATATTACACACGCACACACACACACACGTACACACACACAAGAGATTTCAAACACATACATGCACACACATATGCATGCATGCACATAGATGCACAGAATTGCTTTTGCTCCATGAGGCAAAATGCTTAGGGAGGCATTAGAAGCTACTGCCAAAGCATCCAAGCTCATACAATCTCAGAGTCATCTCCATAATAATCATCATCATAACAAAAATAATAGCAGCTACTTGTTACTGAACACCTGCTGATGCCATCATTTAAATCATTGCATTTACTCCTATCAGTCCTATGAGTTGGCTAGATTTACCAATAAGGAAACTAAGACTCAGAGGTAAAGTAACTTGTCCCACATCACCCAGCAGAGCCATGATTTCTACCCAGCTCTTTCTGATTCCAAGGCCAGTGTTCTCTCCACTCCATCCCTGATTTCACATCAGGAATTGTTTCCCTCAAATATGGGAGTGGGACACAATACTCAGTGTCTCAGAGTCGAACTCTTCATGGGCCAGTTTCACACTAGAGCCACACAGTAAGTGCTCAATAAATATTTGCTGAATGAACAAATCTGTTTAGGTTCTTAAATCACATTTCCAGTTTACTGAAGGCTATAACTTTCACTTCAGGGTCCTTCTAATCAGATTTTTCTGCTTTTGTTGGTGACAACAATGGAAACTGTGTGTCCCTTTGATCCCATTACACTCCTAAGAATCAGATCCAAGGAGATAATCTGAGAGACACTTTTCAATGGGGTTATGGAGGGAAAAAGAAGCCAGAGAAGAAAAGGGGGAAAAACAATGCATATACTGCATTTTCCATTTACTTGGCCTTAAAAGAAAGAACAGAGAAATTCTGAACAAAGAAATGAATTCTTAGGAGAAATAAGTTAAACTTTTTTAGTTCATGCTGCCAGAGCTTTTTCCAATATGCAACATGTGGTTACACTGGGATGTCACGTAGTAGCCCCTCACAGTCAGTTAACTGGACACTACGGCTAACTGTTAGAGATGGTCCATTAATGTCTTACATTTCTTATGCTCTCTCTCCTATACAGCTGGTAAGAATGTAAACTGAAACAAGCTCCCAAGGGCAAGGTGGCCATGTGGATAAAGAACCTTAAATGTGTGCCTTCCTTTTGATCTCACAAGTCCACTCCTAGAACCCAAGGAAATCATTTGAAAGGCAGATAAAGATTTAGGTGCCACAACATTCTTTGTGTTTCTCATGTTGGCAAAATTTAGCAAACAACTTCAATGTGCTATACTAGAAGAATGGCTAACTTTGTGGACTATGAAGCAGGGAATAACAATAATCCTATCTAACATATATTTCATGGTCAGGGAAAATGTTCACAATAGAACAACAAATTTAGAAGTAGAATTCAAAACTAAACAAATAATATTAAAACAAGTTGTCTAAAAATAAATGTTAGTTCATATTTACATATGTCTATATAAAAGATCACAAAGACACTCCAAAATGCTAAGTAGCAAACCAAGATGCTACCTCTGACTACTAGAATTATTTTTCATTTTCTTCTTTATATATTCTTATCTCTTCCAAATGAACATATTTTTTTTTCATTTTCAGGAAAAAGGTAATTTTTCAATGAAAGATTTTTAAAATCTATCTTCACCATTCAGGAAATTGACTTGCAATATCTATAATAGTTAAATCATCCCAGAGATGTGACAATTTATTAAAACACAACAAAACAGAAAATTCTAAAGAATAACTAAAGGAAACATATTTTGAAGTCTAACTCCAGCCACTCTCGGGAGGCTCTTTCTTACCTATAACCCATTCTCTCCCACTGTAATTTATGCCTATTAAACTTGGTTTGTAATCTTATTAATCTCTGAATCTCTATGGTTTACCACAGTGCCTGACACAGAGGAACCCCTTAATAAATGCTTGTTTAATCCCAAAAGCAACCATCTAGTGGACTGTGGGATCCATGGTGTCATCTTTCCCCCAAATGGTCTTATACCCTTCTTCTAGCAACAGTCTCCCTTTCCTTTGGAGGCAGAGAAACTCTTCCCCCAAATCCCTTGTATGCCAAGGTACAAGAAGGTGCCTGGAGCATCTGGGGGCCACCTCCTCAGCCAAATCTGCAGTAGGACTAAAGGAGGCCGACTGGCGGAGGGCAGGAGGGCTTCAGGATGGAGAGAGATCAGGCAAGGGCTGGAGAAGTAGGCCATAGGCCAGGAGAACCAGAGACCAGTGAAGGCAGAAAGAGGTTTCTGAACCCTTGAGCCCTCAGTTCCACCTCTGATGACCTGATTCCTGCAACTTAGCCTCATTTCTGTCCTTCCTAGCTATGGTGAGACCATACATCCTCATTTTGCTTAGGCTGATTTGATTTGGTTGTCTATATTTGTAACTAAAACTATACTTACAGATGCTCTCTTTTTGTCTCTAATAACTATAAACATATAATATTAAATTAGAATCATTAAGAAATATTGCATAGGGAAAACAAAACAAGACACTGCTTTGTTTCCAACAGACTAGGGCAAGACTATGCCTGATAAACTTACTTATCAGAAGAGTAGAAAACATTTAAAACGTTGCCAAGGTGATTGACACTAATGGTGAAGTTGATGAAAAAAACTTCATATAAAAATTAATTCAAGATGGATTAAAGACTTAAATGTTAGACCTAAAACCATTAAAATCCTACAAGAAAACCTAGGCAATACCATTCAGGACATAGGCATGGGCAAGGACTTCATGTCCAAAACACCAAAAGCAATGGCAACAAAAGCCAAATTGACAAATGGGATCTCATTAAACTAAAAAGCTTCTGCACAGCAAAAGAAACTACCATCAGAGTGAACAGGCAACCTACAGAATGGGAGAAAATTTTTGCAACCTACTCATCTGACAAAGGGCTAATATCCAGAATCTACAATGAACTCAAACAAATTTACAAGAAAAAAACAAACAACCCCATCAAAAAGTGGGCAAAGGACATGAGCAGACACTTCTCAAAAGAAGACATTTATGCAGCCAAAAAACACATGAAAAAATGCTCATCATCATTGGCCATCAGAGAAATGCAAATCAAAACCACAGTGAGATACCATCTCACACCAGTTAGAATGGCCATCATTAAAAAGTCAGGAAACAACAGGTGCTGGAGAGGATGTGGAGAAATAGGAACACTTTTACACTGTTGGTGGGACTGTAAACTAGTTCAACCATTGTGGAAGTCAGTGTGGCGATTCCTCAGGGATCTAGAACTAGAAATACCATTTGACCCAGCCATCCCATTACTGGGTATATACCCAAAGGATTATAAATCATGCTGCTATAAAGACACATGCACACGTATGTTTGTTGCGGCACTATTCACAATAGCAAAGACTTGGAACCAACCCAAATGTCCAACAACGATAGACTGGATTAAGAAAATGTGGCACATATACACCATGGAATACTATGCAGCCATAAAAAATGATGAGTTCATGTCCTTTGTAGGGACATGGATGAAACTGGAAAACATCATTCTCAGTAAACTATTGCAAGGACAAAAAACCAAACACCGGCATGTTCTCACTCATAGGTGGGAACTGAACAATGAGAACTCATGGACACAGGAAGGGGAACATCACACCCCGGGACTGTTGCGGGGTGGGGGGAGGGGGGAGGGACAGCATTAGGAGATATACCTAATGCTAAATGACGAGTTAATGGGTGCAGCAAAACAGCATGGCACATGGATACATATGTAACAAACCTGCACATTGTGCACATGTACCCTAAAACCTAAAGCATAATAATAAAAAATAAATAAATAAAAATTTGAATGTGAGGCAAAGCTTATAGGATTCGAATGTAAAAATCTATTTATTTGTTTGTTTGTTTGTTTGTTTGAAACAGAGTCTCACTCTGTCGCCCAGGCTAGAGTGCAGTGGCACTATCTTGGCTCACTGCAGCCTCTGTCTCCTGGGTTCAAGTGATTCTCGTGCCTCAGCCTCCCAAGTAGCTGGGACTACAGGTACGTGCCACCATGCCCAGATACTTTTTGCATATTTAGTAGAGACAGGGTTTCACTACGCTGGTCAGGCGGGTCTTAAACTCCTGACCTCAGGTGATCCGCCCACCTTGGCCTCCCAAAGTGCTGGGATTATAGGTGTGAGCCACTGCACCCAGCCTAAAATTTTATTTCTAATGGGCATAGGGCATCTAAGCCCAAAATCTATGTATTTATTGAAGGGTGGCATTTACACTAGCATGTTAGGTTAAGATGTGACTTCTCAAAGGCTGATGGATATTCTGTTCAACTATATAATGTAAGACAACTATTTAACATGCTCACAATTAAAGAATCAACTGAAAACTCACTTCTTCTCAGGGTCCTACCTTTCCTCAAGTTAGTACATAAATGGCAAATACAGGACACACAGATGTCAGCAGCAATTTCTCCATGATTTTACCAAAAATACGTGACGATTTTCAAAGATACTTGACTAAAAGAATTTTTTTGAGTCAACAAAAAAGCAGTGATTTTTTAAAATTGGGGTGGGGGGTGAGTTCTGATAAGTAGCAACTCCAGCATGCACTGTCTACAGATTGGAACATTTTACCTAAGCATTATTAATGATAAGACAAAATGCAATACCATGGGCAGGACAACTCTTGATAACGGAGCCTTGTAAATTTCAAGGTAGGGCCTGAAGAAAAGTAGACTGAAAACTAAAAATACGTATTAAAATTCCAAATCAATCTGGCATCAGACCAAAAAAGCCATTTAAACAATAATTAGAAGGTGAGTTTAAGTTAGCAGCACTTGAAAAATGTATCTGGGGACAGAAAAATAACACTGTGTCTCTACTCTGCTGTGAGTCATCCTTCCATTCACTCATTGGCTGAATGAAAAAAGTGTGAAGCTGCGTGCCAAGTGTGCGGGACCTGGGGAGAAACAGGGTGGGTGGGCTCCAGCCTTCGGGGAGCTTATGGTCTACAAGGAAAAGCAAAATAGTCCACAAATAATAATAATAGCAGAATATTAAAAAATAAATAAGTAAATAACAAGAAGTGTCTACCCTACCTTGTAGGCAGTTCAACCAAGTGCACTGAACCTAGAGGGAAAGAACACCCCAGACCAAAGAAACACCATACGCAAAAGCCCTGAGGCAAAGAGCAGGGTGTAGTAAATGTACTTAGGGAAATCTAGGAAGAAAAGGCAGCACAGTGAACCTGGATTTGAATACCAGATCTGCCTGACATTTATTAGCTGTGTGGCCCCGGGCAAGTTACTTAACCTCTCTGCGCTTCATATATAAGATAGGAAGCATCATTTCTATGCACGGGATTATTAGAATGGTGTCTGACACATGGAAAAGCGTTTATCAAGTGTTGTGGTTGGAACATAGAAAGGGAGAGAGTAGCATAACAGCAGCAGGGGCCTAATCACACAGGGCCTTGCTGGGAAGACATTTGAGCAGTCTAAGTCTTTTTAAACGATGCCTATAGGCTGCTATCAGGACGATGAATGGGCGTGTGGTGATGAATGCAGATGGACCGGCTGGCCAGTAGGAAATCTCCTGTGGTGGACGGGTGCAGTGGCTTATGTCTGTAATCCCAGCACTTTGGGAGGCTGAGGCAGGTGGATCACCTGAGGTCAAGAGTTCAAGACCAGCCTGGCCAACATGTGGAAACCCCATCTCTACTAGAAATACAAAAATTAGCTGAGCATGGTGGCAGGCGCCTGTAATCCCAGCTACTCAGGAGGCTGAGGCAGGAGAATCGCTTGAACCTGGGAGGCGGTGGGGGTTGCAGTGAGCCAAGGTCACGCCACTGCACACTAGCCTGGGGAATAGAGCGAGACTCTGTGGTATGTGGCTGAAAAGGAAGAAAAGCTCAATGTGGATTGTGCAGAGGCCTTGGAAAACGTTTCTAAGACATTATTTCTCTACACATTTAAGAGTTCAATTTTATCACTAATACCAAAACTTAACAAAAAAGCTAAATACTACCTCAAATCAATTGCTACCATAACTCCTGTTAGAAAAACACATGAATGTTTTATAACCCCAGAATTTTAATAGAGGCATGAGAGGTATGGTTGAGACATGGTCTTCTGACGCTTCAAAAAAACCACCTTTGGGTGGACAAATACTTGAGGCAAAGTCTCAGTACCAGTATCAGCCAAGTCAGGGCCCTAGTGATGCACTTACCAAAGGAAACTTAAGAAATGCTTCAAGCTCCCAGATATCCCATTTTTCCTATGTTTCTTCCTTCTGAAAAATAGAATCTTCTTTAAAGGAATGACTGCCAACAGGCTGAACCCATAAGTATAAGCAGAAAGGCAAATAACAAGTCCACTGTGCCAAACCACAGTTTCCCACACTGATTACCAGGTAAAACCCTGGCCTTTCAGTATAGAGGTTAAGAAGACAGGTTTTGGAGTCAAAAGAGATTGGACCCAGGCTTAGGACCTGGCTCCATCACATATGGGGTATGTAACCATAAGTACTCAACCTCAACCTAATCCTCAGGGTCCTCATTTGCAAAGTGAGTGGAACAATTTCACCTGTCTCTAACGGTTGCGTGATGATGACCTGATAGAATATGCGCAAAGCATTTAGCTAGTAAGCACTAAATAAATGACAGTTATGATTATTATCCATCTGTGGTTCCCACAATGCCACCAAAATTGGGGATTAGATGAGGTAGAGAAAAAAAAAAATACCGCTGGTAAATTCGCCACCTTTTCTGGAAAATTTTGTGGCATATTGACTTAATAGTGAAGATACAACTACCCACTGCCCCAGCACTTCCACTCCAAGATGTGTATACTCAGCAGACATACAAGCCACATGCACCAAGAGACAAGAACTGGAAAGCTCACAGGAGCGTCATTCAGAATAGCCGAAAACTGGAGACAACCCAAATATCCATCAACAGTAGAACGGAAAAATAAATGATGAAAGGATGGTATATTTATATGACAGAATACCAACCACATGGTGCAAAAAATTAATAAATCATGGCTACATTCAACAAAAGGGACAAATCTCACAAACCCAATGCTAAATGAAGGAAGCCAGACACAAATGAATATGACTAGATGACTACGTTTGTATAAAGTTCAAAAACAAGCAAATTAACTCTAGCATTTAAGAATGCATACTTAGATGGTAAAAGAATAAAGAAAAACAAGGAAGATTACCATGAAGTCAGAGTAACAGCTTTGAGGGGAGGTAGGGGGTTGTGACAGGAAACGAGGACACAGAAGGCTTTTAGGTTGTTTCCTTACCTGGTGATGGTTACATGTGTGTTGTATTGATTCATTATGCTGTACATTTATGTTTTGTACACTTCCTATATCTGTGTGATATCTCACAATAACAAAGCAACTCTTAAAACAAATCACTCCTGCCTGCTTCGTCTAATCCAGGCCCTCTTTTCAGGAACATCAGAGAACTGTGGTCTATGCAGCTAGCTCTGCCTTTCTGCACCGCCTGTCTACTTGAGCCAAAATCCTGGTGGAGGATGAGAGACAGGAAGGATGCAGAAGAGGTGAGAAGATGGGCCTGCCACCTGCAATTGCCTTCATAGAACTGTCTAACCTTTCCGTCTCAGTCTCAAGGGATACTCCCAGGGTCAGCCCCTGTCTTTTATCATGTCACTTTTGAGACATGAAAACAAAGAAGAGTGAGTGAAGAGGCCTATAATTAGCACAAGCAAGAAATGAAGGACACAAGGAGAAATGCCACATTAACCACTCATTCAACATATACAAAGTGCCAGGATACAGTGTCTGTTCTGAGTGGGGGAATATGACCCAATCAGGGCCAAAGTCCTTCCTTAAAATCCACACTGGGACATTTAGGGAGAGAAGCACTTTCTCCCTAAGGCTGTCAGGCCACAAAAATGAGTCTGGACTTCAGGAGGCCACTTTTTACCAGTCATGTGGAGGAAGCATGTCTGCAAATGAACAAAATAAAGCTGACAGAAGAGGGCAAAAGGGCTGAGAGTTGGAGAGAGATAAGACAAGGGCCTGGGAATGGTGCCTTGCATCAAGAGTAGCAGAGGCCAGCAAAGGTAGGGAGAGGGTTTCAATAGCCTTGAGTGCCCAGTTACACCTCTGACATCTTGATTTCTACAGCTTAGCCTCAGTTCTGTCCCCCCCCCAGCTATGGAGAGACAACATGGGTCATATCTTGTGCTCAATTCTAATAAGAGAAAAGTTAATAACATGCAAGTCTTTCTCTTAAGGGAGCCACAATTGAATCAGGAAAATAGAAGTAACAACAGATCATCACACAGCATTATGGGAGTACACAGAAGTGGCGCACCTTAACCAGACTAGAGGATGAGAGGGAAGGGTTAGGGAAGAGTTTCTGAGGAGGTGAACTATGGAATGCTTTGGTTTCATCAGGGGAAAGAGAAGTGTAAGGGTAGTCAAGGCAACAGGGGCAGCTTGTGTTAAGGTGGGGAGGTATGAAGGGAACTAGGAGGAAGGGCACTCAGAGTACTTTGGCACTGCTGAAGTGTGGTGTGGCTGGCAGGAGAAGCCAGGGAGACTGGTCATAAAGGAGCTGAGAGGCACTTAAAGGCCTCTGACTTCACATAGGCAAAGGGAGCCTTTGAAAAGCTTTAATCAAGAGAAAGATTTAATCAGGGGTCCAATTTCCCTTTTAAAAAGATCAAGGAGATGTTTTCTAAGTCCAATGTCTGGCAGCAGGAGGAGATCTCTCTCTCTCTCCCTCTCCCTCTTCCCACCCCGTCCTTACTTCACCCTCTCTCCAGCACCCTGAATCTCTGAAACTCCCTTCCGCCCCGCAACTTTCATTTCCTGAATTTCCCACCCTATGGTATAAACAATAGGGACAACACCAGCTAATGACAAGAGCCAACAGACCAGTGGTCCTGAAAGATGTATCTAATCCTGCTCTCCCACTACCAGGCCTTGGACCCAGGCCAAGCCACCATTGCCTCTGGGCTCATCTGCACAGACAAAATGAGGATAACAAGATTAGTCTACATACCTCAGAGGTGCTATGAGAAGTGTATGAAAGTGAGTCAAAATCACAACCCCAAGATATTGATAAAAGTGACATCCTGATGCAAATAGCATCACAAAGCGTACTTTATTTGTTCTCTTATTAATTATAAGTAATTAAATCCTATGATTTGGTAAATATATACAAACAGTATCTATGTTTTGTTTAAAGTAAGTCAACATGGATTTCTCATACCTGAACATGCCCAATATTATTTTGGGAGTAATCTGTTTTGACTTTATTATATTATCTCTGATAAGGACAGCATTAAATATTATCATTAAAATGATATATCCTGATAGATACCTAATATTTAGCTTAAAATTAAATAAAGATAACGATGTTAAAATGTGTTGAAAACACAGTCTTAAAAAACGAATGCAGACACCCAGACAAGTTTCCCACCAGTGATAAAGCACTTGTAACTCAGCAGGGTATCAAAATCCCTTAAGATAAAGGCAGGTGTTTCCTGAAATTAGGTAGCAATATTGCTTCTAAGATGAAGCTGTGCAAACCTAGTGGAAGAGAATCATTGAGGGTGTGTGTGTGCTTGTGTGTTTGAGAGAGAGTGAATGTGTGTGTGTGTGTGTTTAATCTCACTAATTTACAGAGCATATTTTTAAGCATTATTAGCAGCCTTGGGGCAAGTTTTCTTTTAACAGCATGCATAATAGTCTGACAATTGCCCACAAGGTGGCACCAAACTCATGCCCTGAGGACAACCAAGGAAACTTTTTAATAGTAAAACAGATGCTCCAAATACTCAACAGACAGCTTCCTTTATAGCTTATCCTCAACAATGAGCCAGATTTATAGTTATAAGTATCTCCTTCTCTCTATATGGTGCAAAAATTAAAATCTATTGCTGCCTACAAGAAAACAGTAAAAGGAGAAAGACCTCCTCCCAAGATAGACCTGTGCTACTTCTGAGCAGTTTTCAAAAGAAAAAAAAAGTATCTAAGTCCTAAAAATAAATGTTCCACTTCTTTGGGGGGGAAAAATCCTGAAACTAATTTAGCTCACTGAATGGTACCCAGAAGTGATCCTTCTTCCTCTGTTTTAAATTTTATTTTATTGAGCTTAGATGAATCGGTGTAAATCTTTAAAGAACTGTTATTTAAAAATTGAAACAGATTTGCAATTAATACTTAATGTGACAGGTCATGCTAATTTTAAAGGGATGAGGTCTATTATTGGAGACTGTCTCCTTCCTGCCCCCTCCACCTTCCTCCATCTTACAAAGGCTATTCTAAGGTGAACTGGTCGGGGCTGGAGTAGAGCTCTGGAAACCTATAATAAAAGTCATTCTGGGAACAGACACAATGTATCACTGTTGGCTTAGGAGATATTCTGCCAATTAAAAACAGGGCACTGGGACCTGAGCCCCTGGGAGCCAAGCCTTCCATTTTGAAGAAGCAGAAGTTATGCAGAGCAATAGAGAATCCTCAAAGGGTCCAGCTTCCTGTTACCATGAGAGACAGAACTACCTGTTGGGATGAAAGGCTTATTTGTCCCCATTTGCAACACCCACCACAGATAAGAATGACCCTCTGTGAAGGGCTTGAGTCATGAGCTAGCCAATCTTTTAGGGGCAAAAAAAAAAAAAACTAAAAGAAAAGAACCAGATAGATCAGTCCATTCTGAGACCCCCAAGCTCTCTATCACTAGACATCATCCCACTGTGCCCAGAAGGCCCACTAATCCTGTTAGCAATTCCTGAGTCATTCATTCAGCCTCCAGAACATTGCTTTCCCAAGGAAAGACCCCTCATTGCAACTACTTGGCTTCTAATTATTGGTGATCCCTGAAAACACAGGGTAAACCTTTTATTTCTATTTCCTAAGCAGGGCATCACCTACCTCTGGACCACATGCAGGGTTCGAGACCTCAGGGAAGGGCATCCTGGGAGGCTTATGAAGGTATTTTCTATAGCCCATGCTGCCCACCAAGCCAGACACTCCTGCAGGCAGGCTGGAGAGGCAGGGTGCCAAAGGGAAGCAAGGATGTGGTCCTATTGCCAATTATCTTAGAACCTGCTCATTTATCACTCTGCATTCTGCAAACCTGCAGTGGCAACCCTCCCACCCTGCCTCTCCCTTCACGTGAGGAACATAGAATCCAGCTTTTCAGGCAACTCTCTTTCCAGCAGTCCGAGGCTGGGAGTAACCCAGCAGAAATTTTAGCTCAAATGTCCCAGACCATTTTATAAATGCTGCACAAGCCCCTTCTTACTCTGGTTTCAAACCAAGAATACTACTTATTGCCATCACAGAACTCAGAATAAATGCATACAATGAAATACTGTGATCAACAAAAACACGTAACACTTCATTCACTAAGTTATGCAAGTAAATTCACTAAGTAATTTCAGTGTTAGATTCCATAATAACAAATATCCCTAGTGATACGGCTTTTGATTTAAATAGGTAGGAAATTACCATTCATCAGACATTTGCCATATGCCAGCTATTCTGCTAAGCACTTCAATTTCCATTTGAAAATTGACCATAACCACAGACTTCTAAAGAACCCATGTCAAATCCTTGAGTGTGCTCCTATTTAGCATTCAACACACATTTTTTTCACCAGAGTGTACCAGGATGGACACAGAAATGAAACAGTCTGGCCCTGCTCTCAGAGGACTAACACTTTAGTAGGGAAGGAGAACTGTCACATGCTTCTGCCAGGTGTGTGTCAGGCACTGCTGAGGAGAGAGTGATTACTTATTCACATATTCTAGACCTCACCCTTTTTGGAACAATTTTTAATTGAAGAAAGAGGAATACAATGGAATATAAAACCAAATAGAGTGGAGTAGAGAGAAGTCATTAAGAATCTGAGAAATGATGGTCTGTGGGATGAGAAAATGATCCCTCCTACAAGGCTTGTCTTTTAGCTCACGGAAGATAAATGAGTTCTCCAGGAAAGGGGCATTTATTCTGATGAAGTTCAAGGCCCTCAGCCTGTCTCTGCCTGATCTTCTCTCTCATTCCATTCGAGCCAGGGCTAATCACATCCCTTCCTTTTGAACTTCATCACATCTAAAGACTTGACAGACCCATACCAACCTTTCCCACCTTCAGGTTGAATATTCCTTCTCTCTCAACCAGGTTCATTTGGATTTGTCCTTGAAGAACCACCCCCTTTGGGCAGCCTTTTAGGATCTCTCTCTCTCTCTCTCTCTCTCTCTGTCTCGCTCTCTCTCTCTCTCACACACACACACACACAAACACACACATGCAATACACATATACACAGACACACACACACACCAGGCTGTGTAAGAAGCTCCACAGCCAACATTTCCCCATTAGAATGAAACTCCACCAGTCCTGCTTACCATTGTGTCCCCAATGCCTACACCAAAATAAGCACTTAATCGATAATTATCAAATTTCAGGCCAGGCACAATGGGTTATGCCTGTAATCTCTATGCTTTGGGAGGCAAAAGTAGGAGGACTGCTTCAAAATTTAAAAAAAAAAAAAATAGCCAGGTGTGGTGCCATAGATCTGTAATTCCAGCTACTCAGAAGGCTGAAGCAGGAGGATCTCTTGAGCCCAAGAGTTTAAGGCTGCAGTGAGCTATGATCACCTTACTGTATTCCAGCCTCGGCAATAAAGTGAGACCTCATCTCTAAAATAAATAATTATCCAATTATCAAATTTTAATTTTTAGCTAATATGACTTGCTCCCCTAAAAGACTGTAAGCTCATAGAGGACCAAACGTGTCTGGCTTCTACTAAGTGCACCAAAATGTTCACTGAACAAACAGCAAAGGACAGGACACAAAGCAGACTTGTCCAAATTAAATTACTATTCCTTATTGTAAAGTTCAGTTTTTTAAATCATAAATTTCCTTTCTTCACAAAGTCTTGCCCTCGTTACCTTCACAAATTCTGTTTTCAGAAGCCACAATATGACGCTAGACTAAAGAATTCAATAACAACCAAGAAAGGATTACTTATTTCAATAATCCTTTCTGTTGAAATTTAACATTCTTTTCCCCCAGAGAATACACTGCACGACCCCTGGCTCCTCACCCACCTATGCCTATGTTACTAGGATTTATCAGAGTAAACAGGCAGAGAAAGGCAGATGGATGTTTCAAATGCCATATTAAACAAAATATCTTTTTACATTTGTAAAATAAATAGGATTTCATTTGCTCACATCTCCTGGAAAAAGTGGCAAGAAGGAAAGCAAAGAAAACAAACGTGAGAAAAGGGCCAAGGCAGGCCTGGCAGAATGTGTAATAACCTAGGTTAAGCTGGCTACTTGAGCCTTTTAACCCTGGAGCACAACCAGCCCTCCATTGCCCTGGCAAACACCTTCCCTCCTCCTCCTCCTCTTTCTCCATCGTCCCCAATTAGGACACTGAGAGAGCCTAAGAGCGACATGTCTTCAGATGGTCTGTTGAGCACAAAGCTCACAATTACTGTACCGAAGTGCCCTCAGGTCTGTCTTTAATCAGTGTCTGCACCATTGCTCAGGGTGAAGAGCCAGGAGCCAGGAGTTCCTCACTCGCCACATCAAAACCCCGAGGAGTGACAAGGAAAAAAACATCATCCTCTAAGAAAGGGTGGACCTGACACCCATATACTATGCATTTACCAGGAAAATTTATTTATTTCTTTGATAGCTTCTTTTCTGTTAGCAAGCCACCCCCCAACATTCCATCAACCCCAAGCAAATAAGGAATCAGAATTGGAGCATTTCCACTAATGGAACATCAGTTGATGGCATCATGCTCTGGTAATGGTGGATCATTCACCGAACAATGACTGAGTGCCTACTATATGCCACAGATCACAATAGTTTATCTTCTACTCACCATTAGGTGTCTCAGGACAAGGCTATGTTTTCCAATTCTAAGCACAGCATCTGCTACAGGAAAAAATGGGAGATATACAACACATCCTCGTTGGATATGTCAATGAAAACCAAATGTACCAGTTCCTAATCTACGTGTTCTTTCTCATCAAGACCACTTACAGCACCAAGCTTGGGGAATACCCAAGGTTGGCTAACTTATAAAGAAAAGAGGTATTTGTGGCTCTGAAATCAGAACTAAAGAAAAACTAATATTTACACTAGAAAAGAAGTCCCCAAGTCTCTTCTGGTAAATGAATGGGCATGGCTATATTCCAATAAAACTTTATTTACAGAAATAGGCAGCAGGCCCACAGCTGACCCAGACACTGCAAGGATCTGGTTTACCCTCCCTGAAAACAACAAAGTCTGAATATAGGCTTGCCTTTAATGTGTTTTGTTCAATCATTCGTTCAACAGCTTTTATTGACCATCTACTCTCTGCCAGGCCCTGGAGACACAACACTAAAAAAGACAGGCATAGCCCTACTCTCATGGGGCTTACAGTCTGGTTGAAAGGGCAAGCATTGGGCCAAACACTACCCAGAGAAGTTGCAGGGGATATGAAAGTAAAACTCAGGTGCTATAGTTCACTCTGTCTGTTCCTGAGACAACTGAGGAAAATGGTTAGTTTATGAAGACCATCATTTGTATGGTGAAAGAGAAAACATCAATGGGGACACAGACGTGAGGCTAGATTGCCTAGTTCAAAAATAATGAAATATTTATACAAAGAGGAAGACTACAGAGGTGGGGCGTGAAAGACAACAACGATAACAGTAAAGGAAACTGTGCAGAAACTAGCGGCAGGGCTCAGCTGTAAGGTTCTGTAGTGATCATATATGAGAGTGGTAGAAAGGGCATCAGAAAAGTACTGAGCTTTCCACTGTCTTAGATAACCCACTCCACACATGCATGCCCACACTTAGGAATATTGTGGGATGGCTGAGCAAACACACGCATGCAATCTGTAAGCATATGTCAGGGTTTATTAGGTACGAGGCCCTGAGAAGCCTGCGTTACTTCATACCCCACCTGTTGGCCGTGCCAGACCAAGGGGAGAAGAAAGTAATCTAGCACAGCTTTCAAAGTCTCACTGTATTTACATTTCAGAGATCTACCCCTTAGCTAACCTGGGGAAGCCAAAACCACCCAAAAGGACATCATCCCAGGAGATGAATCCCTGGGTCATAGGATATGAATATTTTTCAGGCTTTTGATACATTTCGTCCATTCCATTTTGGCTTCTTATGTTACAGAAATCTCTATGGAAAGGAATTCAGTGCAACACTTTGAATAAAAAGGACACACTATATATATATATACATATATTAAAAGAGCTGCCCTTTATGAATTTGCTAACACATTTTTAGAGACTAATATGACTAAAATATGGTCTCCATGACTGTGTCACATTTTTTTAAATTTCTACTTGCCAACTGCAACATTTTAAAAACTGATGTTGGCCAACTTAATGTGGTTATTAAAATAATATTCATCATATCACATCATATATAAAAATCAATTCAAAATGGATTAAAAACTTAAACATAAGACCTTGTATTAGTCCATTTTTATGTTGCTATGAGGGAATACCCAAGGCTGGGTAATTTATAAAGAAAAGTTTATATGGCTCTGAAATCAGAACTAAAGAGAAACTAAAATTTACACTAGAGAAGGGGTCTGCAAATCTTTTCTGGTAAATGAATAGGCATAGATGTATCCTAATAAAACTTTATTTACAAAAATACGCATCAAGCCAAACCTGACCAATGGGCTACACAGTTTGTCAACTCTTGCAGCAAAGGCAAAAATCAGTTCATAACAATACTGTCTTAGTCATTTGCTGTTGCTATAACAGAACACCACAGAATGGGTAATTTATAAGGAGAAGAAATTTATTTCTCACAGTTCTGGAGACTGGGATGTCCAATATGTAGAGGCCAGCATCTAGTAAGGGCATTCTTGCTGCATCCTCCAATGGAGAAAGGGCAAGGAGAGAGCAGGGGAGAACACGAGATGGAGTTCACAGCCACAAACCCTTTTATAATCGGCATTAATCCATTCATAAGAGAGGAGCCTGCATGACCTAAACATCTTCGATTAGGCCCTACCTCTCAGCACTGTTGCACTGGGGATTAAGTTTCCAAAACATGAATTTTGGAGGGGCACATTCAAACCACAGCAAATACTAACTTGGAGTATATTACAAAGAAATCAGCAATTTAATCCCAAATTGGGAATTGGTGTTAGACAAGATGAAAACCTGGAGACCGCAAGAACCAAACTCTGCTAAATTACGTTTGCAAAATTGGAACCACGTATGTTTGTGTAGTGCTTGTAAAGCCCTCCACAGTTGAGACTCAAAATATCATGGTAGTTGAAACAACACTGAGCCTGTAATTAAGCTACTGTCTCCCAGCTCCAAACCCACCTTTTCATGCCATTCTGTGAACATTTCTGCTTTGTCAGCTGCTTCCTGTTAGGTTCTGCCTATAGGGGGCGCTGGAGGAAAGCTGGGAGGCTGGAGGAGGAAGGCATGGTCCGTTCCTCCCTGTCTGATTCCTATTGGCTTCCTGCCCCTGTGAGCGTGACCCAGCCATGCTTCCTCACTCTAGCAACCCCAGTTCCTTTCTGTGGCAGCTGCTGAATCCAGTTTGCAGTTCTTTCTGCAACCAGCCTCATTGTGTTGCCTTAAAGACCCCCAATCCCAGCCTGCCTCTTACCAGACTTCAGAGATTCCAACACCACCTGGAGAGTACCAACTCTCAGAGGTCTGGGTACCAGGCCCTCAGCTACCCTCCTCTGAGCTCAGAGGCCCCAGCACTAGCTATCACCTTGGAGATGTAAGTTCAGCCCCACTTGGCCCTTCCTACAAGCTTCTAAATTTTAATAATCCTACGCCCAGGAATGGCAAATGCCTCCTGCAGTTGCTACTTCCATGATTCCTTAGTGTTCTCTTACTGCCTTCTCAGTTCCCTAATATCTGGTTAATAATTTTAAATATTAAATGCTTTCTGTTGAAGTAACTGGTGTGGCTTCTGTCTCTAACTCAGCCCTGACTGATACGTAGTCCAGCAATTTCAAAAATAAGCCAAATCCATGTTTGTATTTCTTGAACACTATGGAGCAGACACATAATTCTCAATTTTGCTTAAAATTCCATCTGTTGTTCTCAAATACTACAGCTGTTCCCAGGCCAGACACCTGAAGAGCTCCATCCCCCTAAATTCCTTCTACCCTTAGCTTCTCCTTCCCTTCTGTCTTCCTTCCCTCTTCCTTTCCTTCTAATTCTCCATCACAAAAGCCCAAGAACCAGTCTGCCAAAAAGGATGTGCATCAGGAGAGCTTTGGGTCCTTTTTTCAGGCCAGAGATTATGAACTGAAATGTCCACCAGGAAAAAAAACTCTGGGCCAGGCACAATAACTCTGGAATTCCAACACAATCATATTTCGATTGCATCCTGCACTACATTCAGCCTCAAAGTCAGAGAGAAATGTTGGGTGGTGGGGCCAGTGGGGACTGCAGAGTGTGCATGCTGTCTAGATGCCAGAGCTTCAATTTTTCAAGGGAGGCAAATATATATTTTTTATTTATAAATATATATAAATTAATTTTATATTTACTATAATATTTAATATTTAATAATTATGTATTTGTAAACTAAATATATATAACTTTATGTCAAGATTTCTATGTGAAATCTGCAGGTTTTTAAACATTGGTTATATTTTATTTAACACTCTGTGCAGGTTAAATGAAACTTGCCCCATCCTGCCTGCATGCCCTCTTTGCTACCACTCTCTATACCAGCCCCAAATGGACCCAATATAGTCTATTTTCTTGACAAAGATTTGATGATTGAAACTATTTATTAGTAGCCACCTACAGAGCTCCAATAAATAATAGCAAACCAAAAGTAAACAGGATTCTTTACCTTACCACTTTTGCAAGATACCACCAAAATGAAAGAAAGAAAAGAAAGAAAGAAAGAAAGAAAGAAAGAAAGAAATTTAGTAACAGAAGATGCTACCTAATTTAAACCCTCAAAAAATCTGTGATTCAACTTAAAAAAAATTAACAGAAGAAAATAGCTCTCTAAAGCAAAGCTTTTAGAGTTTATTTTAGAAGAAGATGGTAGTGCTACATTATTTTTTAAGTAATATTTACAGAACAGTTTGTTCTAGAGTTCTAAATGACACAAATAGAGCAGGCCTGGTGTACACACACCAAAATGGTGACAATGAAATTAGGGCTTGATCCGGTGATAAATTACCCTCTGCTCATCTCACGAACACCTAAGGCTCCAAAATGGAGAAGGCATCATTTGAATAAGTGAACCACTGGCTAAAAATAAGGGCACACACCCACTTACCCCCACCAACCCTCCACGTACAATTACCCAACCTCTAAGAGAAAGACACACTGGCTCTATAATTACCAGATGTGAACTAAGAAACTATGCCCTTTTAAAAGCTTAGCTATATTTCCCAGTCACACTTTACTCAGCCTCAGAGCAAACTCCAAAGCAGTATGATGCCTGCTCCTGAAAAGTCTAAAGAGAACAATAGACAGCAGGGCCTACTTGAGGGTTGAGGGTGGGAGGAGGATGAGGATCAAAAAACTACCTATCAGGAGCCAGGCGCGGTGGCTCACACCTGTAATCCCAGCATTTTGGGAGGCTGAGACAGGCAGATGACAAGGTCAGCAGTTCGAGACCAGCCTAGCCAACATGGTGAAACCCCATCTCTACTAAAAATACAAAAATACAAAAATTAGCCAGGCATGGTGGCAGGCACCTGTAATCCCAGCTACTCAGGAGGCTGAAGCAGGAGAATCATTTGAACCCGGGAGGCAGAGGTTGCAGTGAGCAGAGACCATGCCATTGCACTCCAGCCTGGGCGACAGAGTGAGACTCCGTCTCAAAAAAAAAAAAAAAAAAGAAAAGAAAAAGAAAAAAAGAAAAACTACCTATCAGGTACTACGCTTATTACCTGGATGATGAAATAATATGTACACCCCTGTGACATGCAATATGTCTATAGAATAAACTGGCACATGTACCCCTGAAACTAAAATAAAAGTTAAAAAGAAGAAATGTCTAATAGCCCAGAACAACGTCCAAATCTACCTGTTGGGGGACAAAGCAATATCACTGATGCTAGAGTTTGGGGGGCAGGTGGTGGATATCATTTCATAGTCTTATCCCAACATGTCACTGTGTGTTATTAGTACAGAAGGAAAAAAATAAAATTTTTCACAGCCAACTGTTTTGTTTCACTTCAACAAGGGCTTATTGTCAACTACAATAAAAGCTGGCCTATCTAAAATCTACAACCTCACTCTCCAAGAGCCAAAAAGGAATTTGTAAATGGCCTCTGCAGAGTTCACACGGTTGGCATATGAGCCTTATTCATACAGTAGGCCATGCCTAAAGACTCCATGGAGACCCATTGTATCTTCAGTCTGTTGACTCTTACTTGACACAAAATTCTAACCAACCTGGTTGATTTTAAAGTTTACAGCTCAAACTCAGGAAATTCCAGTATGAAGACAAATCAAAGGCACTTGGAAAAGAAGAGGAGATATATATAGATATATAGATATATATATATATATATATATATATATATATATATATATATAGTGAAATGCTCATGGTAGAGACACCAAATGCTGAAGAGAGAGATGCATTAAAGAAATGAAGAGTCCATGAGCCCATTGCTCAAAGAGGGCCTTGAAGGGACAGTGCAACTTGTCAAAAAGCCAGAACAGACTGGAGCCAAGTAAAAAAGAAGAGCACGGAAAGAGGCAATACACTAGGATCAATAGAAAAGGAACAAACTGGAACAATCCAGAGTGGCAAAAAGGCCATGATTCTCATGCTGTTGGAGTGGCAGCTGATGTTTATCATGGACTTACACATTCAGTCTTGGTGCAAAGTGCTTTATCTGCTTTCTCTTATTCAATACTCTCAGCAACCCTACAAAGCAGGTTTTATGTAAATTTTACAGGTGAGGCTACAAAAGCTTACAGAGTTCAAGCCCAAGGTCACCTTGCTAGGAAGAGGCATAGCCAGAATTGAACTTCAGGTCTGCCTAGTTCCAAAGCCTGCCCTGGGGTGGGGGAGAGGGAGAGGCAGACAGAGGAAAGAAAAAGGATGATACTATTAATGGTATTTAATAGTATTTTGTTATAGCAGCCTAGGTAAACTAACAACCCCATTTAACAGATGAAGAAATGGAGCAATTCTTTAAAACATTCATTCTAAAAGAGAAGAAAAAAAACTTTCCCAGTGGAAGATAAAACTAGCAGCATTTGACAGGCAAAATGACTCCCCTTGTAACAGAACACTGGGAAGGAAAATTAAGCAGAACTACTAGATGATATAAAATAACTGACCATTTGTACTCATTCTTTTTCTTTCTTTTCATATTTGAAATAACATAACTTGCAGTAAGACCAGCAAAGGGAAAATCTCTGTAACAAAATTTCATTTACAGACCATACCCATGAAAAGTTTATGCTTGACACTGATACAGGGCAGGGCATCATCACCTGAAAGACAGGGAAAGAGAGACAGAAAGAAAAAAGAAAAAGAAAGATAGAAAACTAACAACCCAGAAAACTAAGCAGCTCATTATATGTTCTCTTCCAAATTCTGTAGAATCACACTTGAAGTGACAGATGTGAAGAGGAAGGACGTTCACACTCAGAAAGGCAGGAGAACTATTTTGGGGAGGTTTGTTGGAGGAGGTGGCAGAGTGCCTAGAGAACTAGTGCACAGATGTAGTTCTGGCATGTGTATCCATCCATTCATTCATTCATGCATACATGCATGCATGCAGCCAACATTTACTGAGCCCCTACTATGACTCATCAACATAAGATGGAGATACTGTAGGGAACCAGACATAGTCTCTGCCCTTAAGAAACTCACAATCTGCTGGGCAATTACAGACAAGTAATAAGTCAATGAATAATCCTCATAATGGGGACTTCAGGAACTCAGCATGAGATATGGGGAGTAGACGAAGGCTTATTGGATGTGACATGTGAGTCTTGAAGTGGAGAATAACCAAAGAAAGAAGTGGAAAGAAGGCTGGAGAGGTTACCAGGGACAGGGTTTTGCATGCCACAATGAGATCTTTACATTTTATCCTGAAAGGAATGGAAAGCCATTCAAGATTCATTATCAGGATAATTATATGTGCAGATTAACATTAAAAAATAAAAATCTAGAGACAATGTAGATAACAGTGTGGAAAGATATTTAGACTGGAGGCAGGTCAAGAGACTACTGTATTATCTAGGGTAGAAATATTAAAACCTAAACTAAGGTAGGGATGGGGGAGAGTGAAAAAGAGGAAACCAAGTTAAGAGACACTTAGGAGACAGCATCAATAGGCATTTGGCACTGATTTTACAGGGGTTACAAAGAAGACAAAAGAAGAATGGCCTCAAAGTGTGTGATTTGATTGTGGTACAGCTAGGATGCTGGAGACATTCCCTAAGAACAGAGGACACCGGACAAGATTGCGGGGAGGTGGCAAGCTCAGACTTGAACATGTTGAATTTAAAGTGTCTTTGTCTGGAGGTCCTAGTCATTGGTGTCTCTGTGTTGCACTCACTGTATTAATTATCTATTGCTACATAAGGATATTACCACAAATCTAGCAGTTAAAACAACACACAAATATTTATTTCAGTTTCTGTGGATCAGGAGTCTAAATATGACTTAGCCAGTTCCTCTGCAAGGGTGTAATCAAGGTGTCAACAGGGTTGGGTTTTCATCTGAAGTTCAACTGGGGAAGGCTCCATTTCCTAGGTCACATGGTTGTTGACACCATTCAGTTCTTTGCAGACTGCCAGACTGAGGGCCCTAGTTTCTTGCTTGCTTTTGATTGGAGATTACTCTACCCTCTTTGCCACATAGCCCTCTCCATAGGCAGCTAACAATGTGGCAGCTTTCTTCTTCAAAGCTGGCCAGAAAAAGAAACTCCTTCCAAGCCAGACATTACAATCTTATGTAACATGATCATGTGCATACTATCACATTTGCCATATTCTACTGGTTAGAAGCAAGTGACAGAGCCTGCCCTCAGGGCAGAGGATCACAAAAAGGCATGAGTCTAGGAGGCAGGGGTCATGGGGTCTGTTAGAGTCTGTTAGAAGGGTCCTTAGAGCCTGTTCCACCACATCTATTTTCATTTAGTCTCCAAAAGTTAAAAACCCTTAGACCTGCTTTCTTACCTCCTATGGTCCCATGGCCTAAGCAACTAGATACTGAATTGTATGCAAATATAGATCTACAACCCATCCATCCCTCTCAGTTCAATCTCTTTCATGAAGTCATCCCAAGGAGGCTCTCCTCTCTCTCTCTCCATTCTGATCTCAT
Source organism: Symphalangus syndactylus (assembly GCF_028878055.3). Lineage (NCBI taxonomy): Eukaryota > Metazoa > Chordata > Mammalia > Primates > Hylobatidae > Symphalangus > Symphalangus syndactylus. Next base: position 104,549,195 of record NC_072423.2, on the reverse strand, counting down.
AGCACTTAAAATCTAAAGTAATGGCTTCGAGAATTTTTGTGTCAAAAAACTAAATATCCCCCAAAAGGAACCAACCCAAATGTCCATCAGTGATAGACTGGATTAAGAAAATGTGGCACATATACACCATGGAATACTATGCAGCCATAAAAAATGATGAGTTCATGTCCTTTGTAGGGACATGGATGAAGCTGGAAACCATCATTCTCAGCAAACTATCGCAAGGACAAAAAACCAAATGCCGCGTGTTCTCACTCATAGGTGGGAATTGAACAATGAGAAGACCTGGACACAGGGAGGGGAACATCACACACTGGGGCCTGTTGTGGGGTGGGGGGAAGGGGGAAGGATAGCATTAGGAGGTATATGTAATGTAAATGACAAGTTAATGGGTGCAGCATGCCAACATGGCACATGTATATATATGTAACAAACCCTCACGTTGTGCACATGTACCCTAGAACTTAAAGTATAATAAAATAAATATATATATATAAAGAAATAAGAATAGCTGTCATGTATTAAATGCTTACTATATTTCACTTAATATACTGGAAACCAAATATGCAATATCTCATTTAATCCTTATAATGATAATGAATTAAGGGCAAATATTATTCCAATTTTACCAATGGGAAAACTGAGGCATAGAGAGGCTAAGACACTTACTCAAAGTCAGATAGCTAATAAGTGGCAGGAATCATGCAGCCTGACTCCAGAGCCCACACTCAAAGCTAACCCAGACACTTAGATATCAACCAGTTACATTTTTACGATCTTCTGCAGGAGAAAACACAAAATAGCTAAAAGTTACCTTGAATCCAGTAACAGTTTTAAATACAATTTTCCAACACACTGGTATCTACAAACATTTGCAAAAAGCACAAAAAGCAGTACATACGTGTGCAAGCATTTATTCTCTCCACAGACAATGGGGATTGGCGACCATTCGCAGAGCCTCACAGCCCTTCCTACATGGCTCTTCGCTGGGCACCGGTTGCCACTGCCACATTCTTTTGGTACCTGGATTGTAATCTACATCAGCAATTCTCAAACAGGGGCAATTTTGCTCCCAGGAGACATCTGGCACTGTCTGGATACATTTTTTATTGTCATGGCTAGGGAGGGGGTGCTAATGGCATCTAGTAGGGAGAGGCCAGGGATGCCCCTAAACCTCTTACAATGCACAGGGCAGTCCCCCATAACAAGGGATTATCCAGCCCAAAGTATCAATGGTACTGATCTTGAGAAATCCTAATATGTATCACTGTAAAATGCTCTACTTGTCTCATACATATTTGTCGTAACTCTCCAAGATAAACCTCTATGCCATCAGAGCAGGAACTACATGATACCCATGTCACTCCACCTTTCCCAACCTATGCCTAAGTTCCCAAACACGGGAAGTGTCCAAGAGATACTTTTTGAATTGAAGTTTGTTTCAAAGAAATTGTAGGCTTTACTTCTACAAGACCTAGTTATTCAATGATTAACACATTCCCTCCAAATTAAGAACTTCTAGTTTGAATTTACTGAAGGCTTATTTACTTCTGGAGTTAACACAGCCCTCCCCAGCAGCCTCCAGCACCTGTATATTTGAATTAGCAAATAAATCTCTGGTTTAGAAAAATCAGATAAATGAAACAATATGCAGAATTGAGACAAATAGGGAGATACAGAAACATCATCAAATGCCAAGGACTAGAAGGTACTTATTTCCTAATGCACCCGCTCACCCCTTAAACAAAGGCAAGGGCATGCAAATGGACTAGGGTCCAAAAATGATCCTTTTCTTTTTTAATCACAAATCATTGTGAGTGAAGAGAATATTGTTCTAAAGCACATCAGATGTATTTGCTGAATGATGAATGAGCCCCCTGTTGTTTGTTGGCACAAGTGGGAGTTGTGTGTATATTAAGATGAGAATACATTATAATTCTAAGAAGGAAAAGGAGCTATTATTTCACTTTTTTTTTCTTGTTTTCTTTTTATTTTTCTTTTTTCTTTCTTTTTTTTTTTTTTAACACATTCTCACTCTGTCACCCAGGCTGGAGTGCAGTGACATGATCACAGCTCACTGCAACCTTGACCTCCCAGGCCTCCCACCTCAGCCTCCTGAGTAGCTAAGACCACAGACATGCACATGGTGCTCGGATAATTTTTTTTTTTTTTTGTAAAGACAGGGTCTCCCCATGTTGCCCACACTGGTCTTGAATTTCTGGGCTCAAGCAATCCTCCTGTCTCAGCCTCCCACAGTGCTGGGATTACAGAGTGCACCACCACACCCAGCCTATTTCACTTTTCAACATACAGAAATTTAAACTCATATTCCAGACGATGAGTCAGATGACTCCCCCATCCCAGTGAATTTTGTACAACGTAGGCAAATATTGCATTGTGTATTTCCACACCTCTATGACTCAATCTTAGGGTAAAGTCTCGTTCCTCTTTCCCTCTCAGATAAACAAAAAACAAGTCCATTGAATCCCAGAATAACTTAAAACCTTTGGGACCTGCCTACACTGCTGAGAAGGCTCTGAAATTGTTCTGTCTGCTCCAGCACCGTACTTTCCATAGAGAGGTGATAAATCGGACTGGACAGGACCACATGGTCTCTGAAATTCCTCAGGAGAATCTTGATTACACCCAATTAGCGAGACCATATACGGAAGCCCAGTGAATCAGACAGCCTCAAAACCCAGCAGGTCAGCAGGGCTAGAAAACCAAGGCCATTAGCTCCTGCTGTGTCCTACCTCTCAAAGAATCAAATCCAAGCTGGTTGTGAAAAACAATGGCCATTTTATACAATCAGTCCCAGGTGATTTTTAAGGGGGATGTGAGAGATTCAAAGCAGTGGAGAACACCAAAGTCACTAATAGTCACATTTAGAATCCACTGGAGGTTGTTTTTTGAAATGACAAATCTGACTTCTCAAATACAATTTTCCTAGGCTTATTTAAACATTTCTCCCAAGCTGTCTGGGCCAAATAGCATCAGGAAACAGTAATACAGGTATGTACGAGGGCCTGGGGTAAAGTGGCCTGGGTTAAAGTTCATCCGAGCATCGGCCTGGTTCTACAAGGTTGGTAAGCTCATGTAGGTGGACTGAGCCCCTGGCTAAGGCCTGGTTCAAAGTTTGAGGCGGCATGTAGTTGGCATCTGCCTATACCCTGTCGTTCATTCATTCACATCCGACTCCTGAGCCCAGACCTCAATACCTCCCAGGAGTTAGCCCTCTCTTTATCCATTCCACCTACACTGGTCAAGCATCTACTCTCACACGTAAGGCCTTTATTCTGGCTTTCCCTTCCATTCCTGGTGCCTACATACCCAGATTTTACACATTCTCCACAATTCAGTGGTCCAAATCCAAGTGAACCTCCTCTAAGAAGCCAACCCTGACCAACTCCAGCTAACACAGTCTCACATTATTCTCTGAATACCAGACATTAAAGCAGCTGTTTGTTGAGCTCAGATGATATTCCAGGTACCAAGCCCAACATTTTACATAACTGATCTGGTTTAATTTTCCTATGCTGGGTAAATATCACTACCCCCACTTTATTGATGAGCAAACTGAGACTCTAAGGAAAAGCATCTTGCCCAGATCACACAGCTAATAAATAATGGAGCTGGAACACAAACCCACAACTGTCTGACAGTAGAGTTTAGGCATGAAATCAGGGGTCAGCCAACTCTTCTGTAAACAAGCAGATAGTAAATATTTTTTGCAGGCCTCACATTCTCTACTGCAACCTCTCAACTCTGCCTGCCATTGTAGTGCAAAAGCAGCCACGCTTCTATGTTTCAAAATGAAAAATCAACGTTTCTGTATGAAACATCCTCCTGCATAGAGTCAAAGGTCTCTAAGCTCCTTAGCAGTGCTCCTCTCACCCCAGTGCACACAGCTCTGGACTTACCCACAGTAACAGCAACCTTTACTGTGTGCCTGTTAGAAGCCAGACTCTTCCAAAGACCTCACAACAATCCTTACACAAGGCAAAGGCCATTAATATCTATTCTCATGTGAGCCAATGAGCTTTGAGAAGTGAAGGAACTTCACAAGCTTGCCCCAGCAGTGAGGTGTGGCCTGGAACTTGAACCCAGGCAGTCTGACTTAACAACCACAACTTCCACCTCTATAGCCTGCATAGGCCCAGGCTGACTGCAGCTGGAGCTGGCACCTCTTCAGCTTGAGCTCCCAGCACAGGGTCCTGGTCTCCTGGATGCTCTGCTGCCCATGTGTGTCCACAGGAGAAAGTTATAGGGTTGCTGCAGCCTCTGGCCTCTGACGTGGGTGTCATAGGCTGGCAGTCAGACCTACAGAGTGTACTGCTAATGGCTTTAAATAAGCAGAAATCATATTCAGCTAACTAAAGATCAACGGCCATTGCAAAACGCCTGATTTTGTATTCCATTGTTAAACTTTAACGAGCCATTACATTTACTGGAATGAATGAACTAGTATGTCATATCCCATAATGTAATTTTTTAAAGTCTAAATAAATACTGCAAGCCTCAAGGAAATCACTTCACAGAGCCTCTTCCATTTATGGCCCCCACTCCAGGTGTGCCTGATTCTATTTTGAGGCACCAACCTGCCATATCAAGCCACATCATCCATATAATGTTTCCTTTTCCACGAGACTCCTTCTGCCCTAATTGTGCAAATAATGGATAAAGACAAGCCCCATACTGGCTAAGCAGAGAAAGGGGGAATGGGTCCTGATAACAAAGTAATCAATCCTTGCTCTCTCTGTGGGTTGATACGTTTTCCAGTGGAGCTTACATCAGTTTCAGAGCCAGAAAAAGAGTTTATTGTTGGAATGAACTTGAACCTTAGTAATCCTCAGGTTCCTCATCTAGAACATGAGAACAGAAATGACTATGGCATAGGTTTTTGATTACACCGAACAATATTTCTAAATTGACTGACCCAAGCACTAGTCTCCATCCTCCTCTCTTTCCTCTTATATATTTTATTTTTAAACCACATGAAATGGAATAATTATCATAGTGTCTGTTGTTTTACATATTCTTTTAAACTTCCAAATAGTTCCTAGCATGAAGTAGAAGAGGCACTATGACATAATTATGTTGGAAATGCCTGCAGAGGTGGTCTTCTGAGATTTTTTTTAGGTCTGCAATTAAGTGTATGAAATAGTTAATAGGTCAAAAGCCTACTTCAATCTAGCTTACATAGTCAGTGTGGTACGTAATGCAACTATCACCTAACTGACCACACATAGCTTGGTTTCTAAAAGGCAATAACATCCAAAAATGTGCAACAGATACCCACTCAAGCTGGTGGCTTAGGCCAGGGGGCCTAAAGCCAGATTCCTCAGTTCACATCTCAACTCTGCCACTTAGTAACTGTGGATGTGGGCAAATCTGTAGTCTCTCCAAGCCTTGGTTTCCTCATCTGCAATATGGGATAATGGTGCTTGCCTCATGAGCTTGTTGTGAGGATGAAGTAAGATAATCCCTGCAAGACATTTAATATACTACTTGACTCCTTGTAAGGATTCAATACCTGTAGGTTATGATTCTTAGTGTCACTATTAATGCTGACTTGTCATCACTGAGGAGATCCTAAAGAATATGCAATTCTGGAAGAAGAACTGAAAGAGAATGAAAAGCAATAAAATTGCAGAGCAATAAAATCACTGGGTAGGGTAGATGGCCTAAGGTGACACTTAAGGGGCTAACTCAGGTGATAGAAAATGTATTTTAACATGTGTACGTGTGCATGAATTTGCAAAAGCGTGCACATGTGCAAAATCTGGCATATTTGCTGAAAGGCCCACCACAATATCATCGTGCCTCATGTATCTAACCAGAGTGGGGAATCTATTACAGAACAACTGTCAAGTTAAAACTGGATCATCACTGTCCAAATGAAGAAAACTTCTCAATTTCCTTTTTCCTTTCTCTAGTTCTTGTCACCCTCCCACAATTGAATATGCTTACCCATGCCAAGAATATACAGCTTAGAAATAAGATCAGGAAAAAAAGCAAAACTGAAAAAGAAAGGCCTAAGAGAACAGGATAGCAGAGAAAGTGATTAAAAAGCAGCACTATTTGACCAGACAATCATTCATACAATAAACAAACACTGTCAGCTGCTCTACAACAAATATTCTATTAACTGCTCAATGTTTTTGTCTCTAATTCTTAGAACCAGTGTACAAAATAGCCATTATTATTCCCATTAGACAGAACAGGAAACCAAGACAAAGTGACTTGCCCAAGGCCACATGGCCAGTGTCTTAGTCCATTTGTGTTGCTGTAAAGTAATACCTGAGACTGGGTGATTTATAAAGAAAAGAGGTTTATTTGGCTCATGGTTCTGTACTCTGTAAAAGAAGCACGGTGCCAGCATCTGCGTCTGATGAGGGCCTCTAGAAGATTCCACCCATGGGGGAAGGCAAAAGGGAGCTGCATGTGCAGATAACATTGCAAGAAAGGAAGCAAGAGAGAGAGGATGGAGGTGCCAGGCTTTTTTAAACAATCAGCTCTCATGAAAACTAACAGAGTGAGAACTTACTCATTACTTTGAGGACAACACCAAGCTATTCATGACAGATTTGCCTCCACAATCCAAACACCTCCCATTAGGCCCCCACCTTCAAACAAATTTCAACATGAGATTTGGATGGGTCAAACATCCAAACCATAGCAGCCAATTAATGGTAAGTTAAGACTTGAACCCTACCCTCAATAATAACAAAAATCTTTTCTTTTTTTTTTTTTTGAGACGGAGTCTCATTCTGTCGCCCAGGCTGGAGTGCAGTGGCGCAATCTCGGCTCACTGCAAGCTCCACCTCCCGGGTTCACGCCTTTTGCCTGCCCCAGCCTCCCAAGTAGCTGGGATTACAGGTGCCCACCACCACGTCCGGCTAATTTTTTGTATTTTTAGTAGAGATGGGGTTTCACCGTGTTAGCCAGGATGGTCTCGATCTCCTGACCTTGTGATCCGCCTGCCTCGTCCTCCCAAAGTGCTGGGATTACAGGCGTGAGCCACCGTGCCTGGCCAACAAAAGTCTTCTTAATAGTCCCTTCCACTTCTCCAGACTCTGGCAGGTGTGGGGCCCTGTATATAGAAACTGAGGTTGGCTCTTGCCCTCAAGGAGCATATTGTCTAATGGGAAGGAAAGACAAAAGCAAGTAATGACGATACAATGTGAAAACATGCTCTCCAAGGCTAAAACAATGTGTTTTGGGAGCTCCAAGGAGGAAAGGACTCAACCCAGCAGCAGAGAAAGCTTCACAGGAGCAGAAATATAAGAGTTGTGTACTGAAGGATGAATAAGAGTTTACCAACCAGAAGGCCAGGCACAGTGGTTCACGCCTGTAATCCCAACATTTTGGGAGGCCAAGGTGGGCAGATCACTTGAGGTCAGGAGTTCAAGACCAGCCTGGCTAACATGGTGAAACCCCATATGTACTAAAAATACAAAAATTAGCCAGGCATGGTGGCACAGGCATGTAATCCCAGCTACATAGGAGGCTGAGATAGGAGAATCACTTGAACCCAGGAGGTGGAGGTTGCAGTGAGCCGAGATCGCACCACTACACTCCAACCTGGTGATAGAGTGAGACTCCATCTCAAAAATAAATAAATAAGTAAATAAAAATAAAAAGAGTTCACCAGCCAGAAAGGAAGGAAATGGACATCCAGTATTGGGGTAATCATGCAAACAGAAGCACAGAGGTAGGAAAGATCCTCGCATGTTTAAGGCGGTAAGGTAGGAGATATGTAACTGAACTATGAGGGAACTGGGCTGAAGAGAAAGACCAGGGGCTGACTGTGAAAATTTTTGTCTGACATGCTATGGAGAGTGGGGAAGATTCTGTAGACAAATTTCAGGCAAAAAGAGGTGGGTGAGGCAGCTGCTGCACTAGGACAGATTAAAGAAGATAAGGAATAAAAACAATGGGATGAGCTGAAGGCACACTCATGGGGTGGGGGCATCCTGGGAGACAAGGACGTCCAAGTCTGACATGAAACATGAAGAAAAGATGATGCCTGCTCAAAAGAGTTCCAATGAGGCAAAAACAGCCTACAAGAGAAAGCAATTTAGGATCCTCAATATTTAGGATTCTGAAGTGAAAACAGAAGAATCCAAAAACACATAAAAAGAAAGAAAAGTGAGAGAAAATTTCAAAAGTGAAAATGATGGCACAAGACCTCCAGCAGAGATCAACAGAACCCAAAATATAAATGGTCAAGACTCAATATTCTATGTTTTAAGGGGAGCTGCACTAAGAGGGATAAGAAACTGAAAGCAACCAAAAAATAAAAATAAACACACTAAGTCTGTTTTAGAGATGAGGCCACTGGACCATGGAATATACCTAAGGACATCAGAAGGCCCATCAGGCACCACCAGTAAGAGCAGATGATGGCAGCCAAGCCCACCTGAGTAGTAGAGATGGCTCATATTACTGCAGGGACAGGGGTTAGGCCCACAAGGTGGTTTTCTGCATTTTCCCCTAGGAGATGCATCGTAAATCATACACAGGCACGGGTGCCAGGGTACAACCCAGGCAACACTGAGTGAGACCTGCAGTAACAGCACAACTTCCTTGTAATCTTCACTATTGCTCCCATGATGCTGGCTCCAAGTCATGACTCACACTTAGGAATCAAATGTTCTCCCAAAAACACTGTTTTAATTACACATGCCACTTACACAGAAAGGAAGGCCATACCTTCCCATTGACGGAGGCAGAGGTTTAAAGCCCAGCCAATCCTCTGTCTGAAGGATTCAGGAAATTTCCCAATAAGACAAGGTAGAGAATGAACACTGTATCTCCTGTAAATGATAGGAAGGACATTGGTTGACCAAAACCAGAGAGACGGAGGAAGGGAGGGAGGAAGGGAAGGAAGGCTGATCCACAGATCAAGCTACTAGGAAATCAAGGAGGAATTTTAAGTGTTGGAGCTTCAAGGTTCCTCAGAGATCATTTTATCCAACTTCCTGTTTTATAGATAAGGAAAACGGGCCAAAATAAGGAAAACACCTTTAGATTCACATAACACATTGGTAGGAGAGAGAGAGGTGGTGGTGGAACAAGGGTACATCACAGCTTCCCGTTCCAAGATGCTGCTTTTGCCAGGGTCTACTATCCAAGTCTTCAGATAAACCAGCCCCTTCTTTCACCAGTAGATTCAAACCCATGTTGGGCAAGGAAAGAGAGAAGAAGAAGTAAATGAGAGATAAAGCAGCCACACTCTAGTTCTGGAATACTCTGAATTATTGATTTTGGTGGTGGATAGATGGCCCCTTTCAGCTGCACTCTCAGCACCTGCTCCTGTTTTATGGGTATTTCCAGTGTGCCTCAAATTATCTTGCCTCTTATGAAAATACAGGAACAATTACATACAAGCCTATTCAGAAGGGACAATTAGCTATTTACATCAGCAAAGAAATGACAGTGGGTTCTTCCTGACAGATGCCATCCTTACACTATGTTGGAGCAGAGAGGGACCTTGTTCTGAAAACTGTCCAATAGCTGGAAGGAGACTCCTCCTCTGTTATTGTACTGTCTTTCTTGCGTTTCTGAGCCTGAGCTTTCTAGACTTCTCAAAATGCTGTCCAGCAATTGGCAGACCCATCAATTGAGGGTATTGGCTCCTCATCACCTAGTCTCCTTTGGGAGAGGTAAACAGGATGCTTGCAATTGGTTTTTAGGATAGCCACATGTGGAAACAAATGGTAGTCAGACTATGCAACAGTATAATGAGCATCATTTCATCATGATACTTTTATGATATAGAAGGAAATAAAGAAGTGAATCTGTGGATGGTAATAAAGAATAGAGAAACAATGGATCAAGATGGAAAGGAATGTAATGAGAAATAGATTAAATGCATAATCAAAGCTTAGGAATAAATTCCTAATGAATCAAAATGACCATAATTTAAAAACAAAAATAGATCTGCTGAATTTCAATTTGAACAAGCCATTCACCACATAAAAAATAAACATACAGTATATCAATCTTAGAATTTAAGCCCTATTCTCAAATCAATTAATCAAATACTCATGCCTGCCAACTCTGGCACTAGACATGGTAGGACATAGGAGGGAAAGATAAAATAAACCAGTATCCTTATCCAAAGTAGCTTGAAATCCAATTTGCACAAACAAGGTATACATGACTGAATTAGTGAAAAGGAGAATTTATACAGTGACAAGCAGAAGCAAATAGGGCAGTGACACAGCAACACCACGTTTCTTCCAGTGACCAGAGTAAGTACCTGAGTGTCAATTTTCTTTGTATTGAAAAAAGGGTGAATACAGAGTGACTTGTGCTTCACTTTAAATAGAAAAGTATTTAATCTATCAATGTAACTTTAAAAGTCAAATTGGGCACAACTACAAATTAGTCTTCCATGCTTTAGTCTATATACCTGTGCCAGAGTGCTCTTTCCAAAACAAAAATCTCGTCTCATACTCTTGTTGAAAGAAGGAAAGAGGGAAGAAGGGAGGGAGGGAGAAAGGGAGAAAGGGAGGGAGAAAGGGAGAAAGGGAGGGAGGGAGGGAGAGAGGAAGGGAGGAAGGGAAAAAGAGGGAAAGGGAAAGGGCAGGGGAAGGGAAGGAAGGGAAGGAGGGTAGGAAGGGAAGGAAAGCAAGGGAATGGAGAATAAAAAACTTTAATATTCCCTCATTGCTTACAAAACAAAATCCAAATTCTTTAGCATGGTTTATAAAACTCAGTCCAGCTCCATGGCCTAGCCTCTGCCTAACCAGGATCATTCTCACAATATGCTGTTAAATTTAAAAGTAGACTACAGAGCAACATGTACATTCACACTAAGTGAATAAGCCTGTCAGAGAAGGGGCAGATAGTATATGCTTCCACTTGTATGAAATACCTGGAACAGGAAATTCATAGACTCAAAAAAGTAAATTGAAAGTTACTAGGGGCTGGGGGATCGGGAAATGGACAGCTATTGCTGAGTAGTTAGAGAGCTCCTGTATGCGGTGATAACAAAGCTTGAAAAATAGTGTCGAGCTGTCAATAGCTGTACAACACTGTGAATGTAATTAATACCATTAGATTGCACACTAAAAATGGTTAAAAATTTTACGTCAAATGTTGTTACACATAAACACAATTTTTAAAAATTAATAATGTAATATACCAAAGACCATTGAATTGTTCACTTTAAATGGGTGAACTGTATTAACTCTATCTCAATAAGCTGTTACAAATGTACAATATGTACATACAATACTAATGTAGGAGAAAGGCAGGGGAAGATTCTCCTAACTGCTAACAGAGATTACCTCTGGATGGCAAGATGCAGGGGATCCTGTTTTCTGAGCTTTCCTACATTTCCCAAATTTGCATTATAACTTTGCTTTGTGCTACTTTTCTATCCATAAGAGAAGAAAAATTGCCATTTTTAAAATGTTAAAACTTTAAGCAAGATAAAAATAAGATATAAGCCTTAATCTTCTCCCGTTGGGGCTCATAACACATGGTGGTGGAATGCCAGAAGGGACCCTGGGCACTCAGTACTGCCTGCATTCTTCTTCACTGGGTGAGCCTCTGGCCACATGAATGTCTGTGCTTATGACGCTGGTGGCCCAAAGAGCTTAATGATGCAACCAAGGACTCTGCAGGAAGACTGCTGGGGTTCCACCACTCACCAAGTACCTCTCAGAGCCTACGTTTCCTCATCTGAACAATGGGATAATAATGTTATTTACTTCATAAGGTTATCAAAAAAATAAATGAGATAACTTACATGAAGTGTTTAAAACAATGTCTGATACCCAGTATTCTGACCTAAGTGTTTCGTCAACGATTGGCGGCTATTATTTTTATTGCTGCTATTGCTGTATTACACTGATGTGAGTACAGTCATGTGCTGCATAATGACATTTTAGTCAGTGACTGACTGTATATAAGACAATGGTCTCATCAGATTATAGACTGTATTTTTCCTATATCTTGTCTATATTTTGATATGTTCAGACACTTAAATACTAACCACTACATTACAATTGCCTACAGTATTCAGTACAGTAACCTGCTGTACAGGTTTGTAGCCTAGGAGTAATAGGCTATCTCATATAGCCTAGGTGTGTAGAAGGCTCTACCATCTAGGTTTGTGTAAGTACACTCTACAATGTTTGCACAATGACAAAATCAGCTAACAATGCGTTTCTCGGAATATATCCAGTCATTAAGTGATTCATGGCTTCATTTGTTATCTATCCTCTACCACAGCAGGGATTGGCAAACCATGGCCAAAGGGCCAAATCCAACCCATCACCTGTTTTGTATGATCCGCAAGCTAAGAATGTTTTTAAATTTTTAAATGCTTGGAAAAAAACAATAGAATGTTATTTCATGACACACAGAAATTATATAAAATTCAAATTCCAGTGTTAATAATAAAGTTTAATTGGAACACAGACACTCCTATTTATTTATGTATTACCTATGTCTGCTTTCATGCACTTGTGACAAAGCCTGTCTAGCCTGCAAAGCCTAAAATGTTCATTATCCGCCCATTGACAGAACTTATTTGCTAGGGAATAAACTCTGAAAGTAAAGACCAGCTCTTGTTCATTTAGAGTTAATTCATGGTTAGATTAGATTAGCGTTCATATTTACTGAGAGACTAAATATGCAAATGGACATGGCCAGACCATGTATAACAGAACTCTGACCTACAACCTCTGCAGCAATCAGCCTGGGAAGCCAGGCCACAACCTCTGCAGCAATCTGCCCAGAACGATCAGGGTTTAGTCAGTGACTGCCAGCTTCCTTACTTTTTGTCCCTTCCTCCAACCAAATATTCTCCCCAAACCAATCATATAAGATACTCTGCTTCTAGTTAGCCCGCCTCCAGGTTCCTCATGCCAGCAAACTCTGATCACAGCACATGTATCCGAAGCCTTCTCTTTTTTGACTGTAAAAAAGTCCAAAAAGCTTTCCCATTCCACTGCCTGCCTTTGAGTCTCTGCCAAACACTAAGGATTGGCAGCAGCCTCTCTTACAATAGCAAACTCTGAATAAATAGCATCTGCTTGGTCTCCTTTGGGTGGTCTTTGCTTATTTCCAGTTAACCTGGACACCCCCCAAAGATACAATCTACACTGCCTATCGCCATGGACTCTAGTCTTAACCAGGAGTGGCACCCATGAGGCCCCTTGTGCCTTGCTGTTTGCAGGCTCTCACAGGCTGTCAGGTCTGCGGCAATGTGGTAAGTCAGCACTGTGTCTAATTCCACTCTCTGGGCATTGAGTTCTTTGGCTGTTTATTTTCCTCTTGGTAATACCAGGTTTTGTTACTGGCTCTCATTTGTTTGGAGGAATCAAGCCATTCCTTTTCATCCATGTTTGCTCCCTTTTGTCCTTCTATTTTGCATTGTGCTGTCTCCGTGTTGTTTGCCATGAAGACAATCACAGGGTAGAACACAGGCACAGGCCCTATAAGCCTGTTGTCTAAGCCAGCTTTACAGACTGATAATTCTGTGGTTCTCACCAGATCAGCATCCACTTGGACAAACGTTTCTGTGACTCACCAATAAAACTGGGTAAGATTCTCCTTCCATCTCTATTTTCTGTCCTGAGAGCTTGGCTCTAATCCAGAGAGAACATTCTCTGGTTTTCTTGTTGGGAGGGCACAGATTGCCAGGTCAGCATTTGAAGGCATCCACTTGTGAGGTGGGGGCTCTGAGACACTAAGCAAACAACATCACTTTCACCAACTGCTGGGACCTCTCATGGGATTATATGTAAGTCTAATTCTTCTCCAGAAAAAAACTCTTGCTTCTTATATGTACTCTCATTACAATCCTAATTATTGTGCCTATCATACCTCATTTCATCAATGTCATCTTCAATGGATACTTTAAGCAACATGAACCTTAAACAAAACTGCTTATTTGAAAGGGGCTTAGGGGAAAAAGGGAATAAGATTGCTCAGGGCCAGGCTGGGCGCAGTGGCTCACGCCTGTAATCCCAGAACTTTGGGAGGCCGAGGCGGGCGAATCATGAGGTCAGGAGATCGAGACCATCCTGGCTAACATGGTGAAACCCCGTCTCTACTAAAAATATAAAAAATTAGCTAGGCGTGGTGGTGGGCGCCTGTAGTCCCAGCTACTCGGGAGGCTGAGGCAGGAGAATGGCATGAACCCAGGAGGCAGAGCTTGCAGTGAGACAAGATCGTTCCACTGCTCTCCAGCCTGGGCGACATGGCGAGACTACGTCTCAAAAAAAAAAAAAAAAAAAAAAGTTTGCTCAGGCCCAATGGGCAGTCTTTTTTTTTTTTATTAGCATGCAGAAGCCTCCAAACAGCATTCTGATTCCAAATGGTTCACAAAGGATTATTTGAACAATCTTAAATAACACAAACTAGATTCATTTCCCTAGTAAATTCTCCCTCTCCTTATCTTTTAGTTGCCTCTCTATATCCAGTGCCCTCTTCCCCCTTAACCTGATCTATCTCCTTCTGCACCTCTCTCAACTTTTCTCCTTGTCAAAACTCCCTTCCTTTTCCCAACAACTCTCCTAAGGCCTCAAGATGCCACTTGCATTGAAAGATCCATCCCACCCATGGGCCAGGCATTCAGACCACTGTAGAATTTAAACCCTGGTCTCGAGCTGAACGAAGAGCTAGCAACTATTTATAGAAGAATCCTAGACAAGACCAGCAACTATTTATAGAAGAATCTAGAATTATTTTGAGTGCATTTGACTCAGGGTTACCGAACTTTATCAAGCTGCAAACATTGACTGGAATCTAAATCCTGAATAGCAAAAGCTAATTGGACTATCCCAGAAAAAGATCTATGGAATTTCTCTTTTCACAATTAAAAAAAATCAAGAGCTGAGATGGGAGGATTGTTTGAGCCCAGGAGTTAAAAACAAAAACAAAAAAAGAGGTTGAGGTAGGAGGATTGCTTGAGCCCAGGAGAGACTCCATCTCTCTTAAAAAAAAAAAAGTGTAAAAGGTAGGACAAATTTTTCTAAAAGTCATAACCAAAACATTTCCAATAAAAGTAGACTTGACCAAAAACTATCTAATGGGTACTATGCTCAGTGACGGAATCAATCATACTCCAAACCTGTGCATCACTCAATATACCCATGTAACAAACCTGCACATGTACCCCTTGAATCTACAATAAAAGTTGAAATTATTCTTTTTTTAAAAAAAAAAAAAAAGCAAATGTAGACATTAGCTAAGATTGGTCATACGTCATGGGATATTAATTATCAATTTCTATTGGGTAAAAGTTCAGGAATATTCACTCAGACTATTTGCCACCTCTTTTCATGCTTTTTCAGAGATCATTGGTAGCTCTTAATTGGGAAAACATTTAGCTCCATTTATTGGAAGGATATGAAATAAAGCCACCCCAGATGTTTTTTAAAATAGACTTGACCGTAATACAATCATACCAACAGACAAAAGATTAAACTGTAGGAGATTTCAGGCTAGACGAGAAGATAACCTTCAACAACATTCAAGAGTTAAAAGTGCTGATCTAACAGCAGCTCTTTCATCTTGGCCAAAAGTACTACCATTAGTCCTTATGGCCATGCAATCCACTTCCTCAAGGACACATTGGCTATCCTCCTATGAATGGGTAATTGGAAGGCCCGTGTGTTCAGGGATTTCATCTCAAATTCTAGTAGTTCTGTCCTGCTGCACACAGATGTGGCAAAATATTACAACAGAATCGTGTACTATGCCCAGCTTGTCAACAACAGCTTCCCACAACATCATTCTAAATAGCATCTTTATAATCTTCTTGTCTATTGAGAAAAAAAAAATCAGAAAAAAAAACCTGTTTTTGAATCTTGTTGGAAGAGACCTTATCAGGTACTGTTAGCAATAAATATCGCAGTGAAATTCTAAGGAGTCAATTCCTGGGTTCACAACTACAGAAGCAATGCAGAATTCCACAGAACTGGAAGGCTACTCCATAATAGGACCTCAAGGGAGGATTCTCAGAAATCCCCTAGAAGTCGCCAGCTTTCAGAAGCACACAGCTGATGACCTCGCATAGGGGACAGCTTCTACCCAAGGCAGCGGGCCAAGAACCCTGTCTAATTCTGGTTTTGTTTTTCATCCACCTCCGTGTGATCATTCTTCTCATCTTCTATAGAGTCCTAGCTGTTGTCCACCCATAATGGAACTTTTTCTCTGTTCTTTCCTCTTCTTTGTAATTTTTGGTTCAGAAAATACTCATTCTTAGATTATCCCAAACAGTACCCACTCCTTTGATCTTACTGATTTCTGAACACACTATCTATCACTAGATCCCCATGATAAAATCCTCCAGGCAATTCCAGTCTCATGCAATAAGACCATAGGAAAATACAGTCAATGGCATTTCCATTTACACCTATAGGAAAATATGACCTTAAGCAAATCAACCTATGACTTTGCTACTCTCCCTCTCTGCCACAAAAAAGGACTAATTATTATAATCTGTTATTCAGCCTCTAGTTCCACATTTGAATTCAACACATTTCCTACAGTGATAGTACAGATACTTGCCACCTAGAGGAGGCTCTTAGAGATTTGAAGATGTAACCCAGCTAACCAGATGCTCCGGTTGTAACTTTGTGTCATAAATAAATCTTTTTGTCCTGTATCTCCACGAGCACCTACTGGATACTACTTTTTTTTTTTTTTTTGAGACGGAGTCTTGCTCTGTTGCCAGGCTGGAGTGCAGTGGCACAATCTCAGCTCACTGCAACCTCCGCCTCCTGGATTTAAGCAATTCTCCTGCCTCAGCCTCCTGAGTATCTGGGACTACAGCTGCGCGCCACCACGCCTGGCTAATTTTTGTATTTTTAGTAGAGACGGGGTTTCACCATGTTGGCCAGGATGGTCTCGATCTCTTGACCTCGTGATCCACCCGCCCTGGCCTCCCAAAGAGCTGGGATTACAGGCGTGAGCCACCGTGCCCGGCCTGGATACTACTTCTTTTATGGCCAAGAAGCCTAATCCCCCTTGCCTCAGACCAATACCTCATGCACTTTAGGAATCATATTCCAAGACTTGTCCAGGCACAGGGACTGTAAGTCTATAAATTGCTAAGGCTATATGTCAACTCCAAAATAAGGCCACCCTTGGTTATTCAGGCACTCCACCTGGGGAAATTAATGACTCATTCTTATGCAAACAATCAGAGCAGTGTTCCCAATGATGGAAATCTTAGAAACATCAGGAAGAAACCTATTGCTAACTCTGGCAAAAGTTATTAATGATACTACCTCTGCCCTGGATGGAATACAGATCATTCCCAATTCATTGGCACAGATAGTGATGGACAATTGCATTGCTCTTGCTCTGGAGTTCTTGTTGGCTGGTCATGGTGGCATGTGTGTCGTTGCTAACACTGCCTTTTGGACTGGAATCATGGAAGTAGGAAAGACAGAACAGACTAAACATTGCCTGAAGGAAACAGTTACTTGGCTTTCTAAGGTTGATCCTCAGGGCCTATGGGATTTGTTCTCTTGGTCTTGGTTAAACAATTTGTGTTCCTGATTTGTTTGTTTGTTTGTTTTTCGGTTTTGGGTTTTTTTTTTTTTTTTTTTTTTGAGACAGAGTCTTGCTTTGTCACCCAGGCTGTAGTGCAGTGGTGTGATCTTGGCTCACTGCAACCTCCGCCTTCCAGGTTCAAGCGATTCTCCTGCCTCAGCCTCCTGTGTAGCTGGGATTACAGGCATGCACCACCACACCCAGCTAATTTTTGTATGTTTAGTAGAGAAGGGGTTTCACCATGTTGGCAGGCTGGTCTCAAACTCCTGACCTCAGGTGATCTGCCTGCCTTGGCCTCCCAAAGTGCTGGGATTGCAGGCATGAGGCACTGCACCCAGCCTTGTGTCCCTGGTTCTAAAGCAGCTTACAGAGACTATTAATTGTTCTCATTTTTGCCACAGTGGTCATAATGTTAGTTATTGTGTTCTATATGGAGCCTTAAATGCTTCTGCACAACCAGTCTCTTATCAAATGACCGCCATGATTGAAATACAGTTGACTATGGAGACATCTGGATAATTTCTGAGAAGTGAAGATTCAGATTCTGGCTTTTCCAGAATTGGTCAGCCACTCACAAGCCAGAGAATGAGGAAAAGAAAAGACTGAAAGACCAAATAGGCAAAAGAACATAGCCAGACTATACAAGACAATAGAACACTGTCTCAAAACCTCTGCGGCAACCAGCAGCAACAGCCAGGATTTAGTCAATGACTGCCAGTTTCTCTATTCTGTGCCCCTACTTCCAGCTCAGGGCCTAGAAGAGGAAGCCAAATACTGCACTTTTAGTTAGCCCGTCTGCAGCTTCCCCAAGCCAGCAACCTCCAACCAAAAGGATATAAATACCTGAAGGCTCCCCTTTTTGGATTGTAAAGCTTTCTCACTCTACCACCTGCCTGTGTCAAACATGACAAGTAATGCAAGCTTCCTCTCTTGTTATGGTGAGCTCTGAATCAATAACCTCTGTTCTCATTTGGGTAATCTTCATGTATTTCCACACTACACATAACCACATGCATGCACACACAGGTAAAAATGGCAGGGCCTTGTGCAAGATACTAGAAATCCCAGCAGCCATATAAAGAGGGCCACTTTTCAGTGAGGCAGTACATTCTCACCTCTCTACCCCACCTCCCAAGGGCTCAGGTTCAGCTGCCACCAACTATTAATATCCCCTTCCTTGGCTAGCCTGTCATCCCAGCACTGTACCCAGGCTTTGCTCAGACCTATGTCAGGGCATAGCCACAAATGGGTTACCAGTATGACTCCCATGCCATCACCCTCAGCAAGCATCTCTAGCCTAGCTCATCATCATCTGCTCACCCCAGACTGACATACAAATATTACCATCATCTTCTGTATATGCCATTGTTTGAGAAGCCTAGGAGGGCACTAAGGAGCCTCTGTGCCACCCAGCCCTTGGATCTCTCATGCTGTGTTTTAGCCTCTGCCCTGGGAAGGAATTTGTGTGAGTCTGTAGGGCTTCAACAAAATGCCCAAATGAGAGGCATATGTTGCTTTTGATGGGAAAGAGAGTTGCCCCACAAGAAAATGAGCTAAAGAGTCTGTAGTTAGAAGGTGTTTCATGCTTTCAAATTCTGAGAACTGTACAAGCTGCAACATGACTCCAAACAAGGAGAGCCCTTATATTTTCACATTCCCACTGATGGTAAATTATATTGATTAACATTAGCAACATTAAATCATATTGCTAAGGCTAATTATTATAACAATACATCACCTAACATTAAATGAACTCTCACTATATTCCAGGCACAATTTCTAAATACTTCACATTTTTTAATCACTTAATCCTCACAACAGCCTAAGAATGCAGATACTATTAATGAATGCTTTGTAAAGATTAGGAAACTGAAGCTAAGAAAATTATAGCAAGGTGGCCAGGTGTGGTGGCTCACACCTATAATTCCAGCACTTTGGGAGGCCGAGGCAGGCAGATTGCTTGAGCCCAGGAGTACAAGGCCAGCCTGGGCAACACGGCAAAACCCCATCTCTACAAAAAATACAAAATAAGCCAGGTGTGGTATCACGTGCCTGTTGTCCCCAGCTACTCAGGAGGCTGAAGTGGGAGGATCACTTGAGTCCAGGAGGTGGAGGTTGCAGTAAGCTGAGATCGCACCACTGCACACCAGCCTGGGTGACAGAGAGACACTCTGTCTCAAAAAAAAAAAAAAAAAAAGAAAAAAGAAAAGAAAAGAAAAAATTAGAGCCAGGTCATACAGCAGAACAGGAGCTAGAACTGAGCTCTAATCTGTTAGACTTCATACTCTGAGCTATAACCACTAATTCACAATGCTACATAAAACCCATATTTGACTGACCACCTAACTAAGCAATTCAGGCAGGATGGCGTAATATGAAGAATAACAAATACGTACAAGAAAGAGAAAATGTATCATTATTCAGCAACTGAAAACTAAATTCTAATTTATATCAAGTCAACTGTTAATACTGTATTAGTTCTAATTAGATACTTGTGTTGTACTTTGACAAATACAGAATGTACATTCTTTTAGTGCTTCAATTTACTGTGGCTTTTGAATTAAATTTGCATCAGCAATTGTATTCCAAATTATTTGAGATAACCACTAATTTCGTATAAGTCTATTTTACACACCAAGATAGCATTTTATCAGCATTTTTCAGTCTAATATTAATGAGAATTTAACTAATATATGTAAATCACAATGATCCCATAAAATCACATGAAAGCCAGGCTGATATTCACAAAAAAAAATCTAGAAATCACACTACCGTTTGTGTGTTATTTCAGAAGAAGTAGGTTCAGTAACTTGCTACTTTTATACATAGTCAATTTCTATAAGCTAAAAAGAAGGAGGAATCTGAAAGTCAGTTAGTCTATTCAATCTTAGGATGTGTTCCTTCCTAAATTTGAATACAGGATATGAACAATCCAGGACATCACCGTATCACAAAAGCATACTTAAGGCTCAACAGGGGATTAGTTGGAGAGCTTCTTGGCTTTCCCATCTCACCATCCTCACCCCTCCCAATTTCATGCTGGAAACAGAGAGCAGCACATTGGTGTAAAGCAAGAGTCAGCAAATTTTTCTGCAAAGGGCCAAACAGTAAATATTTTAGTCTTTGCTAGCCAAGACCGTCTCTGTCGTAACTCAACTCTGCCATTGTAGCACAAAAGCAGCCAGAGACAATAAAATGAATGAGTGTGACTATTGTATGAACTTTATTTTTAATTATTTTTTATTTCCTAAATGTTATTTATTCATGTGTTTATTTTATAAATTTTGTTTATGGACATGGACATCTGTATTTCATATAATTCTCGTGTGCTCTGAAATGCATTCTTTTGTGAGTTTTTTTTAACCCCCTTTAAAAAAGTCAAATTCATTCTTGCTCATGGGCTATACAAAAACAAAAGGTGGGACTAACTTGGCCCTTTGATCCTCGTTGGCTGACCGCTGGTCTAAAGCGGAGTTATCCCAGTTTTCCTTTATAATATCATCTTCAATCAAGTTCACACCTTGCATGCCCACCCCTATGCACAGAGGCCATCCAGTGTTTTTGTTTGTTTGTTTGTTTTGTTTTTTTGAGACTGTGTCTCGCTCTGTCGCCGAGGCTGTAGTGCAGCGGCGCGATCTCAGCTCACTGCAACCTTCGCCTCCCTGGTTCACGCCATTCTCCTGCCTCAGCCTCCTGAATGGCTGGGACTACAGGCGCCTGCCACCACGCCCAGCTAATTTTTTTTTTTTTTTTTTGAGACGGAGTCTCGCTCTGTCGCCTAGGCTGGAGTGCAGTGGCGCAATCTCGGCTCACTGCAAGCTCCGCCTCCCGGGTTCACGCCATTCTCCTGCCTCAGCCTCTCCTAGTAGCTGGGACTATAGGCGCCCGCCGCCACGCCCGGCTAATTTTTTTTTTTTTATTTTTAGTACAGACGGGGTTTCACCGTGTTAGCCTGACCTCGTGATCTGCCCACCTTGGCCTCCCAAAGTGCTGGAATTACAGGCGAGAGCCACAGCGCCTGGCCCAGTGTTTGTTTTTAAACAATAAACATAGCCAACACTTTTTACATATGTATTACTTATTACACTTACTACTTATGATGTATTTACTCTATGCCAGGCTATGTGTGAAATGCTTTGAGTATACCATTTAATTTATTCCTCCCCTAGACCTTAAAGATGGGTTCCATCATTATCTCCACTTACAGATGAGAAAACTGAGCCTAAGAGAGGTTAAGGAACTTCCTGAAGGTCATGAAACCAGTAAGTGGTAGAGCTAAGTAGTTTGACTCCATAGCCCCTGTTATCAGTACCCACTATTATGTCATCCTCAAAGTGCTTCTGTGGGACAGAAGGCAGGAAAGAAGAGTAAAAATCAACCAGGATGCTTGTTATTTGAAGAATAGCCAGTAGGAGACATCAACAGAGCAAAGGCCACAACCACCAACACAATACAGTAAGCTCATATTTTTACATTTCTTTTGAAAAATGACTAATCCTGATTATCTCAGTCTTTTATTTAATGGTGAATACTGCCAGTTTCAATGCAATAATATTTCAATGCAATAATAAACTACTAAGCATGAGGGACTAAAATCTAACTGAACATCTATTCAGTGTCTTCATAGTTTATACTTCTTTGAGATGGACGAGAGCAGCCATCCCTGTATTCTTCCTCAGTGCTTGCACCAAGGGAGGGGACCCAGGATGCTCCAAAATTACCAGGTTGCATTTGTCCATGACAAGGGAGAATTTACATAGTAATCTCTCCCCAAAATCCTTCCCTCTAGGAAAGAGACTCCAAACTTCTCTTCCTAGAATCAGGAGGCCAGAATCCTGGAGCCAGGGCTAGGCGTGGGAGGGCAGGAAAGGGATGAAGACGCCAAGGGAAATTAGATACAGTGAACCCTAGCCCAAAGGGGCTCCCAAAACATCAGTTCTGAATAGGTGGGAAGAGAGTCAAGAACCAAATCTAAAGTCAAGGGTCCCCAGTTCAGATCAGGCAAACAGGGTAGGCCCAGTAGGAGGAAGACACTGGTGGACAGAGAAGAGAGAATTTTTGTTGAGGTTGAGCCTATTGCCTCATTTATTCCTTCAACAAATTTGTACTGAATATCACTTTGTGCCACAACTCTAGGCCTTGGGGATACAGCAGTCAACAAGACAGGCATGGTTCCTGCCTTCATTGGGTTTATAGGCTGTTGATGGAAGGCAATCCAATACTGATAATAAAGGTAGAAGAACTTACAATGATGAAACACTAAATCTTATAGAAATACCTGGAGGGAGAGAATCATTATGGGTGCTGTGTTAGGCAGCTTTGTAAATTGTTCCTAATAATCTCCACCTCCTGGTATGCATGCTCTTGTGTAATTCCCTCTACTTGATTGTGGCCTGGATCTAACAACTTGCGTCCATTGAACAGAAAGTAGGAAGTTATTAAAAACCATTATTTCTGCCGGCTTACATCCTCTCTTTCTTGCTCTCTCTTGCTCAATCACTCTGAGGGAAGTCAGCTGTCACACTGTAAACTGCCCTATGGAGAGGCCCAAGTGGCAAGGAACTAAGGAAGACCTCCAGGTAACAGCCCATGAGAAACTGATGCCCTCAGTCCAACAGCCCACAAGGAACCGAATCCTTCCAACAACCGTATGGATGAGCTTAGAAGCAGATTCTTCCCCAGTCAAGCTTTCAGATGACACTGCAGCCCCAGGTGGCACATTGATTGCAACTTGTGTGAAACCCTGAGCCAGAGGATGCAGCTAAACTGTCCTCAAATTGCTGGCCCACAGAAACTGTGAGATAAGAAATATTGTTGTTTAAAGTCAGTAAGTTTTGAGGGGATTTGTTATAAAGCAATAAACTAAAACAGATACCAATCCAGGTTGCCCAGAAAATATCTACCAAACTCTCTCAGACTTACCCTGTTTCTCACAAGAGAAACAGATTATAGAGCATTTACTAACAAGGCCCAGAATCTCTGATCACATTGGTAACATCGAGATTGATGTTGCAAATGGAAACCATCCCTCTCAGTGGGTGAGGCTGAGCTGGCTCCAACTATGAGACAGAGAATCTTAATTACTCCCAGAAAAAAAAAAAATGAGGTGAGTTGGCCAGGCACAGTGGCTCGCACCTGTAATCCTAGCACTTTGAGAGGCTGAGGCAGGCAGATCACGAGGTCAAGAGTTTGAGACCAGCCTGACCAATATGGTGAAACTCTGTCTCTACTAAAAATACAAAAATTAGCCAGGCATTGTAGCACAAACCTGTAATCCCAGCTACTCAGGAGGCTGAGGCAGGAGAACCACTTAAATCCAGGAGGCGGAGGTTGCAGTGAGCCGAGACTGCACCACTGCACTCTAGCCTGGGCAACAGAGCAAGACTGTGTCTCAAAAAAAACAAAATGAGGTGAAAGAAGAAAGTCCCTCTTTTGGCAATGGGCTAAGAGTGGGGCAGATTAAGAGGAGTGTAGTAGAACCAGAACAGAGAAAAGTACAGTAATTAAAGAAGTCACAATACACAGGAGGCTATTTCTAAAATATCATTCGGGAGGCAAGAGATGAACTGGCTTAGCCAGATTTGGTTTTTCAAGGGTAAGAAGCACATGTAATTATAATGGTCCTTCAGTACTCCCACAGTATCCTGATGCACCTCCCCCCATCATGATCCCTTAACATGCTGAACTAAATGAACTGTTTACTGTCCTGTTTCTCTAATGTTAATTGGAGGCCCAATGTTAATATCAATTACCACTGTATCCTAGTGTCTAGTACAGTGCCTGCCACAAAGTAAGAATTCAGTATATACTTGTCAAGTGAGTAAAATATACCAGTTTTGTGACAAAAAATGCATAGGAAAAAGACCAGAAAGGAACACATGAAAACATAAACAATCTTCTACTAGATGGAAGAGTATGATCCTTTTCCTTGATATACGTGTCTCCATTTTGTCTGCACATAGACTTGTCTGTGCAACGTCCATATTGCAGAGAAAGAAATGCCTGAGGATGCCATAAGACAGACCTTTTGGGTCCTACAGAGTTTACTTTCATAATTTTATAATATTAAGATTGTTACCATAAATTTCCAAACTCAAAGACATTCATAGTAGATTATCATCTCACTTGTCAATTTGTCAACCTGACAACTGAGTTCTTAAGCACCATGTAGAAACTTTCAAATATAAATTAAGATATCAACACCTGCAGAGCAATATTATGCATAAAGATGTAAAATTAATCATTTCACACATTAGGTTCCCCAAAAAAGATAACAAATGGGAGATCACATTGTATTAAAAATAACGATGTGAGATTCTTTGGATTGTGCAGTAGCATAGCTCTCACCAAACTTTAAAATACACTGGAATTCAGGTGCAGTGATTCATACCTATACTCTCAGCTACTCAGGAAGCTGTGGCAGGAGGACCACTTGAGGCCAGTAGTTCCAATTCAGCCTAGGCAACATAGAGAAACCCTATTTCCAAAACAAACAAACAAAAAAAAAAAACAAAAAAAAAGTATCGGAGCATCCAACCTGGCAAGCAATATTGCCCCAAAATGCAATCAATTAAGCGGAAGATTTTGCATGTGTGTATGTGAATTTCAGATTTTTATCCCGAGTCACCAGATCACAAAACCAGCAAGCTCAATCTTCTTGAAGGGAGCAGATTGCCCACCCAGAAGCTCAATACCTTCCATTTGGGAAACAAAGGCAGCAATCTGAAACTGGTTCTCAAGATTGTGCTCTAGGTTTATACAGATAGAAAACATTTTTTCCATATAATTCCAAGTTCCCAAAAGAGCTCAAAATCATTCATATGTCCCAAGTTTAGAATGTCACCAAATAAGTCAGATGAATTGAGTTCAAAGACAAGCTCCCATTCCTGCCTTGTCATGGCTATACCCGCAGTATGCCAAAAACAGTTAAGGGACACCTCCACTGCAACAGAGGCACTGTGATTTGGCAGATGTACCTGCATTCGAGAAGCCTGGCCTCTTAAGCTAGCCCTGCACAGTCCCATGGAAGTGTAATGCAAGCCACATGTGCAATTTTATATTTTCTAGTAGCCACATTTTAAAAATATAAAAACAAATAGGTGAAATCCATTTCAATAACGTATTTTATTTAACCCAATATACCAAAAACAATGTCTTTGCAACATGTAATGAATATTAAAAATCACTGATACTTTACATTCTTTTTTGTTATATTAAATCTTTTAAATCCCATGTGTATGTCATACTTAAAGCAGTCAATTCAGATAGCCCAGAGTTCAAATACTCAATAGCTGCAGGTGGCTATTGAGTATTGAGTATACCATATTGGCTATTGAGTATACCATACTGGACAGTTCAGGGTAAATGCACTTATCCTATCTGAATACTCAGGAGAGACCTTCTTGTGCTATTACTTATGAACATAGCTCATCTCTCATGAATTTAAGTCAAAGCCAACCATATAGAGATAAAAAAACACAAAATAACCTGGTGTAGCTTCTATTCACTGGTGAAATAATATATACTGAATACCTTCTCTGTGCCAGGCACTGAGCCAAGGGCTTTACATAGCTCACTCCATTTAATGCTCACAGCAACCCTAAGAGAAGGTACAACTGTAATCCCCATTTACTTATGATAAAACTGAGGCATAGAAAGTTAATTTCCCTAAGGTCACACTTCAAGCAGGTGGTGATGCTTGGATTTCAACTCGAGCAGTCTGACTCTACACTGCACACTCTACCCACTGCACATACTCAACAAGAGGGAGTAAAAGAAGGATATGAAATCCATGGTTAAGAAATCTTAGTCTGACATGAGTGTGCATATCAGAAAAGAATCAAGGAAATATTTGAAAGGCTGGGACAGAAATCTAGGCTTGAGATACAGGGATAAATTCACCTACAAGGTAAGGAAGGGAAGGGAAGGGAAGGAAATGTTCAAGAGGAAAAATAGAATTAAGAACTAACTAAAATTTTGTGTCAACAATTGATGACGACAATGACGATAAGAACTAATATATTTGGAGCCTTTGCTCTGGGTCACGCATTGTTCTAAAGTCAGTTTCTCAACCTCAGCATAATGAACGTTTGGGCTGAATAATGATTGTAGGAGCTGTCCTGTGCATTGCAGGATGTTGAGCAGCACCCCAGGCCCCCACTCACTAAATGTAAGGAACAGCACTCTACTCTCAATTAGCAAACAATCAAAAATGTCTCTGGCCATTGTCAAATATTCCCCTGGGAAGCAAAATTGCCGCCTGTTGAAAACCCTCAATCTGAGTGTTTCATATACATTATCTCACTTACTCTTCACAGCAGCCCCCTGGGGAGACATGATTGCTTTATAGATCAGAAAACTGAAGGTGTGGTTGGGCAGCTGACCTGAGGTCCTGCCGCTAATAAGTGAAAGAGCTAGACAAATCCAAATTTGTCTGATTCTAAAGTATATTTTTACTGCTAGCCCCCAATACAAGTTCTCGTCTCATCTCCAATTCATACAGGGATTTGTGTGCTTTCCCACTGCCTGGGATGATGCTAGAGATGAACAGAAACAAAATGCTGCTGGACACTCCTCACAGAGAAGTTCTCCTGCCACAATCACCTTTTGTGTCTCCTTTCCACCGTGTGTCTCTTCGCTCCATTTGGACCCATGTTTTCTTGGCTAATAGCCTGTCAGGAAATAGGCATGGTATGAATGAACAGATAAATGTTTAAAGCCTGAATACATACTTATGGAGAATGAGTCCTCAAACTCAATTCAAACATCCAACCAACTGCAATTAAAAGCCACAAATATGTTTTTATAAGAAAATTAAGCTATCACCATATCACCTTTGATATAAAGTGAGATATGACTAAAAATGGAGGTAAAGCTCAAATTGCTACAAGTTGTAAATTTGTTCTTGAAATATCAAACACATGGGAAACAGAAGCTAATTATTTTGTCCTATTTTTGTATGTGAAAATTACTTATAATCTGCCTGTTAAACAATTCAAAATTATTTTAAATGATAATTGACCATCAAACTAGGCCAGTTTACACCTACAATCCCTCTGAAACTGACTAGAAACTGGGACAACTGCAGAAGAAAAGAAAAACACTTCCATTTGCGTCAATTTCTTTGTTTTTCAACCATCAGTCTCCAAGGCTGCAAAATCAGAAAAGCTTAAGCACAACTGATTAATAAGGAAGCACTTTAGGACTTTGCATTATTTGATTATGCCAAGAAAAACCTTATAGTTCTCATAAATTCATTATTCCAATGTTGGGCATGAGGAAGTCTATTTTTTAAAGAAAAAAATGGGGAATTTCTTCTTATAATTTCATTGTCAACATTTTTAAAGTATTATATGATTTGTTTAATGCCTTTAAGCCCATCCCAATGAAGGAAAAGGGTATTTGTTTTCATATTACAGTCATTCCTGGGTATACTTAGGGGATTGGTTCCAAGACCCCCTATGCATAACAAAATTCACCCACACTCAGGTCCTGCAGTGGGCTGCATAGAATCTGCACATACAAAAAGTTAACCCTCTGTATTGGCAGGTTTTTCATCCTGTGAATACTGTATTCTCAATCTGCATTCAGCTGAAAAAAAAATCCACGTGTAAGTGGATCCTCACAGTTCAAACCCATGTAGTTCAAGGGCCAGTTGTAATTTACTTTAAAAAAAAAAAAAATATGTTGGCCAGTTGCAGAGAACAGATTCAATAGCAGATTCTTCTTAGTGTCTCAAAGATCAGCTTAAGGAGAAAGACCAAAAGGAGGGAAAGCAGAGAGGGAGGGAAACAGAAACAAAGAGACAAAGAAGAAAGGAAGGAAAGAGAGAGAAAGGAAAAGAAAAAAAAAATAGAAAAAAAGTAAGGTGGAAAAAGAAAAAAAAGGGACGGAGGGTGGAAAAAAAACAGGCAAAGTGATCTCTGATGGCTCATGAGAGACTCTGATCTCCCTATAGCTCTGTATATCCCAGAATCTGAAATTCTCAAAATCCCTTCACTGTGCATTCTGGAACTCAGGGTCCCCAAGAACAAAAATCTCCTATACCCTCAACCTCTTCGAAAATGATAGCTTCCCTTTCCTGACTTAATCCATTCACCTTTCCACGCTTGTTGGCAAGTACTTCATACCTTCTCCTTCAAAGCTTCAGCACCTCCTTCCCCACACTCACTTTTAGCTATTGGCCTTCCTTTCCTCTTCACCCAGAAGTGGAAACCGCAGAAGAGAATTTCCTTTACCTGCAGCACCCCATCAACTCACGGACTTGCATCTCTGCCCAGATCCTCTGCCATCCTTCCTGTAACTCTGGGTGCCCCAACACGTGTGCCTATCCATAGTAGCCCCTCCTCTTGTGTACTAGATCCCATCCCACCCCCCTGCTCATGGACACCACTGCAGCAGTGCATTTTCTACCAGGTCAGATCCTATCAGCAGACAAATATATCATCATGTCTCTCATCTCAATAAGGCCTTCTCTTGACCCCTACTTCTTTCTCTACCTACCATCCTATTTCTCTCCATTCTTCTTTATAGCAAAACTTGTAGAAAAAGTGTCCAGGTTTATGGCCTCCAATTAGAATCAAACTTTCCCCCCACCATTTCCCCAAGATAGCTCTTAGCAATATTGATGTCATTAGTGACCTGAATAAATCCAATGGTCAATTTTCAGTTTTCATATTGCCTGATCTATCTGAAGTATTTGAAACAAATGATCATGCCCTCCCTTGTGAAACACTTTTCTTCATTTGACCTTAAGGATACCACACTCTCTTGTTTCATTCCAACTCATCTACTCAACCTCTTAATATTGCAATATTGCAGGGTTCATTCTCTGGCCACCTTTTTTTCTCTATATATGATTATATTCTGTATTATACTCACCTTTTTCATGACTGGATGCAATCTTTCTGCTAATCAGTCCCAAATTTATACCATTAGGCTTGCTATCTCATCCCTGGACTCCAAACTGCAAAGCCAACTAATTAATCATCTTCACTTGGATGTCTAATATATACCCCAAGCTTCAGATGCCCAAAACCAAATCCCTGGTTTTACCCTCCAAATCTGCTTCCTTGTACTTTCCCATCAGTAAATGACAACTGCATCCTACCAGTTGCCCAGGCCCCACACCTTAAAATCATTCTTAATTATGTTTTCTCCCATCCCACCATCAATCCATCAGTAAATCTACCCAGTTTTATCATCAGATACTTCCATAATCTGACCACTTCTCACCACCTCCACTGCTCCTATCCTGGTCCAAGTCACCAACCTCTTTCACCTGTACTGAGCATTTGTCTCCAGTCTTCCTGCTTCTACCATTACCTTCCCATGCTTATTCTCAACACAACAGCCAGAGGAATCCTGTTAAAACATCCCATCGCCCTTCTATTCAAAAAACCCCCCATTGGAATTTCACAAAGAGCAAAACCCAGGTCGCTAAAATGGACAACAAATCCTTCCATGATCCGGTGCCTTTCCTTCTAATCCTGTTTCAGTCTTCTGATACTACTAATCACCATCTCACATCCCACATATTACACTTTGTTGCTGTCACTGCTATAATTATTGTCTGTATGCTCCACTAGCCTATAAGCTCCAGGAAGAGAGAATTTTTGTTTGTTTCATTCATTTATATATTCCCAACATCTATCACGGTGCCTGGCACACAGTGGATACTCAACAAAATGTGCCGAATGAATGAATGGAACTCCGAGAGTCAGAAAAGCATCAAATCACATCTAAGAACTAGGGATTTAATCTCATCCCTGTCATTATGGCCTTTCTGTTTTTTCAATTGTGATAAGATATACATAACCTGAAATTTACCATTTTAACCATCTTAAGTGTACAGTTCAGTGGCATTAAGTGCGTTCGCATTATGACACAATCATCACCACCATCCATCTCCAGAACATTTTTCATCTTCCCAAACTGAAGCTCCACACCATTGAACATTGAACAATATCTCCCCATTCCTCTCTCCCTCCAGCCCCTGGCAACCACCATTCTACTTTGTGTCTCTATGAATTTGACTACTCTAGGTGTCACATTTAAGTGCAATCAAGCAATATTTGCCCTTTTTTTTTTTTTTTGTAGAATTTATACTTTATTAATTATTCTTGTCAAATAGGTAAATGCATTAAATTTTAAGGCTAACCAAGTCTACTGGATTTGAAGTAGCATGTGCAGTATGTCCTGCCTCCAGGAATTGAAAATATTTGGCATTGCAAATAGGCCAGAAATCTGAGTGTTTGCTTATCTATTTCTGTCAGCCCCTTGGTCGATAGACCCTCCTCTGATACATTTTCATCAGTTTGCTTCCTAGGCACAAATGATCTTGCATAAGTTGAGAAAAATGGAAGGCAAATAGAAATGCAGCATTTGTCCAACATTTGTCAAGCCATCTTCAGGGTAATCAACTATTATTAGTTTATTATAACAATGAAGCTCTTCATGAACTGTAGCAAAATTTTCAATAATGTGCACTGTTTTCTTCATGACTTTCCATAGACCCTGGTAAAAAACAGTTTGTCTCTTTAAGTATTGCAGAAAATAACCCTCTTCCAGGTATGGTAATTAACAGGATGATAGTAAAACTGTTCATTAGATCTGCCCTGTACATAATTAATATGTTTGTTAAGAGATTGAAATTGTTCTTTTTTTTTAGCAAGAGGAAAAAAAGGACTAACATAAAATGTTGATATTTTAAGTAAAAATGTAGATGTTTCCTATGAACCTGAAGGTACGACAAATAAAATGAGAGCTTGGAAAAGTATAATTATCATAACAGAATCAATTCCCTCTCCATCCTGATGATCTTCAGTGTCATTTCATTTTGCATGACTGTGTGGTATGTAACAGTAGAATAGCAGAACTATCGTGAAGCTAATATTTGCCCTCTTGTGACTGGTTTATTTCATTTAGCATAATGTCCTCAAGGTTCATCCATGTCATAGCATGTGTCAGAATTTCCTTCTTTTTATAAGACTTTATATGTATAAACACACAATAGAATATTATTTTATTTATCCATTCATCCACTGATGGACATTTATTTGGATTGCTTCTATCTTTTGGCCATGGTGAATAATGCTGCTGTGAACATGGGTGTACAAATATTTGTTTGAGTCCCTGCATTAAATTCTTTTGGGTATATATCCAGAAGTGGAATTGCTGGATCATATAGTAATTCCATTTCTAATTTCTTGAGGAACTACCATACTGTTTTCTATAGCAGCTGAGTCATTTTCTATTCCCTCCATCAATGCACAAAAGTTCCCATTTCTCTATTTACTCACCAACACTTGCTATTTTGTTTTTTGTAATAGCCATCTTAATAGGTATAAGGTGGTATCTCACTATGGTTTTTATTTGCATTTTTCTAATGACTAGTATGTTCAGTATTTTTTCATATGCTTGTTGGCCAGCTGTATGTCTCCTTTGTAGAAATGTCTATTCAAGTCCTTTTGCCCATTTTTCCATCAGGTTGTTTTGTTTTCTTTGTTGTTGTCGAGTTATAGAAGTTCTTTAATTATTCTAGATATTAATCCCTTATCAGATATATGATGCAAATATTTTCTCCCATTCTGTGGACTGCTTTTTCACCTTGATAGTGTTCTTTAATGTATGATTTTTAATTTTGATGTAGTTCAATTTAACTATTTTTTATTTTGTCACCTGTGCTTTTGGTGTCCTACCTAAGATATCACTTCCAAATCTTATGTCATAAATTTTCTTGTAAATGTTTTATGGTTTCAACTCTTGTGTTTAGGACTTTGATCTATTTTAATTTTCATATATGGTATAAGGTAAGGGTCCAACCTCATTATTTTACATGTCCCAGTATCCAGTTTTTCCAACAACAGTTGTTGAAATGATGGTCCTTTCCCTAATGAATGGTCTTAGCACCTCTGTCAAAAATTACTTGATCATATATGGGAGGGTTTATTTCTGGGTCCTTGCTTCTTTGAGTAAGTCTTCTAAGCTCTCCAACCTCCATTCCCAAAAATGTGAAATGAATAGATTCCACCAGGAAGGACGTATCTTATTTTGTCTTGTTTACTGTAACAAAATACCATAAACTAGGTAGATTATTAGCAATAGAAAATTTATTTCTTATAGTTCTGGAAGCTGGGAAGTCCAAGATCAAGGTGCAAGCAGATTTGACGTCTGCTGAGGGGTTGCCTTTTGGTTCATACATGGTGACTTCTTACTGTGTCCTCATATGGTAGAAGAGGCCAAGCAGCTCTCTGGTGCCTCTTCTATAAGGGCACTAATCCCATTCATGAGAGCTCTGCCCTCATGATCTAATCACTTCCCAAAGGCCCCATCTCATGATACCACCACATTGGTGGTGAGTGGATGGAAAATACAGCCAAAGTCCTTTCTCCACCACCCTAAGTATGGCCAGCATTAATGATTTCCCCAACCAACCCATGTACACCATACACCATATACCAGAGTTGAGCAACTAGTGGGTGAAAACAGAACATGATATTGTTTCTTAAATGCCTTAACGTTCTAGCAGCACAATCATTTATGTAATATTGAAATCTCCACATAAAAAAATCCACATGGCCATTTGATCTATGTTAAGGCACCTCCTCCATTAATGGGGAACTCACTAATTTTAGGGGAATCTAATTCCATTTATTTAAAGCTTTGGCTCTTAAGACAATCCATAAACATACATATTCTTTTTAAATGGTTTGCTTTCTTCAGCTATGTTATTAGCTCATTTGGGTCCCTTTAAGAAGACTCCCTAAAGACACCAAGGCTGGAGAACTACCATGAATGGGGCAGCTATAAAATGAGTAAGAACAGTATTTGCAGCTAAATGGCCTGAATTGCAGAGTAGAGTATGAGATGTAATTTGGTTCTCACGGCATCCACTGTAAACTTGGATCTTTGCCAAAAGGAAAGCATTATGAACTACTGATAGATATATGGCTTCAAAGTCATCCTAGTTTTGAACAAGCAAAGACAGAATGGAAAGGGTTGGTTCACTATGAATAAAACAGATGACCCCAAATTACCTCTCAAGAGTAAATTCAGCTCTATAAAAGTTAGAGATCCAGTGGCAAGGATTAGGAAAACACTTAAGCAAAGCTTTGTACCTATACTGCAAAGCCACAGATCACTTGGTAGGACAAAGTCAAGAAAGACTCAAAACTCAGTGGCAGCAAAAAACAAGATGTCAACTTCAGTGTATTCTACATTAAAATAAATATTAACAGTAATAATTAAGTCACAGTGAAACACTCCAAGCATCCCAGATTTCTTTGACTTTCGTTCCTATGATGGTTATGGAGATCAGTTCTGATTACACTTTTCTTTTAGTTTATTTTGATGGAAAGAACTGAATCATGGAATTATCCCCAGAGCTTCCCAACCCGGGCGATCCTCCAAACCCTCTGGAGAACTTTTGAAAATATGGGCTCCACACTAGACACTCTAAATCAGTATCTCTACAGTTGGATTTTGTTGTCTTATGGGGTTGTTTTTGTTTTTCTTTTGTATTTTTGTTTCTGTTTTTTAAAATTTCCCCAAGTCATTCTGATTATAAGCAGGGCTTGGGACCTGCTGGTCCAGACCCCATACCTCTATTGGTTTTCCTTGCTGGAAAGACCTTAGTAATTGGCTCTGCAAATGAAGAGAGCACCGGTGACACTGGGAGACACTACTGCTACTGAAAATAATAAACCGCTAGGTCACATAGAAACATGGATAACTGTGTCCAATATAATGCTAATTATAAAGCAAATGCCAGATATAACATCATATGTAAGACTTTGGGCCAGGTAAAATAATAGGTACAGTAGAAACCCTTTCATCACACATGAACAGCATATAAAAGTGGTTGCAACAGGGCCTGAAGCCTTTTGTTGGCAACAAGGAGTTGCCTAGAACTACCTGTGAGAGGGACCTGGGTGGTTTTCACCTGGGTGGTGCCATTACTTTCAATGGCAAAAACTGTGATTATTTTGGCACCAACCTAATATTTTAAAATGTGCTGTAGTGAAATAGCATCTATGTGAAGTGCACTAATCTATAAGAATTTAATATGTATATTAAACTATGTTCGAATTTTAGCTATATAATAAATATAGGCATTAGAGAATGTCACATCAACTTTAAAAATACAAAAATGCTATGAGCTGAAATTATTTATAGTTACTATGAAAGTGTTTAACCAATTTATTATTATCGTTATAGAGCCCCAAAACCTCTGTTACAAAATTCAGCAGTTTGGCCTCTGTCTAGTTCTGCATAATCCTCAGGGATTCTCATCACACTGTGGGTGTTCTTGGTTTCTCTTTAACCTGTACAATGCAAAGTGATTTTTTAAATCTTCTAAAATGAAAACGCTAATAAAACGGGCAGTGGACCATACTAAAGATTAACTCCCTGGTGTGCTCTCTTGTTTATTTGACTATTCAGATTCTCTGCCATTTGTGTCTATAAAACCCGGGATTAGGTCAGGCAGGTGCAGGATAATATTCTTTCACCATGACAACACTGTCGCCTTTGCTAATGCATCCAAGACCTTGGACTGCCTTCGAAAATGATGAGGAGATTTTATAACCTCTCTAGTTGAGCTCTTCTCACCACCTGAACAGAGACAAGCGTAATCAAATTCCATTTCAAAGAAGAATATCATTGCCCTTCTTTCACCTCTTTCTTTTCCAAGAGTGTCCTTGCAAGATGCGTATGACCCAGCCTTCAATGCTAAAGAGACATGATTGGATAAGGAGACAGAGCAAGTCCCCCTTTACCATCTCTAACTCTCATTTTCAACAATGACTCCCTGCCTGTGACTAGAATAATGTGGTGTGTTAAGGAAAGTTAAAATTAACAGATAAATATCTTCTTATTACACATTTGTAGAGAGACATAATTCTCAAAGATAATTCCTATTTTCATCTTCCATTCTATTTCTCCCCATGATCATTCCATTCCCTTTAAGACCTTTCCAATATCAGATTTACATATCCAAATCCTAACTCATCATTTTCATAATAAATATTTATGCAGCACCAACGTGGGCTAAGGACTGTGTTCAGCACTGAGCATACAATGGTGATACAGTTTGGATGTTTGACCCCTCCAAAGCTCACATCAAAATGTAATCCTCAGTGTTGGAAGTAGGCCCTGGTGGGAGGTGCTTGGATCATGGGGGCAGATCCCTCATGAATGTCTTGGTGCCATTCTCCAGGTAATGAATGAGTTCTCGCTCTGTGAGTTCGTGCTAGATCTGGTTGTTTAAAATAACCTGGAACTTCCTCCTCTCCCCCTTCCTCCTGCTCTTGCTATATGACATGCTGGCTCCCCTTCATCTTCGGCCATGGTTGCAAGCTTCCTGAGGCCCTCACCAGAAGCAGATGCCAGCATCACACTTCTTGTACAACCCGTGGAACAAGGAGCCAAAATAAATGTATTTTCTTTATAAATTACCCAGTCTCAGGTGTTTCTTTACAGCAATGCAGACTAACACAAATGGTATCCAAGAGAGTCCACAGACCTTGCCCTCATGAGGCATAAAGTCTAGACTTCCCATGGTTACTTCAAATTACACCTTTTCTCAGAGGCCTTCCATGATTCCTTTCCTTACTCTACGTTCTCACAATACTCTACCCACATTGTACTTTTGGTCTGTATCATTTTCTACTTTGTATGGCAATCACATATATATCTAAACTCCTCTGTTGATCCACAAAAAGTATAGGCCCTCATTCGTTTTTGAACCCTAACAGCAACTCAGCATTCAATACCTTGCTTATAGGTGGCACGCCCCAAAAAATTATCAACTGAATAAAACACACAAGGGAGCAGGCATGTATCAACCTTTAAAATCAACATTAATTATATTTTCAATTCTAAAGAGAAATTACAGATAGAAAGAGAAATTTATGAAAATTATGGAGCAAAGCATTCAGAGTATTAGGAGTACAAAAAAAAAAAAAGAGTACAAAAAACTGTAATGCATATTTTACAGAACTCTTCCTGAAATGATGAAAAAAGAATAGCTCACTTTCCCATCTAAATACATTGTAAATAAACGGGAAAAAGCAAAAAATATAAGCCAGTTAAGCAATAGCTGTTAGGTTGAAAGTATTGATCATTGGGGGACTCTATTGCATGGGAGGAGGGAAATATATCAAGGAGTTTAATTAACAAATGCTGGAGAAATCGTGCTAGTCAACCAGACCTTGAGGCATGAGTCAGACTTCACAGAGAAATAGTGTAAAATGCGGAGAAAAGCCAGACTCACTATGGAATGATCTGTAGTCTTTTAACCACAAGAGTCAGCATCACAGAAAGAACATGACAAAGCAGTGCCTACGATTTCCAGAGTTACATGCAAAATACTCATTTTCCCTGCCAGGGAAACCCCAGCTCATGACAGTGGCATGAGAATGAGAAAGGCCACCTGCAAATGAAATGAGACCATCCCACCTGCAACAGCAGAAGAGGGCCACACATGGTCTTGTTAGTGTCATTTCAGGAGTTGTGCTGCAGAACCAGGGAGGAGACCAGACATTAGGTCAAGCCTGTGATCTCAAGGGAGCTGGCCTGCTGCTTCCCCAGAGGACTTCAGCTAGAGTCAGTGGAGTTAATAAATCATGTCTTTGTCTGGTCCGATTATCTCAACCCATCTACCCTTTGATTCTGCTGTTTGTTAGGAATTCCCAGAAATCAAGAAACCCAGGCTGAGAACCCATAGATGTCATTCTCTGAGTAAACAAATGTTCAAACCTTGAAGAACCTGGGAGGAATCTGCCCTGCCTTTAACTAGGAAGGGTAGGCCCATCTAGATGGAGTCCAAGAACAGGCAACAGCTATATAAATCTAACTTCACAAAGGTTGCTAAATTTTGGTAGTTAAATCTACAGCTGACTGTGAAAGGGAGCCTAAAATAGGGCTGAAATTTTAACAATGAAAAATCATTTAGTTAATAATTCCTTTTTCCATTCTAAACCAGTGACCGCCAACAAAATAAATAACCATGTTGAACTCAGGAATGGAATAATATGTTCTTACAATGAAAAAAAATCCTTTTCTCAAAACGTCTCTCAACAGGATAAAATGCCCTAATTAGAAACCATTCTTTACTTAGCTTTTCCATCAGCTTTTCCATCCACTATATTTTACACTGCATAAAATACCTATCACTCAACTTCTTAGAAATCCCCCCACCGAGTTTAGGTGGAAAAAATTACAACCAATCAACACTGGGCTTCCAATAATGCTCTTATTTCTATACCAAAAATAGAATTTCATGACTTTCTTCTCCTAGCTTGCTTTTCAAACTAAACTAACACTAGGTCATTCTCCCCTGCCCCTTATCTAAATGATTGAGTGATGAGAATGTTATAAGCGATGTAACAGTGAAAAGCAACAAAGTGCGGCAAAGGAGAGTGACTGGCTACCTGGTACACTGGGTTTAGGAGGATTCTAAAGCCAAAACTAGGTTTAGTGGGGAAGTCTCACGATTAGTGATGTCTGCCATCAGAACCAAAATGGAGAATGGCAGTACAATATTTGTCATTGGGGCTATCTATAAATACAATAGCTGGATATACAGAAAATAATTGAGATACATTTTCAGTAGCAAGAAGATTCTTAAGTTGTCTTTGGTTTTGTTTTTAAGAGTCAGCTGGTTCATATGCAACATAAACAAGAGTTCACTACCTGGCCTAATGAAGGGGTTGGATTATCATGCCACAGAATATTACCCAATGCTTTGAGCTGAGGTCACATCCAAGATTAACAGGAAGCACTATTCATAAGGACCCCTCCCAGGATGGAAGAGACCATCCACTTAAGGGTGGACTCTGACAGCCTAATAGAGCTGTGAGCAAATGTGTTGTGGAGAAAATGCACTAATTGAAGCACCTGCTTCAATTTCTAAACGTGACTCATACCATGTCAGACTGATCCCTGAGCTTTAGTTTCTTCATCAGTTTAATGAGAACAACAGCTCTTGCACTCATCTCAAAAGATGTGTTGGGGATTAAAATGAGAACTTAAGTGAAGCAATCAGACCACAACATACCTTCAACAACTTCAATCTCACTCATGGGAGATGTTCCAAAAATAAATGCTGAACGAGGTTCCCCATACCAACACTTCAAATTATTCTCCACTGAAAGACTGTCATAAGAAGGAAGAGGCTGAATTTCCTGCTGTGCCCTGGATTGAGATCACTGTGTCACTCCATCTAAGTTGCCTGGCCACAACTTCCAGTGTGCACCATTGACTACATCCTCCTCATCAGGGAAGGGATAAGAACAAAATGATATCTGTAATTAACTTCTGCCTAGAACTTTATAGTTTATCAATCATTCACTCTGAGAAGACCTTCACATCAACTATGAGGTATTACCACCATTTCCATTTTAGGAATAAGAAGAGTGAGAAAGCGAAATGGTTAAAGGTGTTAAGGAATGGGAGGCAGGAAGAAGGCTCCAGCCTTATTCTAAATACCATGTCATGTCTACTGTTTAAGATGAGTACTAGCAACTCAAATAAGCAGGTGAACTGTGACAATCAAATGACGATCCTGTGTTCACTGCTACCACTTAGGAAGGGATCAGAGAAAAATGAGTTTTAATTATAGAGGTAGAAATTAAGGATATTCAAAGATGGGAGAGTATATTGTTAAGGCAATCATGCACAGGAATGGGTTACTAATGCGATTATGGAGAACATCTCTCTTGGGGGGAGAAAAATGTGCCTGTAATCAGATAATTTTTATTTGCCAAATTAATTACAATCTACCTATGGGCTTTAGGGAAAACATTAAAAATAAACTTCTCTGTCCCCTAGGCATCATAATATCCCAAATCATAACTGACAGGAGATTAATTTTTCCATGCTATTCAATTTTAAGTCAAATCAAATACTTACCATATACCTAATGTGTACAAAGCATGGTATAGCAGATGACACACTATGCAATGTATTCAAGTAAACATATTAGAATCCTGTAGTGTAAATAATAGCAAAGATGCTATCCTTTGCTGAAAGGTGAAGAGGCACCTCAGAGAGACAAGCTATTTCAAAGAAATGATTTTAAAGGAATGTTTCAAATATCAAAATTATTGAGATGCATGTAGATTTATCCAGGCAAATATTTCTATGTGTTTATACATGAATGCTCATATAACATTTAATGCCACCACAACAGTTTCATTTTCTTTAAAATGGTTTTCTGGTCCTTAGTAACAGAAGTCTGTCACATGTATCTTTGGTTCTCCATTCTGAACCAAGTCAACTTCATGGACTGTTTATTTCATTATGGTATTTGCTACCAACAAAAGTATCCTCTATCTATCTTGTTGGGGCTTTATATAGGACAATTTAGAAAGGAAGTGGTGGGCATGTGCACAGTGACTCAAATATCTCTGTTTCTATAGGCAGATAAAAAAGATTCACATTGACTCCCACACTGAGATGCATTTTGTCTAAAGGTACTGGAACTCATTAACTCTATCTACTCCCTCCTTTGACCATTATACTAGAATGCGCCCCAGCAAAATGTCCTCTTCCAGGGCAAATTCTCAGATTGGGCAAAAGTCAACTAGCTCTACATAGGGTTAAAATAAATAAAAAGTCCTTAAATATTTATTTTAAATTGTTACCTGGAGACATGACTTTTATACAAAGTTAAAAATAAAATGGCTTCTAGTAAAGACAATGGTGGTTGTGGTAAAGGATCTCAGGAAACAAGGACCTCATATTTCTAATCCTCTTCTTCATCCTCCTCACTGGCCACTCAAAAGCTACAGCAGGCAAATAAAGTCCACACTGGGTGCCACAGGAAGGAATTCCACCTGATACAGCCATGACCACCCTCCATGATCTCACCTGAAACTGCCTCCCTTCAGCTCCTTCTTGCCCACAAGTCCTTTCTGGTGCCTCCCACTCAACACCTCCTCCCTAGGGTCTTCACTTCTGCTATTCCCTTAGCCTAGAATGTTTTGTACTCCCACCCTTCCCCATCTCATCAGCTCCTGTCACCCTTTATATCACAGCTAAAATGCCATTCCTGGCCAGGCACAGTGGCTCATGCCTATAATCCCAGCACTTTGGGAGGCCGAGGCAGGTGGATCACCTGAGGTCAGGAGTTTGAGACCCGCCTGGCCAACATGCCAAAACCCCATCTCTACTAAAAATACAAAAATTAGCCAGGCATGGTGGTGCATGCCTGTAATCCTAGCTACTCAGGAGGCTGAAGCAGGAGAATCACTTGAACCTGGGAGGCAGAAGTTGCAGTTAGCCGAGATCATACCACTATACTCCACCTGGGCAACAGAGAGAGACTCCTTCTCAAAAAATAAAATAAAGTAAAATAAAATAAAATGTCATTATCTTAGGGAAGCCTTCACTGTATCCTACACAGGTAAGGTCTCTAGTTATGGCCCCATTACATGTTCTGATAGAATTCCCAAACACCTCCTTCCAAACCTTGTAACACGATTGTAATTCGTTGTTTGTGTAACTGTCTATTTAGGAACTATCATGCTAGACAATTAGCTCTTGAAACCAAAGATTAAATCCGTCATTGTCACTTCTATATATTAGGGCAGTTTCTGGCACATAGTGAGATCCTAATAAATTTATGGAATGAATGAATGAATAAACTTAATTGAAGAACTCGAAAATTCTCAAACCAAGAAATTTTCTCCTTTAATTCTTTTTCCCAAATCAAACACGAGCCAGCTGACTGAAAGCAGGATTAGAAAACCATCAGCTAGACTGTCATAAGCCTCAGTGAAGATCAAAGAAGCTTCATAGCACAAAGCTAAGGGAGCCATCTCTTGACCCCCTGATCACCTGGACACTACTTTTATGTCTCCTACAAGGCCTGGGATAAGCTACAGCCAAAAAAAAAAAAAAAGGAATTCTCTTTTGCTCCCCTGCAATTTTACTCCATCCAGTGGCCGCTCACCTGGTCTCCAGCTCACTGCCTTTGATAAGTAGAGAATTTTCTCTACTAGCTAAAAGGCATAAGTGAGGCATTCTCATGAGATGCACTTGCTTGTCCAAGGTCAGTCAACATGCCCATGGCAAGGTTTCTTATTTACCAAAGCAGAAGTGAAAACTATCACGTTGTGAGAAAGAACCTTACTGTAGGCAAAATAAGCATGTTTAACTCTAAATTATCCAGAATAAAACTTTAATGAGAATCTCAAACTATGGAGATGAGATTAATTTTCTTGTTGCAAATTCAACATAAACTCCAAATATTATTAATATTTCAAATAAAACTTTTAGTGAAACTGTTTTATAGGTAACTCCAGTAACATAAAAGCTACTTTACAGGATGATGAAATCACTGCACAATATATTCTTAGGTAATTCTGACCTGTTTGACTTTTTAACTTTCTCCAAGCTATAAAAATCAATATAATCTAGAATATACAAAGAACTCTTCTTACAAATGAACAATCAAAAGACAAATAATCCAGTTAAAAAATGGGCAAAAGATCTGAATAAGCATTTCTCCAAAGAAGACATACAAAGGACCAATAACCACACAAAAAGATGTTCAACATCATCAGCTATAAGGGAAACGCAAACCAAAATCACAATGAGATACCACTTAATACCCCCTAGTATGGCTATAATCAAAAAGTCAGATAATAGCAGGTGATGGCAAGGATGCTGAAAAACTAGAACCCTTTTACACTGCTGGTGGAAATGTAAAAGGGTGCAGCCCCTTTGGAAAACAGTCTAATAGTCCTAAAAAGGTTAAACATAAATTTATATGACCCAGCAATTCCAATTCTAGTATATTAACAGCAGCATTATTCATATTAGCCAAAAAGTGGAAACAACACAAATGTCCATCAACTGATAAATGGATACACAAAATGTGGTATATCCATACAACACAATATTATCTGGCAACAAAAGGAATAAAGAACAGATACATGCTGTAACATGGATGAATCTTAAAAACATCATATTAAGTTAAAAAAAAGTTGCAAAAAAATTTATATTATATACTCCTATTTATATGAAATGTCCAGACAGGCAAATCTATAGAGACAGAAGGTAGTGATTGCCTAGGCCAGCGGGATCTGGGAGAAACAGAGAATGACTGCTGATGGGTGAGTTTCTTTTTTAGGTGATAATATGTCTCAAATTAATTATAGTGATAGTGGGTCATCACTTTAAATATACTTTAAAAATCAGTGAATTGTACACTGTAAATGATTGAATTCCTTGATATGTGAATTACATTTCATAAAGCTATTTTAAAATTTCAGACTCTAAGCTATTAAAACCAAAGTGCCAGGGTCTTTAAGTAACTCATGTCCAATCTTATATACTTTAACATTGTCTTTGAATTTGGTCTTCGATTGTAATGTAGTTTGGAAATTTGTCCCCATCCAATTCTCATGTTGAATTGCAATCCCCAGTGCTGGAGGTGGGGTCTGATGGAAGGTGTTTGGATCCCTCAAAGCATGGTGCTGTCTTCGCAATAGTAAGTTCTTGCAAGATCTGGTCATTTAAAAGTGTGTGGCACCTCCTCTCCATTCTCTCACTCCATTGCTCCTGCTTTCGCCATGCGATGTGACCCTTTTCCTGTTGGCCCTCTGCAATGATTGAAAGTTCCCTGAGGCTTCACCAAATCCGAGCAGATGCCAGCACCGTGTTTCCTGTGAAGCCTGCAGAACCTCTTTTCTTTATAAATTACCCAGTCTCAGGTGTTTCTTTATAGCAATGCAAGAACGGCCTCATACAAAATGTTAAAAGGGAAACTGGAGTTTCTTGTGGCTTAAGAAATTATGCAATTGGAGACTGCTATACCTTGAATGAGATGTCCAGGAAAACACTTTCACCAGTGGGTTAGCATCTCCCTTTTTACATAAACAGACAGTTCACCAGAGAGGAACGCCAAGTGGATGCTAAGCTAAAAAGCTTGCAAAGAATTAAAGAAATGCAAGTTAAAATGAAATTCAATCTTTTTGGCTTATAATACTGATAAAAAGACCAGGATTGGAAAATTTGTGGTTAATGAGGGAAGTCACATGCACTGCTCCAGGAAACAGAAATTTGTATAACCATTTGGAAGGCAATTTGGCAATAGCTATTAAAAATTTTCATGTTCATATCCTTTTACTTAGAAATTCTCTTCTAGGAGTTTATTCTTCAGACATTCTTGCTCAACTGGGTATTTGTAATACTAAAAAACTGGAAACAAACCAGATGTAATAATAAAAGATTGGTTAAATAAAAATACAGTTTGTCCACTCAATAGAATATTTGATGGTTGTTAAAATAATGAATAGAGCCAGGCATGGTGGAGTGGCTTGGAAGGCTGAGGCACAAGAATCACTTGAGCCCAGGAGTTCAA
The DNA here is from genome assembly GCF_028878055.3 of Symphalangus syndactylus. Classification (NCBI taxonomy): domain Eukaryota; kingdom Metazoa; phylum Chordata; class Mammalia; order Primates; family Hylobatidae; genus Symphalangus; species Symphalangus syndactylus. The sequence goes on along the minus strand of NC_072423.2, from coordinate 104,505,295 downwards.
GGTCAGCCTGGGCAACAAAGCAAGATCCTATCTCTAAAAACAAAAACAAACAAACAATGAGGTGGTTTGGCACGTGCTTACATAGAAAGGTGACCAAGATGTATTGTTAAACAAAAAAGGCAAGTTAGGATTTAGTAGTATGTGCTCACAACGTTAATACATTCATAGGAAAAATATGAAGGAATGTATTCTCAGTTTAATGACATATCTTAGAGTGGTGGGATTCCCATTTTCTACATTACACATATCTTTCAAGTTTTAGGGGTTTTTTTGTTTTGTTTTGTTTTTGTTTTTACAAACAATATCATTAGTTTTACAAGCACAGAAAGGAAAGATTTTTTTTTCAAAGAACTGTCCCTTCCCTTTGTGTGGTTCACTGAAGCATGGGGAGGAGGTGGACAGGAGATAGAAATTACAACTGTTTCCAATAACTAGGAATAGTGGCTACTTCCTACCTTCCACCGTGAAAAGTCTCTTCCACTTTTCTCATCTCCCACAGCCCTTCCTTTCTCTACTCTCAAACTTAACCACTCCCTACCTCAAGCCACTGAATATAATCAGTTCCCCTGTCTTTACCCTGTTAGAGCACAAGCTCCTAGAAGACAAGGGACTCTGCCTAGGTTATCTCCACAGCCCAAAAGACAATGCCTGTACACAATGTTCTAGAGAGTTTCAGCAGCATGTCAGGGCTTTTAAGAATCAGTTTTTGTTCTAAAAGTTTTTAAATGGTTTTTGTTTTAAAATTCAAAGAGTACAAAAATATACAGTTAAAAAATGGGCCGGGCACAGTGGCATGCACCTGTAGTCCCAGCTACTTGGGAGGCTGAGGCAAGAGAATCACTCGAGCCCAGTAGGTTAAGGCTGCAGTGGGCCATGATTGCACCACTGCACTCCAGCCTGGGCAACAGAGCACGTCTCTGTCTTAAAAAAAAAAAAAAAAAAAAAAGAAAAGAGAAGAAGAATTCTCAGTTCCCAGCAGCCCATCAATGACCAGCGTCTTGACTATTCTTTCAGACAAGCCTACACAAATGCATGCATTCCTGTGGTCCCTTTTCCTTACGTAAATGGTAGCATGCACTCTGTTCTGTAGCTTGCTTTTTTCCACTTACATAATGATGCAACTGTTTAATATTGGTACATACAAACATAGTTAACAACACCTTATTATTTTCTTAAATGCTTTCCAATGTTGCATCTTATGGGTACACCATAACTTAGCCAGTCTCACCCCACAGATATCAAGTTTGTGTATTATTTACGATAAGGTCCAGCTGTACTCAAGATAACAGTGGCTTAAACAAAATTGTCTTTCTCTATCACAAAAATCTGTGGAAGTAGATAGTACTTTTTTACAATTTGATATTATAAAGTTGCTTTGGTACTTTACAGTATCAAATGCCCATGTCTTGTTACTCCACCATGCATGGTCTCATTCCCAAGTTCTCCCAAGGTTCCAGACGGCTGCTCCAACTCCCTCCCAGTGTCCCCATTCCAGGAAGCAGAAGAAGGCGGGACAAAAGAGAAGACATGCCTTTCCCTTTAAGTGTAATTCCCAGAAGTTATGTACTATGCATACTTACATCCCATTGGCCCTATCTGAGTTATATGGGCATACGTTGTCACAAAGAAGGCTAGGAAATGTCATCTTTACTCCAGGCAGCTATGTGCCCACCATAAATTGAGTTTATATATGTTGCTAGAGTATGTAGGGGAAAATAGAATTGGAAATAATACAGTCTCTCATAAGTTACTTCTAATGTTGTGAAATTTAATCAAAGCAACAAAGAACATTCCTACATGTCTGCTTTTGTACACTTATGTGAGAGTATTTTTGGACAACTTTCTACAAGAGGAATATAAGCAGCTTCAGAAATCCTATTCCAATTCTTTAATTTTACAAATGAGGTTTAAGACCCAAAGGGGTGAAGTAACTTGCCAAAGTCAAACAATAGCTCCCAGAAGAGTAGGGTTGCCAGATAAAATACAGAACACCCAACAATATTAGAATTTCAGATAAACAACAAATAATTTTTAATATAAGTATGTCACAGGTAACATATGAGACATACTTTTACTAAAAAAGTATCCCTCGTTTTTCTGAAACCCAAATTTACTGAGTATCATATATATATGTGTGTATATATACATATATGTGTCATATATATACATATATACATATATATATATATACGTGTGTGTGTGTATATATATATAGTTTGTATGTTTTTTTAGAGACAGGGTCTCATTCTGTTGGCCAGGCTGGAGTGCAGTAGCAGTATGATCATAGTTCACTGTAACTCTTGTGCTCAAGCAATCCCCTCACCTCAGCCTCCTAAATAGCTAGGACTGCAGGCATGGACCACCACACTCAAATAATTTTGTAATTTATTTGAGACAGGATCTTGCTATGTTGCCCAGGCTAGCCTTGAACTCTTGGCCTCAGGCAATCCTCCCATTTCAGCCTGCCAAAGAGCTGGGATTATAGGCATGAGCCACCATGCATGGCTGCATCCTGTATTTTTATTTGCTAGATCTGCCAACTTCACAGCAGAACCAGGTTTAGAACTTAAATCTGCTGATGTTCAGTCCCAGTTCTTCCTCTGTACAAGATGGCCATGTCAAGTGGGCACAGGTAATAAATGAGGTGGAGCCAACAAAGCATACCACAAATCCCCAGGCAAATAATATACCTTCCTACCACAGGGCTCAAACATCATGCTATTCATGCCATATGCTTAATGAATTGAATTTTTCTGTCATAGATACATGGGTAAAAAACCAGCCACTCCACAGAGGTTACAGTAAATGCTTCAATCCAAAATCATTAGAGCCTGCATACTTCTACTCAAAATAACATTAGCCTTACATTAATGCAGACTCACAAAGGCTGAAAGTAGGCAAGTCCTTCCAGAGTTCTGGCTTATTACATATGCAGGGAAGGACGCAAGCATGGACTATAGATATGCTAAGCACTCAAAACACCTTTGAAATTCACAGTCACTTCACAGTAGTTGATAATGTCAATGTCGGCATGGGGAACCAAGCCGAAAATCTCAATTACACCAATAAATTATTTCATTACATTCTCTATATATAGCTTAAAAAATTAAAACTTCACTAATAAATTAGAACCTTCCCATATCTCCTCTTCATGATTACAAATATACCAAGACTAGATAAAGAGTACTGCAGAATGTTTCATATAACAAGATTTTACAGGTACACCTACATTTTACAACAAAGAAATCAAGAACCTTAGTTCTAAGCACGTTTTTTATTCCAAATAATGTATATTATTTCCCTAAAAGAGAACTACCCTGAAGAATTAACTTTCTAAAATTTAGCACAAACCTCTCCCACAAAAAAAAAAAAGGAACTTGATTTTTATTCAGCCTCTAGATTCAACTAGAAATTTCCAGGAAACACAAAGAACAGAGTAATATTTTAAACTCTCTGCAGGGATGCAATCAACAAAATCCAGGCTGGAGGGAAACTATAGGACAAACAATCTGGTCTCTTCAATAACTAAATAACAAATGGAAAAAAGTGAGACTTTTAAAATATTAACCAACACAATGTGTGGTCCTTATTTGAATTCTGATTTAAGCAAACTTCAAAAAAAAAAAAAACTATAGCACTTATGAGACAACTGGAAATTGAACACTGCCTGAATATTTGGTGGTATTAAAGAAATATCGCTAATTTTCCAGGACATTGATAACAGTATTACATTTAGAACTTTTTTAAAGGTCCTTATCTTTTATAGATGGAGACTAAAACATTTATGGAGGAACTGATAGGATATCTGAAATCGGCTTCAAAATATTAGAGGAGGAGGTGGTAGTTGGGTTTTGGATGGTGTAGAAGTGACCACAGGTTGACGGATTAAGGAAAGGTGATGGTTATGGGGGCTGAGGGGGTCACAGAAATAGAAACACCATTCTGTTTATATTTCTCCATGTTCGAAATTTTCCATAAAATTTTTGTAGTACACGCCAAAAAATTAAACTAAAATCTGAGCAGTATAGTTACAAATATCTGAAATACAGTAATACTACATCAGAAGAAAATAATTTAAGCAATGTCGCTATTTCATATCCTATTGTGAACAATGCATTAATCCAAAACCCTGTGTGCTAAATATTTTTCAGAAGGAAGGGTCTGACTTGACCGTAATTAATTAAAAGGAGGAAAAGTATTACATGCTAAGGTTACTTCAAGCACATTTAATTTTCCTACAAATCTGCAATATCAAGACCTTTTTTCTAAAAACCAATTACTATTTTCCACCAATAAACTGTAAACAAAACTCTAATGAATGACTTTGCTAATACCTATTTTTACTAGGTTCATTACTCTGTGGCCCAGATTTTAGTCTGATACGTAAGTGGAACATCAATCAAATATCAAAAGAGAATAATAATTTAGTCTGACTTATGCTAAGAAATCTATGTTCCAAACTTCTTTTTAAAAAGGGATGCCAATGAGAGAAACCTCAACACCCATACTGTGAAACAATTTGTATCAGCTTTATTAACCATGATCTTGCAAAAGAAGCTGCTTTATTCTTGTAACACCCTCTTCTGGTTTGTTTTCTCCCACTAGCAATTGCATGAAAAGGGAAAAGCAGGCAAGTCCCAAGACTGTACAATCTAAACAATGCCTAGGGAAACAGCCTGTGAACTTTTCTAGCTCTACTTGAACCTGTGTATCACAAAAGCTCAAATAATTTTAAATTAGGCCAGTGCTACCACTACCTGGAGGTATAAAATGCATACTGCCTTTTTACCAATAAACATTGTTTGGTCTAGGTATCTTGTGAAGTGAATAGACTACACAGGAGTTACTCTTACTTTACAAATTAATCAACTGAGATTCTGAATTAACAGATTTTTCAAGAAAGAGTAAAAGAGTGGTTGACTTAAATCCAAATTCCCTAAAAACTAGTCCCAATATTCATCCATCTCCCTACATGTAAACATCTGGTCATATACAAATCTTTTTCTATGTAAATTATGCTCTGTAACCCGATCAATATTTATTTCTATCATCAACATCCTTCCATACATCAAAGCCCACTTTATCATACAGATAGCTGCAGAATATTCCACAGCAGAAATGTGCCAATCCTTGAAGTTGCATAGTTTCGTTCCAAATTTCAATGATGTTATCATAAATTTGCAGGTATATACATCTATATGAATCTGTACCATTTATTCTGCAGAATTTATTCTCCAGGATAAATTCTTAGAAGTAGAATAGCTGCTGGGCAAAGGTGATGCAAAACTGGGGCTTAGCCCAGGAGGGTTCTTGCCTTCACCCAGGAAAGATTTCAAGGGCAACCTAGTGGTGTTAGACAGCAACTTTTATTGAAGCAGCAGTGTACAGCAGCAGCAGAGGCAGGACCACTCCATAGGCAGTGTATTTTCTGTTCTCACACTGCTAATACATACATACCCGAGACTGGGTAATTTATAAAGTAAAGAGGTTTAATTGACCCACAGTTCCACATGGCTGGGGTGGCCTCACAATCATGGTAGAAGGCAAAGGGGAAGCAAGACATGTCTTACATGGCAGCAAGCAAGAGAGCTTGTGCAGGGGAACTCCCATTTATAAAACCATCAGATCTTGTAAGACTTATTCACTAATTCACTACCACAATAACTGTATGGGAGAACCACCCCAATGATTCAATTATCTTCACCTGGACAGCCCTTGCTATGTAGGGATTATTAAAATTCAAGGTGAGGTTTGGGTGGGGACAGAGCCAAACCATATCAGGCAGTGTGCCCAGAGTGGCAGCTCAGGGGCAGTTCTGCAGCTATATTTATAATGCACTTTTAATTACATGCAAATTAAGGGGCAGATTATGCAGCAATTTCTAGAAAATGGATAGTAACTTCTAGGTCCTCAGGTCATTGCCATGGAAAGGAGTGGCAACCTCCCTGTGTTGCCATGGTAATGGTAAACTGACATGGCACAGATGGGCATGTCTTATGGAGAGATGCTTTCATCTCTTCCCTGTTTCAGCTAGTCTTCTATCTGGTCCTGAGTTCAAATCCCCATCTCCAAAGTCAAGTCCCACCTCCTACCTCAAAGGGTGTGTGCACTTAAGTATTGATTATAACAGCAACCTTCCCCCTAGGAGGGCTGGGGCAACTTACAACCCCACTAACAGTGATTAGGGTCCATCTCACTTCTCTGCCCACCACTGTGTATTAAACTTTGCATATGATAGCTGAAACTTTGGCAATATGATAGCTAAATATAATCTCATTGTTTTAACCTACACATATTTTATTAGCAGCAAGGTTGAGCATTATTCCCTAAATTTTGTTTGGTTGGTTGTATCTTTTTTCTGGGAATTGTCTATGCTTGTTTTCACTAATTTTTCTACTCTATTTTTAATCTTTTTATTATTGATTTATAAAAGCTCTGTATAAGTTAAGGCAGGGTTCCTCTACCTCAGCACTATTGACATTTTGGGCTGGATAATTCTTTGTTGCAAGGGACTCTTCTCAGCATTGTGGGATATTTAGCAGCATCCCTGGCCTCTACCCATTAAAAGCCAGTAGCACTCCTCCCAATTGTGGTAATCAAAAATGTCTCCAGACATTGCCACTTGTCCTTGGGGGAGCAAAATTGTCCCTAGCTAAGAACCACTGTGTTAAGTAGATTAACCCTCCGTTCCAATTACATGCTATCTCCTCTTGGATCCACCTCCCCACTCATTAGAAGTGCCCTTCTTCTGTATTCCTTATAGATGGTCATTGACTTAAATACTATTCTAATTTTCTAGAAACCTTCTCAGTACCAAACAGCTATAACTGTTTCAAAACTCATGCAATGAAAGTGAAGTCTAAACTCTTCTAAGTTCCAGTAGTTTCAGTTGTATCCTCTAGAATTGCATTGTCCAATACAGTAGACACTAGCCACATGTAATTATTTAAATTTAAATGAAATTAAATAAAATCAAAAACTTGGTTTATCAGTCACACTAGCCACCTTTCCAGTGCTCAATAGCCAGAAGCGGCAGGTGGTTACCACGTGGGACAATGCAGATATAGAATATTCCCATCCCTGCAGTGTTCCATTGGACAGAGCTCCTCTGGAGCCTTGCCACTAACAGTGTGGTCCACGGACCGGCAGTATCGGCATCATCTAAAAACTTGTTAGAAATACAGAATCCCAGGCCTCAACAGACCTATTAAATCCGAATGTTCATTTTAACGAGATCCCCAGGTAATTAGTATGCATCCTAAAGTTTGAGAAGCACAGTACTGAAAGACTCAAACATCTGAGGTCACTTATCAAATGTTCACTCATTCTAGAAGTCTGTATTTCTCCAGACTAAACATCCTCAGCCTGTCATCATATGATCTGGTTTCCAAATCCCCACCAACCCAATTCTTCACTGTCCTCTATCATCTTCCAGTCTATAAAAGGACAGAAGGGAAGGCTGTGCTTCAGGAAAGGTCTGAAAGTGAGACCATCACTTTCCTTAAGCTGGATACCATGCTGCTTTCAATACAGGCTCAGTGTGCATTAGTTTTGTCTACATTTGATAATTTCCCATCAGCCACATCACGCCAGAGGTGCATAATAAACTTGTGATCAGCAGATTCCTTGAGCCTTCTTCATGGAACTTCATGGTCACATGTACCACAGATTTTTGCACCCAATGACTGGGTGTCTTTAAGTCTTATAGTGTTCTCAAATATATTCCATGTAAATGGCTGAATCATGTAAACAGTGAAGAAAAGTATTAGACCTATGACAACATCTGTAAGATGCTCTCTTGTTTTGTAAATCAATTATTTTTATTTTTCTACTAAATTAATTCTAATGATATTAAATTTTTACAGTCATTCTTATCCTTTTGTTATTTTGCTTTATCTTTTCTGTCTCATCCCTAGAAATTCCCTATTCATATTGCCCTCATCATGCACATTAATTATTCAGTGTGGATAAATGTACAAATGCACTAGGAAAATATATGTTGAATGACTCCTACAAAAAAGGCAACTTGGGTAAATCAAAGATATGCAGGGCATTAGTGGGTACAAAAAATAGAAAAAAATGAATAAGACCCAGTATATGATAACACAACAGGGTAATTATAGTCAATAATAATTGTACATTTTAAAATAACTAAGAGTATAATTAGATTGTAACACAAAGGATAAATACTTGAGGGAATGAATACCCCATTTTACATGTGATTATTATGCATTGCATGCCTGTAGCAAAACATGTATCCCATAAATATATACACCTACTATGTACCGATAAAAATTTTACTAAAATTTTTTTTTAAAAAGATATGCAAGACAAGATCTCCTCTCTAAGGGGCTAATAATCCAGTGGAAAAAAGAAGTTTTCACACAAATAATTATAACAACAATATACAGCACATGCTATATAAGTGATATAATCAACATGCTATAAAAAATTCAGATGAAGCAGCACCCAATTTCTGGCTGGGATAATTAGAAGGGGAAAAAAACTTCTCAGAGGAAGTAGCATTTGTACTGGTTTTATGGATGGATAGGACTTCAACATGTGGGTGGGAAGGTTTGGGAGAATAGTCCTGGCAGACCAAGCGAAGGCACAAGCGAGGGAGATGTAAATACAAATAGGTTGACTGGCCAAAGTAAAAGATGTGTGGGGAGAAACTAGGCAGAAAGGGCCAAAGCACAAAGGTTGGATACATTTGATGATGAAAAGAAAAAAGAATGGATGGAGGCCAGGCACGTTGGCTCATGCCTGTAATCCCAGCACCTTGGGAGGCTGAGACAGGCAGATCACTTGAGGTCAGGAGTTTGAGACCAGCCTGGTCAACATAATGCAACCTTATCTCTACTAGAAATACAAAAATTAGCCAGGTATGGCAGTGGGTGCCTGTAATCTCAGCTACTCGGGAGGCTTGAGCCTGAGAGGCAGAGGTTGCAGTGAGCCAAAATTGTGCCACTGCGTTCCAGCCTGGGTGACAGAGCAAGAATCCGTCTCAAAAAAGGAAAAAAACAAAGAAGGGATGGACCCAGACTGGGCAGTAGCCCTGAGCAAAGTCAATGTTCACACAGTGTCTAAGCCTGTCTATTATTAGGGTTGACTGAAAGGAAAGGAAAAGAATCAATGAATGTTCATTCATAATATATACCATAAAACACATAGATACATAGCATAGATAGATGGATAGATGGATGGAGATAGATGATAGATAGATAGATAGATAGATAGATAGATAGATAGATAGATAGATGAAGAAATAGATTAAATGTGCTTTAAATTTAAATGTCTGGATGCTATCTCATAATATGATAATACGGATCTCCTCCACTATTGGATATTTAAGTTAGTTCTCATCTTTTATCAATATTTAACATAGAACAATTGTGATGAACATCTTTTTACTCTGTGAACATGTAATTGCTAGAAGAGGAACTGGGTCAGAGGATATGAACTTTTTTTTCTTTTTTTTTTTTTTTGAGATAGAGTCTCACTCTGTCACCCAGGCTGGAGTACAGTGGCACAATCTCGGCTCACTGCAACCTCCACCTCCCAGGTTCAAGCAAGTCTCGTGTCTCAGCCACCCTAGTAGCTGAGACTACAAGCGTGTGCCACCATGCTCAGCTAATTTTTGTATTTTCAGTAGAGACGTGGTTGTGCCATGTTGGCCAGGCTTGTCTCGAACTCCTGGCCTCAAATGATCTGCCCACCTCAGCTTCCCAAAGTGTTGGGATTACAGGCATAAGCCACTATGCCCAGCCATGATATGAACATTTTTAAGACTCTTGATATACATTTGCCAATTTCATTCCGGGTAGTAAGTACCCATTTATACCTCCAACATCAGTATGTGGGTTTGTTTATCCTACGTGGCTGTGTCCATCTCACCGAAAGAAGGTGGGATTCCGGACACTATACCTCCTTCTCCAGTGGTGTGAGGAGTCAGACCAGAGTGGGGAGGGGCTACAGACCCCAGGGATGTACACAAAGGGGTCGAGGTAGAATAAATTTCACCCTCTTGTTGTAACTGTGGTGACTCCTCACACTCATTAGGCTGGCTTCATGGTCATGGCCTGTGGAGCACACAGGGCCCAGACTTAGAAGAGCTCTTTGTTTGCTTTAATAATGCTCTGCTATCACCATCTTGGAATTCCTAATAATTTTTGAACAAGGGCCCTGTATTTTCATTTTACACTGAGTCTTGCAAATAATGTAGCCAGTCCTGCTCACACCCTACAGTGCCTAGGAGAGCATGATGCACATAAGAGACATTCAAAACTTTCTCTAACTTGAACAGTATTATTGTGTTTATAGGAAAAAGAGAGGGAAAAAATCAAACTCAATCTCAATAAATGCAAAAACTCACTATTAAATTACCTCTTAATTTTGTTATACAGACCAAGAGAAAAGTTAGATTAATTAGAAGTCAGAAAGTTGCAAAGAAGGCATGGAAAGAACAAACTAAACGAAGTTTTAAAAATCCAGAGAGACAATAATTCAGAAAAACACTAAGTTCAAAGTCAATGAGAATCTGGCTTTTCTATATCATCTTCCCATTGGATTCTTGAACTGAATAAATGTGATTTCTGCTTGGAAATTTTCCTGGAGGCCATCTGGAAAATTAAGACAGACAGGATAAGTGTCTTTTTATTATTCTGCGCCACATAAAACAACTCGTCTCAAGAGCTGATAAAGACTATTCCAGAGGAACCCAAACCACTAATCTCGCTACTCCCAACAACTTTCACCCACCCCCAAATTTAATAGACTATTAGTATTCCCATTGAGAACACTGTCCTTTTTCCAAGTTTTATTTAAAGCTTAGAAGATCAAAAAGTATTAGAATTCTGCAGATGGATTCACAGGAGGGAGGCCCAAGACTTCATCAGGTCAGAAGCATTCTGAGGTTTAAGTCTAAGTCCACTTCCTTCTCACGTCCTCTCTAATTTCCATCCTGACATTCTTGAGAGCATGCTCTTAAGTCTGGTCTCAATCAACCACTTCAGAACCACATAGGGTATTTCTTATGAATGCTGATCTCTAGACCCCACACTGGACCTTCTGCATCAGCATTTCTGGGACAAGACTCAGAAACCTATTCTTTTCATCAACTTTGGGTGAGTCTATCCAAAAACCAGAGCTTCTCACACTTATCGTACACACATACATCACCTGGGGGTGTTGTGAAAATGCAGGTCTGATTCACTAAGTCTGGGTGGAGGGGTGAGAGTCTGCATTTCTAACAAGCCAAGAGCAGTAATTTCCACCCTGGCTGCACATTAGAGTCACATGGGGAGCTTGTAAAAAACCTGATGCCCAGAACAGGGCCTAGCAATTGAATCAGAATCTCTGGTAATGGGCCTAGGGACCCCCCTGGAACACGACTGCAGACAGATACACCCTAAACCTGTTTCCCTGTACTCCCATCATACCGCCCGTCACTTCAGATGCACACACTATTCCCCCCACCACCAGCTACTCCCTTGGCCTTGCTAAGTCCTACTCTGTCTTCATGCTGCAGCTCAAATGTCACCTCCCCAGGGAAGCCTTCTCAACCAGTATCCCTAGCACAAAGCCAAACGAGGTCCCTGCATCTGTATGGCTTATAGCACCTTGAACATCCTTCAAAGCGTCACACATTTTATAATGATGTATTTTTGTGTCAGTGAAGAAATAATATCCACCTCACTCCACCAGCCTTTGTGAGACTCAGGATACCTTCAGTCAGAGGATAGCCCTCAACTCAGCACTGTGACCCCAGCAGCTTCCCAGCACTTCATAATAGTAAAGACAAACGTGTGGAGTTGCCTGACTCTGTGCTGAGCTCTTCTCTCAGCACTTTACAAAGTAATCCTCACATAATCCTATGAGGTAGGCACAATTGTTATCCCTATTTTATGGATGAGAAACTGAAGCACAGACAGTTGCTTGCCCAAGCACACACAGCTGAAGGTTGCCAGTGGAGGAAGCAGGATTTGAACCCAAGCAATCTGGGTTAAGTAAGGGAAATAAGCATAATGTGGGACTACAGAGGTTCCCTGGGGACTCTCTCCCCCAAACACACACACACACACACACACACACACCCCACATACGCTCACATCCCCCTTCCCTGACACACACAATTACGCTTTGTAATGGTCACAATGCCTGGAGAGCCATCACTCATCCATTCAAAATAAATGTTCTGAACAGTCCCTGGTATAATGGGGACATTCTAGAAATATATGAGTAATAGATATTTACTTATCTATTATTAGACAGACAACAGAGGAATAAGCAAAGACATTGCGATAAGTGTGGCGAAAGAACTAAACGAGGTGGTAAGGTAAGGGCTGGCAGGCTCCTTCAGACAGCGTCAGGAGAGAAAGGCTCCCTGAGTGGGTGACATCTGGCTAAAGCCTGAGAGGGCAGAAAGCCCGCTGTCCCCCAGGAGCAGCAGCAACGCAGGCGGGGCAGTGCGTGCAAAGGCCCTAATGCGCAGCTCTGCACGCGCAGCTCTGCACGCGCGCCTGAGGAACGCACGAGGCTGGCGTGGCCAGGGGTTGGGAGTGGTCAAGATAAAGCAGGTGAGACCAGCAGGGATCAAATCACATCTCCATATCCAGGATCTCTTCTACCCATGTTGTCATCAATCCAGTGAACAAAACACCTACCAGTCATCTCACACACGCTCCTGTGTTCCTGGAGGCCTGCGGCTCCCGTGAGGCACCATGCCTGCTCGCTCACTGGGCCAGAGGCGGCACGTGACCTCAAAGTAGCCCATCCTCCCGGCAACCTAGGGCTTCGCATTGTATCAACACTCTGCTCAGAGTGTATGCATGTATGCATGTGTCCAGGCTCACCAAATTGTATGCATTAATTATGTGCAGGGTTTTGTTTTGGTTTGATTTTTTTTATATTTAAAAAAATATAATCAAACTAATTGCCAGCCAAGTCAGTCATCCTCCTGGGAATATATAGAGTCCCAAGGTTAGCGTTCCTGTATTAGACTATTTCAATTTTAGGAAAATCATGGCTGTGTGGGGAAACAATGACTTTAAAATGCTAAAATTAAAATTTATGCTTTAACCGGGGGAAAAAAAAAACCCATTGCATTGTTTGTTTGCGTACCAATTATACCTAACTAAAGCTAGAGGGGAAAAAAAAAAAAAAAAAAAACCGCTGCTCACAAAGGGCTGGTGATATTTAAATGAACTAATCACATTCTCTCAGGAATTTTACCAGAAATATAAGAAGAATAAGGCAGTTGGAGATAGGGAGAAAAGTGGACAGGGAGAGAAAAAATTATAGCTAGGACATTTTAATAACTGAACTCTTGAATAAAGATCTAAAACTCTTACCACCACAGCCCCTAGTGACACCATGTATCTTCAACTCCCTGACCCCCAGCTATACCTTGGTTCCTATTATCAGATTTCTAGAAGATTCCAGCCCTCTTAATACCATTTGAGTAATAATGGCATCTGTTGAACACGTACTCTGTGCTCTGTGCTGTGGGCTTTCCACACTATCTCATGTAGTCTTCACTAGAAAGTGCTGAGGCAAGAATCACTATCCTCATTTTTACAGCTGAAGAAGCATCTCTAAGAAGTTGGCTTACCCAAAGTCATAAGCTGTTGTGGGCAGACCTGAGACTGCAAAAGTCTGTGCTGTTCCTATTTTCTTAAAATGAAGCCTCATTACCCCAGTTGGCCTGGGTGAGGCTTTTTTCCTTATAACCTGAAACAGAGTTATCTTTTTCAGGGTCTAAGTATTAGTGCCAGTAATTAAAAAGCAATGGTTTTTTTTAAAAAATTATATGCAAAGCTGTATCCAAAATGTCAAATTTTGGGATATATATAGAGAGCGAACTGATCTTAATTTATGTCCCTGTGATATAAAACATAAATTTAGTAAATGAACTTCGGTGAAAGATTTAAACACAAGCAATAAAGCATGTACTCATTAAATGTACCACACAATGTGATACATAAATATCAAGCCATATGAATAAATAAACAAAATTACTCTATAGAGAACTCTTCCCACAGCACAATATTCCTGTAATAATAACCAACATTTACTGAGCACTTACTATGTGCCAAATGATGTGCTAAGCACTCTGCATATATTATGTCATTTAAACCTCACTATGGGAGAAACAGTAAAATAATCCCAGTTTACAGATGTGGAAACAGAAACTCGAAGAGACCAAATTGCTGGTTAGTGATGTCAAGAGTTTTGAGTTTTTTGGGGGCGGGGGTTGTTTTTAGAGGCAGTTTTTTGTGTGTTTGTCTGCTTTGGTTTTGGTGTTTGTTTGGTTTTGAGATAGGGTCTCCCTCTGTCCCCCAGGCTGGAGTGCAGTGATGCCATCATGGCTCACTGCAGTAGAGACAAGTTTTAAACACAGGTATGTCTGCCTCTAGAGGCCTTGCTCTTAACTACTCGAAGCATCTTGATTACAGCAGATATCATGCTAAGTTTTGATAGATTATTTGAAAGTCTGTCTTCCACTATGTTCCCAACTTCAAAGTATTTACATCTTCTCCTTCTCACTTATCCCTCCTTGCCCAGGATACAGTAGGAATATGATATTAATATGAATCAACTAGCTGATCTATTAGTAACACAAGACTTAGACCAATAATCATTCCTGTTAAGTCGAGACTATTGGGTGAATTTTGCAAGGTGATGAATTATCTCAGAAAAAAAAAAAAAAAACAGAATGCAGAAAGCTTAACCTCAGTTTAGTTACAAAATTCAAACTACAATCAATTCCCAAACAGGAGACTGTTGAGTTTTTACCTTCTTATTAACAGATTGATTTGTGACAATTCTGTGCCACTCAGAAGAAAGAGAAAAAAAACTGAGCATCTCTGAAAATCTCTCATAAAAATTATCTGTAAATAACGAGAAAGATGTCGAAATATTAACGCCTCCTCCATGAGCACATCAAAATGCTCCCTCTGCCACCTTCCATCTGCTTGCCTGCCTCATCCAACATGAGCACAGCCCCACTCTGCTTTCAGCTTCTCTTGGATGTCTAAAAAGACTGGGCCAAAAATTGTTTCAGCACGCCGGAAAGTATAATCCTCACATTTCAGACACATTTAGATACCCTAATTTAAAATATGGTGGAAAATAGCATACTTGTGGGCTGTTCCTTGCTATAGTTTGAATGCATCCCTCACAAAATTCATTCCTCTGTTAAAGTTATATGCATAAACTTCACTTCTAAATGGAAGTAACAACAACAATAATAGCAGCTAACACTTACATAGCATTGTTCTAAGCACTCTATACACAGTGATTCATTTAATCACCCTATGATACTACTCTTATTAGTACCATTTTATAGGGTAGAAAACTGAGGCCCAGAAGGGTTTGGTGACTTTTCCAAAGTCACAGGGCTAGTGAGTAGCAGAGCCAGGACTTGAAACCAGGGCTCTGGACTCCAGATTCTATATTCTTAACCACTGCACCAAACTGCCCAGGAGGCTTCAGACACTAACTAGCTTTAATCCTTTCTTCTCCAAGATCCCTGGTTGTCATACTGCAACAGAAAAAAAGCTGGAGGGTGAGTGTGGTTGATTGAATACTGGCCCCAAAATGCATATGTCCAAGGCCTAACTCCCTGAACCTTTGAATGTGACCTTATTTTTAAAAAGAGTCATTGCAGATATAATTGAAGTTAAAGATTTCAAGATGAGATCACCCTGGATTTAGGACAAGCCCTAAGTCCAATGACAGATGTCCTTATAGGAGAAAGGTAGAGGGAGATTTGACACACTGATACACACAAAAGAGTAGGTGATGTGAAGACAGAGGCAGAGACTGCAAATGATGCATTAACAAGCCAAGGGCTGCTGTCAGCCACCAAAAAGAGAGGTATGGAATATATTCTCCCTCAGAGCCTTCAGAAGGAACCAACCATGCCAACACCTTGATTTCAGACTTCTGGCCTCCACAAACTGTGAGAGAAGAAATTTCTATTGTTTCAAGCCACCAAGTTAGTGGTAGTTTGTTATGGCAATGCTATGAAACTAATATAATGAGTCATGGATCCAAATCCTTGAGCAGAAATCCACATCCCCACTCTACAGATCAGGAAACTGAGGCTCAGAGTGAGGACTTCATTGGCACGCTGTCAAGCACACAAGGGGTTTGTGGCAGAGCCAAGCCAGGCTCTAGGCTACAAACTGGGTCTTCGAACATCTGGACTAGCTCCTTCTTCAGTATCTCATATCTACCACTTTGAGAGACATAATCATGCAGTGTTCACAGAAGGGCACTTTAGAGTCCAACCACCTGAGTTGGCTTCCATGGTTGGCACCATTCGTGAGCTGTATACCTCAAATTTCTCATCTGTAAAACAGGAACAAAAATGACATCTACATCACAGTGTCATTATAAGGAACAAGTAAGTCAATACATGTGCCTGGTATGCAGTAAGCTCTCAATAAATGTTAGCTATTACTATTATTTTATTCTAATATCTACTTAATTATTGATAAAGGTTAAACTATAAAGTCAGGAATATGGCAGTGCCTAGAAAAAAACGGATAGACATATTAACAGGATTTATCTTTATGGGTGGACATTTGTGACAAATGCTACTAACCAATTTCTTATGTGGGGGTTGGACATCAAGAGGTAGTATCTATCACCCTCAACTTACACCTCTTAGCCAGGCCTTACTGACCCTGATGGAAAAAGGAGTGCCTAACATGACTGGCCAGAGACCAGGACATTGACTGGGACATGCTGTGCTGGTGGACACGATCACTGTAGTGCAAAAGGCCCACAGCTGTGCCCCTCACTCCAAGTTGTGGACCCGAACAGGGCAAGCCAGCCCCAAGCCTCCCACTTGCATGCTCTGGCATGGTGACCACTCCTGGAAACACTGCTTCCCCAGGCAGCACTGCCATCCACGCAGTTTTCCAGCCTCTCAGGACAGGGCCTTGCCAATTCGCCTTTATTCTTTCACTTCTGGGCATCCACGTGGTAAGCCTCCTCTCTTGCTAACCTGATCTCCCCCTGAGCATGGTGGCTGCTTGCGGTCAGTGCACAGCAGGTATGGACATCTTGGGACCTGGGAATGGAGGGAGTAGCAAGCTTCTGTGCCTAATCAAAAAATCCCTGCATGGAAGGACACTGAGCCCATCCTCAGAATTAATAAACTCATCCTCCGTCTTCCATTTGACTACTGGTCTCTAAGTGCATAGTCCCCTTGGTCAGATACTGGGGAGAAGAAAAAGAACAATGGCATTCAGACACCAAAACCCCACCCAAACCCCTAACAAATTCATATTACCTTCTGATGGAAAATGTGTATGATAAGCTATATTTTTTCAAAGAATAATGCTCATTGCACAGTGCCCTCTGATTTATTGAATTTCCTGACACTCTTCTGAATGATATTGCAGGTCTGAAGAATAACAAGAACATGAAACACCTCGGGAAATTTCTCCCCCAAACCAAATAACCATCAATCTGTTGTTGTGGTTACTCCGCTTTAATTATAGCACTGGGCCTATGCACATATGTGCACCCATACAAACCACAGCCCTTGTCTGATCACTTCTACCCCAATATAAAAATCCAAGGTAGTTGCTGGAATGAAGCTAAATACTACTGGAATTAACAGTGTCCTTAGGAAAGGCAGGGTTGGGATGCTGATTTCATCACAATTCTGCCTGTACTTTTTCAAGGAAGTTCAAGAACCATGAGCAGCTGTAGAAATCCAAGTCATCAGAAAAGCAAACAAAGGCAACTCCTCCCCTGCAAAGCATGTTCCCTGGAAGGGCCTCTGCATCTGCCTTCTTAGCATAAAGTGGTGGTGGCACCTTAATCTACTGGGAACTTTTCTGCCTTTCCTTTTGTTCCACTCTAGGCCAGGCACCAGACTTTCATCATTATCCATAATCATGTCAACTCTCTTTGACTTTTGAGAATTAACCAATGCCTGCTACACCTTACTCTTTTCTCCTTCCCTAGATATCCAAAACGAGGTCCTTTCCCATTTTCCGGTTCTGTGGGGGTAGCTCTTAAATTCCTTGAAGTCAAGAGAATTATTAAGATGTCCCTTCTGGTTGGGCACAGTGGCTCACACCTGTAATCTCAGCACTTTGGGAGGCCGAGGTGAGTGGATCATGAGATCAGGAGATCGAGACCATCCTGGCTAACACAGTGAATTTTTTAGTCTCTACTAAAAATACAAAAAAATTAGCCGGGTGTGGTGGCACACGCCTGTAGTCCCAGGTACTTGGGAGGCTGAAGCAGGAGAATTGCTTGAACTTGGGTGGCAGAGGTTGCAGTGAGCTGAGATCACGCCACTACACTCCACCCTGGGTGACAAAGCGAGACTCTGTCTCAAAAAAAAAAAAAGAAAAGGAAAAGAAAAGAAAAAGATGTCCCTTCCACTCTTTCTCTCTCCCTCTCTGTCTCTCCTTCCAGGTACAGTCAGAGTTTTCACTCAGGACTCTGTGAGACCAAACAACATCCATATTTTACCAACATCTTGAATTTAAAAATGTTCTTCATTTCACCTTTAAACTAAAAATGTACATCTGTTAACCAAGGGGTGGACCAGAGGAACACGGAGAGACAATGTCCTACATAAGGTAAGCAGCAATGCTTAGCTCCAGGTCACTGGGCTCAAGGCTACCACATCTTTCTGGTATTCAGGGAAATGAAGAAATGCAGGTTTTTACATGAAGTCTTCCAGTTTTCAATCTTAACAACTAACTCCCCAGGTCACACAGCCAACTTGTAGCAGAGCCAGAATTGGACCTAGGCATCCTGGCCTCACGAGCTCAAGAGGCCTTGGCTCTGTATATATTTGTACATTTCATTCAACAACTGTATACTAAACAACTGCTATATTCAGGAATGTTATTTTAATGAGTGGATGGATGGATGGGTAGATAGACAGATGTGTACACACCCTAATATTTATTAAGGAATGGAGGGAGAAAGTAAAATATAATTTCCAAATTTACAAAATATTTTTTAAAAACTGAGAAAAAACATTAACTCTGTAACTATCGTTTTTCTTCCAAAATAATTTTATTTGTAATTGACTCTGAATAGGGAATAGATCACATAGTCCGAATGCTGAAAGTAAGGGAAATATAGAAATTGTATTTAAGCCAAGGCATCTGCCATTTAAGAAAGCCATGAGTAAGGAAGCACTGTAGCTTTGGAATCCACAGGTAAAACCTTTTCTTGGATTATTTAAGAACAACCTCTTTTCCCCTCTGCACTCTTGGGAGGATAGGGTATATTTCTGTAGCATTTCTATTGGGATGGTAATTAGTATAGCTGAGAAATGCCATCAACAGCAAAAGTAAAATTAGCCTTTACTTGTAAAATTTTCTCCTGGGGAAATGCTGGTAGCTCCCGTCTCCACCAAGCATGGTAATGGGCTTGCTGTCTCATCCCATTGCAAGCAAATCACCCCATCAGCAGCGCTTGAATAGAACCACCAGCACATCAAATAGGACAGCCAACACAAATACTTTTGCCTGCTTCAACTACACCTGCCTCATCCTAGCCCCATGCCCTCATCAAATCGTACTCATGAGTCATAACAGCATTGACTTTCTTTTGTCACCAAAGCACTGTTAATTTTCCTGAAAATTTTTGAGTGGCTTAGAATCATGACACGTTTTAACCAAGTTGAGCCTTGGAAACAATTGTATTCAGTATGATGATGCAGCAGGGGAAACTGAGGTCCAGGGAAAGGAGGTGATTTGGCCAACATCACATCTAATTTGGCATCAAAGCCAAGTCTAACTTAATTCCTAGTGGGGGCTTTCTCTTTCTGATATACAAAGCAGTCTTTTTAGGTTAAAAGTTACTTCTACTCCACACCTACTAATGTCTCTTTATCTGGATCTTCTCTGACCACCTCTTCCTGAGGTTTGAAGAACAGAAACCTCACCTCCTGCCCAAAGCTGATCTGTCTCCCTACTCTTCCAGGCTTGGTTCCACCAATAACCCCTCTTCATACTGGCCCATGCCCTACAAGTTAAAAATATGGTCAACTATGTCACACAAAGAAGGCAGGGAGAGATTCCCCAAACTATGCCATCTTGTTCAGTTACCACCCTTCAAAGCTAACCTCCTTGTAAGAAGAGTATAAAAAGCAACATTAACCCCTCCAAGCCATTGCAGCCCCAAATCCACCCTAACCATGCCATGATGATGTTCTGGCAGAGGCCACAAGAACGCAAATTCCACCAAACCCACCTCCCTACTCAACATCACCACTTGGATGAATGACGTTTTGCCAACAACAAAACATGATTTAAAAAAAAAAAAAAAAAACTCCTGATCTCTCTCTCTACACTGAAGCTGTTTTACCCTTGGTCTTCCCCGGTGGCTTAAGACTCCTTTTAGGCCGGGTGCGGTGGCTCACGCTTGTAATCCCAGCACTCTGGGAGGCCGAGGCGGGCGGATCACGAGGTCAGCAGATCGAGACCACGGTGAAACCCCGTCTCTTCTAAAAATACAAAAAAATTAGCCGGGCGTGGTGGCAGGCGCCTGTAGTCCCAGCTACTCGGAGAGGCTGAGGCAGGAGAATGGCGTGAACCCGGGAGGCGGAGTTTGCAGTGAGCCAAGATTGCGCCAACTGCACTCCAGCCTGGGCGACAGAGCGAGACTCCATCTCAAAAAAAAAAAGACTCCTTTTAGTACCCCCACAAGAATGAAAGCTCCATACAGGCAGAAAGTTTTTTTCTATTACTCTACCCTCAGCACGTAGCTCAGCACATGGTTCCATGTTTATTGACTTAATCCATTTCAGTCATTCAGTCATCATCTTGTTTGACCTTCTGGGGTGGCACCAGTGACCTTGCCAGTAGAAAGTGGGTAGATATATCTAAAGGCCAGTGCAGAGATCTGAGTTAGAGAACTTGACTGGGGGGATCATTTCTTTGGTACAAACTATTAAAGTGTCATTATAAGAGTCTTAGCTGGCCAGATATTATGCAGCAGATGGATTCTGTAGACTGAGATGAGCAAAACAGGCCAAAGTTTATAAAAACCAATCAATCAAACATCTCCTCTGAGTCCTCATGTTTCTAGCTGGTTAGATTAATATGTATAGCTTGCTAGATCTGGAAACCATGTGATCTTTCTTTGGGCAACATAAGCATCTGCCTTTTCTGAGGATTCAGATAATAGGAAATCACCCTCATCTTTTTTTCTATTACTCCCTATAACGATAGTGAATTTATAGTTTCCATCTCATGCCGTGGGACATATTTCAATGTAGTATACCAGAAAAATGTAATGTGAGTCTTTCGTTTTTTTTATTTTTTGCACAAGAAAGGTCTGGCTGTGGCCCAGAATTGTCCAGGGCAGCCATCTGAAAATTAACACAAACTGGCTTGGATCCAGCTATGGGAGTCAATACCTACGTCAAGAAAACTCTCCTAGCCATTCCTAAGCAGCTCATCTGAACTTGGTTTCAAGAGTAGGGTATTCTAATTCCACTGACTCTATAAAGGGGAAAGAACAATAGGATAACTTAAACTATTACCACATCTATTTTACAGGTAAGGAAACAAGTGCAGAGAGATAAAGTTAACCAAAGTCTCACAGCTAGAAAGGAACCTAGATAATCCATCTCCAAAGCTGGTGCTCTCGACCACCATCATAGAAAACAAAGCAGGAACCCAGAGGCAGGCTCCACTAACACCATGTTGCCAGTTCTGCTCACGGAAACTCTTTGAACAGGCAGCATATCAGATGCAAAGGCAAAAACTAGGGCTACTAGGATTACAATGTAAGCATCATGTAGTAATGTCACTACATGTCCTACAATGAGGGTAGGAAACATCTGATAAGTGTTAAGCAGGGTTCAAGATTGGCACCAAGTTGAGACTATCCCATTTAGGTTCATCAGAGGTACTGAATAAGATTTGGAAAGGGGCCAGGGCAGTGGATCATGTCTGTAATCCCAGTCCTTTGGGAGGCCAAGGCGGGAGGATCGTTTGAGGCCAGGAGTTCAAGACTAGCCTGGCCAATATAGCGAGACCCTGTCTCTACAAAAAAAAAAAATTTAATAAAAATATTAGGTGAGCATGTTGGTACATGCCTGTAGTCCTGGCTACTCAGGAGTCTAAGGAAGGAGGATTGCTTGAGCCCCAGAGATCAAAGATGCAATAAGTTATGATTGCCACTGCACCCCAGCCTGGGTGATGGAGTGAGATCCTGTCTCAAAAAAAAAAAAAAGGATTTGGAAAGGGGATGACTTCCTTTTACATGGGCTTCAAAGTTGTTTAATTCAGAGTCCTCATCTGTCCTAAGATCCCCTTGTGTACACAGAGCTAGCCACTCCATACTACAGTCAATCCTGACACTGGAGACTGACTTTGGAGTTAGTCTGCCTGGGTTCAACCCTAGCTTTGCCACTTGCTAAATGTAACTTTTTGACAAGTGACCTCTCCTCTGAGCCTTGCTTTGCTTACATAAAAATAAGTACATGTAATAATAACAGTACCTACTTCATAGGGTCATTATGTGGATTAAATGAGATACCATATATGAGGCCTTTGGCATTATTTCATTTAGGGAAGTACTTTACAAACTACACTGATTGTTTATTATTCTTACTTATCAGGGGAACATATTGTAGTCAGGTGGGTACACTAAATGGGAAAGTGAAGTGATTCACAGGCTTTACATGCTTGCCTGAGAAAGGCAGGGGCTCAGGCCTTCCCCAACTCCCCTATCCCAAACACTTCCAGAAGCCCTACACTGGCTGGATGTTAGGAGGATACTGTGCCCACTCTCCTAGACTCTGGCTAGGCTTCTACAGAAGACAGAGAGAGGTCACATCAATGGCTCTTCCAGAAAGGTAAATAAACTAGGCAAGAAGCTTTCTTCCCTATACCAAACTTCATGCTCAGGTCAAGCTCCAAGGTAGAGTCAACTACCCATAACCAACAATGTATATCACTGCTTCATTCCTTATTCACAGTCTACATAGAAAAAGGAAATGGACCTCTAAGGATTTTCACAAGATGGTAACGGGACAGAAAGGGCACTTTACACTTCTTTAGTGTCTTCTTCAGCCCTTGGCATATAACTGGGAACATGGCAGGTACCCAATTAACCCTCACTTGATAATTCAACAAAATCATTCGTTCCTTGCTCTATCACAAATGCCTACAGCATAAGTGCATTTGCAGTATGAGATTTGAGTTGCAATTACAAATAAGTGATATAGAATTGCCAGAGGTAAACTTGGAATTTTCGTACGCACAGACAAGCATAATGAATGGAAAGTCCTTAATGAAAATATTTAAAGATGTGCTTTACTATGACACCTAATGCTATGCAAACTCTTTCAAGGTAACCTATTCCTGAAGGTAGACTAAAATCCACCACCTCCAGTATATAGTATCTGAATACATTTAGCGAATGCAATACAGTCCATCAGCAAGTTTCCACCATACCAATGTACATACCCTTTATCACCAAAATCCTGGCACATGCCCCCTATTTCTCAGCACAAACTGAATAGCAGTGAAATGAAGACATGTCTCATATTACCAAAAGCTCATTCATTTCACTAATCACTGGGAACTACTTACGCCCAACACATGTGCAATATTTTATGAAGTGGTAATATCTAGACAGAAGATCTTGATCTAAATATCCTAAGATGCCCTTCAAGTTTGCAATAGGGATGAGGAAGTGAAATGTTGTGCACAATCCAGGTTATGCACACCTTTCTAGGGAAAATTATGACATTTTCATCAGCTCTCAAAGAGTACATGGCTTCCCAAAGGTAAAAACCCCAAAGAGAAATTTAAAATTTTTGAGAAGGCAATTTTATTTATTATTTGGTACATTTCTAAATTTAAGCAAGTTCTAAATCTGGCCATCATGTGCACTGTCCAACTCTCCATCTCATAGCCTTACTGATTCCTATTGGTCTTAGGATTCCTTGGAAACTTTTATATTATTTCACATGGATATTTTAGAAAGATTTTCCAAGGGATGAATCAGTGAATTTTAATTTCTTTCCATTCCTTCTCAGATAATATGTACTCACGAGCCAATCATTTTTAGAACTTAAGTGGTTATACTTTTTTTTTTTTTTTTTGGAGACAGAGTATTACTCTGTCACTCAGGCTGGAGTGCAGTAGAATGAACACAGCTCACTGCAAGCATGACCTCCTAGGTTCAAGTGATCCTTCCACCTCAGCCTCACAAGTAGCTGGGACCACAGGCACACACTACCACATCTAGCTAATTTTTTAGTAAAGACAGGATCTTGCCATGTTGACCAGGCTGGTCTCAAATTCCCGGGCTCAAGTGATCCTCCCGCTTCTGTCTCACAAAGTGCTAGGATTACAGGCATGAGCCACCATGCCTGGCCCAATTATACTTTAAAATGGAAACCATCAAATTATTACTTACTTCTAAAAGTTTACAGATCCTAATTAGTATCATTTTCCCATCCACTTTGGAGACCAAAGTCTCCAATGAAACTAAGGGAATTTGGGGGCTGGGTGTGGTGGCTCATGCCTGTAATCCCAGCACTTTGGGAGGCCAAGACAGGCGGATCACGAGGTCAGGAGATCAAGACCAACCTGGCTAACACGGTGAAACCCCGTCTCTACTAAAAATGCAAAAAAAAAAATTAGCTGGGCATGGTGGCAGGTGCCTATAGTCCCAGCTACTCGGGAGGCTGATGCAGGAGAATGGCGTGAACCCAGGAGGCAGAGTTTGCAGTGAGCTGAGATCGCCCCACTGCACTCCAGCCTGGGCAACAGAGAGAGACTCCGTCTCAAAAAAAAAAAAAATAAAAGAAACCAAGGGAATTTATAGAAAGGGGAGAATTTAATTCCATCAAGGATGCACTCTGATAGTATATAAAAGCGCCATGTGGGTCCACTATGGTAAAATAACATGAATTGATCCTGGTATTGGTCAATATAACTTCCAGAATTTCTCTAGGGAGCACAATGGAGGTAGGGAGTGAAGAGGTGAGTGTGGAGGTTAGAGATTCCAGGAGGCTACTGAAGTTGTTATTGAAATAGCTAGTTACAGACAGAAGTTAACTAGTTACAGACAGAGGTTAACAGAAGCTAACTATTCAGACTATAAAAGTCTTCTGGATTCGTCTTGGTCCTCCTAATACTAGAACCAAGGCAAGCTTCTAACTATGTGTTGCACAAGCATATTTCCCAGCAATGGCTGTCCTTTCCTCCTCACCACCTTACCCACGCACTCCCTTGCTAGAGAATCCACTCATCACGCCCCTTTCTCAGAGAGACCTTTTCCATAGCTCTGCTGAGGGGGTGTGGATGTGTGACTCACTCCCTTGGCCACAGCTGACTGGACCTAGAAGAGACTAGACCCAAGCTAGGTCAATTGGATTATTGGTTCTCTGAATTTGAAGTCGCAACAGTGCAACTCTAGGCTGTCCCTGGTGAGCACTTGAATGAAGAAGATATACATGCTTTCCTTGAGTGCCACTTTTTCACAAGAGATATATAAAAATAGATATTAAGAGAGAAAATAAGAGTGATAGAGATATGTGTGTGTGTATAGGAGAGACAGAGCAGAGACAGAGATGGAGACTGGCTTTGTTGATATTTCTCATCATCTTCCAACTGACCCCTGATTCCCGCTCCATGTGACACCTGGCTGCCCTACTTACCCTTAATGTCTAGTAGGTATCATTATGTGCTCCCAGTAAATCCCTCCTCCCCACTTTTTTTTTTCTTAAACTTGAATGGGTTTCTGCTACTTGCAACCATATTCTCCCTTAAATGAGGGAGAGTGAATAAATTAGTAAATAAATGGTCTGGATTCTCAAAAAGAGCAAAAAAGATATTTCACAGGGGAAAGTTGCTGGCAGAGGCAGAAATCAGGAAGGCTGGGACCCAAGAGAGGAAGATCTGATTTTGAGACACAAGATATGGAATGAAAGACAAAGCCTGCATAGTGTATCACCCCAGTGAGGTCAGAAACCAACTGAGGAGGAAGCTGAGAGGTGCCTGTTGAAGGCCCCCTGGGCTAGGAGGCCAGCGAGGTACTCTGAAATTCCTGAAGATAGAGGCAAGGACAGGAGGAGTTCTAAATGATTAATGAGACCATCCTCATTGAAGTCCAATAACCCAAAGTAAAGAGCTGCCCTGTCCCTGAAGCTCTGCTCTTGTAGATTCAGGGAATTTGTCAAAGTCACAACCACCTGAAAGGATCTGCCAGGCCTTTAATGAGCATCCTGAGAGATAATCTCCCTCATTCCTTTGCCACCTGTGGTTTTAATTTTCCAGCCAGTCCTGGAGTTGCTTTCTCCCATCCTTCTGGATGGGTTTCCAAGACAGGAGTGCTCCTTTGGCATTCTCCTCTGCTCATTTACTTAACAAGAATGTGTTTGCTACCTCCTGCTGGCCCTCCCTCCTCGCCTGTTCCTTGCTTCCTTCTTCGTTCTTGCTCTCTGTCCTTTCTGTATACCTCTTTGACAGCATGCTTAAGATGCTGTCAGGCAACACATTGCTTATTCCACTCTATCTTAGAGCTTCCATTTCAGCACCAGATTCCTTGGTTTTCAAGCAAGTTTGATGTGTTTCCCTTCATGACAGTGGAAAGAGCACAATTTTAGAGCTAAGCATACCTGAGATCAAATCGCAGCTCTATCCGTGAGGCCTCAGGCAAGTCACTTGATTTCTCTGTGACCTGTTTCTCTTCCATAAAATGGAGATGCCATGTGTCTTGCAGGGCAGTTGAGCTCACACATGGAAAGAAACTAGCAAATTCTTGGCACACAGAAGGTGCTCAAAATGCTTACTTCCCCTCCCCTTTTGTCAGACATGGACAAAAACCACCATAAAGTCAGTGAAAGTGTAAAGAAATTATAGTTTTATAAAATAGGTTTATTTCCTTTATGAGTTGTCCATTTCCTTAGAAGATTGACACCTATTTACCAAATGTCTACTTCTAAAAGAATTCAAGATATTTGAAGATTCATGATTACTAATCCATAATTGGAAGAATACATTTTTAAAAAGACATCATTGACAATTCATTCTTTCCCACACAATGATGAATCATGTTTTAGTTTTTATATCATCATTTTTACAAAAATACATGCATTTTGATCATCAGTTCACAAAGTGAAAGTAAAGCATTGAGTGAAGGCAAAGCATGATATGCAAAATAAAGTTATAGTAATTGTCTAATTAACTTAGTTTCTCAACTTTGTATCCACTGGCATTCTGAGCTAGACAATGTCAGGGGCTGTCCTGTGCACTGTAGCATGTTTAGCAGCATCCCTGGCCTCCACTCACTAAATGCCAGTAGCTACCATCCCCCAAGTTGTAACAGTCAAAAATGTCTTCAGACACTGCCAAATGTCCCCTGGAGAAAAAACTGCCCACAGTTGAGAACTACCAAGTTAACTTTATCAGCGTATGGAGCTAAACGAGACAGCTCACGCCCAGCCATGGGTTTGTAAGATGCAAAGTAGCTGCCTCAGTCTTTACTTCTCACCAGATCTTTCCTACTGAAAAACAAAATGGCTGCACGTCGCTTCCAAGGCACAATCAAGCTTCACAGAGAAACAGAAGAAATTGCACGCGTCAGAATTCGGTTGTCAGACTGCCCCAGCTCTTGGCTGCATGCCCACGCTCTACCTAAAAACCTACTTCCCAAACTTTTGAAATGCTTTCCACAGCTTTCAGAACCTGACCTTTACAGCAGCTTTATCTATGTGTGTCTGTGAAATAGATTTACAATTTTCTATGTTCCTGCGAAGCCAAACCACTTATTGAGTCCAAATGCCAACTGGGGGTGGTGGGAATTTGCACACAGATGTCAATGGACTCCGAAACAACAATACAAGAGCTCCACCTGCAACTAATTATAGAAACTGAAATTGTGTTCTGGCCAGAAGAGGCCACATTCAGAACCCACCCCATCTGCTTTGGCCCATAAAATCACTCTGTTACTTTTCTGCTGTCAACATAGACTTGACTCTTAAAATTCTCTGAGGATGCTGTTGATAGCGAACAACAGTGAATATTTTGAGGGTGAATGTTTTGGGAGTGACCACTCCTCCTGCCTTTCCCTCTTGGAGCTTGGTTTCAATAAGTACCCTTGGCACAAGTGAGACTAAAATAATCTATTCATTGAAATACCCTGAAATGTTTTTTTTTTTTTGGTTGTTTATGTGCTGCTGCAATCCCATCACCCAAATAAAGTGATCCAGAGAGAAAAATGGAAGATGGAAATCATTTAGATCTCCCAAGGTCCAGCACACAAGAATGTTTATTTTCCTACCATTAGCCAAGTCTTTCAGAAGAAAACCTGGGAAAAAAAACCTGTAAGGCCACTAATGTGGTACACATGGCTGATTCTAGGGCCGACTGCAAGAGATTACTGAGGCCAAAACCAGCTGACATCTGTGACAAAGATGTATAGTTCACTTCAAATCATTATCCTACCTTCTAGCAAACAAAGAAACCAACTCTTGGCTCTGTGCCATCTCATCTATCTTCAAAACCAAAAGAAGTTTTCACTCATCTCTGAAAGGCATTTAAAATTGTAGTTTCCATCTAAGTAGGTCATCTTCTAAGTCTGAACCAAAATTTTTCCAGCTCTCTGGAAAAGTAGACAAAAGCTACAGTTCTCTGAAGAGCTAAGAAAGACTGTTTCAAGATGAGAAGATGGACTCGTTTTTTTGTCCTTCTGAGATTCAGCATTCCAAGGTATGTTGTGGTGCTAAACTATATTATCCAGTTATAAATCCTTGTGTTTATGTAACATTGGGGAAAACACACACAAGCACTCACACTTCAACTCGGAATTAAAATGAAACACCTTACACACAGACGCAACATATGATTGACTTCTTAAGTTCTCAGGCCCCACTATGACTGATAAGCCCTTAAAACATTTGGAGAGCAGAGGTGACTAAGGACAGCTCAAGTCAAGGCAGTTGATATCTGTTTTTGTCTTGGAGCATCTGGTCGCCCTTCATCCCAGTTCCTTTAGAGAACTGCTCCTCTCTCAACACCTGCAGTTCTAATAGGGTCACCAATCACAGTAACCTCTTCTCACATACCTGCCCCCACCATCTCCCCACAAAACACACACACACATACACACTCACCAAGTCCTGGAGGGAGGACATGACCAAGGCAGGATCAGAGTCCCTCCATGAACTTTCCAAGTGGGAAGTGAAGATGTAAGACTCTTTTGACCTTTCAATTGTGACCCTAGGGTGCTGGCAACCAAGACTGCCCACCACACAGAGGAAAAAATGAGGCTCACACATAGACAGAGGCAGACGTTGAGAGCCAGAGATGAAGCAATGGTGAGAGACAAAGTCCCGCTACAGTTTAAGGCCCTGGATCCAGTAACCCCAAACTCCACACCTGATCCTTTCTGCAATTTTGTTACAAGAACTAACCAATTCCACCCCTGACCCTTTCTCTTTCTTTTTTTTTTTTTTTTGTTTTTTTGGCTGATGCAGACTTTGAGCAGCATTTGTATCACTACTTTGGAGTCTTGCCCAAATTAATTAGTAAGGAAGTTTCTTCATTTGAATGTGTAAGGTCCTTTAAGATTTCATTGAACCTCCCTGAAACATGCCATGGCTTGTTGGGGTGGGGGGAGGTTATCAGGACTGGCAATTACTATGAATAACAGTTATCAATTAATGGTTTCTTATGTTTTATCAATTGGTGAGCTGCAAGTAATAGAATGCCCAAACAACAGTGGCTTAAACAACTCTGGGTTTATTTTCTCACATGACTAGACATCTAGAGGCAGGTCATTGCTGCTGTTGGTGCAATTGCTCAGAGATGGCGGCTCACATGTCTCTGGACTTGTCTATTCCTTTCTTTCTTTGGCCTTTCTTTCATGATTATAATGTGGCCGGCACAGCTCCACCCATCACATCAACCCTCAAGACAGAAAGAATTTGGGAAGGAGAACTGCTGGTGATATTTGTTCCTTTATCAGGAAAGAAAAAGATTTCCTAGAATCTCCCAGATTTCCACTTGGGTTTCATTGGCCAGATACTTGAGGAAGAGGAGGAGGAGCCCGAAGCTGAGCCAGGATTTCTCAGACTCATACTAGTGGAAAGAAGGGAGCCTGAGAGAAGGTAAGGGATAAGACAGGTCTGAGAAGTAAGTACATCTGAGTCCCTGGCACCATCAGGACACTTTGGAAGGCCCAGACATGGAAGGAACCATATAGAAAGTGCTCATCCACCTTCATAGATCTCCTTTAAGGTCTCACTTCAAGATGCTCCTGAAGCAGAGCAGCCTTTCCCAAAGTGTGGCCTTATACCCTTATTTCTAGGAATATTTATAATTTGTAACAGATGGGACTGTTGTTAAATATATGTATGTATATTCACTCCACTCCCCCTCTGCCTTGGCAGGGAGTAAATTTCCTCCACATGACTGGCTTTGGGCTTGGTTACATCACATGCTTTAGCCAACAGAATGTTGGTGAAAATGATGAAAGCCAAGGCTTTAAACATGTTTGTGGGGTTTAGCTGTACATTTGGCATCTGTGATCCACCATGAGAAGATGAAGCCCTGAATAGCTGCTGTTCTGAAGAGAATGTGGAGACATGGAACATACCTAAACCCAACTTTCAGTTTAGCCCAACTAAGTTGTAGCCAACCTGCATATATGTGAGGGAGAGAGATAAACGCTTGTCTTTTTAAGCCATAGGTTTTGAGATGGCTTGTTACACAGCATTATTGCAGCAGTAGCTGCCTAATACGTAGGTGCTTAGTTTAAGTTTTGGCAGAGTGCAGTGGCTCACCCCTGTAATCCTAGCACTTTGGGAGGCTGAGGCAGGTGGATTGCTTGAGCCCAGGAGTTCAAGACCAGCTTGGGAAACATGGCAAAACCTCATCACTACAAAAAAAAAAAAAAATTAGCTGGATGTGGTGGTGTGCACCTGTGGTCCCAGTACTGGGGGGCTGAGGCAGGAGGATCACTTAACCCCTGGGAGGTAAAGGCTGCAGTGAGCTGTGATCATGCCACTGCACTCCAGCCTGGGTCACACAGTGAGATCGTGTCTCAGAAAAAAAAAAAAAAAAAAAGTTTCACAGTGGAGTAAGATTAGAAAATTGGTGAGTTAAGCAACTTTAATACATATTTTTGGTTTTCAGGGTTTTTTTGTTTGTTCGTTTGGTTGGTTGGTTGGTTGGTTGGTTGGTTGGTTGGTTGTTTGGTTTTGTAGAGGCAGGGTCTTGCTATAGCCCCAGCTGGTCTCAAACTCCTGGACTCAAGCAATCCTCCTGCCTTGGCCTCTCACAGTATTGGGATTACAGGCTTGAGCCACTACACCCAGCCTAGTAAACATTTTTAACTGAAAGAGAGCATTTCATGTGGTGATATGTTCTAGTAGTCTGCTTATGTTGTGGGTCGAATTGTGTATCCCTCCTCCCCAAAAAATACCAGTACCTCAGAATGTTACCTTCTTTGGAGATAGGGTCTTTACAGAGATCATAAATGAAGTCATTATGGGAAGTCTCTAATCCAATATGATTGGTGTCCTTATGAAAAGGAGAAATTTGGATGCAGACACAGCCAACCACAGAGGGCAGATTATGTAAGGACACACAGGGAGAAGGTGATGAAGCACTAGCCAAGGAGAGAGGCCTGGAACAGACCCTTCCCTCACAGCCCTCAGAAGGAAGCAACCTGCTGACACCTTGTTCTTGGATTTCTTCCCTCCAGAACTCTGAGACAGTAAATGTCTGCTGTTCACATCACTCAGACTCCAACATATCTTTTTGTGGGGGATATACAATTCAACCCCCACAAAACATATGCATTATGAATTTCTAGGATAAGCATATCCAATATGTTGGGTGTTACGTTGGACTGACCAGAAAATCCCTTTTGAAAAGTGTTATCACCCTGCACACATTTTGGAAATACTGGCTTTGAAGGATCCATGGTTTCTTAGACTTATAGTGGTAGAAAAAAAGGAGCCTGGAAGAAGGTAAGGGATAAGGCAAGTCTGAGGACTGAGTACATCTGAGTTCCACCCACAAACCTGATGAAATTCTATCACTCATTTCCAACTGGCACAACTCATCATAACTGGACACTCACAATGAAGTTAGTATTTTAATAGAACATAGTTGAATGACCCCTGTTGAAATGGCCCTGCAGGCTGGGCACGGTGGCTCACACCTGTAATCCCAGTACTTTTGGAGGCCGAGGTGGGCGGATCACCTGAGGTCAGGAGTTTGTGACCAGCCTAGCCAACATGGTGAAACCCCATCTCTACTAAAAATACAAAAATCAGCCACACATGCTGGCACACACCTGTAGTCCCAGCTACTCAGGAGGATGAGGCGGGAGAATTCCCTGAACCCATGAGGTGGAGGTTGCAGTGAACCAAGATCACACCACTGCACTCCAGCCTGGGCAGCAGAGCGAGACTCAGTCTCAAAAAAAGAAAGAAGGAAGGAAGGAAGGAAGGAAGGAAGGAAGGAAGGAAGGAAGGAAGGAAGGAAGGAAGGGAGGGAGGGAGGGAGGGAGGGGAGGAGGGGAGGGAGGAAGGAGAGAAAAGAAAAGAATTATTTGCAGTTATACAAATAAAATAAAGCAGTAATCAGTAATAATAAAGGAAACATAGAAATGTGATCCATCTTGATCTTTTCAAGTTTCATGTTCAAAATAAGAATCAATAAATCCTATGTTGAAACTGGATCAAAAACTCAGCAAAAACTCATATTAATATTGATTTAGAGTAGACACTTTCCTATTATGTTAAGCCAAAAATAGAAATGATCACATAACCATTGCTTAAAAGCTGTAACATTCCCCAGACAGGTTTACTTACACTTCTTGGGTTACGTTTCCCAATGACCTTGTCCCACTTCCACACATGCAAGATGGGTAAATATTAGATCTAGTACAATCTCTCCTAGTGTGTGATGCTATTTATATTCCTGCAGAGCCTTGGCTAGCCATGCACAACCTAAGAAAATATCTAAAAATTGCTTTATGTATATCTAATTTGGAAGAAATCCATTAGAAATACAATGTTAACAATTGCACAAAATACCGAGGAATATGAAAAGTCAGTAACTCTTATGTACCAAACTACAAGATAGAGTTTTTATAAACCTTGAAAAGATGTATTCACTCCTATGTTTCCTCTCTTTGATCTCCATAACACAATAAAGATATAAAGAAAAGACAAACCTATATTCTTTCAGAGAAAAATAGGTTCACTTTACTTCCCTACAGTTGTATCCACCTGCTCATCAGCCGTGCCCCCCATAACACCTATCCCAACATCACAGGCCACTAAAAATAATAAGGGGCTACCTCGCGTAACAGTGTATTATGGTAGCAGAACATCCATTCTCAATACCTTCTCCTCACCCCTCCCCCAATTGTTCTACAGGTGTGACGTTGAGAGCATGGGCTATGGGTTCATGCCATTCCAAAGGATCAGCTGTCCATAATTCCTTGCCCCACTCTCCTCCAATTTAAGAAAACATATCATGAAGCAAAAGCACAAGTGACAGCATCAAGATAACACTGCATCTGTGCACTCTGGTTTATACAAACAAGCACATGATTCTAAATTTCAGTGCTGCAACTCTTAGTAGTAGAGCAAATGTATTTATATTCATGTAGAGCTGCATGGCTGAGAAGTAAGGCCTTGGAGAGAACCGGGTGGAGGTGAAGTGGGAGTAGAGGAAGGAGTGGCATATCCATCCAAGAACCTGAGTATCAACCCTTTGCATATAAGAAATTTGGTCACGGCCGCCTACTCATTAGCCCCAAGGTTCCAAATAGTCCTGCACTCCCTGTAACACAGAGAGGGAGTTCAGCATCCTCCCTTAGATCTGGAGTTGGGTTCAGCTCCCTTAGACAGAACTATGAGGGCTTCAAAATCTACTGCTAAGAAACTGATGAGCAGGAGCCCTCGACAATGCTGCACATAAGAAGCAAAGGGCTGTGCTAGTTAGCATTATATTTATAAAACTATGAACCTCCTACACAAGAGCACTTCAATCTCCTTACCTCTACCCTATAATGGACCTGCTTCCAATTTCTGTTCACACAGAACAGTTCAAATTGTTTTAGATCATTAGAACTTAGGTTGGTGGAATTCTAAATATCTAAATACCCCTGAAAGAATTACCTTGGTAGATGCAATCTCTGATTATTGTGGATAAGAAACCACAATCAAATGTCCCTTATCTCTTTTGTATTTCTTTCTTCCATATAGAAAAAGTTTCCATGATTTTTCCTCTAAAAGGAAATTAAGTTATGGTAAATGGTGAAAACCCTAAACAG
This sequence comes from Symphalangus syndactylus, assembly GCF_028878055.3. Taxonomy (NCBI): domain Eukaryota; kingdom Metazoa; phylum Chordata; class Mammalia; order Primates; family Hylobatidae; genus Symphalangus; species Symphalangus syndactylus. The sequence continues at coordinate 104,470,981 of NC_072423.2, read as the reverse complement.
CACAAAAACCATCTCTAGGAAAAAGAAATAAATTCCTAGTTAAGAATACAAATTCTGGCCGGGAGCAGTGGCTCATGCCTGTAATCATGCCACTCCAAAGAGTTAGATGTCCATAATCCCTTGCCCCACTGTCCTCCATTTTAAGAAAATACATCATGAGGCAAAAGCACAAGTGACAGTAGAAAGATAACACTGCACTTTGGGAGGCTGAGGTGGGAGGATCACTTGAGCCCAGGAGTTCAAGACCAGCCTGGGCAATATAGGGAGACAAAGTACAAAAATTAGCCAGACATGGTGACACACACCTGTAGTCCCAGCTACTAGGGAGGCTGAGGTGGGAGGAGCGATTGAGCCCAGGAGGTCAAGGCAGCAGTGAGCCAGTATCGCACCACTGCACTCCAGCCTAGGTGACAGAGTGAAACCCTGTCTCAAAATAATAACAATAATGATAATAAATCACATTCTTAATCATCTTATCAAAACTAGTCATTTTTTCATCTAGCATGTATAAAGTAGGATCTTCCTATAATACTAAATCACAGCTCAGTGATCTTTTAAGGAGGTAGTGATCATAAAGTTAAGATCTTAGATTTGGCATGAAATAGACCAATGCCTTAAAACCTAGCTACGCTGCTTACCAACTGTGTGAACTTGGACAAGTTGCTTATTCTCTCTACATTTATGCTTCATCTGTAAAATAAGAAAAGTTCTAGCATCTACCTCAGATGACTGATGAAATCACCAAATAAGATAATGTACACAAAGCACTAAGCACAATGCCTAGCACACAGTAGGCCCTCAACAAATGTCCACTGGTAGCACTAGCAGTATAATAGAAACAACGGCAATAGCAGAAGATTGTTCCCCAAACTTTATTTCACCTAGCTCCATTTTTGGACAAACAAAAACCCCACTGGTAGTAATCCACCATATATGTGTCTCTCCTCCCTTTCCTGGACAGAAGAGAGGACTCCACCTCCCACTCCCTTCAATTATGTCGCTTTCAGTTCAAGGAATTAAAGAACCAATGTGCCGTCTCCAGTCACTCTCTTGCCCTGCTGTAGCAACCTTTGAAGCCACACATCAAGATGCAGAAATCCTGGATCCTGAGTCACTGCATGGAAAAGACCTGTCCCACAGAGTCACCTGACCTGCTTCATACTTTAGGCAAATAAGAAATAAATCTCAAATATGTTAATCCACTGAGATTTGAAGTTTGTTAGTTACTGCAGCAAAACTTACCCTATGCTGACCAACAGGTACTCCTATACTTCTAAAAGGGATCCTAATATACTTCCAAAAAGAGAAGACAGTTTTTTTAATAACTTGTTTTTTGTCAATCTTTATATTTTCTACTTTGTAAGACATCATATTGCAAGTAAATTGACTTTTCAAAATCTCCATGCTTCTTCCTCATTTTACACTTTTTAATCTAAAAGAGAAAATTGCATTTTACTTTTATTAAATATACAGATTAATACTAGAGCTTTCACTGAGTCATATGTCACACAGTCACATTTCACCTACGATACCAGGGTATCCTGTGATCACAGTAAGACCAGAACAAGGAAGGGATAATGGAAGTGCCCTCAAGCATTCACATACTCCTGGCTTATGGCAACCTGAGACAGTTAAGTGGAATTACGGATATTACCTATTCTAAACTGAACTAACCCTCATGAAATGGACAAATGGTTCGAAATGTTTTTAATAAAAGTGGAAAAGGTTTTATATGTCACTAAAATGTATCTCAATGTATTATTTTGCTCTATCTCATCCACATTTAATTCTTCGTGGATGCCATAGAAGACACATAATACACTGGCATTGTAACGCATCCTGTAATTTATAAATAAATATACATGTACAATTGGGGTCTGTGCTCAAAGATAAATTTAATGAAAGAAGCATGAGATAAGTCACTTTGGAGCTAACAGTTTAAAGAAGAGCATTCAAACTTTTTGTCCCTGCTTGCACTGTTCCTAAACTGCTTTAACCATTTTCCAAAAAATTAAAATGAAGAGAAAAACCAGTATAAAACTGGGGGAAATGTGCATTGTAGAAACAGGTTCATAAAGACTTCATGAACCAGCAAAATCAGAAAGAAGCAGAAATGATACTGAAGAGCATCATTTTAGAGTGAAGAACAAAGCTTTTGGTTCCAACTACAAAATCACATTTCTACGTCTGAAAACTAGCTTTGGCTGTGTTAGATAATCAAAAGGATAAGGTGATTGTTTTCTACACATAGAAGGAGAACAAAAGGCAGATTTTCCTATAGATCACATTCTACAGGCGCTTAAACTCCAAAGGAGTGGTAGCCAGGGAAACAGTTAGGAGGATCAGCAGATGACTCCAAGAAAGGCAGAGCACTTCATTAGACCAACATCAAAGCCAGTTATCGGAAAATCACTTGTTCAGTCAACTTAGAGTTATCTCAATTTCCTTCAGAAAGTTAAATAATATCTGGGAATTTTTGAGCCATGTGGTATCACATTCCCTAGGCCCCAGCTCTTAGCACTTCTATAAGCACCAATTAGAGATGAAGCTGGGGCCAGGTGTGCAATCCCAGAACTTTGGAATTACTCCTTGAAGCCAGGAGTTCAAGACCAGCCTTGGCAAAATAGCAAGACCTTGTCTCTATAAAAAAAAAAATAATTTTAATTGGCAGGCTGTGGTGATATGTGCCCGTAGTCCCAGCTACTCAGAAAGCTGAAGTGTGGAGGATCATTTGAGCCAGGAGGTCAGGCTGCAGTGAGCTATGATTAACATCACTACACTCCAGCCTGAGCAACAGAGCAAGACCCTGTCTCTAAAAAGAAAAAAAAAAAAAAGAGATTGAGAGAGAGAGAAAGAGATGAAGCTGGAATTTAAACCTAGGTATGTCTGATTCCAAAGCTCTTATAAAAATAGCAGTATTTTAGGAAATAGAGTAGGCATTAAAAAAGAAAAGAAAAGAAAATAGCAGCATATAAAACAGGCCTCACAGAATAGGTAGGATTTGGAAATGAAGACTGGCTGGAATTTAAAGGGAGGTGGCAGGAAAAGCAGGTGCTGAGAAGGCCACCAGTGGAAGGGAGAAGCAAGAGTAAGGGCATGGCAGTGCAAACCTTGGGTGTGTGCAGGAATTACCAGGCAGTGGTGCAGAAAGCACAGATGTGGAGGGAGGTGGCACAAGATAAGGCTGGAAATGTTGGCCCGGGCCTTCTAGTAGAAGTGCTATGGGCTCAGTCAAGAAGGTAGACTTTATTCTGGAGGCAATGAGTAATCACTGAGGGCTTTAAAGCAGGAAAATATCATAACTGCAGGTAGACACCAGGAACCTGTTTTTCCTGTGGCATGAAGGATGGATCAAAGAAGAGTATAAAGGTGACTTGCACATAGTAGATAATTAATGCTGGATGGATGAAGGCAAAAACAAGTTAAAATTTATTGTGTATCTCTAACATAACAAACCCATCTGATCCAATTCCATTTCATATTGTTCAATTTGCTACTCAGAGAACAAACTTTACTCATTCTAGAAGGAAATAATGGTGCTGGTGCTTCAAAATAAAAATCAATTCACCAGTTAAATGTGGCCCTCTAAATGTTGCTGTTAAATTGTTTATTCTTACAGAAATTAACATTTTCTTCTTCTGTTCAGAAGAAGGTACATCTGAACAGCTGTTGCAACTGCTGAAAAAGAAAACAAAATTAACCAAGTATAAAAGTTAGGCAATGAGGAGTGATCCTCCCCACCCCACCCCTCTCCCCATCTGCAACCATGTGAAAAGGTTATCAGAAAATAAGGAAATTACAAGCTGTAATGGTACATTTCCTATGCTCTCTTGTAGCGTCCGAGTCAAACACATACTAAGCCATAACCTTCTTCATGATGCCAAACTTTCTTCTGCACAGGTCGTGGTACCATCTGCAAAGCATCAACTACTCAGTGAGAAGCCAAGGCTGAAAAATACTGAGATGAATCATGACCTACCTGATTTTCTTCATGGGAAACCCTCATCTGCTCCTTGAGGACAGACATCCGCGCTGCCTCTTCTTTCCTCAAGACTCTCTCCTTCTTAAGCTCAGGACTCCAGAAAGTCTTAATACTGTTCATGGAAGATCCTAATTTGCTGTCCTTGATGTCTAGCTCTTTCCGGAGGAGGTCATTCTCTCTCTGCAGTTCTTTCAGCTGGGCCTGAAGATCTAACATTGTGCTGTCTCTTACCTGCCTCAACATGGAGGGGACCTGGTGGTGGTGATGATGGGATGAGCCAGTCAGCCCACCATGTTGATCTGTGTATGAAAGGACATCTGTGTGGGAAAGTCCAGCAGAAGCAATATTGGGACTACTCCCCATGGCTGTGACACGGCCTCCATATACAGCTCGATTCGTAGCCCTTCCCAGAGTCATAGTGCCCTTTGGGTAAGTTGTTGAAGCCACCCCTTCATGATCACTCAGATACATGGGTCCAGACGTAGCATAGGCTGCATTGAGGGACTGGATATTCTCCATAGACAGAGTCTTGCCTGCTCCTCCACCTCCCCCACTACTTGTTCTTCGGTGGCCCAAACGAGGAGACCTTGGCAAACGAGGGGATCTGGAAGGGCTACCTTCCAGATTGGTGATTGTTCTTGCACTTCCATACATTTTTCTTGTATTATGAGGTGTTACTGAAGAGAAGAAATGCTATATTAAGTTGGGGTTTGAGCTAATATTTCCACGATTGTCCAGAATTTTCACCGCATTCTTTTCACAGTCCGTACCAGAAAATAACTCCACTCAGAGATCTACAAAGTGAAAAAAAGAATAATTAAAAACAAATTTCTTTAGAACTCTAGCTGCATTGTATTTTTAAATATATAAAGATAATGATAGATGTACCTATGTAGATAGGTGATTAATAATAGACAGATAGAAAGAGCCACACCCATAATGTTCATTTAGAAAGAAAAGCAACTCTAAAACTTGACTACTACAGGTGAAAGTTTTATAAATTCCCCCCACCCTGCCCCTAAGCGAGATAAAAATTCTCAAAGTGAAAAATAAGATCTATTACTTAGGAAAATGAAGCTCTCCATATTGGTTTGTGCTAAGGTTAGAGTTAGAACCTCTAGAAAATTCCCCATGGAATTCCCCATCATGGAGACCTTAGCTATAAAAAGGCCCCTCCTTTGGGGCATAACCCCTATATGCATGTGACTTGAAAGTGACTCTGAGAAGCTGCTGCTTCCTGGGATGTCAAATATTTGGCATTCATGTTGTTACCTTCCCCTCCTGTACTTATTACAGACATCACTAATCCATCACAGTCCTCTTTTCCACTAAGTTCAGAATTCTTCTCAACACAACACTCTAGATGGCTTACCACCAAACAACTGGCATTGACACATGAATTCAAACCTACTGGCTATCCTGGAGCTAGAAGAAAAAGAGGTAGCTCAAACAATGGGATGCCTAAACACATAGCCAGATCCTCAATGATATTATCAGAGAAAACAACAGTCCTGTCTCTTTTCCTTTCCACACACATCTTTCAGGCTGGCCTCTTGAGAATTATTTCCCATTTTGGTTGACCTTAATATTCATATTAACCACTTCATGTCTGTACAGAAATGGCAAAGGAGAAGTCCTCTTCATGGTTACTGAAGTATACTAGTGAAGATTTTATGTAGCTGGGGCTACAGCATTGTGAGTATCCCTTCAATTTTAGCACCCATATGGCCTTAATGGAGTGCATTATGGCCTCCTGTTCTTCCTCTTAGAAAGTCTTTACTGTATTTCCTTTTCCTTCGGCTTTACAACAATAAGAGAACAGATTTGAGAATGGCAAACAGGTTCAAATCTCCATGCTAATACTAACCAGCTGAGTAACCTTAGACAAATTATTTAACTTGTTATGAGCTTCCATTCTGCAATCAACAAAATGCAGGTAATACCATCTAACTCATAGTATTGCAAGAAATAGTAAGATGATGTTTATAAAACACCTAGTTTTGTGCCTAGTACCAAATAGTCAATCAATAGATTTTGAAGGTAAGTGTCTCAATGAGATAAGTACATTAATAGCAGTATACAGGGGTATCTTTTATTTTCACCTGTCTATCATTCATCCCTTCCCCCTCTCCCAAATACACACTTTCTGATAATACTGTCACTATTTTCCTTAGAGAAATTGTTCCCAACTCCCTACTCACAGTTCATTGGGTTTAGGTAAGATTGACTCCCTTCAATCTGCCATCCTAGATGGTGCAAGGGGTGAGAACATGACCCACGCCTGGCCAACCATCATATTGTATCCTCCAGACATGGTAGCTAGTTTAGTGATGGGCATGTGACCCACACTGGTCCAACAAGACTCCATACTATGACTCTAGTTGGAACAGCTGGGAAAGATAAGCTCTTCTTCAGCTGGAATTCCTTACTTTCAAGATAGAGCTGTGAGTACTACATTGTGGAAAGGGCCTCCCTGAGGGTGAAGACGATACAAAGGGAACCAGAGCTAAACTTCAAAGAATGTGAAACCAAACCAGGTGACATCACTTCATACTCCAGATCCAGGAGTCACAGAAGTTACCATCATCTATCATCTATACATCTGTTCCTAGGCCATTTTAGTTACATATGCCAGGTGACTGATTGCATTAAAGGTCTCAATTCTTTACTCCTTTTTTTTATATATGTCTTGGCAGTGTTTTCCCAATGTGATGCTAGGTTCAGTCATGTGACTTTATTTATCCAGTAAGGTGATAACAAATGTGAAGTAAGCAGACACCTTAAGCAACACATGTGTTTACTCTCTTGCTCATTTTCCTCTACCATAGTAATTAGAATATTCCCAATCTAGCCTGATGGAAGATGAGAAATATAAAATAGAACCAAGTTGTCCTAGCCAACAGCCAAGCTGCCCCAAGATGTGTGAGCAAGCCCAGCCAAAGTCAGCAGAACTGCCTAGCCAACCAGCCGCTGCCCACAGGGGCATGAGCGAGCCCAGCTGAGATCAGCTAAACACCACGCTTATGCACTTGATAAATGCTTCTTAGTATGTCACCGATGTTTTGTGGTTGATTGCTTTGCCACATTACAGGATCAGTGGATAACTTATGCATTTGTCTATAAATTTCCTTTTTGCTACATTCAATTCTAGATGAGATTTCTGTCACTGATAGTGACACATACAGTGTGAAAAAATGTTTTCTATAAAGGTTTCCCCTTTCCCTCAAGAGGTCTTTAAAAATTATACATCTGTTTCTAACTAAAGAACTTCATTTCAAATGTTTATGTTGCTCAGGGCTTAATTTTGTTTTTCTTGGAAATACACAAAAACCATTTCGTATCTAAGATTTTTACATGAATAATCTGTAGTGTAAAAAAGAGGGGATCAATAGTTCTAACAGAATTCAGTGACATAAATGATGAGAGGGACAGATAGTGGAATAGTGGAACAGGCAGTTATATGAATATTTAATAAGACGGAAAGATGTTCATGACATACTGGTGGCAGGGGGAGCAGATGACAAAACAATTTTGTGATTTACTCACACTTGTAAAACACAAATACACATACAATCACCAGCAAAGAAGGCTGGAATGACACACATCAAAATGTTACCAGCGGTGGAATTCCAACAGGTTTTCATTTTCTTCTTTTTATTTGCATACTCTAAATTTTCTACTATTGAAACTGACCCAATTGTCCCATAGAGCTGATGTTAGTGGTTTCTTTGAAAAAAACATAGAAATTGACCTCCCAGTTTTAAAACTTGAGAAAGTTGCATTTGTCTTATCTGAGTTCCTTTCTAAGGAAACCAACCATCAGGCTTCCCAGATAGTGTCAAGGAGCTCAAACTCACCAGGTCACTGCATTTGGACAATGAGATGTCAGACCCCTCCTCTGTCATAATTGCCTTGCCCTATCTGCTTCCTTTTGACCAACTCCTCTTCCTTATCCCTCCCTAATTCCTGTTTTTCCACTCATGATTATATTTCTTCCCTGCTATATAAACCCTTATGTTAGTTGGTCAAGGAGATGGATTTGAAACTGATCTCCCATCTCCTCAGCTGCAGCACCTGATTAAAGCCTTCTTCTCTGGCAATACTTGTCTCAGTGACTGGCCTTCTGTGCAGCAAGCAGCAGAACCTGGACTGAACCTCTGGTGTTTTGGTAACATAATAATGATATATACTTTTGTCATTAAAAAATGATTTTCTTTCTATGGTTCCAACAGTTAAATGAATGTATCTTTTCTGTGCTTAGAATCTAGATGTCTGGGTTCTAACTGGGCCACCACTTATAGAGCTGTCTTCCTAGAAAAAGTGATGAAATCTAACTTGTCTTCGTCTGTCTGCTCCCTTTGTATCTAGAGATACACATTTCTGAGGTCTGTGGCTAGGCCTGAGGTCCCTGAATGCCATAAAATTTACACCCACACAGATTTAATCCTCAGTGAATTTACCTGCCTACGTGGCCAAGGCTTTGGAGAATCCCAGTAACCAACAAACAAAAAGTTAGTTTGTTCCCTTTGGAAACACACACACATGTAACATACAACATGAAAAGATGTATTATCATGTTTAAAATATGCTTTCCTTTCTTAAAAAGCAATATATGTTGCCACTGGCCCATATATTTCTTGGGTTCTCCTTTTCTAGGTTTAATATCAGATGTATGCTAGTATCATAGATAGATTGAGAAGCTTTCCATTTTTCATTTGTTCTGGAACAGTTAGCATAATACCAGTCTTCCCTATTCCTGAAATGTTTTGTAGAACACACACATAAAACTGAATGGGCTTGGCAGGGCATGTTGACTCCTGCTGTAATGCCAGCTACTGAGGAGGCTGAGGCAGGGGGGTTGCTTGAGGACAGAAGTTCAAGACCAGTCTGGGCAATACAGCAAGACTCTGTCTCTAAAAAAAATTTTTAAATTAGCCCAGTGTGGTGTCATGTGCCTGCAGTCCCAGATACTTGGGGAGAGTGAAGCAGGAGGATCACTTGAGCCCAGGAGTTTGAGGCTACAGTGAGCTATGACTGCACCACTGCGCTCCAGCCTGGGCGACAAAGGGAGAGACCCAGTCTCTTTTAAAAAGCAAAAAAACACAGAATGGGCTTAGTTGTTTATTATCTTTTCATTTTTTCACTATGTTTACTTGTCTATTTGGGTTTGCTACTTATTTTGTGTCAATTATCATTAAAACGTCCCTTCACAAACAGTCTATTCCGTGTAGATTTTCCAGTCTTATTGGCATTGCTTTGTATAACTTTTCTTTAAAAATTTTTAAATCATCTTCGTTTATGTCCCCATCTCACTCCCAATGTTGTTTGTATTTTTTCTATTTCCCTTGATGACAATATGACAAATATTTCTCTATTTTCTTAAGAGTTTCAATGATACAGCTTTTGGTTTTATTAATATATTTTACTGCATCTTGTTTTCCATTTCATTGATATCTCTTTATCTTTAATAAAATGTCTACTTCCTTTATGTTTTTTTGCCTTTTTGCATTGAATGTTCATTTCTCTTTAATCACATTTCCTAATGAATGCATATAAGATTATACACATGGCTGCATATTCCAGAATTGTATGTATAAAACTCTTATTGTCATTTGTAAATACCTTGCTGTTTTTATTTTGAAATTTTTCTATCCCACGAATTATTGAGAATAATATATTTAAATGTCAAAGTGGATAGAAATTTTGGGGTAAAACTTTCTAGTTCACATTGTATAGCATTGGGATCATAAAATGTAACATATATATTTTCCAATCTTTGAAATTTGTCAAGACTTTCTAATTGGCTTATTAGTTTTTCTTAATTGTTAAACCAACTAATAGATTATTATGGAAAATTTAGAAAATACAAATATGCATAAAGCAGAAAATGAAAACAATCCTGTCACTCATAGATAACCTCTGTTAACAAGTTAGCATAATACCAGTCTTCCCTATTCCTGAAATGTTTCGTAGAACATGCACATAAAACTGAATGGGGCAGGGCACAGTGGCTCACACCTGTAATCCTAGCACTTTGGGAGGCCGAGGCAGGTGGATCACGAGGTCAGGAGATCGAAACCATCCTGCCTAACACGGTGAAAACCCGTCTCTACTAAAAGTACAAAAAATTAGCCGGGCGTGGTGGTGGGCGCCTGTAGTCCCAGCTACTCGGCAGGCTGAGGCAGAAGAATGGCACGGACCCAGGAGGCGGAGCTTGCAGTGAGCCAAGATTGAGCCACTGAACTCCGGCCTGGGCAACAGTGCAAGACTCTGTCTCAAAATAAATAAATAAATAAATAAATAAATGGGCTTGGCAGGGCATGTTGACTCCTGCTGTAATCCCAGCTACTCAGGAGGCTGAGGCAGGAGGATTGCTTGAGGACAGCAGTTCAAAACTAGCCAGTATGTATTATCCAATTCCTTTTAAGTGTGTGTGTGTGTGTGTGTGTGTATTTTAGACAAAGCCAGACAATATAAAGACTATATAAATCAAACTATATAAAGACTATATAAAGTCTTGTATTTTCCTTTTTCTCCATGTTTTATCTTAATGTCATCTCCACTTCCCACTTAACATAGAGGCCACAAAATATTTTTATAAAACATGATTTTTAACAGACACTATGAGTTACCAAAGATGACCATCAAAATTCCTCTACTTCCTATACAGAATTGTCTCTAGTTCCATTAGTTCCATCAAGAAATTGATTCTCTTTCCCTTGTCCTTGAATCTGGACTGGCCTTGTGACCTGCTTAGACCAACAAATGCAGTAGAAGTGACACTGTTCCAGCTCTGAGTCTAACCCTAAAGAGGCTTGACAGTTTCTGGTTTTGCTCTCTTAAAACTCGACTGCCATGATGCAAGGAAGTCCAAGCTATCTTGCTAAAATTAGGAGCCACACAGAACGGCCCTGGAAGATGAAACACCACATAGAGAGAGAGGCCACATGAAGCAGAACCAAAGCACCCAGCCAAGAGTCAGCACCAAAACACCAATCCAGTGAGACAAGCCATCTTGGAGCTTCCAGCCCAGCCCAGCCACCGTCTTTAATCAGCTGCATGAATAACAGCCATCACTATATGTAACAAGACCACCAATCAACCCAGTGAATGGTGGGAAGTAATAAAATATTATTTAAAGCCCCACTCCAAGTTTTACAGATTTTTGTTACACAGCAAAAGAACTGAAACACTTAGGTAATTATTTTTAAAATGGAAATATCATAATTAATATTGTGATTGATAAAGCTTTATAATATTTTGATTGATAAAGCCTTTCAATACTCTATTTGAGCAATATTCAGATTGATAAAGCTCTTACTTCCGTGGGATAAACTCTTTTTTTGTTGTTGTCGAGACAGAGTCTTGCTCTGTCTCCCAGACCCAGACTGGAGTGCAGTGGCACAATCTCGGCTCACTGCAACCTCCACCTCCCAGGTTCAAGCAGCTAATTTTGTTATATTTAATGGAGACAGAATTTCACCATGTTGGCCAGGCTGGTCTCAAACTCCTAACCTCAAGTGAACCACACGCCTCGGCCTCCCAAAGTGCTGGGATTACAGGCGTGAGCCACCATTCCCAGCCTTCCCTAGGATAAATTTCAAAAGAATTATAAAAAAAAATGAAACAGCTGGACACAGTGGTGTGTGCCTGTAGTCCCACTGCTTGCGAGGCTGAGGCAGAAGGAAAGCTTCAGCCCAGGAGTTCAAGGCCAGCATGGGCAACAAAGTGAGAACTCATCTCTATAAAATTAATTAATTAGTTAATTTTTAAAAAATCAAAATGAAACAATTTATACTCACATCCTTACTCTTGACCCTCTTTCCTTCACAGCTTCTACTCTACTCTCAACATATCCCAAAAGCCACCATCTCCTCGAGGCCACAAAAAAAATCCCGAATTACCAAACTCAGGGTTTCAGCACTACATATTCAGTAAATACACCTTAAGAAGTATTTTTTTATTTATTTTTAAGGCAGAGTATCACTCTTGTCACCCAGGCTGGAGTGCAGTGGAGCAAACTCGCCTCACTGCAATCTCTGCCTCCCAGGCTCAAGTGATTCTCGTGCCTTAGCCTCCTGAGCAGCTGGAACCACAAGCGCACATCACCTTGCCCGGCTAATTTTTGTAGAAATGGGGTTTTGTCATGTTGCCCAGGCTTGATCTTGAACTCCTAAGCTCAAGTGATCCACTCACCTCAGCCTCCCAAAGTGCTGGGATTACAGGCGTGAACCACCGTGCCCAGCCAAGAAGTATTTATTAAGTACCAACATTGTGCTACTCCAGCTCGGCTTTAGACCAGTACTTCCTGAACAGTCTGGCAAATGTTCAGACAAACAAGGCTACTGGGGTTTTCATTTTAACCCAAGATGTCTCAGAGACTTTTAGGACACTCATATGTATTGTGACTATCCTAAAATTAAGTATATAATATAGCTTTTCCAAAATTTATTTGACAACAGAATCCTCTTCCCTTCAGAATACCTGAAAACATTTCACTGAACACTTGAATTTACTCATGCAATAAACACTTTTTAAGCATCAGCTTAACTCCCACTGTTGAAGGCTAGGGATAAGGCAATGTTTGAGACAGACACAGCTTCTGACTATGGGAAGTTTGCTCCCTGGAATGGACTTTCTCCATAAGAGCTTTCTTCACCTCAGAAATAACAGGATTTGAGAGGAAGATGATTACAGGACTAGACACTGCTTTAAGGGCAGGGACATGAAATCAACCCCAATCAGAATTGACCTCTAACAGGAAAAGACAGAAGATCAAAATAATGACTAGCTGAAGTTTCAGCCCTACTAGGCCAGGAAATAAATATAATTCTGTATTTATTTTTCACACCTCGACAAAGAAGCCAGATTGTTAAAAGGAATACAAGTCAGCCATTGACAGGCTGCAGTAAGAGGCTGCGGAAACACGTTGTTGCTTACACCACCAAGATCACAATGGACAAGAGATTATGTTCAATTCCACTGAACTTATCAAATCAAACAGGAAATTCACAGACCACCAAAATGGTAAAAGGATAATGTCTTCACCGCTATACATCTGCTTCTTAATAATAAATTTTAGTTAGTGACGTAGGCTCACCACTATTTGGGAATTAGTTTCTCCCACAAAATTTATAAAGAGCAGGGGTGGTTTCCTGGGACCATTTCACCCCCAGCTGCAGCACATAGAGTGATACCAGTGTCATGGAAGAAGGAAAGAATCAGTTGACAACATAAAGTAAAGGCAGGTCCCCATGGCTGTCATGTCCCCCTAAGCCTCATAATTCCTACTTGTTCTATTGAGTCATTCACACACTCCCCTATACCCCACCCAGCTGTGTTTCATTTCCCGATATATTTTAAGGAACTTGTTTTGACACTTGGGCTTAAAATTTTTTGGGGGGTTGTTGTCTCCTAATTTCTCATCTATCCTGATTTGTTTCTAATTCTATAAAATAAATCACTGAGAAAGAGCAAAAAGATCAACTTTATTCAGCGATCAATAATGCAATCATGTCTTCCATTGCCCATTACTGACTTAAAATTATTTTTAAGCTTTTCCACCCACCTATAAATGCATTTTAGGAAAAAAGGTAGCAGTTAAGATCTTACAGTTTTAAATACTTATTATGAAGCCAAGACAGGTTTAGTCATTGGACTTTTCTGTGAACTCTTTAAAAACACCTACTTTATCTGATCTTTGACAAACCTGACAAAAACAAGCAATGGGGAAAGGATTCCCTATTTAATAAATGGTGCTGGGAAAACTGGCTAGCCATATGTAGAAAGCTGAAACTGGATCCCTTCCTTACACCTTATACAAAAATTAATTCAAGATGGATTAAAGACTTACATGTTAGACCTAAAACCATAAAAACCCTAGAAGAAAACCTAGGCAATACCATTCAGGACATAGGCATGGGCAAGGACTTCATGTCTAAAACACCAAAAGCAATGGCAACAAAAGCCAAAATTGACAAATGGGATCTAATTAAACTAAAGAGCTTCTGCACAGCAAAAGAAACTACCATCAGAGTGAACAGGCAACCTACAGAATGGGAGAAAATTTTTGCAACCTACTCATCTGACAAAGGGCTAACATCCAGAATCTACAATGAACTCAAACAAATTTACAAGAAAAAAACAAACAACCCCATCAAAAAGTGGGCAAAGGACATGAACAGACACTTCTCAAAAGAAGACATTTATGCAGCCAAAAAACACATGAAAAAATGCTCATCATCACTGGCCATCAGAGAAATGCAAATCAAAACCACAATGAGATACCATCTCACACCAGTTAGAATGGCCATCATTAAAAAGTCAGGAAACAACAGGTGCTGGAGAGGATGTGGAGAAATAGGAACACTTACACTGTTGGTGGGACTGTAAACTAGTTCAACCATTGTGGAAGTCAGTGTGGCGATTCCTCAGGGATCTAGAACTAGAAATACCATTTGACCCAGCCATCCCATTACTGGGTATATACCCAAAGGACTATAAATCATGCTGCTATAAAGACACATGCACACGTATGTTTATTGCGGCACTATTCACAATAGCAAGACTTGGAACCAACCCAAATGTCCAACAACGATAGACTGGATTAAGAAAATGTGGCACATATACACCATGGAATACTATGCAGCCATAAAAAATGATGAGTTCATGTCCTTTGTAGGGACATGGATGAAACTGGAAAACATCATTCTCAGTAAACTATCGCAAGGACAAAAAACCAAACACCACATGTTCTCGCTCATAGGTGGGAACTGAACAATAAGAACACATGGACACAGGAAGGGGAACATCACACACCGGGGACTGTTGTGGGGTGGGGGGAGGGGGGAGGGACAGCATTAGGAGATATACCTAATGCTAAATGATGAGTTAATGGGTGCAGCAAAACAACTTGGCACATGGATACATATGTAACAAACCTGCACATTGTGCACATGTACCCTAAAACCTAAAGTATAATAATAATAAAAAAATTCATATGCCTAAAAAAAAAAACAAACCACATACTTTTTTTTTTTTTTTTGAGATGGAGTCTCACTCTGTCGCCCAGGCTGGAGTGCAGTGGCGTGATCTTGGCTCACTGCAAGCTCCGCCTCCCAGGTTCACGCCATTCTCCTGACTCAGCCTCCCAAGTAGCTGGGACTACAGGCACCCGCCACCACGCCTGGCTAATTTTTTTTTTTTTTTTTTTTTTTTTTTTTAGTTTTAGTAGAGATGGGGTTTCACCGTGTTAGCCAGGATGGTCTCGATCTCCTGACCTCGTGATCTGCCCGCCTTGGCCTCCCAAAGTGCTGGGATTACAGGCGTGAGCCACCGCACCCGGCCAATACCTGCTATTCTCATGTGTTTGTGATGTGCAACTGTAAGAAGGGTAAATTATTAATTAGATCAAACTGTGTACAGAAACAAATGTTGCTGACATCAAAAAAAATTATAACACCAAAGAAATTAGTTGCTCAACACCCTTCACTTTAAAAGAAACTCATGAATAAAATTCAAAGTTCAAGGGTAAGTTCTGCTTATGGCTCAAACAAAATAAAATAAAAGATGGCTTTATGAACCTGTAAGAATGCTTTCTCTAATTGCATATGGATTCATAAATAAGATATACACTCATCCACTCACTCTCTTAAAAGGCTTAAGGACTCTTGAACTATAAGCTCAGAAGGGAAAAGGCAGGGGAGAACCTCGATTCCTAGGTCTAACTCAAGTATCTCAGACTATCATGGTCTGGAACGGTCTATTTTAAGACAAAAGCACTTCCTGCTATCTGCTCTAAATTAGGTTAAGTTTATTTCCACAGATCTCAGCCTCAGCCCATCACCTGAGGCCTGCTGACAGACCGTGTGAGCTGAGATCATCAGCATCTCCCAAGATTTTGCCAACTTAAAATATCCTTCTTTCTCTAATCAGCATCCCTAACTTTTCCAAAATTCTGTGTCACAGACTACTAATTCTAAAAACCTTTCTAAAGGAAGACACAATGGAAAACAGATCTCAAACAAGCACTGGCCGCCCAGGAGCCAGATGTTACCTGCAGATGTGCTGTGTATAGCTAGCACAGTGTTGTTTAGAATTTCTATTAATAGTTGCCAACATAGAAAGATAGACAGTTCACATTAAAATCCAGATTCTGACATTTCCTTAAAAATCTGAATATCTGACAACGTCAGGCTCACCTTTCTACATGGCAATAACTGGTTGGAGCAACCAGCGGCTGCCCCTTCAATAGAGGACACGTACCCTCCAGTTTGCCACAGTCTCCTCCACTCCCATTATCTTATATGCAGTCTGATTCCTTTCCTGCCTGCTTCCCCCAATAGGTATTTACATTTTTTACCACTCTCCTCACATATAAGATCTTAAACAATTAATTCTTTTACCACCCACTTCAAGTCCTTTACCAAATCTTATTAATTCTACCCCCAAAATTGCTCTTGAATCTTCTCCGTTGTTTCCACTCCTCTTGAACCAACGTGACTCTTGCATAAGCTACGTCACACCTCCTGAAGTTTCTCCTCTTATCATCCTCTGCTCTTATTTCCAAAATATCAGCTAAACTGTTTTAAGATACAATTACGATTACAAAATATCTCCCCTTACCCACTTAAAGCCCTTTGAAAGCTTCCCATTGCTCTGTGGACAAAACTAAAACACTTTCCACGGCCTGAGGCCCTGCAGGATCTGAGTACTGCCAACAGCCCCCGCCTCCCCTCTTGCCACTCTCTCCTTCACAGACTCTGACAGGGTCTTCTTCCTGCTGCTCCAATGCATCAAGTCCCTTCCTGTCTCAGAGCCTTCACTCCTGCTGTTCTCTTTGCAGGGCTAATTCCTATTATTTCCTATTTCATCGCTTAGATGATAGTTTCAATAGCATACCCTCTACAAGGTCTATCCCATTCAAATCAGATCTCTCAGTTACATTCTCTCAAAGCATAATGCTTTTTTTTTTTTTATCATGATGTGAAAGACATGTTATCTTTTTTCTTTTTATAAGAGAAGCTGACTGGCCAAGGGTCATCTCAATGGCCCCCTTGTCTAGGTTAAAGTAGAGTTAGACTACGTAGCCTGAATCCTCTGGTGAAGGTGTAAGGAAACCTTTCATAACCCAGTTGAGGCTGCCCCTCCTCAGATCCCTGGTTTGGAAAATATGAAATCTTGTAGGTGTCTTTATGCACAATGATCCGGGAATATTCAGGGAGGGAAGTCACTGACACCCCAGTCCTAGGTGCCCAGGATTCAGAGTAAGTGAGATCTATGGGAAGGAATTAGTATAGTTGTATCAGACTTAGAGTTCCCAGAAATAAAATAATTACTTCAAGATAGAAGTCCAGGCTGGTGATTGGGACTCAGGACGAGTGACCCAGTAGCCATGGAGAAGCGCCCATTGACAAAGTGTGTGGGTAAGGCTAGAAGCTTCCGGAGACCTCACATACTGTATGGAGCCTGTACAGTGGTGCACAGAACTGTGCACACGGCTGTAACTCATGAGGAAGCCTATATGTCCTAGCTGGGGTTCCCCACTGGCAGATGCTGAGACAAGGATGTGGGTGTAGGAGGTTCATTTAGAAGGTATTCCCAGAAAGTACTGAGAGGACAATTTGGAACTAAAACAAGGAAGTCAAGGAAGTCAATAGAGGGCGCATTTTCTTCTTCTTCTTCTTTTTTTTTTTTTTTTTTTTGAGACAGGGTCTCCCTCTGACGCCCAGACTGGAGGGCACTGGCATGATCTCGGCTCACTGCACCCTCCAACTCCCAGGTTCACGCCATTCTCCTGCCTCAGCCTCCCGAGTAGCTGGAATTACAAGCGTGCACCACCACACCCGGCTAATTTTTGTATTTTGGGGTAGAGACAGAGTTTCATCATGTTAGCCAGGCTGGTCTCGAACTCCTGACCTCAAGTGATCCTCCCGCCTCAGCCTCCCAAAGTGCTGGGATTACAGGCGTGAGCCACCACACCCGGCCGAGGGTGCATTTTCAAGAAAGTTACTGCTGCAAGCAACTGGAAGGAGCTTCGAGAGACAGTGGAGAACCGACCTCATAGAGGCGCCTCCGGAAGGGCAAGAAACTCCATCATGGGATGAGGGATGCTCCCCTGGCACTCCCAAGTGAAGCCAAAGAGAAAGCCCTCATGGTTCCCATACAGGTCATGAGTGCTGAGAAGATGCGGGTGGGGCACCAATAGCATCCGCTACACCTCACATGGCACACTGTGTCTGAGCTTGGCCACGGGGGACTGGGTTGGCCTTCCCTTGCAGGACCACAGAGCGGGGACCACAGAGGGCACGCACAGCATCTTTCAGTACGAGGGAGAACAGCCTCAACAGCGACACCTTGTGGCATCAAGATGTAATCATGTGATGGGCTGGTCGGACAGATTCATCTCCAGATTTAGATGTGGGATTTATATCCATATCCCGCTCGCTTTGGGGCTGTGTAAGCCCGAAGCAGCGGGGAGGAGAGGAAAGAGAGGGAGACGGGGAGAAGTGGGGAAGGTTGGGAAGGCGCTCTAGTGGAGAGATTCAGAACTTCCAGATAAACTGGCAGATGGGTTCCAGAATTTTGGATTTAATTTGGACAAATGAAACTGGGAGCAAGGGTTGTTTATTTGTAATATATTGTAACATATTAATCTTAGTATATCTGTTACAATATTTATAAAATATAAAGATTATATGTATTACTTACTTTAAATATTTAATTTTAATATATTCTCTTTTCATTTATTTTTATAAACTTTTTATTAAAGCAGATCATATATACGATGAAGGTAGACCTTAATTGCACACGTTAATTGATATTTTTTTTGAGACGGAGTCTCGCTCTGCCACCCAGGCTGGAGTGCAGTGATGTGATCTTGGCTCACTGCAACCTCTGCCTCCTGAGTTCAAGCGATTCTCCTGCCTCAGCCTCTCGAGTAGCTGCGATTACAGGTGCCCGCCACCAAGCCCAGGGAATTTTTGTATTTTTAGTAGAGATGGGGCTTTGACATTTTGTTCAGGCTGGTCTCGAACTCCTGACCTCAAGTGATCCACCCACCTCGGCCTCCCAAAGTGCTAGGATTACAGGTGTGAGCCACTGTGCCCAGCCTGCACCGGTTAATTTTTATATAGTGAGCACACCTGTGTTACCACTGTCCAGACCAAGACTTAGAACATTATCAGCATCCCGAAAGCCTCTCTCATGTCCAATAATCCATATATGACCCAAAAGCACTTCCATACCTTAGAATTTCATATTAATATGTGCAATTCCTTGTTGGGGTCTCTCTTCCCTCCTATTATAAACCCCTACACTGCAACCCAGGTTTTTACATTGGTGCCAACACTCTTAGAGCCCAGGGCAAGAGTACAAATGGATGCCCAGATACCGTGTGCCTATACATTTAAAGTTATAAACTGAGCTAACAAACTGGTAAACAAAATACATTCTACCCTCCTACCTTGATGAATACAGAGCTGGGGAAGGTGAGATTTGAATTTTGAACTTAGAATACTTAGACTCCTCAGAATTCCACCAAAACATTGTGGCAGGAGGAAGGCCTGCCCCCCACACCTCCACCAACACCCTTTCTCCCCACCTCTGGCCCAACCATACCCCACGGGCCTCATACACATGAACTCTGCAGCATGCAAGCTAGGCTTGCTCCAGCTATACCAGGGGTCCACAGGCTTTCTCTGTAAAAGGCCAAACAGTACACATTTTAGGTTTTGTGGGCCACTTGATCTCTGTCATAACTGCTCAACTCTGCCATTTCAGCCCGAAAGCAGCCATAGACAATTTGAAACCAAATAGGCATGCCTGTGTTCCAGCAGAATTTTATTTATAAAAATAAGTGGTAGTTGGCCGGGCGCAGTGGCTCACGTCTGTAATTCCAGCACTTTGGGAGGCCGAGGCAGGTGGATCACAAGGTCAGGAGATCGAGACCATCCTGATCAACACAGTGAAACCCCGTCTCTACAAAAAATACAAAACATTAGCCTGGCATGGCGGTGGGTGCCTGTAGTCCCAGCTACTTGGGAGGCTGAGGCAGGAGAATGGCGTGAACCCAGGAGGCAGAGCTTGCAGTCAGCTGAGATTGCGCCACTGCACTCCAGCCTGGGTGACAGAGCGAGACTTCATCTCAAAAAAAAAAAAAAAAGTGGTAGTTGGATTTGGCCCACAGGTAGTAGTTTGCTGACACCTGATCTGTAATGTCACACATATGTGCCCCTCCACAACCCAAAGCCTAGGGATGCGCACAGTGGTAGCATGGCTTACCCCCAAGAAGATGTACTGGGAAAAAATTCCCAGGCAGATTCTGGAAGACAACTCAGGGTCATTTAGGCAAGGAGGTCACAGGCCTCTGGGTACCCAGAGTGGACTCTAGAATGCCAGGCACAGGCTCCAGGTGGACACCTGCATTGGCCTCTTGGATTCTTCCCCCAGTGGAGGGTGCAGTCAGAGGAGAACCAGAGTAGGCCCTCTCGCCCAAGAGTAAGGGAACACGGGAGCTATGCAAAACAACTTTGAAATAATTGAAAGGATGATGCTGGTACTTTACTATCGTGACATTTTCATCATATCACTAAAATCACTTCCACGGCAATTATAGGACAATTCTGTAATGGTAGCCAGAGAGGAGAGACATAGTGTTTTTAAAAGGAAAAGAGGACCCTCAAAATGAGATTTGGTTGGAGTCATACTTCTGTCTTCTGGATGTGCAACCTTGAGCAAAGTATTTTACTTCTCTCACCCTCACTTTTCTCATCTGTAAAATGGGGATATCAGACTTTTCGTATGGATTTGGGAAAGATTAAATGAGATGATATAAGGAAGTACTTAGCACAATACCTAGCACATAGCTAATAATCAACAGAAGTTAACCTTGACAAGCCCAAGGCTACCAGAATATAACACAGTGGCTTTCAACCTCAAAGTTGCCATAGAATTCTCTCAGTTCACTAAACTTAGCCCTGTCAAACACTTCAGAGTCAAACTCAATGTGCTGTTCGAAAGTGCTGAAGACATCAACCCCAGTTCTTTAAAACTAGAGAGAAAAACGGACATTGCCTTCCCCCATGATCTGCAGGCTACAATATTATGCATCCATAGTTATTGAAAGTCCCAGTAATAAACCATTTCATCTGTGAATGCCATGATGTGAATCAGTAGGGGGAAAGTCCAGCTTAACACAGCAGAGATTTTCAAAATTACTCTCCCATCATTCTCCAAAAAGCTCTATGAAACTCAAACATGCCTATCCACACATCAGTACTCTCTCCTTCAGTTCCCCCAAACTCATTTTATAATTACTGTTTTCCATGTGTCGATTTAGCATGATTACATGTTCAGCTGCCTTGGCTCATGTTTTATGGCAAGGTACTTGAGTGAAGAGGCTGACTGTCTTCCATACTACAAGGCAAGGGCTCTGCATGCCCAAATATTAGTTAACTGTTCTTTCCATTAACCATTTCCATTATTTAAATTTCAGACTCCATCAATTTATTTTGAAGTGTTAAATTAAGAATCTGAAACCCCTAAAAATTTTGTTAAAGGAATAGACTATTATCTAGAACACAGTTAAATCCACAAGTTAAAAATATAGCAAAACAGCCAGGTGTGGTAAGCTCACGCCTATAATCTCAGCATTTTGGGAGACCAAGGTGGGAGGATCACTTGAGCCAGGAGTTTGAGACCAGCCTGGGCAACATGGCGACGACCCAGCTCTACAAAAAATTAAAAAATAAATTAGTCAGGTGTGGTGGTGTGCAGTTGTAGTCCTAGCTACTTGGCAGGCTGAGGCAGGAGAGTAGCTTGAGTCCAGGAGTTCAAGGCAGCAGTGAGCTATGATCACGCCATTGCGCTCCAGCCTGGGTGACAGAGAGAGACCTTAACTCTAAAAAATAAATAAATTTTTTAAATGGCAAAATCCCAAACAATAAACACTAAAATTAAGAAATAGTTTGAGATGTTAAATAAAATTAAAATAAGTGATGGTTAATAAAATATGCTGATTATAACAACATTATTCATTGCCCCATAAAGTCTCATAAATTGAACAAATTAAGTAGTTGCACTGAAGGAATAAATAAGGTTTTCAGATTCGTTTTTTAAACATCTGTGCATTTCCTTTCATCTGCAAATGTAAAATGTCAACTGGCAAAGCTTTAGTTATAGAATACTTAAAAAAGAATATTCAGGAATTATTGGGTCTTACACTAAAAAATCTTCTATCTGTCAACTAAGAGATGTTTCTGAGAAAATGATAGAGAGATAGAATAAAAACTCTGCCCCCTTGGCCCTAAAAATCCAATCACACAAAATTTTGCTACATTTACAATGGCATAAGGATTATGTGTAAATAGCTTTTTACTAGAAAAGAATATAGGCATAATCACATATGTGAGGAAAAATTTTAGCAAAGATTGTAAGCTATCAAAGAAAAAAAAAAGACCACAATCAATGAGGGATGAGGAATGGCTCCAATGGGCAAATTATGGAGATAAGCATTCATCTATGTATTCTGGAAAGAAGAGAAAGAATAAACATTACATCCTAACTCTGAGGTCTCTCAAAAATACGACTGATAACCGTGGAAGAGTCACACTGGAGGCTTTAACAACGATCAAGTTCAGGGTACTGAATGGTATGCAGAAACCCCTTTAACAATGGAAATTAGAGTAAATGAGTCAGTAAGTGCAGTAAGTAAATCATCAAGTAATCGAGTCAAATCTCTTGTCTATGAACAGATAATGGTAGGCTTATCTAACATAAAAATAAATAAAAAGGGAAATTACAGGACATAATTCGGATCTATTCAACAAATACTTCTAGAGAACAAATCTGTAATGTGGTTTCTGACATGCTAGAGGTCCAAAGCCTTCCATTTAAAAGGGGGTCACAGCCTCTTTACTCAGGTTCACATTAACAACTCTAATTGTTGTGCAAGGCTGCCAGTTGCTGTGAACACCGGAAACAGATGAGGGCCTTTCTGGGAGTGATAGAGTGTGGTCTCAGATGGAGAGAGTCCAATGGAAGAAAGAGTGTAGTAACAGAGAGGGAAAATCCAGTTTTTTGACCTAGTCAAGAACTAAGGAGGGAAGTCAGATCCACAGTTATGCATATTAAAGAATCTGCAAATCTCATGAGAATTTAAGGCTTGTTTTTATTTCAGAAATCTGAAAACAAATAACGTAAGGATATTCTTGATCAGCACAGTGCCATGCCCATTGACTTTGAATATCAAGCTGTACCCTAAGGAATCACTGAGTCAATGTGAAAGGAAATAAGATGGTCTTGGGGATCTAAAGGATGTGTTCTCACTGGGTGAAAGGTAAGGATTGTCAAGTTTTTCAGAATGAATGAAAGTTTCACAGAAGTTGACTATTGTGAATATGGTGGGAAAATTGAATCATCATCCAGTGCACAGCAGGGTAGACCAGATGATGCCAAAGAACCTGTCCAGAATAGTCAGCATCACATTCTAATTACAAGCAGCAATTTAGTTAATGCAGCTAAATTAATGTTATGAATTTGAATTAGTAATGTCATATGACATATACTCTATTTCTAAATTGATTTAGGTTTTAAAAAGGTGTAAGAGCTTAAAAATAAAACTTACCAGCTTTATGTTTATACAATTTAAAATATCATTACAATAATGATAATTTAAGCCAACCCTGGGGTTCTATGAGAAATTATTTTCATTAAAAAAGATATCATCTAAGTCTGAGAAATCTTAGGTTAAGTGATTAAGCATACACTGGATTTGAGACCTGAATCTCACATTTATTATCTGTTTAACCTTGAGCAAGTTAGCAAACCTCTCTGAGCCTCAGTAAGTATCTGAGTAACAATAGCCTCAGGTGTAACAATGGCTACTTCACAAAAACAAGGTGAGTAATGATTAAATCAGAGAAGGCAGAAGTACTTAGCACAGTGCCTGAGGCTTAGTAAATACTCAGCAAAATCCTCATCATCATCAATATTGACCACAGGCTCATTATGTTGTTTTCTTAAATTAGACCCTTTCTTCCTCATGAGTAAAATAGAAATAACAGCATTAAACATCTTACAATGGGCCTAAAAAAAGTAGTTGATTAAAAAGGTTGGAAAAAAAAACTTTGCACATGCAAGTAAAACTTTAGCCCACGCAGTAAATTGCATCATGTGTTCAACATATTCACCATCCCCCTAGCCTGCCCATCTCTACAGTCCCCTTCCTGTGGGAAGATAATCTTTCCTGCCCCAGTGACATCTGGCTTGGCCATATGACTTGTTTTGGCCAATGAAATGCGAGCAGAAGTAACAAATGCCATAACCAAACAGTAGCTATCAGAGCCCTCTAGTGGGTAAACCATTGTTTTTTCTTCTCTACTGTGAGAATAGGCTGTCCAAGAAAGGCTCCTTCAGCCTGTGTCCCAGAATAAGGATAACATGGAGCAGAATCACAGACAACCCCTGAGAAAAAGAAGCCACTGAGATTTGGAGGTCCTGTGTTAGCCCAGCACAACCTAGCAATATCTGACTAATAAACCCAGCTACCACAAATACAGTGCTAAAACAAAATATGTAACATTTAGATTAAAATATAGGTCAGCGTTTTCTCACCGATTTATCTCTCATTCTTTCTTCCTCTGCAGATTACCAAACTAGGAATATCATCCATTCAGGGACAGAATATCTTCTGTTAGGTCTCCAGATAGATGCAAATCATTTGTAAATAATTTATTTTCAGATACAGATGCATACAACCAACTATTTTAACTGCCTCCAAATGTATTCTCTTTATCATTCCTGACCACTGATTTCTTTACTGACAAACAGCTTCTCTGGTGCTTGGACATCGAGATGAAGGCAATCACTGGAAAAGCCGAAGGAGGATAAATCCTGCTAGGAGGTGACATAGTTGTACAAACAATCCAAATAGTGAATGCCAGCGAGCATCAGTGGGCGTGGGCTGGACCTCGTATGATCAGTACACGTGTGAGTGCCTGTCCTGGAGCACAGCCCTAGGAAGAATCCAGCTGTGCCTGACCCAAGCATGCCTCCCCACCAAAAGAAAGGCAACACATGCACCCACCTCCTGCTATCTGTGATTCCATCTTATAATGGCTGTGTGACTTACAGATTGCACCAACTGATGCCCCTGTTTTCACTTGAACCTTTTGCAAAACAGATGATTCAACCCTGTACCTTCCTTAAAGGCAAGAACTATGTCTTCATCTTCATATCTCAGCACTATTTTACACTTGCAATTAAAAGGCAACTCAGTGTAGAGCAGTTTAAAGCATGGGCTCTGAAGAGTCCAAATTCCAGTTTCTCCACTTACTTAAGTTCAGATCTTGCAAGCAGATGCTCTAAGTGCCTATCGATGTCCCTCTGACCTGAACATTTTAGAGTGCCCCAAAGGCACTGCCAATATCAGAATCTCTGCCTGAGAGTATCTTTTAAACCTGGATAAGCTAGTCTTCCCTTGCAGGGTGTAGAAGTCCCAGGGTTGACCACCCTTAAAAAAAAATCTGACAGCTATTTATACACCAGTGTTCACAACAGCGTTATTCATGATAGCTAAAAGGTGAAAACAACCGAAATGTCCACCAACGTTGAATGCGTAAAGAAAATGAAGTATACACATAAAATGGAATATTATTCATCCTTAAAAAAGAAATGAGGAGGCCAAGGTGGGTGGATCATCTGAGGCCAGGAGTTCAAGATCAGCATGGTCAACATGGCAAAACCCCATCTTTACTAAAAAATACAAAAATTAGCCGGGCATGTTGGCATGCACCTGTAGTCCTAGCTACTTGGGAGGCTGAGGCACGAGGATCATGTGAACCCGGGAGGCAGATGTTGAGAGGCTGCAGTGAGCCAAGACTGTGTCACTGCACTCCCACTTGGGCAACAGAGCGAGACTCTGTCTCAAAAAAAAAAAAAAAAAAAAGGAAATGAAATTCTGATACATGCTACATGAACTTTGAAAACATTATGCTAAGTGAAATAAACCAGCCACAAAAGGACAAATATTGTCTGATATCATTTATATGAGGTACCTAGTATAGTCAAATTCATAGAGACAGAAAGTATAATGGTGGTTTCCAGGGGCTGGGGGAATGTGGAGTTATTGTTTAATTAGTATATAGTTTCAGTATGGGATGATGAGAAAGCTCTGGAGATTGATGGTGGTGATGGCTGTACAACATTGCAAATATACGTAGTACACCAAACTGTGCACTTTAAAATGGTTACAATAGTAAATTTTATGTTATGTATATTTTACCACAGTAACAAAATAAAAATAATTAAAATAAATTTTAAAAAAAGAAAAGAAAAAAAAACAACGGACATGAGCTAGTGGTGAGACATCCCTACTCTCTTAGCCTTTGTGTAAAAATACCCTAAGGCAGGTGTTTTACACTATCTCTACAATTTCCTTATGGGATTAAACACTAGTTGCCATTGCACAACTCGCTTAACAATGCCCCATCTGTTGGCTGCCTTCACTTCCCTGTCTCATATCCTCATTCACTCACTAGTGATCCCTGTATGTCCCAAGTAACTACTTGTCTCAGGGTCTGCTTCTGTGCGAAAGTCAACTAAGACACCAAGGCAAGTTTCTTAATTTCTCTAAACATTACTTTCCTCATCAATAAAAATAATACTTAGATCATGAAGTCATTGTGAAGATTAAATGAGATAATTCTTCAAAGTGCTTAGCACAGTGCCTGACTCATAGTAGATACTTAATATGATCTTCTTGAATTTCTGGTCTAGCAATTATCCACCTTTTTTATAGAAGATAAACTACATCTCTCAGTTTCAGGAAGAGACTAAAAAATTCTAAGAGCCAATTCTTTCCCATCTTCTATTTAAATAACATCTCTCATGACTTAGCACTCATCATTCAACCAACCACAGGAGGTATTAGAAAGAACTGGAATTTTGTATCCAACTCAATCTTTTGCCTAGAGGTGGGCTGAGCCCACAAAAAAAGTTAGATAAGCTCCCCAGATAGCAAGCAGACCCCCTGGACAGACAGATAACCACCATTCCCTCCTGACCTAGGGAATTAGAGGGCTGTGGGGTCAGTTGTAAACAACTTTGATCTGGTAAATTTTATCTGTATCCCTTTCTCTCTTCGGCTACAAATGTACCCTCCTAAGGTTTATGGCAAAAACTAGGATTCATTTAGTCTTTTTCTAGTTCCACAGTGCATCATTTTAACAAATGAAACCATGGGATCATGAAATTCCCATTGAGATGAATCCTTTGCCAAATACCATTTTATTTTGCTTTGATTTCTCATTAATTGTTTGCCAAAATACACAGAGATTTTATCACAATAATCACCTATTCTGACTAGCAAACCAAAGGATTAGGTTACATACTCAGGTGGACTCGTAAATAAGACTGATGAGAAATCCAATTTCTATCTCTTGCTTTTGTAGAAAACACCTTTCTGAATATGTACTTTCTAAAAAGCTGAACAAACAAAACTTACCTTGACTTAACATGTTAAAAAGGGAAGCTCTGTTCCCCAAAACAAATAAATGATAAAATCTCAAATTCCATCTTGCTCTTTAATATAATCCCTAAAGCTTTTTTCCAACATTTCATACACACATAGCCTTTAACTTCACTCACAACTATAAATAGTTGGCCAACTTAAGTTCAAAGAATCTGACTAAAGCTAACCACTAGCCATATTGGGCATGCCTAATGGTTTCAATGTTTGGCTCAATTACATTATGAACTAAATACTTCTTCCTATATTATTGCCTACAGTTTTCCATTTTTCACTTATAAATTAATGACAAAATTCAAGAAATATTCAGGTGATTGCACAAACTCTGTTGTACAAATATGGTGATGCTGATGAACTAAAACTACTTGTCGGCAGGTAAGGTCATGATACAGTAGCTCAGAATGGTGGTTCATAAGCTACAGCACAGAAGATTAATGTATGAAAGGCAATTTAACAGTGTTACTGTATAATGTACAAAAGTGTAAATCATATCAAAGTAAAGTCAGAGGCAGTCACTATGCATGGGGTATTGAATAGTGTTCTAGCCCATAACTCCCAATCTTGTACATTTCAAGGAATAATGAAACTATTTCCATTCATGAACTTTCTCAGACCACTTTCAGAAGCTGTACACTATGAATTACTCCAAGTATTTCCCTCGATTAATCTAACGAAGTCAGTTGCATTCTGCCTGTTAAGTACAAAGATTTTGAAACACAATGTGTACTCTCTGTGCTCTGATTAAAATTTACTGAAATGAACTTTGTCCTAGGTGGTATTTGGAAAGAGTCTCAAAACCAACAAGTGATGTGGAGTCCCACTGCAGATCTTTTACCAGACGATATTTTTCTTCACCTGGAAAATGGTCTTTCAAAATTATTAAGGCTGCATAAATTGTGTTTGGTCAATGAATCAGAATGGACATTGCTAGGAGTCCCAAAGCCATAATAATCAATCTTTCTATTGTTCTCCAGGTCATCTTGCCACCCTCTCTTCCCAATATCAAGCCCCACACTCCCACAAGCATCAAAAGTAGGTAATTATTGCCATGACAGTGAAATAGGAGAATAAAGAGAATTCAGAGTCTTTGATCATATCCGTCCCCTACTTGAAATCTCTTGAAGGTTTAAGCTTGAGTCCCATCTCCTCAATGGCTCACAGGGTCTTATGCCCTGTCACACTCTCTGGCTCCTCTCACCATCCCTCATCCTGAGCCAAGCTAAACTCCAGCTCTACAGTTCTACCTACCTTTACCTCCGTGAACCCTGAATCGCCCATTCTCTCGCTTACCTTTGCACCTAGTGCATGCTATTCCCCCTGTTATTTGTACCTTCAAATCCTCTCTCCTCTGGCTAATTCCATTTACCCTTCAGTGACACTTTAGGTGCTACTTTCTTCAGGAAGCCTTCCTTCATTCTTCATCCATGACTCTCCTAAGTCTTCCATGACAGCCTGGATGTTCCCCCAAGAGCATCCATTATTGCCTGCTTACTTGTTTCGTACTCCACTGGATACTACAATCACTGAACTCCCCTACAAAATTATCTGCTCTATTATGGTCCGCCAACACATATACACCCTATTCCCAGAAGAAGACTGGCACAAAGCAAGCATACACTCTTATGATGACTACATAACAGAATGGCTTAATTCTTTGTTACTAATGTCTATTATGAAAGAACACCAGCCATTCCTGTTTTCCAGGTTAAAATAACTAATAAAATAATAATTACTTAGTTGAACCTCTGCATGAAGAAACTGTATATATAATAGATCTAGAAGAGTGCCTTTGAAGCAAATTGGACTAGATGATAGAGAAACAGAGATCCTAAATAAGGAGAAAGCTAGTGGCAAAGCCAGAAAGGGAACTTAGGGCTTGTGACCCCAGGTCAGTTCTATGTCTCTGTATCCAAAAGAATCTGCTCTGAAGTTATTCTAAGCAACTATTCATGTTGTGAATTCAAGGTGGCCCATGAATGCATTCAAAGCCCATGTATAAAAAGAGAGTTATTTCTCAGCTTTAACAAAAAAGGTGAAGAATTCCCCTTGCGTGCCCACACTGACTGCTCCACGCTCACAAGCCTGATGAACAGCAGCCACTAAGACCCAGGTGCTTTTGTATCCACCCAGCATCAAACAGGACCTATTTTGAACGAGCCCATATGAATGCCACGCTGTTATCCCACTCACTACCCAACCTCCTGCTTCCTGTCAAGGAGAGGCTTCAGGAACCATACGAATAAAGGGTCAAAATGCGAAACAAAGAAGGGGGAGGAGGGAATGTTACAGCTTTAGAAGGGAAGGAAAAACACACATCACCAGAAGGCAAGAAAAGACATCAAAAATCCTCTCCTGAGACGTGAATGTAAAAAAAGAGTCAACAACCCTGCTCCTCTCAGAACCCGCCCCTTGAACCACGGCTGCCCCTCGAGGTGATGACAGCTGGAGCTGCCTGGCAAAACGGAGCATGGCTAATCTGCCTCAAGCCAGGCACAAGAAAGACATCTTGGTAGGAATTTGATGCCCATCAGTATCACTGAGAAAATAACCAGTGATCATGGGACCACCCTAACCTCACATCTGGCAGAGCTGCTCAACTCTCACTGCCAGAGCAGCTCCCAGACCCCAAACCCACCTTCAATCACCTCAGGCCCATAGAGGATGAACTCCTGACCACACCCATCTTATTACAGAGAAATACGCCACATAAGAACTGGTAACCACGGTGCACAACTAGGTTCAATTTCTTATATGAAACCCTGCTCTTTCTTTCTGTAATTAGTCATACCATTTAACAGAAATCTTTCAAGGTTTGCATAAGGATCTGAGCATATTCTTAAAGAACAGTCACATTGCTCAATTCCCATTCAAGCTCTTGTCTTCTGACCCACTAAGAAGTTGCCTTGAATTAATAGTTTGCTCCTAATGCATTTAGGGTAAATGCACTTTGCTGCCTGCAACTCATTCATGCCCTGAAATCACAGAATGACAACTACTTTTGGGGTGGAAAGTATTAAGACAGGAAAAGAGAACTAATGCTATCAGACCACACACACACACACATACACACACACACTCACACAGGATAATTAAGTGAGCAAAATGTAGACTCTGAAGAATAAACCACAGCAAAACTAAGTTGCTGGTATAAGGTATCTATGAACATTGCAGCTGGCCTTTGGTTTTCAGGTATATGTCAGAGATGCCCTTCCAACTCTTCATCCAGTGGGGCTATAATCTCATCATTGACTTCCAGGAAAAAATAATCACTTAGTTCCTTCCTGAAAGTTCTTCCTGACTTTATTTATTTTCTTCTCTTCTTCCATGCACACGCGCTATCTCTCTTTTTAATTTTGTTGAGTGCCGATTAGGCGCTAGCAACTAGAGATTCCTGGGATCCGACCAAGCGAACTCTGCTTGGCAGAGTCAACATGAGTTCAAGAACAGAGGAAGTGCAACTTCAAAGCAACAAATCTGGAAGATGTAAGTGGAGAAGTAATGCCCAAGAGGTTAAGAGCAGAACTTGAGGCACGCCCTGGGAACTGGCCAGCCAAGTGCTGAAGAAATTAGGCTGGAGTAGCAGATGAACTGGCCCAAGAGAAGGGTAACCAATTATATTAACAATTAAGTCAGTGAGGTAGTGGCCTTGGACTTCCCCAGCTGAAAAAATGAGCAGAAAATCACAAAGAAGGCTCGGCCCTGGCTGTGAAAGTGAGACAGCTTAGAGCTCCTGGTGCTTTTGGCATTTACACTGGTTAAGGCTTGGTGGTTGTTTCTCTTGCAATTGTGGGGTCACTCATTGTTTCTACTTTCTCTAGTGATAATTTAGCAGCCTTGAGAGTAAGGCAGAGGTGGATTCAAATTCTGGTTCTGCCACAGCATTAACTCTGAGCAAGTTTTTCTGTTCCTTCAATCATTTAACAAATACTTACAGAACATCTAGGCACTAGGGATACAGCCAAAGGCAAAGCTCCTGCCTTCACGGAACTTATCAAATTCTTTGAGTCTCAGTTTCCTCACCTATAAAATGGGATACTACTTTTACCTGTATAGGTAATATGAAATGATCAATATAAAGCACCTAGCACAGTGCCTATCACATAGTAAATGCTCAATAAATGGTGCTCTTCATATACAGAGCAAACGTATCCATCACTTCCAACTGGAGTATTAGCTCCAAGTAGTAAGGAACTATCTGTGGTTCATCTCTGTACCCCCAGTGCCTAACGCAAAGTAGATACTCAATAAATACTTCATAAATCAATCACTACTTAATTAATAACAGCCATTGTTATGGTAACTGATAGTCATTATTCCTCTCTAAGCCACAGAGATTCTATACTTAAAAAAGCAACATGGCGGCCTGGCGTGGTGGCTCACGCCTGTAATCCCAGCACTTTGGGAGGCTGAGGCGGGCGGATCATGGGGTCACGAGATCAAGACCATCCTGGCTAACATGGTAAAATCCCGTCTCTACTAAAAATACAAAAAAAAAAAAAAAAAGCGACATGGCATAAAGACTTTTTATTTTAATTTTTTAAAGAACAGTGAGGTGCACTATACAATATGTCTTCAGGCACTTTTTAAACATGAAAACAAATGTTATTGAGCATAAAGATTTCAATTCAAAGAATCTATTAGTACAGAGACAAGCACGGACAGCAGATGTAGATGACAGCCCACTCTTTTCCTAACTACAAAGTAAGGACAAGCTGGCCAGGCTTCAGGTTAATCCAGAAGGCACCCAAATAGTAAGTTACATAAAGTTTAGCAGATGTGCTCAAAGATGATGTATCAGTAAAGATAAGCAGAAAAGTGCTGCAGAAACCAAAAATCACAAAATCTTCATGGCTCAGAACAACCAAAGTTTACTTCTTGGTCTATATGTCCAACTCCAGTTGACTGGAAGCTATGTTCATTTAGTGACTGAATGGCCCAGGCAGATGAAGGGCTCCATCTCAACACACATTTCCATAATCATTGCAGTAGAAGAGGGCACTGAGTGCTCTCACACTGGAAATCAAATATTCTAGCATGGAAGTGATGCAAGCCACCTCCAACATATGCCTGGAAGGAAAGAAAAAGTGGGTATGGGGAACATTAACAGTCTCTAACACAGATGATATTAAGACACAACCTGTGGAATAACAAAGGGATTTGTTAAAGATGATGCACAAATAAAACATCTGAACAGCTATAAGATTCACATAATCCTGGATGAGGAAGGGTGGGTAGGTGTCATTTTAGAGCAGTGGCCTCAACATAAAGACACTTCATACAACATAAATCTGGACCCTAAATTTCCAGAACAGCTCTGTTTTCTATAAATATACTGAGGGTCCAGATAAATTTTTATTTAGGAAACAAAAAGTTTTAATAGCTGAAAAACATTTGAAAACTATGAATGTAAACCAAATCCTTTATTTTACAGATTTGAAAAGTAAAGAGAAGAAAAAAAGGAGACACAGACAGTTAAAGCAACCCCAGTCTACCCCCTCAAGGAAGGTCTAGAATGTTTAGCAGAAATAAGTCCATGGACAGAATCTAATGTACCACTGCAGCACCTTCTGACCTTACCCTTCATCTCTGCTACCTTTAACTGGCACAGTGGAGCCAGACCCAGACCAAAGTCATTTAATACAAGGTCATCAAGGGCTCAATAAACGGTATCGACGATGAGTAGAAGACCCCACCCCACAGCATGAAATAGTGATTCATATCCCATTAGCAATTCTCTACATTACTCATTCCCTACTTCTGGGCAAATGGGAAGCCATCAGTAGAAGTGAATACTAGCCTTCAGGAGACTTTAATTTTGTTCTCAGATGATTATAGGTTAACGGCAACTATGATTTGGGTTCACTCAATTCCATTATCTTCTCATGTCCCCAGCTCTGTTTCATGCCCAGTTTCCCCTCCACCTTCACTCGCACTAAATCATGTATGTCATGCAGTCAAGCCTCAGTGGTCTCCCAACCTCTGGTCTCTGTCTTTTTCAATGGCTTTATACTCACTAGCCCATGAAATCAAACTCAAATATTTCAACCAGGAATCCAGGTGCCTCCTAAATCTAACTCCAGCCTAATTTTTCAACATTATCTCCACTACGGTACTTGTCCTGCGCAGCCAGAGGCAAGATGATGATCCTGAAAGTCAAAATGACATTGTTTTGAACCCCCAACACTTCTACTTACTGGTTGGGCAAGTCCTTAACCCCTCTAAGTTTTAATGTTCTCACCTGCAAAATAGGTGATAGCATCTACTTTGAAGGTTTTCTTGAGAAGGTATGTATCAGTGAGGAGTATGTGCGGCTGCAAGTAATAAGTAGTGGCTTACAAGTAAAGAGCTTTTTAGTTTTATGAAATAAGAACTACAGGGGAAGGCAGTCTAGGCTGGTACTATGAATGAACAATGTCACCAAGACCAAGATCCTTCCAGACTCCAGCTTTGCCATTTGTAAGATATGATTTTGGCTGGGCATGGTGGCTCACACCTGTAATCCCAGCACTTTGGGAGGCCAAGGCAGGCAGATCACTTGAGCTCGGGAGTTCAAGACCAGCCTGGGCAACATGGGGAAATCCCATCTTTACAAAAGTATACAAAAATCAGCCAGGCATGGTAGTGCACACCTATAGTTCCAGCTACTGGGAAGACTGAGGTGGGAGAATCACCTGAGCCCGGGAAGTCAAGACTGCAGTGAGCTGAGATCGGTGCCACTGCACTCCAGCCTGGGTAACAGAGTGAGGCCCTGTCTCAAAAGCAAACAAACAAAAAAAAAACAAAAGCCATGGCTTTATCTTCATTGTTGTAGTTGGCTGCTGCCCCTCCAGGCATTGCACCAATGATCTCAGCAGCAAGAAGCTAAAAGAGCTGAAAAATTCTTGGAGTATACCAGCCAGGTGTGTCCCACTCACTACATTTTCAGGAAAGCCTCCACCCAACAGCTTCCACCTATGCCATTATCAGACCCGACTCTCATGGCCACTCTAAATCCAAGGGAGTCTTGGGAAGGTGAGGTGGGCTTATTTCCATCTCAAACAAAATTGGGGTTCTTGTAGTTAGAAAGGAGAAAATGAATGTTGGGTAGGCAACCAGCAATGCCTACCCAATATTAAATATCTTATGGAAAGTGCTAAGCATAGTGCCTAACACATAGTTAACTGCCCAGTAGAAGTTAAGCTAGAAATACTACTGTTATAATTATTATTGTTGTTGTTATTCACCTTTCTTACTCTCTGGCCAAGTGGAATAACTCATTATATCCACGTGTGCCCCTACATTTTTATGGTATCCATTGCTCTATCTGCATCTCCAACTCTCTCCCTGCTTTAAGGTCCAGGAAAATGCCATTGCATCCAAGAAGTCCTTCCTTACACCTATTCCTAATGATAAGTTTCATGGTGGCAGGACCCACATCAGGTAAAAACTGTGTTCACCACTGCACCGAACATTGTCTCTTGGAACACAGTAGGTTCTAATAAATAGTGCCTTAATAATTTAAGTAATTCATGTGTATACACAAACCTGCTTTATAGCCAGCCCTCTAAAATCAAACACAGTATATTCCTGAAATGCAGAAGTTAAGGACAAGGTTTATATGTCACACAGCTAGCAATGGGAGTGAGGGGATGAAAATTGCATTCCCCAAGAAAAAGAAAAAATTAGAAAATCCGCTAACCATAATTTTTACTTGCTGTTGGAATCTGGAAGATAGTTCATCAAATATTCGCTCCCTTACTGTGAACAGAGTCTACTTTTACACACAAGTGTTGTCTGAAATAGTGCTTTGTCCAAAACAGGTTATTAGTGAAAGTGACATTTGCTCGTGCAGTTTGCCTCTTGGGTCCAGTGATCTGCCAGGAGAAGAGCATGCCCCAAGTAGCTGCCATCCCTTCAGCCTGGGCCCCAGGACACATGTGGAGGAGACTGGAACCCAACCCACAGCCTCTGCACAGCCACCCCAAGGAGCCCAACTTATACCAGCCAAATCACGGTCAACCTGAAGACCCATGAGTGTGAAAATAAATACCTGTTGCTGTAAGTCAGGGAGTTTTGTTACACTGCCAAAGCTGACTAATATATCTTATCATTTGATATATGTTAGCATGTCTTATATCTTCATTCATTTTGTCCCTTTTCTTCACATAAAAGGAAGAGGCTGAAGAATCTCCATGTTTTGTACATCCAGTGAGTTCTACCTTTGGATCAACTATTTTAAATTTATGAGATCTACATTACCATGAATATTGGTGCTTTTCTGTGTTTTCCATTCATCCTATCTTTCTAAACTAAGAAAATCACAATAAACTATAAAGGAATAGTGTAAACATTGCTGAAACTGAAACTCTTGGCTGGCAAGTAAGTGCCCCATGGACCAGCCAAAATGTTAGCTGGTTAGCGGATTTAAAAAAAAAAAAAAAAAAGGCTAGAGGATGTCCTAGTAAAACAAGCAAATGCAGATTGCACAAAAGTCAACCTAACTGAAGTCAAAGACTCTTTAGGTAAATTTGTGGACTGCAATACCATTCACCTTATTTTTCAGGATACCTGTTTTGGCAAACCTTCACCACTGAGTTTCACCAATGGGAAGAGACTGATAAGGCTTATATCTTGTAGCTTTTCCAACATGACAAAACAAGAGGGGCCGGGCACAGTGGCTCACACCTGTAATGCCAGCACTTTGGGAGGCCAAGGCAGGAGGATCACCTGAGGTCAGGAGTTCGAGACCAGCCTGGCCAACATGGTGAAACCCCGTCTGTACTAAAAATACAAAAATTAGAGAGGCGTGGTGACGGGCACCTGTAATCCCAGCTACTTGGGAGGCTGAGGCAGGAGAATCACTTGAACCCGGGAGGCAGAGATTGCAGTGAGCCAAGATCACACCACTGCACTCCAGCCTGGGTGACAGAGCAAGACTCCATTTCAAAAAACAATAAAAAATAAAATAAGAGGGTCATGCTATTACAAAAGAATAATTTTAAATATCATTATAGCTAATCACTAATGGAAAAGGGTCTCTGTAAATAGCAAAGAAAATGAAACCCTAATCTCTTGGCGGGGAGACAACTGAGGGATGTTAAGAGCATTTATTCAACCAAGATCTATTTAAAACTCCAATTAGAAATTTAAGGTGTCAAGAAAAATGGAAGAGTGTGAATTTTGTTTTGTTTTACCTTCTTTTAAGTCATCATCAAGTTTGGAACTAAATTTCTATTGAGCCAATATTTTTATTTTACTATACATTATATTTTTTATATTTTATTATGTTTCTACTGGAAATATATAATAAACAAAGTTACTAAATTTGCCTATTGGCCCATGCCACAGCCTTCAAGTGCAAAGGCAAAACAGGCTGATAAAACAGGCTGTGTCAGAATCACAGTGGACTCTTAAAAGGGTTAGCTCTACGTATGCTGGGAGAACCCACACTTCAGACTGGACACATGCAGACTACACAACCAAAATTTGAAGTCAAGGCCATGGCCAAGGTCATGGGCTCTGGGTAAGACAAACCCAGGCTCAGATTCTTGCTTTCATACTAAACTGTGGCAAGATACTGAATTCCTTCTAGTTACTCATCTATAATTTGGGCATAAGAATAGTACCTACCTCACAGGGGCTCCAAAAGGTTTAAAACAGATAATGCATATAAAGTACTCAACAAAGTGCTTGCCTATGCAATAACAATGATGATGATAGTAATAGTAATAATACTGCTTTGACAAACCCGGCTTCTACATGAAAACCATTCTAATCAGTATATTCTGGCTCACAGTCTGTTTATGAAATGCTTAATTCACAGCATTATGTTCACATCCAGGTACAGCTTCTATAAAGTGACAGCTCTTTGGATCAATCAGTAATTTTTCTAATGAATTCAGGGAGAAGGGTGTTGAAAAATCAGCCTTTCACTAGTAGTGAGTTGAGAAGGATCTGGTCCTTCACCCATGATTCATCCACCCGTGAAAGTCTTGCTGGTGAAAACCATGACACCATCACCTTCCACACCCCTCCCTGCCAAAACTGTAAAAGTATTTTATTAAAGCACAGAAGCAAACAGACAAGATGGCTTACATGAGAAAAAGGCAAACTCTACTACTCCCCGGAAAGAAAATGGCTTGACCCCACCACCACCTAACTGACATTCTGCAAAAGAGAACAAGGCAGCCCTCACTTCCAGAAGTTGAGTTAACTGTCAGAACTAAAAGAATCCCTTCTATTCATGTGACTCCCCATAAAGAACGTTTGCTGGCTCCAAAAATACCTTATAAATCCATCCAGTAGAGCCAAGACCCAAGTACTGTATACTGAGAAACAATATGACTTTACAAGGACAAGAGTGACCATAGGAGACAAAGTGCCACACCCTTTTCCCGGATAGCTGAATGGTACATGTTGTGTCTTATAAAGATGGCAATTCTGGAGAAATAGGTGGGCAATTCTAACACCCCCACCCCCAATTCCTGCTTTACACAGATTCATTTTCATTTTTAAGCCAATGGCCTCGGCATCCGCAACTACTACAACTAATAATCAGGGAGGTGGTGGGTAAGGGATGGGGAGGACAAGGAAACACAGGTCAAATATACTTGCTTCTAAAAGTCCATTTTCAAAGAGTTTTCTTCCCGCTTGTCTGCCTCTCACAGCTGGATCCCCATACCAGGTGGAAACCAATGGTTAAGTAAAATCACTGATTTAAAGAGCCAACCAGGAAACTAACCATGACAAGTGGGAGCTGCCCTCCTCTCCCGAGCATTGATTGGCTCTTTGGGTTCCACCGGTCCCCATTCTACCCACGTAAGTGGCAGGTGTGGCTGTCAATCACAGAGGGAACTGACAATTCACCGCTCGAGGAGTAAATTGCCTTTCATACAGGAAAGGCAGGTAGCCGCCTAAAATCGATCCACTCCTAAAAGAGCGGACCCTCCCTCTCTGGCAAAAACAGAGACCCTTAAGTACAAAATAAATAAGGCAGGGCCGAACGGAGAGTTTACGAGCGCTATTTTATTACCCCGAACCAAAGCAGCCCTTAATCTTCACTGTCTTAAGATGATCTTTCAAAGGCTCGTACGGTATTTCTTTTAATTAGGTACACCTTCGTTAGTATTCTTTTTTTGTATAATTAGGAGAAAGGGAGGAGGAGAGAAGGAATGCCGTTCAGTTCAATTTCACATCGTATTCCTTTTCATACACCATCCCCTAGCCCTCCCCGGTAAATGAGCTTCATTTTCCCTGACACGGGTTTTTTTTTAAAACATGCTCCCCTCTGAACCCACCCAGGCGGCCAGCCACCCCACCCCCGGGCTGGGGCTCCACCTTTCTCCACTTTGTTCTGCTTGGGATTGCTCAAGACCCCCGACCCCGCGAACACCCCACCCCTCGAGGCAAGAGGGGACGCCGGGCAGAAGAGGAGGATCTGAGAGAAGAAAGGCGATGGCAGTGAGGGTGGTTGCCGGAGAGGGACTGCGGGAGGTGGCCCGGGCCGCCGGGGCTAGCGAGCGGCGCCCGCGCGCCGGAGGAAACCGTGCACTTGTTCCAATCCGGGGGTTTATACATCAAGGCAAATCCTCCCTTAGGCCGCCCCAACCCTCCCCGCGCCCGAGAAAGCCCCGGAGGAGGCGGATGGTTCACCTCTAGGCTCCCCACGATAACGCATTGCAGCTCCCCACGAGCGAGGAGGACCCGGCACGAGGGATGCCCGGGCACGGGCGCCCCGAGGGAGCCGGGCACCAGGCGGCCCCGACCCCGGCGTCGGCGTCTCACCTTTCGGATGCTCGCCCCGGGGCCGTCCCACATGGATTTTTACAACCTCTCGTCGCCTTGGCCCCGGGCGGCCAGGAGGAGCAGGAGCCGGCGCCGGAGCCGGAGACCGAGCGAGCAGGAGCCGGAGGCGGAGGAAGAGAAGGAGAAGCGGGGCGGGGAACCGGGAGGGAGGAAAGAAGGGAAGGAGGAGGACACTGCTCGGAGGGCCGGGGCCAGGCGCGGGGCCGGGCGGGGCCGGCGGCCGAGGGGGCGGCACCCGCCGCAGTCCCGAGACGCGCGCTCGCGCGGCGCTGCCAGGCGCTGCGCTCGGCGGGGCCCCCACCCGGCCGGCCGGCAAGCTCGCCCGCTCTCGGAGGCCCTGACTCACATTCCCAGCATTCCCGAGGAGCCGCTAGGGGGGCCGGGGCTGGGGCCCGGGCGCCTCCGCTGGGGGCAGCAGAAAGCGCCCGGCATAGGCGGGGGTCTTCGCAGCGCCTCCTCCCGGCAGGCCGCGGCGCGAAGCACCTGTCCCCAATCTTCTGTCCCCGACGCCCCTTCCCGGGTACCCCCCTCCAAAAGCTACCAGGCACTCCCGGAACTTGTCAGGTGGCTTTAGTGACAGGGGCAGGGATGGCATTTATCTTTTAAGTCAAGCATTGGAGTAGGGGGTCGTGGTTACCATACCCTGGCACCGTCCATCAGCTTTAATGTTCCTTAGGAGGTTGAAAGGATTTCATTAAGATCTTTACTTCCTTGTTCTCCCAAAGAAAGGACAGAATGAAAGATAAAGACGGGAACAAGAGAAAAGATCGTATCCGTCATATTCATTGGGTGCCTCTTCTGTGCCCTGAAATGTGCTTGCATTGTCCCAATTTAAGGTAGAAAGATGATGTCTGAGTTGATACGCGCGCACACAGGCACACACACACACACACACACACACCTCAAGGTAATAAGCAAGAGGATTTGCACAAGTTTTTCATTGGAAAAGGCTTCCACTCAACAAGTCTGGAGCCCCAGCTGCTGCCATTTTATATTAGGGAGGGTACTGGGATAGCCATGGGCATCTTTAAACTTGATCTCTTTCACTGAGTAGTCAATTTGCAGGGATAGAGTAGTCATTTCCTTCCTGTCCTGATGAGTCTGCTTCCAGCAATTTCAGTGGCCAGATCTAAATTTCTCCTGCTGGGAAGCTCAGACAAATAAAGCAAACCCAGCCATGGGATGTTTGGGTGCGCAGAGGCATAGAATTAGTACAGCGATTAGAGGATGGCTCCTTCTTTCCTCCCCTGATAGGAATTCAATTTTTTTTTTTTTTGAGACAGAGTCTTGCTCTGTCTCCCAGGCTGGAGTGCAATGGTGCGATCTCAGCTCACTGCAACCTCCGCCTCCTGGGTTCAAGCAATTCTCCTGCTTCAGCCACCTGAGCAGCTGGGATTACAGGAGTCCATCACCACGCCCAGCTAATTTTTGTATTTTTAGTACAGACGGGATTTCACCATCTTGGCCAGGCTGGTCTTGAACTCCTGACCTCAGATGATCCGCTGACCTCAAGCTTCTCAAAGTGCTGGTGTTACAGGCGTGAGCCACCGCGTCCGGCCGGAATTCAAATATTAAATGATTCCTGCTCAGGGAATCAGACTCTGAGAGACAAGGATGCCTTCCTGTTCCAGCCCAAATGCCTGTTCCTTAAGCCTGTACACCTCTGGTAGCTAAGGTTTTTCATAGACTCTCCTTGCTCTCATCCTCTTCTTTCTCTCTCTAAGAAACTAACACTCATTCTCCTGACCTAGATGCTCCAGGGACAAAACCAAGCTCCACCTACTGTATTTTGTTCCCCATATACATCCTTGACAGCCTCTGCTCAAAAGGCTTGTTGTATATGACAGCCTTGTTGAGAGTCCTTTGAGAATTCCTAAAATCTCATATCTTTTGAAATGTGGCCAACATTTTTTAGTACCCCCCTCTGTGCAGGCACTTACATTTTCTCAACTATTCTCACAAATATTCTATAAGATGTTTACCATCTTTCAGAAAAGTTGGGTAACATACCAGGGTGATCCCATGAAGAATTTATTTAAATCAATGCCTGAGGTTCACTCCGGTTGGCCACCCATTCTCTTTTCCTTCAATCCATGGGTTTTAAAAGGAACCCTTGACATTCAGGGGATCAATTTATTTTATATATGCTTATGTACATTTTTCCCACAGAGAGAAGATTCATGGTTCTCAACAGATTTCTTTCAAATTGGGTCCTTGACCCAGAAAAGTTAAGAATAATTACTTTAAATAGAAAGTGACTCTACACAGTAAAACAAAGAGTGGAAGTTACAGGAATCTTAAGCAAGTCATTTTATCCTCTCTGGGACATAGTTTTCTGAAAATAAAAAGCTAAACTAAAGAATCTTAAGATTGCTCTCAAATCTAACATTTTCTAACTTTATGTTAAAATACACATATATGTGTGTATATGTACACAAATACACACACACACACACACACACACCCTCGCAATATGCTAACAAGTAGCCATTGTGAGATCTAACCCTTCAGGACAGAAAATTCTAAAACATATTGTATTTTCTAAAACATGGTCCGTTGCTCCAGGGTTTTTTGTTGTCGTGGTGGTTTGGTTTGGTTTGTGTTGTATTGACGGTTATTGATGTCTCTCTTCATCTTGGCAAGCTCTTCTCAAGCAAGTCAGAGACAGCATACTTTCATGGCAGATATTTTTTCTCACATGTTCATTCATTCATTCAACAAATACTTA
Organism: Symphalangus syndactylus; assembly: GCF_028878055.3. NCBI lineage: Eukaryota > Metazoa > Chordata > Mammalia > Primates > Hylobatidae > Symphalangus > Symphalangus syndactylus. Next base: position 104,428,960 of record NC_072423.2, on the reverse strand, counting down.
TTGAGCATCTACTTTCTACTAGGTCCTGTGGGTTCAGAGCCCCTGCCTCAAGGACTGTACAGTTTAGTGATGCAGACAGAGAAGAAGCAGGCAATACGATACTGCCTATGAAGGGACAAAGTTCTGGGAACTGCAGGAACATACAGGAAGGATAACCAACTCTTCCCCTGGGGTTCAGAAAAAGTTTTCCTGAGGAAATGTCAAATTTGCTGCCACATCCAACTTTGCTGCCCTGTGGTATGCTCAGCCTGGAGTGGCAGCTATCATAGATGAGAGCTGTGGTGGACACTTGCCCCTGGATGAGCCGTGACAGGCTCTCCCTCCAGTATTTCAAACTGAGCTTGAAGAATGAGTCAGTCAGCTGGCATTGAATGGTGAGATTGTAGACTGTGGTGGCCCAAATTAGAACTATGGAACCAAAAACCATGATGCCAAAGTCATCAGGAAGTAAGTTCTAAGATCCTTGGCAAGGAAGCTGGTCTGTAAAGAGGAGAACAGCCAGCCATATAGACAGAAATGAGATTTCTAAGGACCTAAGGATTTGGATATCTACCTGCTTATTTGACTTCCCCAATGTGAGTATCTAACCAGTATCTCAAACTTGATTTTTATGCACCAAGTCTCCTCTCTCCCAAGGTCACCCACCAGGATAATGACATCACCAATCATCCTGTTGCTCAGGTCCAAACCTAGGAGTATCATTAATTCCTCCTTTTGCTTATACCACACGTTTACACCATCAGCCAGTTCTACCAGCTCTACTTGGGCCTGAGCCAAGCCATATCAAATCCTGAAGCAAAAGAAAAACTGTGTACCTCTACATATTTTTTGAACCAAATAGAAAAAGTTGAGCTCTACAATGAAAAAGCATGACTATATATAAAAGCACCATAATGCCCAATCAGTTCTCCTATGATTGTCAACCCTCAGAAGCCTGCCAGTGTGGGAATATTATAGCCAAGTGGCCTTGGAACTGAGCACAGGTTGGAAACAACTGTTCTTGTTGCACAATGATGCAGGGTCATAAAACAACAACCTGTGTTGGTTTTGTTTTTGTTTCTCTGGATTTTTTGCATTCATTTTGAATATAGTAATAGCAACAAAGAACAAATACCAATTAGACAAAATCGATACTATGTGCCAGGCTGTGTTCTAAGCTCTTTGTGTGCATTAACTGACTTATGCCTCACAATTGACCTAATATATACCATTATTATACCTATTTTACCAGCAAAGGCACTGAGGCCCCTGTAGGTAAGGTAATTTACCAGGGCCACAAAGCTAAATCATTGCAGGGCTGAAATTCTAACCCAAGAAGTCTGACTCCAGAACAAACAGGGTAAAATAAACTGGACTTGGTGAGCAATTGGCTATGGGCAAGAGAGAGGAGTCAAAAATGCTCCCAGGAGTCTGGTTTGGGCAGCTGGGTGGATAGTGTGCCATTCACTAAAACTGGAAATAAAGGTTGGGGAGGAGTACAGGTTTATGGAAAGTTTATAGATCATATGGGAAACTCAATTATGAAGAGTTTATGGGTTCAATTTAAGGCTTTTTGTATTTGAGATGCCAAGGACCTCATGGTAGAGATGTCCAGAACATGGCAGTTTCAATGTGCTTTGAAGTCAGACAACAGATACTTGATGAAGACAGTATAGGAGAGTCACCAAGTTTGGTGATTAGAGTCCTGGGCATAGCTGAGTAACCCAGAACAGTCATTAGCATGTCAACAGGAAGAATCTAGTTAAATAAGAAACAAAATCCCTAAACAACTTATAATTGTCTGTTCTTCTTAGGCATGAGGTCATTTGTGCAAGTCTTAACAGGGTAGATTTTAGCTCAAAAGCAACATGATTGAGCTGCCACTTTAAAACAAAACAAAACACCTAATTAACTAACCCATCACCACAACAGTTGGACTGGAAAAAAGTCACCTGATCTTTTGGAAGCCAACAATTGGTTCTGTTAAACCATTCAAATTATATTTGCCAGGAATGTTTTAAGACCTTTGTAGGTTTTAAGCATCATAACAAACATATCAAAATCCAGCACCATCAAAAATTTATATTTTTTGGCTGTGCATGGTAGCTCACATCTGTAATCCAGCACTTTGGGAGGCCAAAGCAGGAGGATCACTTGAGCCCAGGACGTCAAGGCTGCAGTAGGCTGTGATCACACCACTGCACTCCAGCGCAGGTGACAGAATAAGACTCTGTCAAAAAAAAAAATACACACACACACACACATTTGTTTTTCTGTGAAAATGCTTGAAAGTTTTTTAAATTATTTGAGCAAGAACAATTCATTTTATTTACTTGTGGCTGTGGTTGTCCAAAATCATTAAGCGTACTCAGAGACTATTATAAGGTGAGAAGAAAATCTAACATACAGTTGTTTGCAAATGAAAGGAAATGTTTGTAAATATGAAAACCCATAAAGTTATATTTTGTAGACATTTATTAAACATTTAATTCTCAATTTATAATTTTCTGTAAATCTGTCCTCTCAAGGCAGGCAAGTCTTTCAGGGCTTTGCAAAAATGATGATTAAATGTTCACATAATGTAAAATAACATCGATTTCTTTAGTTCCTTGGCTTCCAATAACCTCATTTCCTGACTTTAATCACTCATGAAGTCTGACCCCCCTTGCTATCCTTGGGTTCCATGAGAGGCCTCTATGTTTTTTCAGTAGATATCTTCTTGTTTGTTTGTTTTTGCCTCCTTAAGTATCTTGAGTGAGTTTCTCTTCCTTCCAACCATAAGTATTGTCGGAATTGAAAGTCAGCTTCCTTCCACCTAGGCAAGCCCCTCTCTCTGGGCTCTGTGTGTTTCTCTGTGGTTTTTTCCATGAGCTGCTGCCCATTGCTTGGGCCTCCTTTTCCTTCCTCATTCCCTGGCTTGGCTATTTAAAGGTAGTTCATTAGCACGTTTTAAATTATTATAAAAGCTGTAAAATTAGGAGAATTTTTAACATAGTCATTTTAATATAACTCCAAAGTAGAAAAGGCCTGTTTGAAGCTCTCAAGGAGAGAAATAACCACAGACACAGGCTTTAAAACCTCCACCATGCAGCAGACTCACATAATCTTATTTGCCTCACTCAAACCCTGCTTCCTTTAGTCTTGTGCTTTTTGCTACCAAAGGATTTATATTCAAACACCATGCAGTCTTCCTTCTAAAGCTAAAGGCTTATGAGAGAGTTGAGCTAGCCTAGAAACCTATGAAGAGTTCTTACCTTGAATCTTGTCTGCATTTCCATCCATGCAGATACTGAAAAGACCCAGGCAAAAAATTAAAGCAAGCTAGTAATAGGATTCACTGTAATCAGAAAAAAATAACAAAATTGGGGGGAGGTATTGAAATATGAAAGTTATATAAAATATCAATTACACAGCAAAGCCCATCTTTTTACAGATTTCCTCCATAGCGGCAAAAGTTCAAAATTTAATAGTTGTGTGTCTTCAGACAAATTACTTACTTAGAGATTCTTTTCCTTATTTATAAAATAGGACTAGTCACAGTTTCTTTTCAACATGACTGTGATGAGGATAATCATATAACTATTCAGGTAACGTCCTTAGATCACTCAAGAAATGGTGACTTCCGTGCTCATAATAATGATCATGAAAAGAATGTAATTTACATACCACATTCTTAGAAGGTTTAAATTAATCTGTGAAACTTTGTAACAAATGGCCAGGACTAGGGTGAAGCAAGTGAAACCCTAGCCTTGGGTGCACAATTCAAGAAGGTACCAAATTCTCAGTAATCAAGATACATTATATTTTAATATAATATTTTTGAAAAACAAATTCTTAAACTACAGCCCATGGACCGGCTGCTTGTTTCTGTAAATAAAGTTTTATTAGAAGTTTTGAGAAACAATAAAGAGAAAAAAGGACCAGAGCTTCCCTTATAGGAATTTTACACCCTGAGGGTCCAAAGAAGAATTTCTTATACTAGGGCTTTTAATTAACAGCCAAATTCCTAGCGCTAGGAGTGCTGCTGAACAATTGCATTCACCTATTATCTTTACAGCCTAGATTCTCTCTGGGCAGGAGAAAAACACCTGTTCAAAAGGTGGGTTCTCATTGTGAGAGGAAGGGTAACAAGCTATTCAGCAATTCTTGGAACCAAAATGAACTTGTTTACCCATTTTAACAAGAACCCAAGGTCTACAGAATACCTGCTTTTGACTATATATTGGAAAAGTCAATGAGATAAATATCTGAATAAACACACTGAATACTCGATAAATATGAGCCATTTTTTAGTAATAGGAGAATTGTTAATGTAATTTGAAGAGTGGAATCCACAGTTGTACTGCAAAGATATAAGTGACGGGTCCATTAATCAGCCTGCTGTAGAACGGGGCTAATGCTAGATAAGGGGAGAATGGGGCATAAACCCAGAAAATGGGATTGGGTGCTGGTTTTTCTTCCAAGCATGAGGTATATATCCTATCACCTACAAAAGTGGCTCAGATTACTGAATGTTCTAGCAGTAAGCAATTCTTATAGACAGTACAAAGCCTCATAACTTACGTTGCCAAAAATTTATCCATTTCTTGAAACAGGTTTTGGATCAGCTCTAAGAAAGAGTTCTTTTCCAAACAAAAGCCTAACTACACAATTAAATGAAAGGGAATTCATTCACTTGGAGGAGAATAATGAAAGAAAACAAGTTATTTTAAATGATAAAAAATATGAACCAAATTGGCAACAGCTTTAGAATGTTGCTCCTGGGTTTGATTAATGGGATACATTATCAGCTGAACAAACAGTTTATCAGTTTAGGACATTTTTTACTTAACCTTTCAATGAAGATCTTAAAACTTTTTTCAGCATACAAAAATAGGAGGAATGGCTTAGAAAAGAAAATTGAAATGTTCCAGAAAAAGCAAAAATCTACCCTCTGAGATAACTGACCACCACTTTTAACAGCCTGGTGTTTATTCCCTTGGATTTTTGAATGTATGTATATTTTTAATTGGATCCAATTACGGTTTTTGTCTTTCAGTATCCTTTATCTCCTTCTAGCTTTACACTTTGCCCTTCTGGCTTCAGAAGTTGTCACACCACTTTTCCTCCTTGGCCACAGTGATTGCTCCAAGCACTAGACACATGAACATAGCCAGGCCAATCAGAATCCTTTCCTGAGATTTTTCAACTACTGGAACTCTATTCGTCTCTAGTCAAGGAGCTACAAGAATGTAATAACAGGCCAGGCTGCAGTCGCTCATACCTGTAATCCCAACACTTTGGGAGGCCGAGGTGTGAAGATCGCTTGAGCCCAGGAATTCAAGACCAGCCTGGGCAACATGGCAAGACTCCATCTCTACAAAAAAAATGAAAAATTAGCCAGGCTTGGTGGTGTGCACCTGTAGTCCTAGGTTCTCGGGAAGCTGTGGTGAGAGGATTGCTGGAGCCCAGGAGGTTGAGGCTACAGTGAACCATGATCATGCCAGCCTGGATAACGGAGCGAGATCCTGTCTGAAAAAAAAAAAAAAAAAAAAAAGAAAACATAATAACAGAGTTGGTGGCAACCATGGCTCCACTGTCATGGAAAAGCTGCAAACAGTGAGCAGCAGAGACAAAAGGCAGAGAGAAAGTCTTGGCCCTGAGAGCATTCAGTTTCCTGATTCCATTGCTAAGGACCCCGATGTCCCAGTCATTCCCAAAGCTCTTTTGTGCCGTTCTTTCTTCAATTCTCTGAGTGACTCCAGCATTGTTCCAGTTCTTATAACTGTCTTATACCCATAGTAAAGTAAGTTCCATTTCTTACTGAAGCTATTCCCCATGGTTGTCTGCCACTTGCAGCCAAGAGAATCCTACTATACATACTCTTCTGCAATTCAGTTAAAATTGTACATAGCATGGGCAATTTCCATAGCAATGCACATCTCCCTCTTGCTTTTCAATGGCCGAGTAATAGTCCTTTGTATGGATGAATGTTTATGACCTTTTTCTAAAGCCAGCAACACAAGAAGGTTTTAAAAGTGGTAGACACAGAAAATTATATTCAGCTTGAAGAGCTGCAGCCACATTAGGAGTGGTGATTGTTATGGAAATGAGAGGCCAGCGTTGATGAAGTTTAAGTAGCACTTATTCCCCAACCACCCATGTAGTACTCATCAAACCTGTCTTATGCGGAGTAACTTTTGGCATTTGTTATCACCTCTGCAGATTTCTAAAAGTTATGCCTTATATATGCACCCCAGTTTCCCTGCTTCACCCAGCATTGTAACCTTAACTCAACCACTTATTCACAAGGTCTTTAAACCTATTTGTTATAGATGAACAAATTTTTGACTGAAGTTGAGAGGAAGCTGTGTTTGCATGAGTTGTTGAGACCTGGAACCATAAGTACAATTAGTACCAAGTTTGAATCCATCTGAAGATCTGAAGTCCAATGTTTCTACCATGCAGTTTCCAAGACATGGATCAACTTTAATAAAGAGTTACACTTGGGCTTCACGGTCATACAGTAATGGGGTCAAGTTCCAGTTCCTCCATTTATACATTGTGTGGTCTTGAGCTAAGACTTCCCTCTAAGCCTGTTTTCTCATTAGAAAAAAAAGAGGGATGATTAATAGTACTTATCTCATAAATAATTTGAGGAGATTAAATAAGAAATTGTGTGGAAAGTTTCTATGACTGTGCCGCATTCATAGTAAATGCTTAATAAATGGAGGCTAGCATCATCTTCTTCATGATATTCAATACATTCCGTTGTCCAGGGCTGTATACCGCTTCCACCTTCCAAGTTTTTCAACTGCCAAAGTGACTTTCAGAAACTGTTCTTTAAAAAGCTGGGTGCTAGCCAGGAAACATTTGGAAGCAAAAATAGTCCTAAAAATAAGGAAAGGACGCATGACTTTTTAAATGTTGAGTTTCTCTTTAAGAGCAAAATTAAACTGTGAGTAAAGATCAAAATTCATTCTGTGACCTTGTTCCAAAGTGAAGTTTATTGGAGCATAATACATGTCAGATGTTGTTTTGAGTGGCATATGCCCTTCTCAGGATATGTTGAACATACGCTGTGTGTCTAGGGGTTTTTCTAGCAGGTGTTTTAGGGCTGAAGAGGGAAGAAGGGTTCATTTGATGACAACATCCACAGCCCTCAGGTTCGCCCTGGATTATGTTCTTCAAAGTACAAACAGGTACAAAAAGGATAATTTCCTAGATCCTTAAGGCAAATAGTTTGTGAAATCGAATTCGAGGGACTTTCCCCTGATGATATTAGGCCTTGGGAATTCAGATTAATTATTCATACAATATACAGAAGAGGAAAAAACTGCAGCATGGATTGGGATTCAATTTAATACCTTCCAAGAAATGGTCCTCTTCTTGCAGTTTCCATTGCTTAACACCTCTTCTCCCACCACTCCACCTTGTTAACTTCTGTTCTTCCTTCCGCCACAACTCAGATGGCATTGCCTGCAGCAGCGCTCCCTGAGTCCTCTGTTAGGTGTCATGCTATCAAATCTCATTGCCCACCACACTTCTTCATAGCACTTATTAAGACCATCATGGAATAACGGACTCTTGGACTCAGTGCTTTCTCACCCACACACCTGTATGCTCCAGTTTCACCAGGAATAGGACCACTTCTATCACGTTGGCCCCATTGCCAGGTCCCTTGTAAGGATATTATAAATATCTGAAAATCTTCAGAAAAAGTTTGATGTATTCAATAAATTTTGACTTTTGAAAACCCAATAAGTAGCTAATTTGCTAAGGAGTTTTCCTTATGATGGTCAGAAGAATGTCTTTATTCCATGTACCAAAAAAAAAACCCACTATAGCTATTTGAAATCATATTATCGACATTCTCTGAAATTATTTGGTTATCAGTTTCAGGAAAGAAAGTGATAATTATAATAATTAGCTCTAATTGGATGTGTAAATGGCTAGATTCAAAAAGGAATCGAGACTCAAGTAAAAGGGGTCTTGAAAGCCATACCTTACCTATCTGCATAGTCATGCTAAACAAGGGTGGCAGACAAAAGCCAGAGTGAACAAAAGACAAAAGCCAGAGGGTTGCTGACGACACTGCTCACCCTGCTGAAGCACCTGCAGCACTGGGTTTCAGTACAATGTCGACTGGAAGAAACTTCTGAGACAGCTTCCCCTTCTCAGAGCCAGCTAGCCTCTGCTTGGATCCTCTCTGTGAGAAGGGACTCAATACCACGAGGCAGTCCATTCCATTATTGAATGGTTTAAAGGATTGGGTAGTTTCTTCCTACAGTAAGACAAAAATGTGTTTGGCTCTAATTCCACCCATCAAAATCATTCTGCATCTGGCCGATGCACCAAGGCTAACAGTTCTAGTTCCAGCATAAGACAAACTCATTTTTGAGTATTACTAGCTGTGTGATCTTGGGCAAATTGCTTCACTCCCTCTGAGCCTCAGTTTCTTAACCTAGACACTAAATCTTAACCTGTGGTCAAAATTACAAAATAAATTCATGTCAAGCACTTAGCCCCGTGCTTGATTCATATAAAGAGAGAGTTGTGACCTCGCCATATTCTTTATTCTGCATGGAAAGCATTCAAACATCAGAAGACAATAGCCCCATTTAGCCTTTTCCTTTTTTTTATTTTTTTATTATACTTTAACTTTCAGGGTACATGTGCACAACATGCAGGTTGGTTACATATGTATACACGTGCCATGTTGGTGTGCTGCACCCATTAACTCGTCATTTAACATTAGGTGTATCTTCTAATGCTATCCCTCCCCCTCCCCCACCCCACCCCACAATAGGCCCTGGTGTGTAATGTTCCCCTTCCTGTGTCCATGTGTTCTCATTGTTCAATTCCCACCTATGAGTGAGAAAATGCGGTGTTTGGCTTTTTGTCCCTGCAATAGTTTGCTAAGAATGATGGTTTCCAGCTTTATCCGTGTCCCTACAAAGGACATGAACTCATCATTTTTTATGGCTGCATAGTATTCCATGGTGTATATGTGCCACATTTTCTTAATCCAGTCTATCATTGTTGGACATTTGACTTGGTTCCAAGTCTTTGCTATTGTGAATAGTGCCACAATAAACATATGTGTGCATGTGTCTTTATAGCAGCATGATTTATAATCCTTTGGGTATATACCCAGTAATGGGATTGCTGGGTCAAATGGTATTTCTAGTTCTAGATCCCTGAGGAATCGCCACACTGACTTCCACAATGGTTGAACTAGTTTACAGTCCTACCAACAGTGTAAAGGTGTTCCTATTTCTCCACATCCTCTCTAGCACCTGTTGTTTCCTGACTTTTTAATGATGGCCATTCTAACTGGTGTGAGATGGTATTTCATTGCATGATACTGGTACCAAAACAGAGATATAGACCAAAGGAACAGAACAGAGCCCTCAGAAATAATGCTGCGTATCTACAACCATCTGATCTTTGACAAACCTGACAAAAACAAGAAATGGGGAAAGGATTCCCTATTTAATAAATGGTGCTGGGAAAACTGGCTAGCCATATGTAGAAAGCTGAAACTGGATCCCTTCCTTACACCTTATACAAAAATTAATTCAAGATGGATTAAAGACTTAAATATTAGACCTGAACCCATAAAAGCCCTAGAAGAAAACCTAGGCAATACCATTCAAGACATAGGCATGGGCAAGGAATTCATGTCTAAAACACTAAAAGCAATGGCAACAAAAGCCAAAATTGACAAATGGGATCTAAAAGAAACTACCATCAGAGTGAACAGGCAACCTACAGAATGGGAGAAAATTTTTGCAATCTACTCATCTGTAGATTTTTGCAATCTACTCATCTGACAAAGGGCTAATATCCAGAATCTACAATGAACTCCAACAAATTTACAAGAAAAAAACAAACAACCCCATCAACAAGTGGGCGAAGGATATGAACAGACACTTCTCAAAAGAAGACATTTATGCAGCCAAAAGACACATGAAAAAATGCTCATCATCACTGGCCATCAGAGAAATGCAAACCATTTAGCCTTTTCTAGGCTAACTCCTGGTTTCTTTGGCCATTTATTCTATAAGGTACCTTGTGACATCTAGCTGATCAGATCACAATGAACTCTCAGAATTGAATCAAGTTCTGCAGGAGATGATTAATTTAAACTCGTAGAGCTACTGCTCCCAGGTACTCTGAAGGCTGAGGCAGGAGGATCACTTGAGCTCAGGAGTTCAAGATCAGCCTGGGCAACATAGCAAGGCCCCATCTCCAAAAAACAAAAAAGAAGAGCTACTGCAGTGGGGAAAGAAGGTAACAGGGAAAACACCTCAGTCTGTGCAGGCGCACAAGAGGCATGTCTTTCCCATGTCTGCACCCTAACATTCTATGTATGCAGGGAAGAATTTCAACCATGTTAGCAGTCCCCTCAGACTAGTGACTTAGTTCAACTGAACTCTTTTAAAGGTAAATTTTATTGTTCTTGTGTTCTAGTTTTAAGAGCAGCATATGTTCAATACAGGAAATTTTTGCAAACTCTTGAAAAGAAAGAAGAAGAAAAATCTTCCATGATACTATATCCAGAGATAAATTGCCAATAGCACTTATTGTGTCTTTTTTCATTTTTAATTTATAGGTGAGTTGTTATTCAGCAACTTCCATTTACATCTTATTGGTTTAATAAGGTAACCTCTAGCTGCAAAAGAAACTGGGAAATATAGTTTCTTTCATGGGTCACTCTGCTGCCTTGAATAAAATTCAGGTTTATTAATAAGGAATATAGGGAAATGAATATTGGCAGGGCAACTGGCAGTATCCACTGAACTTGTCTTTTTGAACATTTCTCTTGTTTTCAATTTGCCTGTATTATAAACAATGTTTTGATGAATGCCTTGTAGGAAAATCTTTGTACCTATCTATGATTATTCCTTTAGGGCATGTTCCTAAAAGCAACTGTAGGGCTTAAGGATATGTGTCTTTCAAAGCTATTGTTTCATGTTATGCAATAATTTTTTAAGCAAACACAGCATGCGACATTTGTTGTTCTTAAATTTTATCTGTTAGATTTTAAAAGCTTAGTTATCTGGCATTTTAGTGTGAATTCTGAACTCCTTCCCAGATTTATCCTATTTAAATTACTAATAAAAAGTCTTGGCTGAGTGTAGTGGCTCATGCCTGTAATCCCAACACTTTGAGAGGCTGAGGCAGGAGGATCACTTGAGTCCAGGAGTTCAAGACCAACCTGGGCAAAATGGCAAAAAGCCATCTCTACAAAAACAGTACAAAAATTAGCCAGGTGTGGTGGCACATGCCTGTTATTCCAGCTACTCAGGAGGCCAAGGTGGGAGAATCACTTGAGTCTGAGAGGTTGATACTGCAGTGAGCTGAGACCACGCCACTGTACTCCAGCCTGAGTGACAGAGCAAGACCTCGTCTCAAAAAAAAAAAAAAAAAAAAAAAACAGCCTGGGTAAAGGGTTCTGTGACATTCCATGACAGACCTACCTTCAGTCTAACACTGAGCCATTAAAAAGCCTTCTCGGCACAATTGTTTAAGGAGCCATGACTTCATTTTATGCTCAATTGACAAAGTTTTCTGAATGCTTTCTATACACTAAGCACCAAGCTAGGCAACATATGTACAGAATGGGTAAGCCCTCATTCCTGCCCTCAAGTGGCCTAAAACTACTGTCCAGCTCACATTTGCCACCTTGTCCCTATGGATGCACAAGATACTTTGTCAAATGCTTTGTCCATATCAGGATATATTTTGCTTATAATATGCCTGTGAAATTCTGGTCTGACAATCCAACCCAAAAACGAAATAAGGTCAAGTTGGCTTCATTTGGCCATACCATCATACATAGACTTTGCCACTCAGATCGTAAGGAATCATACGTTGCATTTATTTTGTACTCAATCCTTAGCTAAGCACATGCTCAATAAAGTTCTGTTAAATGTATTAATAAATAAATGGATGTATGAATAAGTTAATATTTACTAATTCTGAAACCAAAATGAGGCTTACTGCTCTACTAAAAAGTATAATAAACCTCTGTCTTCATTCTGTGTATGAATTGTGAGCAAGTATATGTGAATGTATTTGTAACTGTGTGTGGGGGTGTGTGCAAGTATATGTGTGTAAATATATTGTGTCACTTCATAATAAAGCAGTGGTTTTATAAGATTCTGGAGGGTTACTCCACAGTAGTTATTTTATACCCTCTTTGTTAATTCTTAAAGTCATTGAAAAGCAAAACATTTAAATAAAGTAAATTTAGTTATGGACTAAACCCATAGATCCACCTCATTTTTTAATATAAAACAAGAGATGGAAAAGAATCTAATGTTTTGTCTATTTTGCCAAAACCCAAAACCTTTCTCCTTTGGGCAAGGAAATACTCACACCATAAGGAGGAATTCTTTAATTGCTTCTAATTAAAATAAATGCCCATGCACTCTGGGTCTCTGCGAACATGACTAACACTTGCCTCACCTTGCAGATGAAGTGCAGGTAAGGGTGTGAAACAGTGGGTATCACCTCAACACCACCGCCTCCTCTAGCCTTACAGCTGAAATCAGGCACCCACCAATATCAGTAGGCCCAGAGGCTCTTTCCAACAGCAAAGTATGTGAGACTATCAGGGAAGCTCAGATATTGAGTCAGTTCTTCAAACAGATTTTTGCGGAAGTAGCTGAGTAATTAGAAGACCATGGCTTTGGAGACCAAAACACCCCTCAGCCAGTTGAGAAAAGAAACAAAGAAAAAAGAGAAAGAAAAAGAAAGAAGAAAGAAAGAAAGAAAGAAAGAAAGAAAGAAAGAAAGAAAGAAAGAAAGAAAGAAAGAAAGAAAGGAAAAGGAAAGGAAAGGAAAAAAGAAAAGAAAAAAGAAAAGAAAAGAAAAAAAAGAAAAGAAAAGAAAAGGGAGAAAGAGAGAAAGGGGCTCAGCGAGATGAGGTGACTTGCCTAAGCTCACACAGCTAGTAAGGTCAGGCTCTAACTGGGTCATATGCCTCACAGATTCAAGCTCTTGACCAACTGCTAGACAACTGAGCCTCCTACCATCTGACACATTTAAAACAGCTCCAGAATGCCCACCCCAACCTTCAAACAAGCAGCTGTCTCTTCAGAAGGTGCTGCCCACACAGCCACAGGATATAAATTTATACCAACCTACTCGGAGTGGGCTGTGGTTGGATGTTCCAGTTTTAATCGTCAACAGCAGTGCCCAAGTAGTTCTGGCCATTCAGTCTACTTTGTGAGAGAAAACGCAGCTGGCAGTCCGTCAAAGTGAACGCTGAACACATAAAGGCAGAGGTTGGGGAGCAGACGTAGTCTCCACTAGTAACAAAGGTTAAAGAACATATTTCTTCCATGAGACCAGCATCTAAAACATAAAATGATAAATGAACCTCAGCTTCTGAACAGTGGAAACTTTTTCCAGGTTATCAAGAATAACAGCAATATATTTAATATGTTTTTGAGTACCTGTATGCTTCTTCCTTGCCTTGATCATTAATTTGAGAGAGTACATAATTAAAAGTAAACCTATTCATAGCATCTTCATCCCAAGGGGCTGAAGCACTTTTATGTCATAAGTAAGCCAATGAGATTTCTGGTTGGTCTCTGCCTTTAAGACTTGCCCTTTGACCTTAGGTGAATAATTGTACCACTGGGAGTCCATTAGAGGAAGTAGAAACCAGGACTGCTGACCCTCTCTCATTGGCTGTCCACAGGGGAAGACTCAGCGGTAAACAGATAAGGCTTTAATCTGTCACTGAGTTTCATTATTGTCTGACGCTGTTCCCTGTTGCAGAACATGTCCTTTGTAGCATTTACAAGCCCCCTAGAAGCTGACATTAATGACCGCTGGTAGCACATTTTAGCTTTCCATTTGTTTGATTTATTTCATCCTCCTAACAACGTTTTGAGGAGCTCAGTGCTGATATTATCCCTATTTGACAAATAAGGAAAATGAGGCACAAGGCTTACCTAGTTTACATGGCTGGGACCAGAATTGGGACCTGTGACCTCTCCAACCAATTTATAGCCAACCGTGCTTACACAGAGATTGACTTAGAACTCCCACCTTGAACTCTTTTTGGAAGTAGATGTGATATAAGCCTTAAATAAATGAAGGTGTATATGAAAGCTATGGGTCCAGGGGTGGGGAAGATTAAACACTGGAGAACTCTTCAGCTGAACTTGAAGGACTCCCGTAATAATAACAGAGCTAGCCACCACTCATTGAACAATTGCTGGGTGCTGGGCACTGAGTCAAGAACTTTACATGGATACATCTTCTCATTTAGCACTCGCTACAACTGTGGGAGGTGGGACACAATATTCCCCATTTGCAGGATAAAGGACCGTATCCCACAAAGTAGCTCTCCCCAGATCTGGACATTCCTCATATCAAAGCCATTACTGCTCACCAAAACCCCATGCTGTTTTCTGCAATTAATAGATTGGGGGAAGGAAAGGCATTTCTTAAAAGTAACTCAGTGGTCTGAACCTTAAAAATGCATTATCTTAAGATTTTGCATGCCAAAATGGAAAATCAGTCAAGTGTGTTTAAGGGACATTTAAGTTATTCTTACATTTCTCATTGTTATATACAGCATGGCAGAGCAGTTAACCAGGCTGGCCAGCTTTGAAGCATGAGAGCCTAAGCCTCAGTTTCCTCATTAGAAAAATGGGGATAAAATTATACCACCTCATAATGTTGTTTTGAGAATTAAATCATATAATATATAAAGCATTTAGCACCACTTTTGTTACATATGTGCAATCAATGAAAGGTGGCTGCTATCACATCATAGTAATATAATGATGTTGCTTAAAATAAATAGCACAGATACTGTAATAAGCAAAAGGTATGGAATTCAGAGGATAGCTTTTTAGTCTCTTCTGTGCTAACAACTATTTATTTCCTATTGATGGGTATTTAATTGGTGCTTTTTACCGGAAGCTTAGATTTGTGATTTTGTTTGGTGAGGAGGAGTCTGCAGTGATTGTATATACAATGATGATTTCTTCTGCTTGATAAACAGAAACCCAGAACAGCACCAACAGTGGGGTGGAAAAATATGATTTATTAGCTATTTTACTAATGCAAAATCAGCCTGGGGAATGCCAATGCATTAGATGAGGACCATGCAGGAGAAGCCAGCTTTTCTTCATTTCAGAAAATTATATCGGAGCATCTACCAAACGGCATCCAAATGTTCATAGGGATGGCCTTGCTTGTTTAAGATGAGAAATAAGTGTAATGGGCAGTTCCAGGAGCATCCCAAGTCTCTCAGTACCCAACTATGTTGAAAGTCGATATCCCAAGCCTCTCAATACCACAGCTATGTAGAAAGAAACAGTAGCAGCTCCAGCTAGCTGGCTCGCTGTCGTGACTTGATGCCATTGGAAAGTTCTGGATCCCCAGGACTTACCAATATTCATCAAGAAGCCAGACAGAAAAGCCCTGCTTGGCTATGTCAATGTTCTGTCAACAGTAACTTGTCTGTAGTCATCTATCTTTTATGGTTTGAGATCCCATTTTCATACCCACTGTCTTCATAACTTTGGGCAAGTTCTTCCACCCAAGTCTTGGTTTCCTCATCCATAAGTTGGACAAAATAACAGAAAACTCAAATTCCATTTAGAAATAACTCAACTTTGGGCTGGGCGCCATGGCTCATGCCTGTAATCCCAACATTTTGAGGGGCCAGGACCGGAGTAAGGTTCAATCCCAGGAGCTCAAGACCAGCCTGGGCAACAAAGCAAGACCTCATCTCTACAAAAAATTTAAAAATTAGCTAGGCATGTTGGTGCGCATCTATAGTTCCAACTACTCCGGAGGCTGGGAAGGCAAAGGCAAAGATCGGGAGAGCATTTCAGACTGAGAATGGTGAAGTTCTGGCTTAGGGATGGGGCAGCTCTCAGTTTGTCCAACAGCTGAAGGGAGGCCCCTGCAGGAGGGGGTAGATTGGAAGAGGGAGTGGATGCTGTGATAAGCCATCCCAATGCCCCTACTTTTCACCTGCTTCAAGACTGAGGCACTCGATCCCCTAGCTTCTTTAGCACTGGCGACTGACTGCTCAGCTGATCCTTGTCTGGAAATTCACTTTGGCTGAAGAGAGCTGCCTAGCCTAAGGACCTGGTCCCCCCGGGGGAAGCCTGCATGCAATGACAAGTCTATTATGTATGTGGAATCGGGGGGCAGGTGTTGGTATAAAGGCCTGACCCCTTCCTTGCAGTAATTCAAGACAACTTCAGAGCTTCCTGTGAGATCAGCTGAGGACTTTGTCGTGAGTGTCACAATGCAACTTCTCCATTGGCCCAGTCCTGCTTTTCTCACTGCTCTTCCATGTGGATCCTGTGCACTCCCTGCTAAGCTTCCTGCATGCAAATCTTCATCTCAGGTTCTTCCTGGGGAACCCAGAGCAGAAGTGGAAAGGACAATTGCAGGAGCTATTCCAGTAGCACAAGCAAAAAACAAAGAGGGGTTGGACTAGAATAGTGGTTTGGGGGATGGAGATAAGCAGACAAATTTTAGATGAGGAGGTAGAGGTTGGAGAATATAAGGTTATTTGAAGGACAGGGAAACTGAAAGCAAGACAGGATCACTAACAATGCTGAGTCTGAGGCAAAGGGAAAGATCAGTAATAGTGATCTTATGTTTATTTAAAATTATTGCATTTTGTTCATGGGGGTTTTTTGGCATTAATTTTGATTTTTAAAAATATTGCTTCTCTTTCCTGCTGAGTGTTTTGGCATCCCCTTAAATTTTGCACTCCAGACTTGTACCTCACTTACTTCACCCTAGTCCTGGCCCTGAAAATGTTTATCTTAAGACACTAAGTTTTGGAATCATTTCTTTTTTTTTTTAATTTAAGGTTTCTTTTAAGAGACACATGTCTCACTATGTTGCCCAGGCTGGTCTCAAACTCCTAGCCTCAAGCAATCCTCCTGCCTCAATCCTCTCCTGCCTCAATTCCCACTGCACCTGGGTCTGGAATCGTTTCTTGCATAGCAATAGGTAACTAATGTGCTAGCAATGAGTCCTTTGGAAATTTACTTAATCTCTCAAAGCCTTGGTTTCCTAATCTGTGAACTAGGGATAAGAGCATATTTCCTGTGATTATTTTAATGATTAAATGAAATATTTCAGGAAAAGCCCTTAACATAGTGACCATCACACAGTGTTTCAACTCAATGTGTCCACAATTGTCATCAATAGAATCACAAGAGTGAGATCTTCATTTTAAGATCCTAGAGTAATATTATAATTTTTTCCAAAATACTTGGCAGAACTTCCTGTTCTGTTTCTTAAATAAGTTTTTCTAAATTTTCTCTCTTCTAATAGTCTTTGTGGGCATAAATTTAAGTATGAAAGATAGTGCCTAGTTGCTTAAAAGCAACTGGTAATGCTTATTACTCTGAACAGAAACAGGACACCCTGAGTTACTATTTTAATTACTATTCACATTTATTGAATACTCACGAAGTGTCAGGGCTCTGGGACAAGGGCATCATTCATTTTGAAATTTAATCCCACAGGCCACCTGCAAAGTGAGCATTCCCCATTTCCCCCAGTTAATCCCCATTTTACAGATAGGGAAACTGAGGGAGGCCTAGAGAAGGTAAGCATTTTATCCAAGGTCACAGCTGAAAGGCATTGTTCTCAAGGTCTCTGCAGCCTGTGTACAGTTTGCAAATGGAAGTATTTCTCTCAATTCCAGCTGTGCCCTTGATTGGGCAAATTACCTTTCCACTACCCACAGCAAAAATTACATCTGGGTGTGCTCACTCAAATGTAATAAGGGTGTTTCACCCATTAAGGGCTAGTCCTTTGAAGGATTTCTCTATTAATAATATGAATTGTAGACTGACACGGAGTCAGCACGTTGAGTCTTACTGGTATCCCCACTTCTGCATGAATAACAGCATGTGCTGAGTAAGAGGTTTGGAGCTGCTTTAATTCCCTCCCTGTGGCTTTCACCTCAAGAATTGGCTTACTCCACTGCTGTGGCCTGATATGCCAGCACAACACAGCAGCCTTCTTGGGTTGCAGGACTCTAATTTTTTCAGTACCTTATGGTCTCCTTTGCCCTTGAACTACGGATATCGACTTTTCACTTTAATGCACATTATCTAGAGAAATTCAAAGCCAAAGAAAAACATTCCACAAGGCCTGCCTCTGTAGGAATTGGAATAGAGTAGGAAATAGAAAAGTTTGTGTGAGGGCCATGTTTGTTCCCACGAGTCCAGACTTCCTTGCACAGCTGGAGGGCTTATCTCGGGGAGACTCAACATGAGCCAAAACAGCTGGACTTTTCGCTTTAAAAAATCTGGTGTCTGCCATCTACAAGCCATAGTATACATTTTTGTTCTTTATATTTAGTAAAATAAGAAACCTTTTGGGAGAAGAGCTCATTGTCTTAGCGCAGGTCATTAAGTATTTGCTAAGCACAGACTATGTTGCCTGCCAAGCACTCCTCATTTGTCTTGTGTCCCAGCGTTTCAAGAAGTTTAAAATCAGATCCAATTAAAAGTGATGCCCCTCTAAAGAGGCATAAATGTCCTTATCCAAGAAAACAAAACCCTTGACCTTCTGTGTTATAGAAATCCTGCACAGTGATAGAAGCTTATGTACAACACTATGCTTGTAACAGGGGGAAAGGAATTGTTTATGCACATTGAGGTTCAACTTAGCATCAGTGATTAATTCCACACTGTCAAGAGTGTTTATCAAGCACTCTTCCTGAAAGGTCTCTGCCAGCTAGAGAAGTCTCTGGCCTATAATTCACAGTATCTTATACTTGGACAGGGTTTCTGAGGTCATCTCATCAAATACTATCCCAGTGCAGGTCTTCCTCCCTGACCTTCTGACAGATGGTGTGCACATTCAGCCACTACTCCAGCACCATCTTTCCTCCAACCTTCCCCTGGTCCTGTGCACAATCCACTGCTACCCCACTGAGTCTCTGTAATGTGAACTGAATTATGTCCCTCCCAAATTCAAATTATGTGGAAGCCCTAACCCCCAGTGTGACTGCATTTGGAGACAGAGCCTTTAAAAAGATAATTAAGGCTGGGCCGGGCGCGGTGGCTCACGCTTGTAATCCCAGCACTTTGGGAGGCCGAGATGGGCGAATCACGAGGTCAGGAGATCGAGATCACGATGAAACCCCGTCTCTACTAAAAATACAAAAAATTAGCCGGGCGTGGTGGCGGGCGCCTGTAGTCCCAGCTACTCGGAGAGGCTGAGGCAGGAGAATGGCGTGAACCCGGGAGGCGGAGCTTGCAGTGAGCCGAGATTGCACCACTGCACTCCAGCCTGGGCGACAGAGCGAGACTCCGTCTCAAAAAAAAAAAAAAAAAAAAAGATAATTAAGGCTAAATGAGCTCATAAGAGTGGGGCCCTGATCCAGCCTGACTGGTGTCTTTGTAAGAAGAGGAAGAGACACCAGAGGTGTGCACACACAGAGTAAAGACCATGTGAAGAGGACGCAACAAGAAGGCAGCCATCTGCAAACGGGGAGAATCTGACCCTGCCAGCACCTTGATCCTAGACTTCCAGACTACAGATCTGTGAGGAAATGGACTTCTGAGGTTTTTTGGTTTGTTTGTTAGTTGGTTGGTGGGTTTCAGATGGAGTCTTGCTCTGTTGCTCAGACTGGAGTGAAACAATCCCGGCTCACTGCAACCTCTGCCTCTTGGGTTCAAGCGATTCTCCTGCCTCAGCCTCCCAAGTACCTGGGTCTACAGGTGTGTGCAACCACGCCCGGCTAATTTTTGTATTTTTAGTAAAGATCGGATTTCACCATGTTGGCCGGGCTGGGCTCAAACTCCTAGCCTCAAGTGATTCGCCTGTCTCAGCCTCCCAAAGTTCTGGGATTATAGGCATGAGCCACTGCACCTGGCGGAATTTCTGTTTTGAAGCCACCCAATCTTTGGTATTTTGTTCTGGCAGCCCAAGCTGACTAAGACACTTCCTTCTAGAGTTTTTTGGCCTTCTACCCAGCCTGCCTCTTTGGTAGTTTACACTGTCCTGTTTTTAGTCTTTATATGAGATTTAAGTCTATTCTATTTAATGCTCCCTTGTTCACACCTTGCTTTATCAGTATGTGTCTCATAGGAAAAAACAATCAAGTTAACCAAGCCGCTTTTTTTCTAAAGTGCCTAGAAGGAAGCAGTATAGACTCTGGGGATTTAATAAATCTGAATTGCTTAAATAAATGGTAAACTACACCTGCTAGTCGACAATTATGTTCCTCAGATACATTAATCCTCAGTTTTCACATCTGTAAACAGGGAATAAATTCTGTCTCTTAAATAGAATGTATGTGATGAGATTGCAGTGAAGATTAAGTTAGATAAATTTGTCTGGCATATGGTAAGTGCTCCATTAAAGGAGAATTATTATTATTATTTTATTGTAAAGCCACAGCTGGGAAAAGGAAAGTGATCTCGCCCCAAAACGTGTAAAATGGTTGCAGATTCAGTTCTGTAGTATATGAAGAAGTATATGTCTCTTGCCTTTCACTTTTTCTTGTTTTGAGATGAGCCACACAGCATTGTACTGGTTAGAAGAGATAAATAATGGAACCCGGGTTCCCCTCTCTCTTCACTGGCACTCCAGGGTGGAATGCTTTTTACCTCAATAATGTTTTCTAGCCCCATTAGTTGTTATGTTTCAGTTTGAATAGCAATGTGATGCATCCAAAGCATCAACTACAATATGCTCTATTTACTAAATGCATTAAATGTAAGGATGAAGAAACATTAAAAGATGGACTTGCCAAACATGATTCTGAGCAGATTGTACCAAAAGACAACTAACATTTTATTAGAAAACTTCTAATTACCAAATGCAGGCAATCCTGTCACAGGATTTCAGCCTTTGTGGTGATTCATTCTCCCCACCCCATGACACAATTTGGAGGAATTATCCAGTGATTGTACAGTTTGCAAACATTAATGAATCTGGTGCCTTAGATCATGTTTATGAATAATCTGTTGCAATACTCACCCTTTAATTTAGAATCTTTGCAAAGGATTCCTTTTGTGTCTGGTCCAGGAATCTTTCCAATGCTAAACAGACTTTCCACTTCCCAAAACCTCACTACCCCTTCTGATATGGTTTGGCTGTGTCCCCACCTAAATCTCATCTTGAGTTGTAGCTCCCATAATTCCCATGTTGTGGGAGGGACCCAGTGGGTGATAATTGAATCATAGGGGTGGCTCCCCCCGATACTGTTCTCATGGTAGTGAATAAGTCTCACATGATCTGACAGTTTTATAAGGGGAAACCCCTATCAGCTCTTCTCATTCTCTCTTGTCTGCCACCATGTAAGATGTGACTTTTACCTTCCACCATGATTGTGAGGCCTCCCCAGCCACATGGAACTGTGAGTCCATTAAACCCCTTCTTCTTTATAAATTACTCAGTCTCAGGTATGTCATTAGCGCCAGGGTAAAAAAAGACTAATACACTTTCTAAAGTCAAGAGCTTAATCAATACAAATTGAATTTTGCATAAGTCAATTTAAAGATGACTCTTATAAGTTAATACAGACCTAAGCTATGTATTCTCAGACCTTTGGATTCAATAGACCAGTATTTAAAACCTTTGTTAGTGGTTTATATATCCATAGCTGTCTGTTATGATAACTTTTGCAGAATTGACATGCGAACTGATCGATTAAGCTGCCAGGAGACTTTTGTGATTTGATTCTTAATGAAAAATTTTTCGGGTAATATCCAACTCACTTTTTTTTTTTTTTTTTTTGAGAGGGAGTTTTACTCTTGTTGCCGAGGTTGGAGTGCAAATAATGGCATGATCTCAGCTCACTGCAAGCTCTGCCTCCCGGGTTCAAGCGATTATCCTACCTCAGCCTCCCACATAGCTGGGATTACAGGCATGCACCACCACACTCAGCTAATTTTTGTATTTTTAGTAGAGACAGGGTTTCACCATGTTGTTCAGGCTGGTTTCGAACTCCTGACCTCAGGTGATGTGCCCACCTCAGCCGCCTAAAGTGCTGGGATTACAAGCGTGAGCCACCATGTCTGGCCCCATCTCACTTTTAAAAAATATTCTAATAAAGTCCTTTGCTGGCAACCAGAAGGATAAAAAAAAAGAATAAAATTATCTAGGGTGTTAAATATAAAACTGAAAGGAATAAAAATTTAAAAGGATAAAGACACAGGGAATAGTAATATTCCCTGCCTCAATATTTTGGTTTACACAGTTCCTTTTTATATTTTTAAAAGTATAAAAGTACATGCCTATTGTATGATATAGATGTGTACCAAACAGTGAAAAGGCCCTCCCCTTTCCCCTGGTAGATCAGTCTTTAAATAAAACCTAATGTTAATACTTTAGTTTATGGCCTTCTAGATTCTTCTGTGCATACATCTACAAATGTATTTGCCTCAATAGATTATACTATGCATACCATTCTCTGCCCTATATTTTTTAATCCAACAAAATATTGTGGATATGTTTCCTTGCCTATTCATATATATCAATGTTCTTAATGACTGCATAGTAATTGCTGAACCATAACTTATCTCCTACTGATAACATTTACATTGGTTCCAATTTTTTTTACCACAACATCAGTGGTATAATTTCTGCATGATTCCAATAAAAAGATGCTTCATATATATTTATACTTCTTTAAGTTAAATTTCTAACATGGATTTGCGGGGTCAAAAAGAATACCCAGGTCAGACACAGTGGCTCACACCTGTAATCTCAGCACTTTGGGAGACAGAGGTGAGAGGATCACTTGAGCCCAGGAGTTTGAGACCAGCCTGGGCAACATGGCAAGACCCCATATCTTAAAAAAAAAAAAAATTGGCCAGGTGTGGTGGCACATGCCTGTAGTCCCAGCTGCTTGGGAAGCTGAGATGGGAGGATTGCTTGAGCCCAGGAGATCAAGGCTGCAGTGAGCTGTGATTGCACCACTGCACTCCAGCCTGGGTGACAAAGTGAGGCTCTGTATTAAAAAAAAAAATACCCAGTAATACCCATTGATATTTTGATAAATTCGCCAAGTTGCCCTCTAAAATGTTGCAACAATTAAAACCCTCAGGAGCAATATACATCCATACTTATTTGCCCAATCCTTCAGCAAATTTGGGCAACGTAGATAGTTTTCATTTTTACAGATTTATTATTTTTACATTCAAATGTATAATCTTTTATAAAATAGTAAGATGAAGAGATGAAGGGCCTTGCTATTGTTTACAAACTACGTGACAACAGACTTTAAGGTTTAGGTTTTTTAAGTTAATTCAGGCAATAAATCTTTAAAACAAAAAAAAATCTCAGGCCAGTTGCAGTGGATCATGCCTGTAATCCCAGCACTTTGGGAGGCTGAGGAAGGAGGATCACTTGAGGCCAGTAGTTTGAGTCCAGCCTGGGAAACACAGTGAGACCCATTTCTATAGAAAAGATTTAAAAAATTAGCTGAGTGTGGTGATGCATGCCCGTAGTCTTAGCCACTCAGGAGGCTGAGGCAGGAGGATCACTTGAGCCTAGGAGTTGGAGGCTGCAGTAAACTGTAATTGTGCTACTGGACTCCAGCCTGGGTGACAGAGTGAGACCTTGTATCTTAAAAAAAAAAGTTAAAAACAAACAATAAAAAACATATTATCTTCTCTTCCTAGGCCACATCCTTTCACAACCATTTGAGAGCTAGGTAAAAATTATCAATCTCTATTGCTAGCTGAAGCTTTCACCTTGACTGGGCTTCCACGGTCACCAGGATTCCTGATTGCAAAGTGTCATTTCTTTTCTTGGGTGAGAAGCATATCAAAATACTATCACTCACTTACCCTGCCCCGACATGCTAGGTTTGATTCATGTTGGAATAATAGAGAGGACTAAAGAATTTAGAGCAGTTCTGTACTCTTGCCTGACACTTAACACCAATTGGTTTCCAGCCCACAGAGCTGTGCAGTGGAATCTCCAAGACACATTCTAGATTCCCTGGTGTCACTCCAGTGAGCAACCTTTCTACACACTTCAGCACCTGGACAGCTCTCTTGGCATCACCTCTAGATGGCATGGTAAGCCGCTTTGTTGAGTCCTCTAGTGGTTGCTTTAGTTATTGCACAACTGTTTTTAAAATTTCAGATGTACCTCAGAGATATTGCAGGTTGGGTTCCGGACCACCACAGTAAACCTAGTATCAGAATAAAGTGAGCCACACAAAAGTTCTGGTTCTGCAGTGCATATAAAAGTTATATTTGCACTATATTGTAGTCTATTAAGCGTGCAATAACATTATGTCAAAAAACAATGTACCGACCTGGCAAAGTGGCTCACACCTGTAATTCCAGCACTTTGGGAGGCAAGGGTGGGAGGATCGCTTGAGCCCAGGACTTTGACACTACTCTGGGCAACACAGTGAGAACTCATTTCTTTAAAAAAAAAAAGATTAAAAATGAGCTGGACATGGTGCTGTGCACTTGTAGTCCCAGCTACTCAGGAGGCTGAGGTAGGGGGATCACTGGAGCCTGGGAGATTAAGGCTGCAGTGAGCCATGATCATGCCACTGCATTCCTTCCTGGGCAACAGAGTGAGACCCTGTCTCCAAAAAAAAGTACATACCTTAATTTAAAATATTTTATTGCTAAAAAATTGCTAATGATCATCTGAGCCTTTAGCAAGTCATAATATCTTTGCTGCTGAAGGGTCTTGCCTAAATGTGGATGGCTGCTGACAGATCAGGGTGGGGGTTGCTGAAAGTTGGAGTGGCTGCGGAAATTTCTTTTCTTTTTTTTTTTTTTGAGACGGAGTCTCGCTCTGTCACCCAGGCTGGAGTGCAGTGGCGCGATCTCGGCTCACTGCAAGCTCCGCCTCCCGGGTTCACGCCATTCTCCTGCCTCAGCCTCTCCGAATAGCTGGGACTACAGGCGCCCGCCACCACGCCCGGCTAATTTTTTGTATTTTTAGTAGAGACGGGGTTTCACCGTGGTCTCGATCTCCTGACCTCGGGATCCGCCCGCCTCGGCCTCCCAAAGTGCTGGGATTACAAGCGTGAGCCACCGCGCCCGGCCTGGAAATTTCTTTAAAAAAAAGACAACAATGAACTTTGTTGCATTGATTGATTTTTCCTTTCATGAAAGATTTATCTGTAGCTTGTGATGCTGTTTGATAGCATTTTACCTACAGTAAACTTCTTTCAAAATTAAAGTTAATCCCCTCCAACTCTGTTGCTGCTTTATCAAGTAAGTTTATGTAATATTCTAAATCTTTTTGTTGTCATTGCAACAATGTTCACAGCATCTTTGCCAGGAGTAGATTCCATCTCAAGAAACAAGTTTTTTTACTCATCCATAAGAATCAACTCCTAAACCATTTAAGTTTTATCATGAGATTGCAGCAATTCAGTCAGACCTTCAGGCTCCACTTCTAATTCTAGTTCTCTTGCTAATTCCACCACATCTGCAATAACTTCCTCCACGGAAGTCTTAAACCCCTCAATGTCATTCATGAGGGCTGGAGTCAACTTCTTTCGAATTCCTGTTCATGTTGCTATTTTGGCCTTCTTCCATGAATCATAAATGTTCTTAATGACATCTAGAATCCTTTCCAGAAGACTTTCCATTTATTTTGCCCAGATCCATTGGAGAAATCTTTATCTATGGCAGCTATAGCCTTATGGAATGGATTTCTACAAATAATAAGGTTTGAAAGTCAAAATTACTCCTGGATCCATGGGCTGCAGAATGGATGTTGTATTTGCAGGCAGGAAAACATTAATCCCTTTGTACATCTCTGTTGGGATTCACTCAGGATGGTGGCAGAAATATTAAAGGGAAATATTAGGGAAAGTTATAGGGAATAGTCACAAACCTTTCTGGAAGGTTGAAAGGTTACATAGCTTGTAATAATTGAACAAGCTGAAGGTTCCAGGTTCTTACCTTAGAGAGTTAAGTCATAGGGTAAATACTAGGGACAATAGAGGCTTCCCCAGTTAAGTCTGTTTAACCTACCTCCATTAACTAACCCTTGAGCCAGATGGCCCTGGGGGGGTGGCGGGAGAGGTTGACCAGGAAAATTGCCCCCTAATGGTATTTACTTTAGACCACAGTACCTGAGCTTTAATCATTCGTAGAACTACTCTCTTAACCATGTTAATTATCCACAAGTGTGTTGACTCAAAGCTTCCATTGTTAATTCTATACTAAATAAATGCCTGGAGTGTGAACTGTTCAGGGCAACACCTGCCATTCTTTACGGGACTCTTCTTGGAGTCTGTGAGTGGCCTCGGACCCTCAGCTGGACTGGCAAAGCAGAATATCTGTGTGTCAGTGTATGTTTATTGGTCCACCACCAAATCAGGGGTCTGCAGGAACAGACCCTCTGCAGTTAGTGCCCCCAAGAAAGGAACGCTGCCTCACATCTCCATCACAGCTCATGGGTAACCAGATGCTTTGCGAATGAGTGGTAATATTTTGAAAGGAATATTTTTTTTCTGAGCAACAGGTCTCAAGAGTGGGCTTAAAATATTCAGTAAACCATGTTATAAACAGATATGCCTTCATCCAGGCTTTGGTTTTCCATTTGTAGAGCACAGACGGAGTAGATTTAGCATAATTCTTAAGGACTTTAGGGTTTTCAGAATGGTAAATAAGCGTTGGCTTCAACTCAAAGTCACCAGCTGACTTAGCCCCTAAGAAGAGAGTCAGCCTGTCCTTTGAAGCTCTGAGGCCAGGCATTGACTTCTCTTCTCTAGCTATGACATTTCTAGGTGGCGTCTTCCTCCAATGGAAGTATGTTTTGTCTACATTGAAAATCTGTTGTTTAGTGTAGCCACCTTCACAAATGATCTTAGCTAGATCTTCTAGAAAACTTGCTGCAGCTTCTCCATCACTTGCTGTTTCACCTTTCACTTTCATGTTATAGAAACAGCTTCTTTTCTTAAACCTCATTAGTCAACCTCCATTGGTATCAGACTTTTCTTCTACAGCTTCCTTACCTCTCTCAGCCTTCACAGAATTGAAGAGAGTTAGGGCCTTGCCCTGGATTAGGTTTTGGTTTAAGGGAATGTTGTGTCTGGTTTGATCTTCTATCCAGACCACTCAAACTCTCTCCATATCAGTGATAAGGCTGTTCACCTTCTTATTCATATGTTCACTGGAGTAACACTATTAACTTCCTTCAAGAACTTTTCCTTTGCATTCACAACTTGGCTAACTGTTTGGTGCAAGAGGCCTAGCTTTTGGCCTGTGTTGGCTTTCAACACACCTGCCTCACTAAATTTAATCTAGACATTAAAGCTAGAAATAGCTTCTGATTTGAAGCAAGAGATGTGTGACTCTTCCTTTCACTTGAACACTAAGAGGCCATTGTAGGGTTATTAGTTGATCTGACTTCAATATTGCTGTGTTTCAGGGAATAGGGAGGCCAGAGAAGATGGAGAGATGCAAGAAGACCCAGTCAAACTTAATTTACCAATTAAGTTTGCCATCTTACATGGGAGTAGTTCATGATGCCCCAAAACAATTACAATAGTGACATCAAAAATCACTAATTGCAGATCACCATAACAGATAAAATCATAATGAAAAAACTTGAAATATTGGAAGAATGACCAAAATGTGACACAGAGACATGAATTGAGCACATGCTGTTGGAAAAGTGACACCAACAGACTTGCTCAAGATAGGGTTGTCACAAACTTTCCATTTGTAAAGGACACAGTATCTACGAAGCTCAATGAAGTGAAGTGCACTAACATGAGGGGTGCCTTTATTCAGATAACACATGAAAACTTTATAAAAGATCCAAGCATTAGGGCTGGACACGGTGGCTCACGCCTGAAATCCCAGCTCTTTGGGAGGCCGAGGTGGGCAGATCACGAGGTCAGGAGATCGAGACCATCCTGGCTAACACGGTGAAACCCCGTCTCTACTAAAAATACAAAAAAATTTGTGGGGCGTGGTGGCAGGCGCCTGTAGTCCCAGCTACTCGGGAGGCTGAGGCAGGAGAATGGCGTGAACCCGGGAGGCAGAGCTTGCAGCGAGCCAAGATCGCACCACTGCACTCCAGCCTGGGTGACAGAGCGAGACTCCGTCTCAAAAAAAAAAAAAAAAAAAAAAATCCAAGCATCTTAAAAATACAGAGAAAATGTGCAAGTTCCTATTATCCTTCCTCTCCTACTTTCCTCGGAAGTTAGAACTGATAAAACACAAGATATACATATATTTATATACCAACACCTTTTGTTTTGTGAATGGACTCATTCTAGGCCCATTTGCTTTTATCTTTAGTTAATAAAATTCCTAGGTGATTTTTTAAAATCTCAGTATACATATATATCTCTTACATATTCTCGTAAGACATTATGAAGAAGTGGCTGGCTGTGTGTGCTAGCCTCCGACTAGTCATGATCCTGATTTTGCCACTTCGTAATTATCTGATCTTGACCAAATCCCTTAAACTCTGTGTGCCTCAGTTATTCATCTGTGAACTAGGGATAAAAAAAAGTATGCGTCTTAGAGTGGTGGAAGGGAAAAGAAATGATAAAATATAAGTAAGCATTTAGTAAATTTAGCTACTTTTCTTCTTTTAAGAGACAGAGTCTCGCTCTGACAACCAGGCGGGAGTGCAGTGGCATGATCATGGCTCACTGAAACTCAAACTCCTTGCCTCAAGTGATCATCCCACCTCAGCCTCCCAAGTAGCTAGGACTGCAGGTGAGCACCCTGCCAAGGTAATTGTTTTTTAGAGACGAAGCCTTACAATGTTGCTGAGGCTGGTCATATTATTATTTTATTACTATTAATTACACATTAGCTGGTACATAGTATTCCATAGTGTTCTGGGCTACATATTTGTGTATGCTGAGATTTCCTGTTGAAATCCTAAACCTCAATGGGATGGTTTCAGGAGGTGGGGCCTTTGGGAAGTGATTAGGTCATGTAAATCCTCATAATGGGTTTGATACTCATAAAAGAGACTCCCCAGCAAAAAAACAGAGACCTCAGAGCTCTTGCCCCTTTCTTTAAGAAGGCAGCAATATATGAACCATAAAATGGTGCTCCCCAGCTACCAAATCTGCTGGCACCTTGAACTAGGACTTCCCAGCCTCCAGAACTGTATGAAATAAATGTCTGTGGTTTAAGCCACCCAGCCTATGGTACTTTTGTTATAGTAGCCTGAACTATAACAGGGATTTTGTATCATAACTTTCGCAACTATGTTTCTGTAACTAAGAAACATAGTATGGATGTATCAGAACTTATGTAGTAACTACCTTATTAATGGACACTTGAGTTGTTTTCTAGTTTTCTCTATTGCAAACGATATTGTAATGAACATTCTAGCATACATGTCTTTATGTCCCTGTATAAGCAAGTTTTTTAAGATCTATTCCCAGCAGGAGAGTGAAAATCAGTTAACTTCCAAAGTCTCCTGGAGTTCACAGCTTTGGTTGATTTGTACATGGGTGCTAAATTAAGAGAGATAAAAACTGAGAGACAATCTCTCCTAGAGAGATACACATAGTGTTGGCATAAGCACTATGAAAAAAATTAAAAGCTGTGTGAGTGGATAGGAGGGAATTGGGGAATGATGTGTGGAACACTCTAGATAACAAAGACTTCTCCATGGGGATGAAATTAGCAAAGGGACCTGAATGAAGTAAAAAACTAAACACAGCAAATGATTTAAAAAATATGTGGGACCAGCAGCCGGGCACAGTGGCTCATGACTGTAATCCTAGCACTTTGTAAGGCCGAGGTGATCAGATCATTTGAGGTCAGGAGTTTGAGACCAGCCTAGCCAACATGGTGAAAGACCATCTCTAGTGAAAATACAAAAATTAGCCAGGCATGGTGGCACATGCCTGTAATCCCAGCTACTCGGGAGGCTGAGGCAGGAGAATCACTTGAATTCAGGAGGTGGAGGTTGCCGTGAGCTAAGATCTCACCATTGCACTCCAGCCTGGGCAACGAGAGCAAAACTCTGTCTCCCAAAAAAAAAAAAAAAAAAAAAATTAGCCAGGCATGGTGGTGCGTGCCTGTAGTCCCAGCTACTCAGGGGACTGAGGCAGGAGAATTGCTGGAACCCGGGAGGTGGAGGTTGCAGTGACCCGAGATCGTGCCATTGCACTCCAGCCTGGATGACAGAGGGAAACTCCATCTCAAAAAAAAAAAAAAAAAAATGTGGAACTAGGAAACAATCCTGACTTTCTTGTCCTTTCCTCCCATCCACAGGGGAAGCAAATCCTGTGTCTACCTCTCTGCCTACCCTACTTACCTATACATGGTCTTGCTTTGTCTTGGGGTTCCCCCACACGTCTGTCTTATCCTACCTTGAACATAATCTGTTTGCAGGCAGGGCTTAATTCCATATGCTTAGTAGTCCCACAGCTTCCCACCAGGACAGGGTCCTGGGTTGTGTATTCCATAGGCATTCAAAGGTTAAATGGCTGAGATGAAGCAGCTGCTCCAATTAAATAATCCCTGAAGTTGTTATGCAACGTGGCCCTTGGGCACTTGTAGTCACTGAGTAGAACTCAGTGACATGGGAACCTGAGTGGAGGGCACTCAGATGTGTATTCTACAGTGATCAGTATTCTGAACAGAATGAATTTTTTAACTGGCACCTATGCTTTAGCCAAACAAGGCTATTTCATGCTGGAACAGTCTGTTAGATGTGGAGTCCATGCTTTTAGGTAGAGGCCTAGAGGTATCTGAGGGTTTATAGAACGTATTTTGCGCTTGTGTATTTTGTTTTGGGTTTCAATTGTACCAATTCAGATGCTTTGGGCTCCAAGCAAGGAAAAAACAAACTGAAACTGGCTTAAAAATAAAGAAACTGTATTATCTCATGAAACAATTCTTCAGGTGTTTGACTCCATGGGGGTGATTTATTTGGGTATTCAAAGACGTCATCGATCCAGATTCTTTTAATTTTTCTGCCTGTCTGTCCTCCACAAGGCAAAGTGGCCCTCTGATCATGAGATCAGGTCAGCTTCTCTCATGATCTCAAGGTGCTGCCACACTTAGGCAGATATGACAATATCCAGCAAAAATATAAACCAAACGAGGGACTATGCCTTAGGGTGTGTCTCATCCTCTAGGAAAACTTAGAAACTCTCAAGATTTTTCACTTCTGATTACCCATAACTGAGTCACATGTGCATGTTTAAGTCAATATCTGTCAAGGGAAGGGGCCTACCACCATTGGCATGGGTGATAGGGATTCAGCCCATTTCTCAAGGAGGAATGTAGACACCTAAACCAAGCTGGAGTTTCGTTAGAGAGGAGGAAGGCATAAAGGTTGTTGGGGTTTGGGTACTACATTAGCTTGATAGGGTAACTGTGACAAAATACTAGAGACTAGGTGGCTTAAACAACAAAAATTTATTTTCTCACAGCTTTCGAGGCTAGAAGTTTAAGATCAAGGTGTCAGCAGAGTTGATTTCTTCTAAGGTCTCTCTTATTGGCTTGTAGATGGCCATCTTCTCTCTATGTCTTCACGTAGTCTTCCGTTTATATATGTCTGTGTCCAACTTTCCTCCTTTCATAAGGACACCAGTCGTATCAAATTAGGCCCATCCACATGACCTTGTTTCAACTCAATTACCTCTTTAAAATTCCTGTCTCCAAATAGTCATATCCTGAACTCCAGCATGTGAATTTGGGGAAACATAATCAGCACTTAACAGGTACCAGTGATAACTGCCACTAGTTATTTGCAGAGCATATAGAGAACTAAAAAGAAGAAAATCCAAATTACTTGTAATCTCATCACCCACAGGGACCCACTCTATATACCTTCTAGTCATTTCTTATGTGTACACAGCTAACACAGACATATGTCCTTTTTAACAAAATAGGATCCTACTGTGCATACTGTTTTGCAGTCTACTTTTTTTTTTTTTTTTTTTTTTTTTGAAACGGAGTCTCGCTCTGTCACCCAGCCTGGAGTGCAGTGGTGCACGCAATCTCAGCTCATTGCAACCTCCGCCTCCCCAGTTCCAGAGATTCTCCTGCCTCAGCCTCCCAAGTAGCTGGGACTACAGGCACGTGCCACCATACCCGGCTAACTTTTGTATTTTTAGTAGAGACCATATTGGTCAGGCTGGTCTTGAACTCCTGACCTCGTGATCTGCCCACCTTGGACTCCCAAAGTGCTGGGATTACAGGCATGAGCCACTGAGCCCAGCAGCAGCCTACTTTTTTATTTCATCATATCTTGAACATCTTTCCATGTCAATTACATTTTTTAACATATGGATTTACCACTGTTTTCTTAACTAATATGTGTACTTAGGTACTTAGGGGGTCTCCACTTTTTATTATAAACAACACTGCAATGAACATCTTTATAACTAAATCATGTTGCATCTCTATCATTACTTTTTTTAAGATCAATTTCTAGAAGTGGAATTTGTCAGTTAATCTTCCCTGAAATGCCGAGTCAGGAAGCCCCAGGCTTTACAGTTGTCGTGTCACCACAAGTTACCTTCACCACGAAATAGAGACCCAGAAAAGGCAGAGAAGTCCCCAGGGAGCTGCTCTTCTGCTCCACAGGATTCTTTTAGCCCCCAGAGAGTGAAGGATCTGTCATTCATTTTTTCACTCCATGTTTTGCTTTACAATTAAATTAAAGAAACATGTACAAAAATGCATGTTTTAGGGGCCACGAAGCAAAGAGCTTCACATTCATGTTACTTTATCATCATGCTTTTATAAACAAGTTTCTAAGTCTAAAAAGAAAACAAAATATACACACATCACCATGGAAAAATATTCCATGCCTGGGATATAATGTGAGCACCAGAATGGGGTGATGTCTTAGTCCATTCAGGCTGCTATAACAAAATACCACAAACAGGGTGGCTTATGAACAACAGAGATTTATTTCTCACAATTGTACAGGCTGAGAAGTCCAAGATCAAGGCACCAGCAGATTTAGTGTCTGGTGAGGGCCTGCTTTTTCACAGATGCAACCTTCTCTCTGTGTCTTCACATGGTGGAAGGAAAGGCCTCTCCAAGACCTCTTATAAGGACACTAATGCCATTCATGGGGGTTCTACCTCGTGACATAATTACCTCCCAAAGGCCCCACCATAATCACCTGGCGAAGTTCCCTAATACCATGACATTGGGGGTTAAGATTTCAACATATTAATTTGGAGGGTAGGGGAGACATAAATATTCAGTCCATTACACAGAAAGCACACAGGGCAGGGTGTGGGTTAATTTAAATGGCTGGCTCTGGCTCTGTGATTCTATACACTTGGTTCTCTCATATGTCACTGTCAACTATATTCATTTGCACAACAATAAAAATGATATTTGACATAAGAGGCTTCTGGAAGGTTAAGACTTTACATCCATATTAGGTTTATTTCCAAGTATTGAAAATGACCGTAGAATAATGTTGTTATTTATCAAGTCTCTTTCTAATAATTCTTATTTGAATTTTTAGATCAGTTCTTACAGTCATTTTTCTAAAAGGACTTTTACGTCTGCAGAGTCAAATGTGCCCTCTACTTAAAACCACCTACTACCCTCAAAATAATAAAAACTGGATGTAAGCTGTCTGAGGGCAGGGCCATTTCTGTTTTGTTCATTGCCTGGAGCATAGTTGATGCCTAATGAATATTTGTAAACAGAAAAAATAATGATGCATAGGTAGCGTTTACAGAGCACTTGGCACGTGCCAAGAACTGTGCTAAGACTGCACATATATTATCTCATAGCAGTCCCATAAGGGAAGGGCTATCATTTCCTCCCATTAAACATAATGCAATGGAGGCTTAAAGGGGTTTTTTAAAATTTTCTCTTGGCTGGGCGTGGTGGCTCACGCCTGTAATCCTAGAACTTTGGGAGGCCGAGGCAGGCAGATCACGAGGTCAGGAGATGGAGACCATCCTGGGTAACACGGTGAAACCCCATCCCTACTAAGAATACAAAAAATTAGCCAGGGGTGGTGGTGGATGCCTGTAGTCCCAGCTACTCGGGAGGCTGAGGCAGGAGAATGGTGTGAACCCAGGAGGCAGAGCTTGCAGTGAGCCAAGATCGCGCCACTGCACTCCAGCCTGGGCGATAGAGCAAGACTCCGTCTGAAAAAAAAAATAAAGAAAGAAAGAAAATTTCTCGAAGTCAGATTTTTAGTATGCAGCAGAGTTGAAATTACAATCATGGTCTGAATTCTAAATATGTACTCTTAACTATGAGTCTATGAAGAAGAAATTCAAAATACTAGTAACACTCAGCACCTTAACAGAGGATAATCTCAAAGAGAAGCCATAGAATTGAAGATTTTGAGTGCCATAATGTCTCTCTGTATTTCCAAGAGGATTATGAAATGAATCATCCTCACCAATCATTGGACAATTCATTATTTCAGTCATTTCAACAAGGCAACAACCAATTGGCATAGTACATTTATTTTTAAAATAATCAAGGATTATGTAACAATTCTAAATATATATGCACCCTGCTCTGGAGCACCTAGATATATAAACCAAATACTATTAGAGGTAAAGAGAGAAATAGACCCTAACATAATAATAGCTGGAGACCTCAACACCCCACTTTCAGCATTGGACAGATCATCCAGACAGAATATCAACAAAGAAACATTGGACTTTATCTGCACTATAAACCAAATGGACCTGATTGATAGATATTTATGAACATTTCATCCAACAGCTGCAGAGTACACATTCTTTTTCTGTTTGTTTGTTTTTTGAGACAGGATCTCACTCTATTGCCCAGGCTGGAGTGCAGTAACACGATCACAGCTCACTGCTGCCTAAATCTCCTGGGCTCATGCAAGCCTTCTTTTTTTTTTTTTTTTCCTAGACAGAGTCTGGCTCTGTCACCCAGGCTGGAGCGCAGTGGTGCTAGCTGGTTCACTGCAACCTCTATCTCCTGGGTTCAAATGATTCTCATGCCTCAGCCTACCAAGTAGCTGAGGCTACAGGCATGCACCACATGCCTGGCTAATTTTTATATTTTTAGTAGAGATGGGGTTTCACCACGTTGGCCAGGCTGGTCTTGAACTCCTGGCCTCAAATGATCCACCAGCCTCAGCCTCCCAAAGTGTTGGGATTACAGGTATGAGCCACCACGCCTGGCCCCCTTAAGCGAGGGCTGAGTAGCAGGGAATATAGGCATGCCTCACCGTGCGTAGCTAATATTTTTTGTAAAAGAGATAGGGTCTCACCTTGTTGCCCAGCTTGGTCTCAAAATCCTGGGCTCAAGCAATCCACCTGCCTCAGTCTCCCAAAGTGTTGGGATTACAGGCATGAGCCACAGCACCTGCCCAGAATACACATTCTTCTCCTCAGCCCATGGATTATTCTCAAGGATAGACCACAAATTAGGCCACAAAACAAGTCTTAAAAAATTGAAATTGTATCAAGCATCTTCTTTGACCACAATGGAACAAAACTATAAATCAATAACAAGAGGAGTTTTGGAAACTGTACAACCACACGGAAGCTAAATAGTATGTTCCTGAATGACCAGTGGGTCAATAAGGAAATTTTAAAATTTCTTGAAACAAATGAAAATGGAAACATAACATACCACAATCTATGTGATATAGCAAGAACAGTACTAAGGGGAAAGTTTATAGCAAAAAGCACCAACATCAAGGAAGCAGAAAATCATCAAATAAACAACCTAATGATACCTCTTAAAGAACTAGAAAAGCAAGGGCAAGCCGAAATCAAAATTCCAAGAAGAAAAGAAATAATAAAAATCAGAGCAGAAGTCAATGAAATTAAAACAAAAAAATACAAAAAATCAATGAAACAAAAAGTTGATTTTGTGAAAAGATAAAAGATAAACAAAATTGACAAAATCTTAGCCAGGCTAAGAAAAAGACAGGATCCAAATAAATAAAATCAGAGATGAAAGAGACATTACAAGTGACACTGCAGAAATTCACAGGATCGTTGGAGACTACTATGAGCAATGATTTGCCGATAAATTGGTAAACCTAGAAGTGGACAAATTCCTAGACACATACAACTTACCAAGATTGAACCATGAAGAAATCCAAAACCTGAATAGACCAACAACAAGTAATGACAGTAAAGTCGTAATTAAAACTTTACCAACAAAAAAAAGCCCAGGACCCAGTGGCTTCACTCTTGTATTCTACCTAATTCTTTTTTTTTTTTTTCTTTTGAGACAGAGTCTTGCTCTGTCACCCAGGTTGGAGTGCAGTGGTGCAATCTCAGCTCACTGCAACCTCTACCTCCCAGATTCAAGCAATTATCCTGTCTCAACCTCCTGAGTATCTCGGATTTCAACCTCCTAGCCCACCACCACTCCCAGCTAATTTTTTGTATTTTTAGAAGATACGGGGTTTCACCATGTTGGCCAAGCTGATCTCAAATTCCTGACCTCAGATGATCCACCCTCCTCAGCCTCCCAAAGTGCTGGGATTACAGGCATGAGCCACCACGCCCTGCCCCTACCAAACATTTAAATAGGGACTAAAACTAACCCTCTTTAGTTTAGTTTTTTTAATAGTCAAACTATTTCAAAAAAATCAAGAAACAGGGAATACTTCCAAACTCATTCTACAAGTTCAGTATTATCCTGATACCAAAACCAGACAAAGACACAACGAAAAAAAAATAAAAACTACAGGCCAGTATCTCTGAGGAACATAGATGCAAAAATCCTCAGCACAAGACTAGCAAACCAAATTTAACAACGCACTAAAAAAAACATTAATCACGACTAAATGGGATTCATCCTAGGGATGCAAGGATGATTCAATATACACAAATCAATGAATGTAATAGATTGTATCAACAGAATGAAGGACAAAAACTATACGATTATTTAAATTGACACTGAAAAAGCATTCAATAAAATTCAACATTTATGATAAAACTTTATGATAAAACCTCTCACAAAATGGGGTACAGAACAACATACCTCAATATTATAAAAGCCATATCTGACAGACCCATGGCTAATATCATACTGAATGGGGAAAAACTGATAGGTTTTCCTCTAAGGTAGGGAACAAGACAAGGATGCCAACTTTTACCACCATTATTCAACATAGTACTGGAACTCCTAGCTAGAACAATTAGACAGAGAAAGAAATAAAGTGCATCCAAATTGGAAAAGAGGAAGTTAAATTATCCTCCTTTGCAGACAATATGATCTTATATTTAGAAAAACCTAAAGACTCCAGCAAAAAACTGTTAGCTCTGGTAAATAAATTCAGTAAAATTGCAGGATACAAAATCAACATACAATAATCAATAGCATTTCTATATGCTAACAGTGAACAATCTGAAAAAGAAACCAGGGAAGTAATTCCATTTATAATAGCTACAGATAAAATAAAATGCCTAGGAACAAACTTAACCAAAGAAAAAATCTCTATTATGAAACTTCTAAAACATTGATAAAAAATTAAATAAGATGCACAAAAATGGAAAGATATTCCATGTTCATGGGCTGGAAGAATCAATATTGTTAAAATGTTCATACTATCTAAAGCAGTGTACAAATTTAATGCAATCCCTATCAAAATACTGATGACAGTCTTCACAGAAATAGAAAAAGATTATTAAAATGTATATGGAATCACAAAAGACCCAGAATAGCCAAAGCCATCCTGAGCAAAAAGAACAAAGCTGGAGGAATAGAATTACCTGACTTCAAATTATACTACAGAGCTACAGTAATCAAAGCAGCATGGTATTGACATAAAAACAAACATGTAGAACAATGGAACAGAATAGAGAACCCAGCAATAAATCCACACATCTATAGTGAACTCATTTTTTACAAAGGTGCCAAGAACATACACTGGGAAAAGGATAGCCTCTTAAACAAATGATGATGGAAAAAATGGATATTTAGGACAGTAATTTTTAACCACAGGCAATTTTGCTCCCCAGGGGCACATGTGACAATAGTTGGCAATATGTATGGTTGTCACAACCGGGGAAAGCATCTACTGGCATCTAGTGGTTAGAGGCCAGGGATG
Organism: Symphalangus syndactylus; assembly: GCF_028878055.3. Taxonomy (NCBI): domain Eukaryota; kingdom Metazoa; phylum Chordata; class Mammalia; order Primates; family Hylobatidae; genus Symphalangus; species Symphalangus syndactylus. The sequence goes on along the minus strand of NC_072423.2, from coordinate 104,391,010 downwards.
CTGCTGAACATTGTACAAGAGACAGTGAAACTAGACCACTATCTCTTGCCATATACATAACTCAAGTAAAATGGATTAAAGACTTAAATATAAGACTGATGCTATGAAACTCCTGAAAGAAAACATTGAGTAAACTCTCCAGGACATTATTCTGGGCAAAGATTTCTTGAGTAATATCTCAAAAGCACAGGCAACCAAAGCAAAAATAGACAAGTGGGATTACATCAAGCTAAAAAGCTTCCTCACAGCAGAGGAAACAATCAACAATGTGAAGAGCCAAGCCACAGAATGGGAGAAAATATTTGCAAACTACTCATCTGACAAGGGATTGATAACCAGAATATACAAAGAGCTCAAACAACTCTATAGAAAAAAATCAAATAATTATATTTTAAAAAGAGCAAAAGGGACTAGGTTCAGTGACTCAAGCCTATAATCTCAGCACTTAGGGAGGCCAAGATGGGTGGATTCTTTGAGCCCAGACTTTCAAGACTAGCCTGGGAAACATGGCAAAAGCCTGTCTCTACAAAAATACAAACATTAGCCAGGTGTAATGGCGTGCGCCTATAGTCCCAGGTCCTAGGGAGGCTGAGGTGGGAGGATCTCTTGAGTCCGGGAGGTTGAGGTTGCAGTGAGCCATGATTTTTAGCTTGATATCACTGCACTCCAGCCTGGGCGGCAAAGCAAGACTCCATCTCAAAAATGAACAGGCCAGGCATGGTGGTTCATGCCTGTAATCCCAGTATTTTGGGAGGCCATGGCAGGCGGATCACAAGGTCAGGAGTTCAAGACCAGTCTGGCCAACATAGTGAAACCCGGTTTCTACTAAAAATACAAAAAATTAGCAAGGTATAGTGGTGTGCACCTGTATCTCAGCTACTTGGGAGGCTGAGGCAGGAGAATTGCTTGAACCCAGAAGGCGGAGGTTGTAGTGAGCCAAGACTAGGCCATTGCACTCCAACCTAGGCAACAGTGTGAGACTCTGTCTCAAATAAAATAAATAAATAAATAAATAATAAATAAATAATAAATAGGGCCGGGCGCAGTGGCTCATGCCTGTAATCCCAGCACTTTGGGAGGCTGAGGCGCGTGGATCACGAGGTCAGGAGATCGAGACCATCCTTGCTAACATGGAGAAACCCCGTCTGTACTAAAAATACAAAACAAAATTAGCCGGGCGTGGTGGTGGGCGCCTGTAGTCCCAACCACTCAGGAAGCTGAGGCAGAAGAATGACGTGAACCCGCGAGCGGAGGTTGCAGTGAGCTGAGATCGCGCCACTGCACTCCAGCCTGGGGGACAGAGCGAGACTCTGTCTCAAAAATAAATAAATAAATAAATAAATAAATAAATAAACAAACAAACAAATAAATAAATAAATATTAAAAGGGCAGGCCGGGCATGGTGGCTCATGCCTGTAATCCCAACACTTTGGGAGGCCAAGGAGGGCAGATCACGAGGTCAGGAGATCGAGACCATCCTAGCTAACACGGTGAAACCCCGTCTCTACTAAAAATACAAAAAATTAGCTGGGCGTGGTGGCAGGCGCCTGTAGTCCCAGCCACTCGGGAGGCTGAGGCAGGAGAATGGCGTGAACCTGGGAGGCGGAGCCTGCAGTGAGCCGAGATCGCGCCACTGCACTCCATTCTGGGCAAGAGAGCGAGACTCCGTCTCAAAAAAAAAAAAAAAAAAAAGACAAAAGGTCTGAATAGACGTTTCTCAAAAGAAGACATAGAAATGGACAAGCAGTGTATGAAAAAATGTTTAACATCATTAACCATCAGAGAAATGCAAATCAAAACTGCAATGAGATATCATCTCATCCCAGTTAAAATGGCTTTTATTCAAAAGACAGGCAATAACAAATGCTGGCAGGGATGTGGAGAAAAGGGAACCCGCATACACTGTCGGTGGGAATGTAAATTAGTACAGCTACTGTGGAGAACAGTATGGAAGTTCCTCAAAAAACTAAAAATAGGGCTACCATATGATCCAGCAATCCCACTGCTAGGGATATATCCAAAAGAAAAAATCAGTATATCGAAGAAATATCTGCACTTCCATGTTTATGGCAGTACTATTCACAATAGCCAAGATTTGGAATCTAAATGTCCATCAGCGGATGAATGGATAAAGTAAATGTGGCACATATACACAATGGAATATTATTCAACCATTAAAAAAGAAAATCCTGTCATTTACAACAGCATGGATGGAACTGGAGGACGTTACGTTAAGTGAAACAAGCCTTGCACAGAAAGACAAATTGTGCATATTCTCATATGTGGGACCCCACTTAGCCCCTGGTAACGTATATTGTTAAAATTAAAACAATGGATCTCGTGGAAATAGTAGAATGATTGTTACCAGATGCTAGGAAGGGTAGTGAGGATCAAGTGGGGAAGGTTAATGGGTACAAAAATATAGTTAGATAGTATAAATAATATCTAGAATTTGGTAGTGTAACAGGTGACTATAGTCAATAATAATTTATTGTATATTTCAAAACAACTAAAAGGCTGAAACTAGAATGTTCCTCACACAAAGAAATGATAAATGCTTGAGTAGATGGATACCCCAATTACCCTGATTTTATTGTTACACGTTGTATGCCTGTATCAAAACATTACATGCGCCCCATAAATGTATACACCTATTATACACCAATGATCATTAAAAAATAAAAAAAAATCAAGGCGATAAACCTAATCCTTCTGAAACTCATTTGGAAGGAATGAAAGATCAAGGACCCCAAGGCCGTGAGTACGTACAGAAGCAGTATAGTAATCGATAGGTATGTACTGCTGCATTTCCCCCATGCAGTCAGTGATACCTACTGGATATCTACAAAGCATCTGTCACAAGAGACAACAGAGGAGAAGTTTAACATAAAATCCCCTTCTTTAAAGAACTTCATTCTGGCTAGGCGCAGTGGCTCATGCCTGTAATCGCAGCTCTTTGGCAGGCCGAAGTGGGAGGACTGCTTGAACCCAGGAGCTGAGGCTGCAGTGAGCTATGACTGCACAACTGCACTCCAGCCTAGGTGACAGAGTCCCTGTCTCAAACAAACAAACAAACTTCATTCCATTTGCACAGTTAAGACAAACACATGTGAAGTAGTATATATACTCGGGAGCTAAGTGGGGCCTCCAAAATGTAATTTAATTATGTCAACCACCCTGTAAGGTAGGGATGGCTGTCCCCATTATGGTACTGAGGAGACAAAGCATAGAGAGACTAAACGAGTTGCCCATGTAACACAGCTCATATGTAGGAGTGTCAGGGCTGTACCCACATTCTTCTGATCCTGAAGTCCATTCACGGACCCACCAGAGCTTACTGCTTCCAAATCAAGAGGACACAAATAAGGGCCAAATAAATCAGGAAACATTATATGAAGCAGTGGGACTTATGCCTGACCTTGAAAGGCAAGCAACAGTTGGACAGGCAGAAACTAAAAGGTATGACACCATAAGATGCAGGAAAGCATGCACAAAAGCCCAACTGTGAGATTTAGCTTAATACAAGAGGACTAGGAGAGCAGGGAGGTAGTGACTGATTGATGGGATGAAGCGTGAAACCAGGAGGAGGTGGAAGCAGAGGTGACTTGAAATCACGTGGGGCCATTGACAGGTGTGAGGAGAGTTTGAACATGGTGTGATGGGCAGTAGAGAACCATGGGACTTTTAGGAGCATGGAAGTGATATCAAAAGTCACAGTTTAGGACAGTAATTCCTAACCACAGGCAATTTTGTTCCCCAGGGGCACATGTGGCAATACTGGAGACACTTATGGTTGCCACAACTGGGGAAGGCATCTAGTGGTTAGAGGCTGGGGATGCTGCTAAACACTGTACAATGCACAGAACAGCCCCCACAACAAAGAATTATCCACACAAAATGACAGTAGTAACAAAGTTGAGAAACCTGGCTTTAGGAAGATAGTCTGGCAGAGGCTGCCAAGATGGAACAGAGAGAAGAGGCCAAGAGCCCAGGGGAGATGCTCATTCAGGGAGATGGGAGTGAGATGAGGGACCAGAAGGGGAGAATGAACAGGAAATGGCAAACCCTCCAAGTAGTTCAAGGGAAAAAGAAAGATGCAATTTCTAATCCCTCTTACAGGAAGTTTTCTACAAAATGTGGAAAACTGCACTTAAGAACTTTTTCTTTTCTTTTTTTTTTAAGATGGAGTTTTGAGCCCAGGTTGGGGTGCAATGGCGTGATCTCAGCTCACCGCAACCTCCTCCTCCCAGGTTCAAGCGATTCTCCTGCCTCAGCCTCCCGAGTAGCCAGGACTGCAGGCATGCACCACCATGTCCGGCTAATTTTATATTTTTAGTAGAGATGCAGTTTCTCTATGTTGGTCAGGCTGGTTCTCAAACTCCTGACCTCAGGTGATTCGCCCTCCTCGGCCTCCCAAAGTGCTGGGATTACATGCATGAGACACCACGCCTGGTCAAGACTTTTTTCTTTTAAATCATCTGAGGGCACCTTATTTTCTGATCTAAAAAATTGTAAATAATACACAACTCCAAGAAAATCACCACCTTGAGAGTGTAGCGCACAAACCTTTAACTATTATCAGTAACATTTTCTGTCTTTTTGTTAGAACAGAATCTGAAGCAAATTTGGCAAAATGTTAACATCTGTTAAATTTGGATGATGGGTACATGGTTGTCTGTAATATTATTTTCTATACTTTATAGATACTTGAAAATTCTCACGACTAAAAAAAACAGGGTGGGGGAAGGAAGAAAAAGAAAGTCTTAGAGGGGCAGTTAATAACTTATACTAGAATTTTTCTTGGTATTTTAAAATATCATTTGTTAAATTACAGAAGTTATATGTGAATATGTGCTCATTGTAAAAACCATTCAACAGGCCGGGCGCAGTGGCTCACGCTTGTAATCCCAGCACTTTGGGAGGCCGAGGCGGGCGGATCACGAGGTCAGGAGATGGAGACCACGCTGAAACCCCGTCTCTACTAAAAATACAAAAGAATTAGCCGGGCTTGGCGGCGGGCGCCTGTAGTCTCAGCTACCAGAGAGGCTGAGGCAGGAGAATGGCGTGAACCCGGGAGGCGGAGCCTGCAGTGAGCCGAGATTGCGCCACTGCACTCCAGCCTGGGCGACAGAGCGAGACTCCGTCTCAAAAAAAAAAAAGAAAAAAAAACCATTCAACAATACAAAAAATAAAAAATAAAAAATAGAAATTCCCCTTTCATTTTATTTCAATCCTTTTCCTCTCTCCTTAGGTAAATACTGCTAAATGTTAGTGTGTGTGTATGTGTGTGTGTATGTGTGTATTGTGTATATATACACATTATACTACATATATATGTATATGTACTATATACATATACATGTATATAGTATATAATACATATACATGTATATAGTACATATACATGTATATGTATATAGTATAATGTATATGTATATAGTATATGTATATATACTATACATTGTGTATATGGTGTATATACTATATACATTAATGTATATAGTATATATTATATGTATTATACTATATATAGTATAATATATGCAATATCCTATATTACATATATTATACTATATATAGTATATACAGTATACATATATAGTATAATACATGTATTATATTATATGTATATATAATACATATATACTATGTGCATATATGTATATATAATGCATAATACATATATACTATATACACATTATATATACACACTAACATATATACTAACATTAGTATATTACTAGTATATTACCATTAGATATATACTAATATTAGTATAACATTAGTGTGTGTGTTTATATGTATACACACACATTTACTAACAGCGTGTATACATATGTGTGTGTGTGTATATACACACACACACTAACATTAGTGAGTGTGTATATATATTGATATGATTTGGCTCTGTGTCCCCACCCTAAATTTCATCTAGAATTGTAATCCTGATATGTCGAGGGAGGGACCTGGTGGGAGGTGACTGGATCATGGAGGTGGTTTTCCCCATGCTGTTCTCATGATAGTGAGGGAGTTCTCATGAGATCTGCTGATTTAAAAGTGGCAGTTTCCCCTGCACACTCTCTCTTCTGCCACCATGTAAGACATACCTTGTTTCCCCTTCTCCTTCTGCCATGATTATAAGTTTCCTGAGGCCTCCTCAACCATGTGGAACTGTGAGTCAATTAAACCTCTTTCTTTGTAAATTACTCAGTCTCAGGTATACTTTATAGCAATATGAAAGTGGAACATATAAATATAGTCACATAGAATAATATCTTATATATGTGTGTGTGTGTAAATACAGATATATGCCCCTAGTTATTTTCCTATGCATTTGTAGAAAGGAAGGAAGGGATGAAAGGGGAGAAAGGGAAGAAGGGAGGGAAGAAGAGAGAAAAAGAGATTTATGAGATATCTAGATAGATATCTAGATAGCTATCTACCTATCCATCTATCTTATGAGGGACCACAACACACAGGCAACATGTTTTCACATTAACACATTTTAGAGGGTTGCTCTTCCATGACAATTTATAAAGATCTACCTCTTTCTTTTTACTTCTTCAGAATATTTCATAGTATAAATGTACCATAATTTGTTTACTACTAAGATTGCTATATATTTAGGTTGATTCCAATGTTTTGCTATTTCAAACAATCCTGGAACATATAACTTTGTGTTCATATATAAGGATTTTTGTAGGGGAGATTCCTAGAAATATAATTTTTGTGTCAAAGGGTATATACATTTCTGGTGTTGATATACAGTAAGATTGTGCCCCCCCCTGCAAAAAACCGTGGGCTCTTCATTTCTCTAAACCCTCACAGATGCTGTATGCAATCAACCTTTAAACATTTTTCCACAATTACCAAAACTGCATCCAAAAACTACTCCACAGACATATTTACACTTATGGGAAGTCATGAATGTAAACTACACTGTTAATGGAAAAATACTAAAATATGTTTTAGACCCTGGAAAGAAAGGTGGGAGGGAGGCAGGGAGGGAGGGAAGGAAGGAAGGAAGGAAGGAAGGAAGGAAGGAAGGAAGGAAGGAAGGAAGGAAAGAAAGAAAGAAAAGAAAGAAAAGAAAGAAAGAAAGAAAAGAAAGAAAGAAAGAAAGAAAGAAAGAAAGAAAGAAAGAAAGAAAGAAAGAAGGAAAGGTGGGAGGTAGGGAGGGAAGGAAGGAAAAGTGAGAGAGAAGAAAGAAAGGAAAGAAAGAAAGGAAGAAAGAAAGAAAGAAAGAAAAGAAAGAAAGGTGGGAGGGAGGGAAGGAAGGAAGGGAAAGAAAGAAAGAAGAAAGAAAGAAAGAAAGAAAGAAAGAAAGAAAGAAAGAAAGAAAGAAAGAAAGAAAGAGAAAGAAAGAAAGAGAGAAAGAAAGAAAGAAAGAAAGAAAGAAAGAAAGAAAGAAAGAAAGAAAGAAAGAAAGAGAAAGAAAGGAAAGAACTATCAGAGAGCTTGGAGTTGGGGGAAGAATAATAAAACAAAACCCATATTCCTAGGTTGCTAAGACTTGCACCCAGATCTGTCAGCCTACAGAGTCCGATGTCATAACCATGGAACTCTACTGCCTCCCAAGCCTGAAAGTGCTATAAAATGACTCTTGAAATTTTAAAATCTCACATTTCTGTGTAGCTTTCTTTTCCCAGATGTGCATGCACACCATTTCTCTTACCAATCAGCAGTGTGTGTGTGTGTGTGTGTGTGTGCACCTGTATGTTTTCTTTTTACTTTCTCCATGATAAATTTTTCCAGGTTGTCTCAATAATTCAATACACAAATGTCCTATTCTACATTTTAGATATTCCTGTATCCAAATGTATTTTTTATAAAGCAGCTTTTACCTCCATGGGCCCAACTGAAATTTTTTTACATTTTAAAACCATAGGCATATGATAAACGTTTCACCTGCTTCCCAACTTTCTCTCCCATATGGAAACAGAAGCAGATATGTAGACTGCTTTCCTACATCCAAGTAAATAAAGATAAAATCTCTTTGGAGACCTACCATTTTGATAATGATCTTTTCCTACCCAAATTTCCATACTTGAAATTCTAAAGGGATCTAGAAAAACAGTTCCATCCAATAATCAATGTTTGCATAGTTCTCCTTGCTAGAACTCCTTTGGAGATAACTCTGGAGATAAGTGTAAGTATAAATTGGATTCAAAAAGCAACTGCCACGTAAAGAAATCTGTTTCTAAGAGCAACTGAAATTACAAGAGTCATGTGAAAGAGTGCTGAGAACACCATCTTTCCCCGAGCCCAGAGTTTGTCTCTTTTCTGAGTTATGTATCTGTTGTTTTGGTGCAATTTCTTCTGATCTATATGTTGTGCTACTAAGGCAGCTGAAGAGGTGATAAAGTTTATTTGAACTGGGCAGTGGAAGCATGAACAGACAGCTTGGATCAAGTCAGAGGACACATACGAGTAGATTCAAAAGACACTGGCAATTTAGCTTAACTCTAGATTATCTCTTACATGGAATTGCCAGTGCCAGCTACTGCATGGGAGTTATATTGCTTTCTTTAAATATTCATAAAGCCAGCAATAGCTGACACTCATGGATCTTCTAAAGTAGAAAGGCTCCCAAAAGCATGTTTAAAATATAAACTTGTTAAGAAACAAATCTAAAGGATAATGTCCAAAGATATCCAGCAATTTACACTTCTATGGGAAAATGGCTATCGCTGGAGTTGTTCTCTGTGCCAGGCCCTTTTTATATATACTTGTTATCGTCTGCAGGGCAAGTATTAGTATCCATATTTAGAGAGGAGAAAGCAGTCCCAGGAAGAAAGGCTGAGTTATCCAAAGGCACACAGCTGATGACAATCGTGTTTATCTGGTACCAATCCCTGGGCTATTTTTTACTCTACTAGGCTTATTAACTTTCTTTCCCGAAGACTCCTTCTCCAGAACACTCCTCAGTGACTTCTTGGACTTCACAATTTTATGTTGATTTACGTCTTCATCTTTCTAACAAGGAATCAGATTCCCTCAATAATTTCATTTCAGGCTATTTGTCATCAAGCTAACAACAAATGACTCCTTCAGGATGGAGTTATGTCGATATGTCTACTAATCACTCCCCTGGTTTGCAGATCTTGGTTACATTCAGTCTCTGGTCACAGAAGAGGCACTTTTGATCTCATATGATAGTTTGTGGAGCAGGCACAGGAATTATGAAGGACATGTTCTACCCTCCTGCCTCTGTCAGCCAAGAAGACCTTGGTCATCTGTCATGCATGGTAACCTTCTCTACAGAGCTCAGGCTTGGCCTCAGAATCCTTCTCAATCTGACACCCCACACAAACCAATCCATTAAAACTGACAAGTGAGAAGAAATTCAATTGCCATCACCTATATAGGAAAACCTTCTTTATGCCTACCAGTTACAGAAAACTTTCTTAATTAGTAAAATGTCCCAAAATAATAACTTCCAAGGATACACAGCTAGAATTCAAATTATCTTATTAAGCCAAAATTTAACCCATAATCAAGAAGAATTTGTAATTAAATCAGAGAGCTTGCTAAATAGGCATTAAAGTTTACTTTAAATATAACCAAAGAGGCACCTAGGGCTATATCTCAAAAGAAAAACAGAGGTATCTGGAAACCCAAATTCTTTGTCTGCTTTTATTGGGCCTTGGGTTAGTATATCAAATGCAACTCAGAATCAACCAATTAATCAAAGGAGCTGTTAAAAATCATCTGATTATTGGCTGGGCGCGGTGGCTCATGCCTGTAATCCCAGCACTTTGGGAGGCCAAGGTGGGCGGATCATGAGGTCAGGAGTTCGAGACCAGCCTGACCAACATGGTGAAACCCCATCTCTACTAAAAATACAGAAATGAGCTGAGCATGGTGGCAGACACCTGTAATCCCAGCTCCTCAGGAGGCTGAGGCAGGAGAATCGCTTGAACCCAGTAGGCGGAGGTTGCAGTGAGCCAAGATCACACCATTGCACTCCATCCTGGGAGACAGAGTGAGACTCCATCTCAAAAAAAAAAAAAAAAATCATTTGCTTATCTACAAGGAACTTAAACAAATTTACAAGAAAAAAACATCAAAAAGTGGGTACTTTTTGAACAGACTATAAACAGACACTTCATAGTCTATGAACAGACACTTCTCAAAAGAAGACGTTTATGCGGCCAACAAACTATGAAAAAAAGCTCATCATCACTGGTTATTAGAGAAATGCAAATCAAAACCACAGTGAGATACCATCTCATGCCAGTTAGAATGGGGATCATTAAAAAGTCAGGAAACAACAGATGGCTAGCAAGGATGCGGAGAAATAAGAATGCTTTTACACTGTTGGTGGGTGTGTAAATTAGTTCAACCATTGTGGAAGACAGTGTGGCGATTTCTCAAGGATCTACAACCAGAAATACCATTTGACCCATGAATCCCGTTACTGGATATATACCCAAAGGATTTATAAATCATTCTACTATAAAGACACATGCACACTTATGGCAATAGCAAAGACTTGAAACCAACCCAAATGCCCTTCAATGATAGACTGGATAAAGAAAGTGTGGCACATATGCAGCACGGAATAATATGCGGCCATAAAAAGAATGAGTTCACGTCCTTTGCGGGGACATGGATGAAGCTGGAAACCATCATCCTCAGCAAACTAACACAGGAACAAAAAACCAAACACCACATGTTCTCACTCATGAGTGGGAATTGAACAATGAGAACACATGGATACAGGGAGCGGAACATCACACACCAGGGGTCTGTCGGGGGTAAGGGGAGGGAGAGCATTAGGGCAAATACCTAATGCATGTGGGGCTTAAAACCTACATGACAGGTTGATAGATGCAGCAAACCACCGTAGGCACATGTATACCTATTTAACAAACCTGCATGTTCAGCACATGTATCCCAGAATTAAAGTTAAAATTTTTTTTAATTGTCTGATTATAAATCCAGGGAGATCAAATTTTCTCTTCTCTTGTTCAAGGGACCTTTTTATTTTTTTTCATTCATGTAACAAAGGCTTACTGAGTGCCAGCCCTCTGCCAGCCACAGTGCTTGATGCTGAGGTTGCCAGCAATGACTGTGGCAGAGGGTATCTCTGCCCTCACTGAGTGCTCAGTTTAGCCGTCTTCACTCATGCATGCATCCCTGGGCAGTAGCCTCCTGCTGGAAGCTCAGCCATGGCCTAAGGGGAGAGGCCCATAAGCCTCCAGTCTCTTGCTGTAGCTGCTGCTCCAGACAGCTCCAAACACTTCCTCATATCTCTTTTTTTAACCACATGGTGCATTTAACAGCCAATCTGATAAATCTAAAGGAAAAAAGTTCTAAGCACAAATACGATTTTTCAAGTGTTGGGAAAAGCCACGTTATTTCATGGAGAACTCCACTGTAATTCCTTGAAATCTTTAGTTACTCTAAATTGAGTGTAGCAGGCACATACTTAAATGTTTGGAAAATTTTACGTTACTTAATTTCTCTAATTTTTTTAAAGAGAAAGAAACAAGATTAAGGTAAATGGGAGTATGTGTTAAAGGGTGGGAAGAAGTTAGAGAAGTAAATACTGAGTATTTATTCCCACAAGTGAAATGTGAATTTTTCCTTTGAGCTCCTCAGTGGATTTTGGCATAGTTTTGTGACTTGGGTATTTAAAATATTTGAATATTTAAGCTATAGGTTTTATTGTAAATGAACATAACACTAGAATGTGATCCCTGCTACAGTATATACTCTCTGTAGGCAGGGATTATATCCATCCTCAGCACCCAACATAATGCCTGGTGCAGAGGAGTCACTTGATAAATATTTAAGGAGTCAATAAATAAGCAAACAACTGATCAGGAGACTATGGAATTATAATTACTAGACACTACTTTCTATATTTAGCATTTTCCTTTTGCCTTTGCATTTGATTTAAGATTGCACTGCTCCAGTGCTTTCTCTATCAATTTCAATGTACATAAAATTTTCTTTGGACATTACTTGGCTTAGGTGATTTCCTTCCTGGCATTTTCGTGCTTTGATCTGGAAAAAAAACTTGTCTGCAGCTTTGAAGGATACTACAAACCTGAAAATACATTTTAAAATATTGGTTTTACATTTCAGGGCTACAATAAATAAAAGACTGATTTACAAAATGCAGTCTCATCTTGAAGAATATGATGGAAAAAGAAAACTTGACTAAACCCAGGGCTCCAATCCTAAAGGCAGATGGATTCCAGCCATGCTTCTCCTAACACACTGGCCTTCAGAGCAAAAAACTATGGAGGAAGGAATTGTACCAAAATCCTTAGCCTGCACAGCCTCCTGGGAAGAAGGGGACTGTTACGGACAGAATGTTTGTCTTCCTCCGAAATTCATATGTTGAAATCCTAACACGCAATGTGATGGTATTTGGAGGTAGAGCCTTTGGGAGGTAATTGGGTCACGAGGGTGAAATCCTCATAAATGGGATTAGTGAGTGCCCTTACAAGAAGAAACCAGAAAGCTAACTAGCTCTTTATCTGCCATTTCAAGAGAAATGGGAAGTTTACAGTCCAGAAGAGGGCCCTCATCAGAACCCAACTATGCTGGCATCCTGATCTCAAACTTCCAGCCTCCAGAACTGTGAGACTATTTCTGTTGTTTATAAGCCACCAGTCTATCGTACTTTGTTATAGCAGCCCAAACTGGTTAAGACAGGGAACGAACGGACATCTGCTGATTTTGCCTGCTGAGAATTCTTGCTCTGTTAGGTAAAAGCACCTGGACTTTCCTTTGAATATACAGAAACCACTGAAAGCAGTTTTGGTGAACTGTCAATCATAGCCCTACCTAGTCCAGAGATGAACACATTCAATGAGCAAGACCAATCAAATGTTTTCTTCTAGGAATCTGAATCATGAACTGTAAAACACAAGGACGGAAAAAGATTACAACATAATCATTCCAACAGTGTTCTTAGTTTCTGATTCCTATATTTCAGGACCTGTGTAGATTCTTATCCTTTGAGCTACCTCAAATCTTTCCTTTAAATCCTTGTTTTGATTTTATTTTTGTGTTTTATTTAGACTGACTGGAATCGGTTGTTTTTGCTGCTCACAACCAAAAAATCCTGTTCATGCTGTAACTAAGGTTCCGATTACTTTGAAGTTAAAAGTTATCGAAAATTATCTGGTGGCTTGAGGTTAAGATAGAGCATGGTAAGACCTACTTTAAACCCAATGTCACAATTTAAAAAAATAGAACATGGAAGTAACAAATACAGAAGACATTTTCTTATGTGATGAGAGCAGGCATTTCAGACCTGACATGGCCCCACTCTGAGCCCATTGATGAGCTCAGGGATTAGGGTTCTTTCTACCCCAGATTCCTTACTCCATGCAAAATGCTAGGATCCCCACTTTAACAGGTACTTCTATGGAATGCAGAGGCCATTTGGAAGCTATGTCCTCTCATTGGGCTCTGCATGTGTGTGCTTTGCACTGAGTACTTGCTGATTCAATGTTTTAATGAGGAAAAGACCATTTTAAACCAAGTCCAAGTCATCCTTTTCTCCAGGATCCAAGTTCAATCCACTTTTTGTGGCCTGGCCCAGCCCAGGGATGACTGTGATCAAGGTCATAGAGATGGGAAGAAGGGAAAAGGAGGCTCCCAAGAGGGAATATTGTGTAGTTGAGAAGGACCATGAGTACTGACCTCTGTACCAGGAGTCAGTTGGATGGAAACTTTTAAAATAGGCCCAGTAGGCAGCTAAATCAGAACCTGCCTCATGCATCCCTGCTTCTTAGTGGTAAACATCAACCCACAGGAACTGGCAGTATGCAAAAAACTAATGAGCTATAATCCTCAGGCCCACCAATCCAGCAAAGGGCCCTGTTCCTTAAGTGTAACTCGGAGTGAAGATGTGCACCCCCTTCAGGGGCTATTGAGGCCTACTTTGGGGTTGGCTGCAGCAAGAGCAGCAAGAAAAGCCACCAGGGCAGGCAGATCGGCCCAAGCCACATCTCTTTCAACTACAGATAAACATTCCAAGTGCTGGTTTTGCCAGCAGCAGCAGCATGAATGAGAGATGATAAAAAGCAGGCACATGTGGCCACTTGGGTGTCTTTTCAAATGCACAGGTTTTATTAGGAGATGGTGCCAGGTCTCTAGATCTGACAGGAGCAGCAAATTCTGGAGCAGGCAGCATCCTGGGCAATGGTTGAGAGTGCTCAAGCCTCCAAGAGACACACACAAATTGTATACCTGAGGTGACAGCCCTCAGAACCAACCCTGAAGATCTGGGAGCTATTAAGAAAAGAAATCCTAGACAGAGGAAAAGGAGTAACAGCAGACTTGAGGGGAAGATAACCAGTTTGTTTGGTGCACTGCTGAGTTTGCTGTGTGACATAGAATATATATCCCTGCCAAATCTCATGTTGAATTGTAATTCCCAATGTTGAAGGTGGGCCTGGTGGGCGATGTTTGGGTCATAGGGGTAGAACCCTCATGGCTTGGTGCTGTCCTCACAATAGTGAGTGAGTTCACACAAGATCTGGTTAAGTGTGTGGCACCTCCTTCCCACTCTCTCTGCTCTTGCTTTCGCCATGTGATGTGCCTGCTCTGGCTCCTGCTTTGCCTTCACCATGAGTAAAAGCTCTCTGAGGCCTCCCCAGAAGCTGAGCAGATGCTAGTGCCATGCTTGTACAGCCTGCAGAAACATAAGCCAATTAAATCTCTTTTCTTTATAAATTATCCAGTCTCAGGTATTCCTTTATAGCAATGCCAGAATGACCCAATGCAGAAAATTGGTACCAGGCAGTGGGCATTTCTATAAAGATACCTGAAAATGTGGAAGCAACTTTGGAACTGGGTAATGGGAAGAGTTTGGATGGCTCAGAAGAAGACAGGAAGACAAGGGAAAGTTTGGAATTTTTAATAGCCTGGTTAAAATCCTAATAGTGATATGGACAAGAAAGTCCAGGCTTATGAGGTCTCCAATGGAAATGAGGAATTTTATTGGGAGCTAGAGCAAAGGTCACCCATTTTATGCTTCAGCCAAGAACTTGGCTGCATTCTGTTCATGCCCTAGGGTTCTATGAAAGTTTGAGCTTCAGAGTGATGGTTTTGGATATCTGGCAGAAGAAATTTCTAAGTAGCAAAGCATTTGAGAAGTGGCATGGCTTCTTCTAATAACCTATGCTCAGAGTTGGTAGCAAATAAATGATTTAAAGTGGGAATTTATATTTAAAGGAAAAGCAGAGCATAAAATTTGGAAAATTTGCAGCCTGGCCATGTGGCAGAGAAAGAAAAAGCTTTTTCAGGAGAGAAAGTCGAGCAGGCTGTAGAGCAATAATTTGCTAGAGAAATTTGCATAACTAAAAATGAGCCAAGTGCTAATAGCCAAGACAATGGAAAAAAGGCCTTGAAGGCATTTCACAGATCTCTGAGGCCGTCTCTCCCGTCACAGGCCCTTAGGCCTAGGAAGACTGAATAGATTTATGGGCTAGGTCCCCAGCCCCACTGCCCCATGCAGTCTTTGGGACAGTGCTCCCTGTGTCCCTGGGACAATGCTCCCTACATCCGGGCACTCTGGCTCCAACTCAGCTCAAAGGGCCCCAGATACAACTTGGACTCCTGCTTCAGAGGGTGCAAGCCATAAGCCTTGGTGGCTTCCACATGGCATTAAGCCTGTAGGTGCACAGAGTGCAATAGAGAAGGGGGCTTGGCAGCCTCTATCTAGATTTCAGAGGGTGTATGAGAAAGCCATGGGTGGAGTCCTCACAGAGAACCTCCACTAGAGCAGAACAGAGGGGAAGTGTAGGGTTGGGTGCCCCACACAGAGTCCCCACTGGGACACTTTCTAGTGGAGCTGTGGGAAAGGGGCCACCATCCTCCAGATCCCAGAATGGTAGATCCACTGGCAGCTTGCACCCTGCACCTGGAAAAGCCACTGGCACTCAACAATCTGTGATAGCAGCCATGCAGGTTGAACTCTGCAAAGCCACAGGGGTGAAGCTGCCCAAGGCTGGGGAGCCCAACCTTTGCACCAGTGTACTCTGAATGTGGGATATGTAGTCAAAGAAGATTATTTTGGAGCTTTAAGACTTAATGACTGCCCTGTTGGATTTTGAACTTGCAGGGTCATAGGTAGAAGGAATGCATTTCCACATGAGATTTTAGACTTGGGACTTTTGACTGAGTTGATGCTGGAACAAGTTAAGATTTTGGGGGGCTGTTGAGAAGCCATGATTGTATTTTGTAATGTAATAAGGACATGAGATTTGAGGGGCCAGGGACAGAATTATATAGTTTGAATATATGTCCCTGCCAAATCTCATGTTGGATTGCCAATCCCCAATGTTGAAAGTAGGGCCTGGTGGGAGGTGTTTGCATCATAGGAGCAGATCCCTCGTGGCTTGGTGCTGTCCTTGCAATAGTGAGTTAGTTCTCACAAGATCTGCTTGTGTTGCACCTCCCACACCTTCACTCTCTCTTTGCTTTCACCATGCGAAGTGCCTGCTCTTGCTTCACCTTCTGCTATGAGTAAAAGCCCTGAGGCCTCCCCAGAAGCTGACTAGATGCTGGTACCATGCTTGTACAACCTGCAGAACCATGAGCCGATTAAATCTCTTTTTTTAATAAATTGCCCAGTCTCTGGTATTTCTTTATAGTAGTGCAAGAATGGCCTAATACACTGTGTCTGCAGGATATAAAGGCAGAAATATCTACTTGGTAGTTGTTTAATAGGTTGGAGTCCAAGAGAAATGTCAAAGCTGAAGACATGGGTATAGGTAGGAGTCGAAGACATGGAAATGAATGGTGTGCACCAGAGAAAATGCATCAGGAGAGGAAAGTGAAAGGTTAAGGAAACTTGGGTAATTCCAAAATTTAGAAAATTATAATATGAAGAAGAAAAGAGAAGGGGTGATCAAAGATCAAGTTTCTAAATCTCAGCACAATTGATATGTGGGCCCCCATAATCCTTTGTCTCAGAGGGCTGTCCTTGGCATTTGTTTAGCAACAGCCCTGGCCTCTGCTCACTAGAAGCACTCTCCTCCCTGTTTTGACAATCAAAAATGCCTCCAGATACTCCCAAATGTCTTTTGTGGGTAAAATTGTCCCTGATGGAAAACCATTGATCAAAGATCTAAGAGGAAAACAGGAAACAAAGTATGTTACAGAAGCCAAGGGCTTGAAAAATAATTAACAATGTTAAAATCCTAAGAGATATTGAGTAAAATGAGAACCAAAGGAACAAGTGTTTGGCCAGAAAGTCATTGGTGAACCAATCAAAAGCAGTTTCAATGGAACAATTAAGGAAGGGCACCAGACTGGCTGAATGTCCATCCAACAAATAAACAGTAAATGACATTCACCCATTAAAAGGGTATTTGGTTGAACTAGGTGATCATTTTAAGATTCCTTCCAACCCTGAAATGGTGTCATTCCAAATGGTCTCCAAGGAAGATCTTTCAGGATCCCTCAAGCCCTGGGCTGCTGGTGGCTGCTCACAAGTTGACATGTCAAACTAGCATGTCTCTGCTTGCCTTACTCAGGTCACAGGAAATAAAAATCCAAGGGGAATTGCTATGTGATCTGGACCCAATGCATGATAAAAACTAAAATATGGTTTTGTTCATGTCATCACATAACCAACTGTTAAGCAATAGAATGTGTTAGACTTTAAAGGCAGTTGCGATTTGGAGAGAGGCTGAGTTCATAAGTGAAGTCCAGGTTTAAGGTTGGTCTGAGGAGAAAGGGCCATGGGGCTGAAGTTGCCCAGGGTCTGCTGGAAGTATGAGAGCATTGTCAGGTGTATTAGTCCATTTTCACACTACTATAAAGATACTACCCAAGACTGGGTAATTTATAAAGGAAAGAGGTTTCATTGACTCACTGCTCTGCATGGCTGGTGAGGCCTCAGGAAACTTACAATCATGGTGGAAGGCAAAGAAACAGCAAGTACCTTCTTCACAAGGCAGCAAGAAAGAGAGAAGAGAGAGTGAAGGGGGAAGAGATTCTTATAAAACCATCTGATCCCATGAGAACTAACTACTATCATGAGAACAGCATGAGGGAAACCACCTCTGTGATACAGTCGCCCCCCACCATGTCCCTCCCTCAACACCTGGGGGTTACAACTGGAGATGAGACTTGGGTGGGGACACAGAGCCAAATCATAACATCCAACACCTCTAGACTTGATCCTGTGGGCTGGATCAGATGAGGAGAGTCCTGTCTGCAGATCAAACCCACAGTGGCTGGAGTGCACTAACTGTGCCATGGAATGCCTGCATAGTAATTGACCTTCACAATTGCAGCACTCTTCTCAGGCTTTTGAACAATCAAACTAACTTCTATATGAGTAAAAAAGAAATTAAAAGCAAAGATCAGATTTTCAAACTAATTCAGAAAGAAAGGATAGCAGAGATTCTGTTTTTAAAATGCTGAATTGAAGGCTAGGCATGGTGGCTGACATCTATAATTCTACCGCTTTTGGGAGGATCACTTGAGGCCTGGAGTTTGAGACCAACCTGGGCAACATGGCGAGATCTCATCTCTACAAAAAAAATAGCTGGGCGTGGTGGCATGTGCTTATAGTCCCAGCTACTTGGGAGACTGAGGCAGGAGGATCGACTGAGCCCAGGAGATCAAGGCTGTGATGAGCTGAGATGGCACCGCACTGTACTCCAGCTTGGGCAATAGAGTGAGGCCCTGACTCAGAAAAAAAAAAAAAAAAAAAAAAAAAGCAGAATTAAGAAATAAGAGTTTTATTCCTGGCTTAGTTACTAACAAAGGGTGAGTCACCTCCCTTCTCTGCATTCAGTCTCCACACCTGAAAAACAGGGGTTTGAGCCAAGATGCTTTTTGTTTCTGTAGTAGAGTTGGGGTTCTTGATGTGTGTTTCCACTGTTGAGGTTCTTATTACACTTCATAGTATGGCTTGTTTAATTGACTGTCCTCCAATTAACAAGTGTAGTGGCCTGTTCCCTCACAGTCACTACACTTCACTTGTCTACCACTGAATCCCCTGCAGCCTGCAGTCCTTGACAAATATCTGTTGAAGGAATCGATACTTCTACCTACAAAAGGCAGCTCTAGGGAAAAAGTTATTTGGCATAAATTTCAATACCATGAGCTAGGATCAGAGCCCCCCATCACACTTTGCTTTAAGTTTTTATAAAAGCTCAGCTATGGGCTACAGTAAGTGGCAACATTCTACTAAAATACTTCCCACACCTCTGATACAGCTATCACTACCATCCTATCTTATGACTTCCAACTAAACCAAAATTGGAAGCTGCATCCCAAGTCATCTATTTTAAAAGACAAAAAATCCAACACTATTAATTCTGGTATGTCACTCACCTGCCCCAATGAGGTTAACTTGCCTTGGGACACCAGAAAATGACGCACAAGGTTTAATGGGTAAGGAATCATACTTTGGAGTGACAGGAATGTTTTATAGCCAGATAGAGGTGATGGTTGTACAATATTGTGGCTGTAATTAATGCCACTGGATTGTTCCCTTAAAACTGTTGAATTTTATGTTGTGTGATTTTCACCTCAATAAATTATTAAAAATAAGAAACATAGCACCTAAAATATATTTTTATGTGAATTTGCTGTTTCAAAAAACCCACTTTATTAAACATTTACTTGAATACAAAAATGAATTCCAAATTAAATAATTCCTTCTGGAGAAAGGCCCAGAAAAAGAATATAGAGCTGCTTATAATTCATTGTTAATTGGCAAATGATGCTGAACCCTTGCCATGCTTCTGCATAATGTGGTTCAGTCAAGGGTTTGGTAATGAGCAGTTCATTTGGAGCCATTTTTCCAGAATAAAGGATGCTATTCATGAAATGATTCCTCAAGTATTTATAGTTATATGCCAATCTTTATTTTTTAGTTTATGGGGAGACTTCTTTTTGAAAGGCTTAATTTGGGACTTAAGAAATTGAAGGGGCCTCAGGATGCTTCTCATTGATAACTGATCATTCCTTCTCCCCATATTCAATGTGTTTGAGTGGTGTAGTAGTTTTCTAAGGCTGCCATAACAAAATGCTAAAGACTGGGTGGTTTAAACAACAGAAATTAATTTTCTCATAGTCTGGAGGCTAGAAGTCCAATATCAGGGTGTCGGCAGATTTGGTTTCTCCTGAGGTCTCTCTTCTTGGCTTGCAGATGAGCACGTTTTTGCTGTGTCTTCACATGGCCTTTCTCCTCTGTGCTCATCTTAATTCTTCTTGTGTCCAAATTTCCTCTTCTTATAAGGAAGCCAATCAGGTTAGATTAGGGCCCACCTAATGGCCAAGGTTAGGGGTTACAGCTTCAACATATAAATTTTGAAGAAACACAGTTCAGCACATAACAAGTAGTATCTAAATGGACCCACCACATGTTACAAAAGTTTGTAATAATAATGCAATATTAAAGTAGATTCAACCTCAACATTGGCAAAGACAAGCAGCTTCATAATGTTTTTCCTGTTTTGCTTCTCCAGCCAAGAGGAGAAAAAAAGAAATATTTTAAATAGCATAAATCTGCTTTTGTTTTCCAAGGGTCTATTTTTTTTCTTTTCCTAGGCAAGTCCTAGTTATCAATAAAATAATCCTAATCAAGTTCTCAATAATTTCAATGCCCTTTTAATTAAGTACATGAGGTATTAAATATAAATTTAACTAAATCTGATTCCCATTGGGAAATGAATGACTACTCTGAGGTGATTCACATTTGTAAAATGGGAATGATACTCATCTATGTCACTGGAAACACATAAAAATAATATACAACAACATTGATTGTAATCTATGAAATGCAACATTAATATAAGGTGAAATTATTAATAATGCCATTCAATACAAACAAATGAAGAATGATGCAATTATATAAGAAATTAATTTGTGACAGAAAACTTCTCCATTAATTTTTATGTAAGCTTTGCTTTTTTGGCTTAGTTTTATTTCAAGAATTATTCAATGAGTTTAGAAAGAGTAGTGAGATGTATGTATATGCCATTAAGCAAGTTGCTCCTTTCGTTAGCTAAGAAAAGAATCTGGAGGTGGGGGTTTAGGAAGGAAAGAAGCTCAACCAGATTCTAATCTCGTTTTTCCTTCTATGTACACATTTTTTTTTTTTTTGCATGAATTTGTTTGAACTCA
This sequence comes from Symphalangus syndactylus, assembly GCF_028878055.3. Classification (NCBI taxonomy): domain Eukaryota; kingdom Metazoa; phylum Chordata; class Mammalia; order Primates; family Hylobatidae; genus Symphalangus; species Symphalangus syndactylus. Next base: position 104,369,890 of record NC_072423.2, on the reverse strand, counting down.
ATCAGCACTCCTTTTGTGAAAGAAATGAGTGGAATAAAGGGGATTTGAGAATGGGCAAGTGTCTATGGCAACGCAACATTCTAAGGACTGACAGTGCACATCAATTTGTGCTATCTGATGGCAAATGAGAGAAGCTGGATGCATGACTGGAGAAAGGTGGCAATCAGCTTCAATTTGTCTGCCGTAAATAAGGATTCACTTTCTTTCAATGGAAGTTCAAAGCTTTTCATTTTTATCTTTCCTATCTGCATAGATGCTTACCAAAGAAACATTAGACTTAAAGAAGATCCTCACAATTTCGTAATCGCTTTCTCTTTTTCTCTTGTTAGGTACATGTTGTGAATCCTGGAGGAAAGCTGAGTTGTTAACACCAATTATTTTAATCCTGATTTATTATTCGGCTTTGCAAATGTCAGTCCCCATATGTCTCTGCTTCTACACCTAACTTTGAAGGTTATACATAAGATAAAGATACACATATTACAATTTTCAATGAGCAAATAATTCCGATCTTACACAAACTCTTCCAGAGAATAAAAAAGGAGAAATAAGTCCCAAGTTATTTTATAAACTTAATATAACCTCTACGTCAAAACAAGATTAGGAATATGTAAGAAAAGAAAATTCCAGGCCAATTACCCTCATGCACACCAAAACAAGAACCATAAATACAATATTGATAAGCTAAATTTTACACTACATATCATGACCAAGGTACGGTTATCTAAGAAATGTAAAACTGGTTTAACATTCGAAAAACATGTTAGTGTATTTAGTGACATTTCTAGATTAAAGAAGCAAAAAACCAAATGACCAACCCAATAGGACTGGAAAAAGTGCTTGATAAAATTGATATGTACAATAGAAGTTCTCATCCACTTCAGAATGAAAGTGAGTTTCCTTAACCTTCAAAAGGGTAACTATGAAATATCTACAGCAAATACCCTTCATAATGGTGAAATATTGAGCATTCCTGTTAAAAACAAGAAGATATTGGGGCCGGGCGAGGTGGCTCACACCTGTAATCCCAGCACTTTGGGAGGTGTGACCAGCCTGGCCAAGATGGTGAAACCCCATCTCTACTAAAAATACAAAAATTAGCCGGGCACAGTGGCAGGCACCTGTAATCCCAGCTACTCGGGAGGCTGAGGCAGAAGAATCACTTGGACCCAGGGGGCTGAGGTTGCAGGGAGCGAAGATTGTGCCACTGCACTCCAGCCTGGGCGACAGAGTGAGACTCCGTCTCAAAAAAAAAAAAAAAACCAAGAGGATACAAGTCAGCCTACGATCACCACTCCTGGTTTACATTATGTTAGAGATCCTGGTCAGCAGAGTAATATATGAAAAAGAAATTAAAGATACTAAGATTGGACAGGAAAAAAACCACATTTTTAATTTGAAAATGATATACCTGCTTACACAGAAAACCCAAAAGAATCTACTAACAAATTACTGAAATTAATAGTTATAAAATATAACATAAGTTTAATAGCAGATACAATAGTAATAAATAGCCAATATTGTTTTTAAAAGCCATACTGTTTACAGAAGCAAAAGCAACTATACAGACACCATTTGCAAGGCTGAAAACTGTGGGGTACATTAAAATAAATCTAGCAAGAGATTTTCAAGACTTTATGATGATAAAAAGAAGACTTTATGATAAAAATTGTAAAAATTTTATTTTTTAGATACAGAGTCTCACTCTCTCACTCAGGCTGGAGTGCACTGGCACAATCAGCTCACTGCAGCCTTGACCTCCTTGGCTCAAGCAATCCTCCTGCCTCAGCCTCTTGAGTAGCTGGGGAGCACAGGCACGTGCCACCATGCCTGGTTAATTTTTTTTGAATTTTTTTGTAGAGACAAGGTCTCTCTATGTTGCCTGACCTGGTCTTGAACTCCTGGCCTCCAGTGATTCTCCTGCCTCAGCCTCCCAAAATTCTGGGATTACAGGTGTCAGCCACCATGCCTGGCCAATTAACCCATTAAAAAAATGAAAAACTTTATTAATAATCAGGAAAGGCCAGGTGCGGTGGTTCATGCCTGTAATCCCAGCACTTTGGGAGGCCAAGGAGGGTGAATCACCTGAGGTCAGGAGTTCAAGACCAGCCTGACCAATATGGTGAAACCCTGTCTCTACTAAAAATACAAAAATTAACTGAGCGTGGTGGCAGTCACCTCTAATCCCAGCTACTCAGGAGGCTGAGGCAGAAGAATCACTTGTACCCCGGAGACAGAAGTTGCAGTGAGCCAAGATTGCGCCATTGCCCTCCAGCCTGGGCGACAGAGCGAGACTCAGTCTCAAAACAAACCAACAAACAAAACACACACACACACACACATAATAATCAGGAAAATGCCAGTTAAAACCAATGAGATACCATTACATATCTTCCAGATTGGCAAAAATTACAGATCTGAAGCAGAACATTTTGGTGAGGATTTGAAACAAATGCTTTTACAGTGCTCGTGGGAGTGTAATTACAAACTATTTAAAAAGTGATTTGGCCCTATCTGGTAAAGGTAAGGATACATATACCCTAGGAGCAGGAAATAGATATGAAATTACTTACAGCAGCATCATTTATAAGAAATAAAATGAAAACTGCCGGGCGCATGGCTCACGCCTGTAATCCCAGCACTTTGAGAGGCCAAGGCGGGCAGATCACGAGGTCAGGAGATGGAGACCATCCTGGCTAACACGGTGAAACCCCATCTCTATTAAAAATACAAAAAAAATTAGCCGGGCCTGGTGGCGGGCGCCTGTAATCCCAGCTACTCAGGAGACTGAGGCAGGAGAATCGCTTGAACCCGGGAGGCGGAGGGTGCAGTGAGCCGAGATCGCGCCACTGCACTCCAACCTGGGAGACAGAGCTAGATTCCATCTCAAAAAAAAAAAAACAAAAACGGCAAACAAACAAAAATTAATAGGTAAATGGATGTAAGTACAGCATGTTGTTATAAGTACTATACAGCAGTAAAAGAAGGAACTACTGGTCAAACATCAACATGGTTGAATCTCAGAAACCATGACATTGAGTGAAAAAAGCAAGGTACAGACGATTTCTTAGAATACGAATCCATTTATACAAAATTCAAGAGCAAATCAAATACTGCTAAAGATACTGAATTAGTTTTCTAGGGCTGCCATAACAAAATGGATTAAGCAACGCAATTTTATTTTCTCATAATTCTGGAGGCTCAAAATTTGAGTCAGCAGGCTTGATTTTTTCTGAGGCTTCTTTCCTTGGCTTATAGATGGTTCTCTTCTCTCAGTGTCTTCACATGGTCTTCCCTCTGTATATATTCTGTGTCCAAATTTCCTCTTCTTAAAAGGACACCAGTCATATTAGATCAGGGACCACCCATGTGACCTCATTTTAAGAGAATTATCTCTTCAACAACCATATTTCCAAATACAGTCACATTCTGAGATACTGGAGGTTAGGACTCCAACATATGAATTTGGCGTGGAAACACAATTCAGCCCATAACAGATGCATGCATATGAGTAAAACTATAATGAAAGGCAAAAAAAAAAAAGAAAAGAAAAAGAAATTTCCCTATGTAGCTAATCCATAAAAGATACAGAGAGTAAAATCCTGAACATGCGTTAATTGTGAAAGTTCCATATTAGCTCATCTAATTAGGAAATGAGTGCTTTACCATAATTTGAAAACTCATTTTAAAATTTGTTTCTTTTGTGAAACATCTATAACCTGAAAAAAAGTAATTATAGATGACTAGATGATAAAATGTTTACCCTTGAATTCGCGATTGAATCTCAAAAATGAATAGCATCAAATTCTTCTACTTAGAAAAAAATTAATGTATCAAGAAAAGAGAAATAAGGACATTCATATGATAAAATGAAACGACTTTAGCTTATTTCTACAATAGTAAACCCAGAGGGGCTCATGCAAACTTGAAAAGCGATATCCTCTCCACTTTCCTACTTTACAAGCTAATGGTCTTTATACTTATAGAAAGGAACAATAGACGAGGTGACAGTTAGAAAGTGCTCTCATTGACAATGGAAACATTATCCAAGAAGATTTGAATAAAGCATCTAGAAGGATAAATTGGATTGTTTTTCTCCCCTTTGGAACTCTTGTGGATACAGTATTTTGCACTCTGGCACAAGAAGGAAATAAATCTTAGAAAGTAATTATAATACATTCAGCAGACATTTATACATAGCACATACCAGGGGACTCAATTAATTGAGCACCTACAATGTGCCAGGGACTACATGTGAAGCCACAGCATATAAAACTTCTACATTTTTCTCCTGTTCAATTGAATTTAATTAGGTCAAAAACTTCTATATAGAGACCGAAAGCAGATCACTGGTTGCCTGGGGCTTAGGGTAAAAGTGTGGATTGGATGTCATTTACTTTTGAGATTGAATTTTTGAGATTTATTAGCTTGCCTGTTCAACAAGCATTTTATACTCTAGTCATTTACACATAATTACTCTTTTTTTCAGGTGATAGTTGTTCCAAAAGAAAAACACTTAAATTGTAGAGGAAAATTTCTGTGGTAGTAAGAATGTTCTGAAACTAGATGGTGGTGAATGGTAATGACAAATGAGTTTTCAAAAGGATTTTCTCCAAATCCTATAAATTAAACTTTGTATTAACATTAATAATGCTTGTGTGCATCAACTTTACATAAAATAGGTATTTGTGCATGAGAAATTTTTCTAAAAAACAATTACAAAATTTGACCTTTTTTTTTTTTTGATACAGAGTCTCACTCTGTCTTCCAGTCTGGAGTGCAGTTGCGTGATCTTGGCTCACTGCAACCTCCACCTTCCTGGTTCAAATGATTCTCCTGCCTTGCCTCCTGAGTACCTGGGATCACAGGCATGTGCCACCACACCGGACTAATTTTTTTTATTTTTAGCGGAGACAGGGTTTTGCCATGTCAGCCAGGCTGGTCTCAGACTACTGACTTCAAGTGATCTGCCAGCCTCGGCTTCCCAAAGTGCTAGGATTACAGGTGTGAGCCACTGCAACTAGCCTGACCTGTATTTTCATGACTATTTCATGTAACGGTTAGTAATATATTGCTAGAATTTTTAAAGCTCAAGTGAAATTGTTATATCTATGGTAAACATTTAATTTTATTTAGTAGGCAAATTTTAAGGAGTCATATTTAACTGATGATTACAGAGATATGAAAACATCTACCTTGGCTCTTGAAGTTTACACAAATTCCATATAATGATTTCCTACAGAAAACAGTTCATCTAAAATAAAATTCTTAAATTTGCTTTAAATTATGTTTTTTTTATTATTTGTCATATAACATGATCATTATTATATTTTAGAAAGCTACAGCTTGATAAAATTTGATTTAATTTTTACCACAAAATTTATATTTAACCAAGGGTATAACAGGTTCCCTCCAGCCACACGGCCTTTGCGCATGCTGTATGTCTTGTTTGCCATGCTCTTCATTCATCCTTCAGATCTCAATTCAGACATCTCTACCTATAGGAAGTATTTCCCCAGGCCCCTAGGTTAGATCAGACTCCTTTATTATACACTCTCTTGGAGGCATTTAGTTCCTTTAGAGCAGTTCTTTGGTTTGCAGTTGTATAATCATTAAGTTAGATGTTGAACTAAGGGCAATCTCAGACCAGGTGCAGTGGCTCATGCTGTAATTTCAGCACAAGGCGGGAGGATCACTTGACGCCAGGAGTTCAAGACCAGTCTGGAAAGCATAGTGAGATTCTGTCTCTGCAAAAAAAAAAAAAATTTTAGAGACAAGATCTCACTTTGTTGCCTAGGCTAGAGTGCAGTGGCAGAGGATCAAGGCTCACTGCAGCCTCGACCCCCTGGGTTCAAGATATCCTCCTGCCTCAGCGTCCCAAGTAGTTGGGACTATAGGCATATGCCACCATGCCTGGCTAATTTTTGTATTCTTTGTAGAGATGGGGTTTTGCCATGTTGCCCAGGCTAGTTTTGAACTCCTGATCTCAAGCCATCTGCACACCTCAGCTTCCCAAAATGCTGGGATTACAGGCATGAGCCACTGTGCCCAGCTTCTATAATTTTTTTTTTAAATTATCCGAGTGCAGTGGTACATGCCAGTAGTCCTAGCTCCTCAGGAGGCTGAGGTCGGGGAGGACCACTTGAGCCCAGGAGTTTGAGGTTGCAGAGAGCTATGATTGTGCCACTGCACTCCAGCCTGGGCGACAGAGTAAGACTCTGTCTCTTAAAAAAAAAAAAAAAAAAAAAAAAGTCAATCTCCCACAGTCCAACCCTCCAGAGGAGCAGACTCTGTGTCTGGTTTGGCACATTATTACTTATATCTCTTTCTTCTAACAGAGTGCCTGGAACATAGCAGATACATAAAATATTCACTGAAAAAGGAAAGAAGGAAAAGAAAGACAACACACCACATGGTTTTCCTGGAATCATCCCTTTCCTAGTCCTGCCAACTTTACTGAAGACTGAATGCTGGGTACTAATGTCACACACTCAGAAAGCAAACTGATTATGACCACATGCCTTGAATTAGGCCAATTAGACCTGTCTTCTCTCAAGAATTTGAATCTTAAGGGGTTACTTAGGCTGAGAGGTGCAGATGAGGCCATCATCTCAATGGCATGGGCCCCTGAGAAGATGACTGTCAGCTTTTGTTCTATTGGGTCCTGGACAGCCACTGAGACTTGGTTCTTCAACTTTCCTTAAATTCCATAAGCTACTCCAAAATTTTTCATTTTCGCTTAAATTAGCCAGAGTTAGTTTCTTTTGCCCACAGCCAAAGAACTGCAACTGTTATATCTTCCTATCTCTTTTACCTTAATCAGATGTAAAGATTTCTATATGCAGTACTTCTCAAGACTAGAGATGAATGCTATGAATTTCAGAATTGTAACTAAAGGACTGTGCTACATTTAACCAACACAAATGCTCACAGTAAATGGTTGCTTCAAAATGCTGTTTTGCATTGGCTCAGGCCAAGCCCTTCTCCAATTGCCCTTCTAGTTCATTTCTAGCACATCTTTTCCAAATCCTCCTTCATTCTCTGTCTCCACGCTGTGATGTGTAGTTCTTTCTACAGCCAAAGAATCTTTCTCAAAATTCAAACAGCTTTGTTAAGTCCCATATGTAAAACTCTAGTCCCATGAACTTCTTATTTATCTTGAGCTTACCTACCTCCATCCATCCTCCCACCTTCAGACCAGGCAACCTGGCACTTGTGTGTCTCTTACGGTCCTACCTTCTCGGTGCTTACAGCTAACATTCACTGAGCCAGGGACGGCTCCAAACACTTTACATGTGTTACTTCATTAAACCCTGACAACAGCCCTAAGCGATAGAGACTACTATTGCAGATCAGGGCAGTGAGGCTCACAGAAGGTAAGTAACTTGAGTAAGGACAGGAAAAAATATTTGACCTGGACAACTTGACTCCTGAGCAGGTACCCTTAAACACCATGTTTGTCCGCCTCAATGTTTTTCAAATTTCTCAATATTTTTCAGGTCTCACTCCTCTCCACTTCCCTCCCCATTAAAATAAAAGTCTGTCTTCATCTTTCATCTTCCTGTGGTCTTCTTCCCTTCACTTTCTGGTCTTCACTGCCTCCACTGTAGTCTAGCTTCCAGCCTTCCAGCCTTCTGTTCTCACTAAATCTGCCCTTGCTGAGATCACAAACAGGCTCCGCCAGGCACCAGGTACCTTACACATCCAACTGTGTTGAATTCATCTACTCATTCACCAAATGGTTTTGAGCACCTACTCTGTTCCAGAAACTGTGGAATATGCACTGGGTATATAGTAGTGAACAAAACAGATGGAGTCCCTGCCATCACATATCTGAGATCATCAGTGACTTCTTACCTTCCAGATACAGGAGCCACTTTGGCCACTCCTCATATTTTCTCCTGTTTAATCTCTGCAGCATTGGTCATGCCAATCATTTCTTCCTTGAAATTTGGAGCTGCTTTCGCTTCCATGAAGCCTCTTACACCTGATTGTCTATTTCTGGGACCATGCCTTCTCACTTCCTTTGATAAGTTTCTCTTTTTCCATCAACCCCTTAAATGTCGGAGTTCCTGAGAGTTCTATCATGGAGCACATTAAAGTCAATATGCCTGAAAAAATGTTTTTTCTACCTCCCACCCACATCTTTCCATCTTTATTCCTTGTTCTTGTGAATGGCAGCATTTGACACCCAATCTCCCACACTTTTTCTGCCCCATGCCCTTATCCAATTGTCAGAAAATCCTCAAAGTTCTACCTCAATATAACCCTTGCCTGTTAAGGCTCTCCTTACCTCTCCTTGGACAAATGCAATGGAATCTTTTTTTTTCTTAACAGCTTCATTGAGATATAATTGTTATAAAATACTGTTAATACCATTAAGCATATTTTTCATCTCAGACACTGTATTTTTCATCTTTAGAAGTTCAATTTGGGTCTTTAAAATATTTTCTATGTCTCTATTTCACTTTTTTTTTGAGATGGAGTTTTGCCCTGTTGCCCAAGCTGGAATGCCACGGCACAATCTCAGCTCACTGCAACCTCCGACTCTGAGTTCAAGCGATTCTCCTGTCTCAGACTCCTGAGTAGCCAGGACTACAGGTGCATGCCACCACACCCAGCTAATTCTGTATTTTTAGTAGAGACAGTGTTTCACCACGTTGGCCAGGCTGGTCGCAAACTCCTGACCTCAAGTGATCTGCCCACTTCAGCTTCCTGAAGTGCTGGGATTACAGGTGTGAACCACTGCGCCCACCTCTACTTCACTTTTAAAACATTTGCAATCCAGTTATAATAACTAATTTAATATCTTTCTCTGCTAATTCCATCTGTGTATGTTCTCAGTCAGTTTAAATTGATTGATTATTCTTATACTGGGCCATATTTTCCTGCTTCTTTGTAGGGTAATATTTGATTGGATGACAGACATCGCGAATTTTACCTTGTCTGAGTACAAGGTACACTTTTTGTATCCCTATAAGTTTTCCTGAGTTTGGGATGAAGTTAAATTACTTGGAAATAGTTTGATTCTTTCAGGTCTAGCTTTTATGACTTGTTAGGCAGATCTGGAGCAATGTTCAGTCTATTCCAATACTGAGGCAAAACCTTCCTGATTAATCTACCATGAATTTTGGGTTTCTCCAGTCTGGCTGATGGGAGGAGGTATTGTTCTTGGACCTGCCTGAGTACTAGCTACTGTTCTCTCTAACTCTTGTGAATGGCCTCACACGCGTGCTGCTCAGCACTTTGCTGAATACTGAAGGAGCCTCTGCACATCTCCAGGCTTCTCTGCCTTTGTGCAGCTCTCTCCTCTGTGGTGCTCTGTTCTAGGAACTTGTCTTGGTCTCCCCAAACTCTCAGCTTGGTCTCCTCACTCAGGGAGACCACTGGGCTCCACCTGGGTTTCCTCTCCCAGCATCAGAGTCTGGAAACTCTCTCAAAGCAGTGCGTAGGGCTGCAGGATTCGTCTATCCTTCATGTTTCCCATTTTACAAGGATCTCTGTCTTTTATTGTCTGATGTCCAGTGTTTTGAAAACCATTGCTTTAGGTATATTGTTTGTTTTTGTTGTTTCTGTTGGGAAGTTAAATCCAGTCCTGTACCTCCATCTTGACCAGAAGAGGAAGTCTTCCAATGGAATCCTAACCAATCAATCACCTTATCTCAAACTTTTGCAATCCAGTTTTCTCGATTTACCAAAATTTTATTTTTTCTTAAAATAATAATCTCGTTATTCCCTTGCTTCAAACTTTTTTATGTCACCCCCATATTTTTATAATAAAATTTGAACTGTAATTTTAAAAAGAAAAAACTGGATTTAACTTAGCATCTAACAGACGCCAATTTCATCAGGAATATTTGCCTTGTACTGACCAGATACCATCTAATAGTGGTATTGAAGTTAGACTTCAGAGATAGACTTTTTTTTTTTTTTTGAGACAAAGTCTTGCTCTGTCACCCAGGCTGGAATGCAGTGGCACGATCTCAGCTCACTGCAACCTCTGCCACCCGGGTTCAAGCAATTCTCCTGCCTCAGCCTCCCGAGTAGCTGGGATTACAGGTGTGTGCCACCATGCCCAGCTAATTTTTGTATTTTTAGTAGAGACGGGGTTTCAGCATCTTGGCCAGGCTGGTCTTGAACTCCTGACCTCGTGATCCACCTGTCTCAGCCTCCCAAAGTGCTGAGATTACAGGTGTGAGCCACTGTGCCCGGCCCAGTAGACTAATTTGACTCTACCCTTGCTCACCGTCTGACTTAATCAAGCTATTTTACTTCTCTAAGCCTCAGTTTTGTCTTCTGTAAGATGGAGAAAATATTAATATCTACAATGGAATTTTTGTTTGTTTAAGAATAGATTGAGACATCTTAAAAATGCTTAGTTCTATGTCAAATATAGTAAGTACTCAATAAACAGGAACTTATGTCAGTATATTATTACTAAAACAATCAATCAATTGGTCATTTTGTTGTCTGTTTAAGAATATCATGATTACAATTTTTGTTTCTATCCAGTGAACCTCTGTAGAAATAAAGTTGGGGGCTGGGAGTGGTGGCTCATGTCTGTAATCCCAACACTTTGGGAGGCCAAGGCAGGAAGAACGCTTGAGCCCAAGAGTTTGACGCCAACCCAGGAAACATAGTGAGACGCTATCTCTACAAAAAATTAAAAAATTAACCTGGCATGGTGACATATGCCTGTAGTCCCAGCTACACAGGAGGCTGAGTAGGAAGAATCACTTGATCCTGGGAGGTCAAAGCTGCAGTGAGCCACAATCATGCCACTTCATTCCAGCCTGGGTGACAGGGCTAGACCCTATCTCAAAAAAAAAAAAAAAAAAAGAAAGAAAGAAAGTTAGATAATTCTTGCTGTATCTATTTTGTTATTTTGTAGTCTAGGAAAATTAATGACACTTTCAAAAATAGATGCATTCCCTTCCAACGGTACAACATAAAATACAAAATTAAACTGTCACAAAAGTCTTCCCAAAAGATTGAAAATTATACGATTTGATACTTTTAAATATCTTTCTAAAGCGGCCCATTTTCAAATATTTCTAACATTAGGAGAAAAGCCCTTCTGCTGAATCTTCTAGTTGAAGCAAGGAGTTTTCAGTTCTCTTGAGCCTTTCCCAGGGAACGATAGGAAAGGTGGGTGGACCCAAAGAGAAGATGGCTGTGTACCCAGTGGGGAAGGAGTAAACAAGGCCTGTCACTAATTTCTGTGGAAATTCAGAGTCAATAAAGCTGAACACTGGTGAGCGAAATGAGACAGAAGTGGAGTTTCAGAATGGGAAAGAGGAAAGAAAGAAAGAAAGAAAGAAAGAAAGAAAGAAAGAAAGAAAGAAAGAAAGAAAGAAAGAAAGAAAGAAAGAAAGAAAGAAAGAAAGAAAAAACAATCAGGGCCTAACAAGGGGCAGCATATCAGAGACACATTGTTCCAAAGGCTGGGAAAGAAGGATGTCTGGTGACAGGTGTTTTTCCACATTCTGTAGAAGGGCAGAGAAAGAGAGAGAGAGTACATACAAGAGGAGAATAATGAGATTGGCACCTGGAAATCCTCAGGAACAGGCAGCTGTAGTAATAGTGTGAACACATTTTCACATTTAACTCTCCAAAAACCCTAAATGCCAAATTCTAATATTATCCCCATTTTATGGGGAAAGAAACTGAGACTTAGAGAGGCCAATGAACTTCCCCCGGACCACACAGCAAAGTTAGCAGCAAGTCAGGAATTTGAATCTGGGTGTATTTAATCAGAGCCCGCATTCTTCTCCACCTTGCTGTACTACTAGCTCTTGGTAATGCAAGGAAAGCAGGAGATTCAAAGGAATTTAGGAAAGCAGTGGGGGAATGTGAAGAAAATGTACTGGCAAAACTTCATACCTCTAGTTCTTATGTAAAAATTTATTTAAATTTTTCTTTGTGTGTGTGTTTTTTTTTTAAGTCTTGGCAAAAATGTTATCTTACACCACAGTAATAAAGCATGAGATTCTTGGCCAGGTGTGGTGGCTCACACCCGTAATCCCAGCACTCTGGGAGGCCGAGGCGGGCAGATCGCCTGAGGTCAGGAGTTCGAGACCAGCCTGGCCAACGTGGTGAAACCCCGTCTCTACTAAAAATACAAAAATTAGCCAGGCATGGTAACACACACCTGTAATCCCAGCTGCTCAGAGGCTGAGGCATGAGAATAGCTTGAACCCAGTAGGTGGAGGTTGCAGTGAGCCAAGATCGTGCCACCGCACTCCAGCCTGGGCAACAGAGAGAGACTCCGTCTCAAAAAAAAAAAAAAAAAAAAACAAAGAAAAGAAAAGAAAGTAAATAAATAAAATGTGAAGATTCTTAAGTAATTTTATATAAGGGGGCTTATTTGCAAAAGTCAAACTTCAAGTACTAGTTTATACAATGACTCAAATCTTGTGAAAATCTCTTTGGAGATGATTATTCCTATTTCTGCTTTAGAATTAGCTTTAGATTTATTAAGGAAGTATTTTTTAATAAGCTTAATATAATCAGAAAATGTGTCTCTAAGTCTTCAGGAAGAGAGTCATGATTTTCTAGAATTTTATATTTTCTGTTTAACCATTTAAAACCACGATTATTCAACTAAAATAAATTTCATCTGTGAAAACGTCCATATGGTATTGTTGTATATGAAGTTGGACCCACACTGCCATCTGCTGTGTCAAGATTAGTTTTAAAATCACCCACATAAACTGGGTTTAAGAAATGCAAAAAATATATATGGAAAATCTGTATTACTTTGCTTCTTGGAAAATGAATGCAGGGGAAAATATGTACTAGCAGTTATTTCAACTCTTATTAGCAGTGTGGGGAGGAATTGTATGTGTTTGTGTGTTTTAACATGACATATTTCAGGGACACAAAAATGAATAGAGAATAATATAACAAAACATATGTTTCCACCATCTTTACTAAAAAATGAATATTACCAATGCCATTGATACTTGCTGGGTTTGTCTCCCTGGTCTCATCGTCACCACTCCCACCCAAGGAAATTACCCTCATGGTTGTCATGTTTATCACTGGGAAAGCCTTTCATAGGCAAATATGCACATCTAATAGGTAAGTGTGTTCAACTTTTACTTCTGTGTGCTTTATTAAGATTGACCAGTGAATCTTCTCCATCTTCAAAGCCAACAATGTAGCATCTCTTTGATCCTGTTTGAAGAAGTTTCTATGCTAGCAACTTCACCCTGGAGAATTAGTGGAGATAGCTCAATTCCGAAACAGTCCTGTTATTCCCAGGAGGATTTTTTCCCAAATTTAAGATTCAGAGATGCCCAGATAATCTCTCCTTGGTTGCCACTAAGTGATTAGTGTTCCCTTTCTTTGGTATGTCTATGGTAATATGTAAATTATGAGCCCCCATTGTCTCATTGCAGGTTCAGGTGGGGAGAAAAGTATTCTACATGGAGGGAAAGCTGAAGAAGAGACACAGAAATGAGAGACGGTAGTAAGTATATTTGGGGAAGAGTAAGTAGACTGTCACAGCTGGAGCATCAGGGGATAGGGGACATAAAGATGGATTTCTAGGGGCTGGGAAAGCCACTGTGCCATTGACAGAATGAAGGGAAATGGAACCACAAGAGTCATGTTGGGAAAGGACAGTACAATGTAGCATTGCCTCTGCTGCATTCGAGGTGATTCCACACAGCCATGCGAGAACTGGCAGCTGCAACAGGAGATTGCATAGGTGAGGAGAGAAGTAGAAACTGGAAGTTTCAGACCCACTCTTACAATCCTTACAGAAATGAGAGTTCAAGGGAGGTAAGAGAGAGGTTGAGCAGTCAGAAGTAGGGCCTGGGAGAAGAGCAGGGGCCATGGATGCTAGAAAACAAAACTGGGGAGTCAGTCATGAGATGCAGCAGTATATCCCTCTACAAATGATGAAAATGCTCTTACTACAATTCTCCCCAGTATCTGACCACTCTTGCTAACTATAACTTAAACCTCTTTCTTTTGGTCTTATCTTGTAACTGCCCTTCTAATAATGAACCTGAATAGAGACAATTCCAGGAGGAAAAATATTGAGCCAGAGACACAACACCATCTGCAATCCAGTTCCCCATCTCCTTCAACGCTTTTATGTAAGAATAAACTAGTTTAAGGCCAGGCACGGTGGCTCACGCCTGTAATCCCAGCACTTTGGGAGGCCAAGGTGGGAGGATCACCTGAGGTCAGGAGTTTGAGACCAGCCTAGCCAACATGGTGAAACTCTGTCTCTACTAAAAATACAAAAATTAGCCGGGCGTGATGGTGGGTGCCTGTAATCTCAGCTACTCAGGAGGCTGAGGCAGGAGAATCACTTGAATCCAAGAGGTTGCAGTAAACAGAGATCATGCCGTTGCCCTCCAGCCTGGGTAACAAGAGTGAAACTCCGTCTCAAAAAAAAAAAAAAAAAAAAAAACTAGTTTAAATGTGTATCAGGCAGGCTAGAAAGAAAACAGAAAATAGCACCACAGAAGATCCTGCAAGGTCTAGGTTAAAGGACCCTAGAGAAAGCCATCTCAGATGGTATTGCTAAACAGAAATCTTAGACATATTGGTGACAGACTGCATCTTTCTGAGTCAGGTTTCTGTGCATGAAGTTGTATGTGTGTGTGGGTGGTGCAAGAAATGAGAGACAAGGAAAGCTGGAGAACTCCAAGCCATTCAAAACTCAAAAGCAAATCCCACAATTTGTTCATCTCTATAGATTTCAATTAGAGCTAGGGTCTCAACTCTTGTTGGGTACTGTACTGGAAAGGAGGGGTGCTTCATGGAACAAGTACAGTCATATGTCCCTTAATGATGGGAATACATTCTGAGAAATGCCTCTCAGGTGATTTTGTCATTGTGTGAACATCATGCAGTGTACTTACACAAACTTAGATGAGACAGCCTATTGCACACCTAGGCTATCTTGTATCGCTATTGCTCTGACCACCACTGTATATGTGGGCCGTCATTGACTGAAATGTGGTTATGTGGCACATGACTGTATATGCATTAGTTGTATTACTACTTTAACAAATTACCACAAATTTAGTGACTTAAAACAACACAACTTTATTATCTTATGTTTCTGTAAGTCAGAGGTTTGATGTGGGACTCACCGGGCTAAAATTAAGGTGTTGCCAGGGATGAATGTCTTCTGGAGATTCTAGAGGAGAATCCATTTCCCTGCTTTTTCCAGTTCCTAGAGGCCACCCGCATTCCTTAGCTTGTGGCTCCCCTTCTCCATCTTCAAAGCCAACAATGTAGCATCTCTTTGACCCTGTTTGCATGGTCATACCTCTTTCTGAATTTCTGTTTCCCTCTTTCACTTTTAAGGATCCTCGTAATTACATTGGGCCCACCCAAATTATCTAGGATAATCTCCCTATTTTAAGATGGGTTGACTAGCAATCCTAAATCCATCTGCAACCTTAATTCCCCTTTGCCATGTAAGGTTACATATTCACAGTTTTCAGGGATTAGGATGTAGACATTTTTGGGGGCACCATTATTCTGTTTGCTGCAAGGTGCTTCCATGTACATTGACCTGTCATAAACACAATTAATTGGTGGCACAATTCATTTTCCTCATAGATAAATGTGTTCACCTTTTACCTCTGTGTGTTTTATTAAGACTGACCAGAGAAGTCTCCTTGAAAGCAACAATTATCCTGGAGAGTTCATGCAGAGTTCTATTACAATACCTTTGCTCTCAAGATTTTCCCCAAATTTAAGAGTCAGGACTGCCCAGCTAACCTCTCCTTCATTGCTGCTAAGTCTTATAACAACCATAGTGTTCTCTTTTCTTTGATATGTCTAAGTTAATATATAAATTATGAACTTCTGTTGCCGCATTACAGGTTTAGAAGTAGCATGTTTCCATTTTACGTGATTCCTTTTCTAGCAGGCAGTTATTGGTTTACGGCAATTTTTATGTATCTTCTTTCCAACAGACATTTATTTAGAGCTTCCCATGTGTTAGGTTTTGGGGGGAATACAGAGCAAGGGCAGCATGTCCCTGCTCTCAGAGATTATACTCTAGTGGGCATTCAGGGACCGTCACAAATGCTCTGTGGAGGGAAGTGCAGAGTATACCCTGGAGTGGAAGAGGGGTCTAACCCAGAGATGGAGACAGTAAGGGAGGCTCCCAGGAAGATGTGACATCTCAACAACAACCCTGTAGAACAAGTTGCTCAGGTGAGGGGCATCCTGAGGAACAGCATTTCAGCAAACAGAAATAGATCCAGGAGGGCAGGGATTTTGTCTATTTTGGTTATAGCTTTATCCCTTGTGCTAAAACAATTCTGGGGACACATTAGGCACTCAATAAAATATGTGGAACAAATGACTATGCAAAGGTGGAAGATAGGAACAAGTGTGGCTATATTTGAGGAAATGAAAGATCAGTGTGTTAAGAGGGCAGTAGTGAGAGATGAAATGTAAAAGGTCGAGGCTGGGCGAGGTGGCTCACGCCTGTAAACCCAGCACTTTGGGAGGCCGAGGCAGGAGGATCACAAGGTCAGGAGATCGAGACCATCCTGGCTAACACGGTGAAACCCCATCTCTACTAAAAATACAAAAAAAATTAGCTGGGCGTGGCAGCGGGAACCTGTAGTCCCAGCTGCTGGGGAGGCTGAGGCAGGAGAATGGCGTGAATCCAGGAGGTGGAGCTTGCAGTGAGCCGAGATCGCGCCACTGCACTCCAGCCTGGGCGACAGAGCAAGACTCCGTCTCAAAAAAAATTTTAAAAAAGAATTTAAAAGGTCAAGATGGGACTCATGAGATTGTTAAGCCCTTTGTGCTTTGTATCAGGAGCAATAGGGTTTTTTAATTATTGAGAGGTTTTTCTTTTAATAGACTGTTTTGTAAGAGTGATTTTAGGTTCACTGCAAAATTGAACAGGAAGTACAGAGATTTCCCATATACTTTCTGCCCCTTCCCCAACCTACCTCTTTGTCAACATCCCTGACTAGAGTAGTACATTCGTTATGATGGATGAACTTATCCTAACAAACCATTCTTGCTCAAAGTTCATAGCTTCCATTAGAGTTTGCTCTTGCTCTTGTGCATTTTATGGGTTTGGATGAAAATGACATGTTTATTAGTCCGTTTTCATATGGCTATAAAGAACTGCCCAACACTGGGTAATTTATCAAGGAAAGAGGTTTGACTCATAGTTCAACATGGCTGGGGAGGCCTCAGGAAACTTACAATCACAGTGGGAGGTGACAGGGAAGCAAGGTGCCCTCTTCACAAGACAACAGGAAGGAGGAGGGCTGAGCAAAGTGGGAAGAGCTCCTCATAATATCATCAGATCTTGTGAGAGCTAATTCAGTATTACAAGAACAGCATGGGGGAAACTGCCCCCATGATTCAACTACCTCCACCTGGTCTCTCCCTTGACACAGGGGGATTATGGGGATTATGGGGGTCACAATTCAAGATAAGATTTGGGTGGGGACACAAAGCCTAACCATATCAACATGTATCCACTATTACAATATCATACAGAGTAGTTTTACTGCCCTGAAAATCCTTTGTGCTCTGGCTATTTATCCCTCCTTCTTCCAGTCCCCGGCAACCACTGACCTTTTTACTGTCTCCACAGTTTTGCCTTTTCCAGAATGCCATATAATCAAACTCATACAGTTTGTAGCCTTTCCAAATTGGTTCTTTCGCTTAGTAGTAATAAT
The DNA here is from genome assembly GCF_028878055.3 of Symphalangus syndactylus. Taxonomy (NCBI): domain Eukaryota; kingdom Metazoa; phylum Chordata; class Mammalia; order Primates; family Hylobatidae; genus Symphalangus; species Symphalangus syndactylus. The sequence goes on along the minus strand of NC_072423.2, from coordinate 104,352,200 downwards.
TTACACTTTCTCCATGCCTTTTCATGACTTGGTATCAAGCTCATTTTTTCTTAGTTCTGAATAATATTTCATTGTCAGGATGTGCCACAGTTTATGCATTCACCTACTGAAGGACATCCTGGTTGCTTTCAAGATTTGACAATTATGAATAAAGCTGCTATAAACACCCATGTGTAGGTTTTCCTGTGGACATACGTTTTCAATGCCTTTGGATAAATACCAAATAATGCAATTGCTGGGTCACGCACATGGTAGGAATATGTTCAGTTCTGTAAGAAACCACAAATGCCAGGTGCAGTGGCACACGCCTATAATTCCAGCACTTTGGGAGGCCGAGGCAGGTGGATCCCTTGAGCTCAGGAGTTCAGGACCAGCTTTGGCAATATGGCAAAAGCCTATCTCCACAAAAAAATACAAAAATTAGCTAGGCATGGTGGCACATGCCTGTAGTCCTAGCTACTCAGGAGGCTGAGGTGGGAGTATTTCTTGAGCCCAGCAGGTCAAGACTGCAGTGAGCCAAAATCATGCTACTGCACTCCAGCCTGGACAACAGAGTGAGACCCTCTCTCAACAACAAAAACGAAAAACGAAAAGAAAATCACCAAGATATCTTCCAAGTGGCTATACCATTTTGCATTCTCACCAGCAATGAATGAGATTGCATCCTCACCAGCACTTGGTGTTATCAGTGATCTAGAGTTTGACCATTCTAATAGGTGTGTAATAGTATTTCATTGTTGTCTTATTTTGCATTTCCTGATGACATATGACAAATAGCATCTTGCATATGGTTATTTGCCATCTGTATTCAGCATCTTTTTAGGTGAGGCATTCATCAAGGTCTTTGGCTCATTTTTAAAATTGGGTTGTTTATGTTCTTATTGTTTTTTTTTTTTTTTTTTTTTTTTTTTTTTTTTTTTTGAGACGGAGTCTTGCTCTGTCGCCCAGGCTGGAGTGCAGTGGCGCAGTCTCGGCTCACTGCAAGCTCCGCCTCCCGGGTTCACGCCATTCTCCTGCCTCAGCCTCTCCGAGTAGCTGGGACTACAGGCGCCCGCCACCGCGCCCGGCTTATTTTTTTTTTATACATTTAGTAGAGACAGGGTTTCACCATGGTCTCGATCTCCTGACCTCGTGATCCGCCCGCCTCGGCCTCCCAAAGTGCTGGGATTACAAGCGTGAGCCACCGCGCCCGGCTGATGTTCTTATTGTTGAGTTTAAAGATCTTTTTGTATATTTTGAATAACAGTCCTCTATCTGATATGTCTTTGGCAAATATTTTCTCTTAGAATGTGGCTTATCTTTTCATTCTTTTATTGGTGTCTTTTACAAAATGGAAAATTTTGATTTTAATGAAGTCCAGCTTATCAATTCTTTCTTCGATGGATCATGCCTTTGGTGTTGCATCTAAGCAGTTATCATCATATGATGTTAGCTGTGGGCTTGTTAAAAAAAAGTTATCATCAAATCCAAAGTCATCTAGATCTTCTCCTATGTTTTCTTCTAGGAGTTATACAGTTCTGCATTTTACATTTAGGACTCTGTTCTATGTTGAGTTAATCTTTGTGAAGAATGCAAGGTTTGGATCAGACTAATATTTTTGCATGTGGATATCCAATTGTTCCAGCACCATTTGTTGAAAGATAATCTTTTCTCCATTGTTTTGCCTTTACTCCTTTGTCAAAGACCGGTTGACTATTTATGTGGGTCTATTTCTAGGCACTCTATTTTATTATTTATCTATTTGTCTATTCTTTCACTAATACCACACTGTCTTAATTACTGTAGCTTTATAGTAAGTCTTGATGTCGGGTAGTGTCAGTCCTCTGACTTTGTTCATCTTCAATATTGTTTTGGCTGTTCTGGGTCTTTTGTCTCTCCATATAAACTTTAGATTCGGTTTGTTGATATCCACAAAATAACTTGCTGGGATTTTGATTGGCATAGTGTTGAATCTATAGATCAAGTTGGGAAGAACTGACATCTTGACAATATTGAGTCTTCCAATCTATAAACAGAATATCTCTCCATTTATTTAGTTCTTTGATTTCTTTCATCAGAGTTTTGTAATTTTCCTCACATAGATTTTACACATATATTGTTAGATCTATACCTAAGTATTTCATTTGATGGGATGCTAATGTGAATAGTATTTTGTTGTTGTTGTTGTTTTGTTTTTTGTTTTTTTTTTTGAGACGGAGTCTCTCTCTGTCGCCCAGGCTGGAGTGCAGTGGTGCGATCTCGGCTCACTGCAAGTTCCACCTCCCGGGTTCAGGACATTCTCCTGCCTCAGCCTCCGGAGTAGCTGGGACTACAGGCGTCTGCAACCACACGCAGCTAATTTTTTGTATTTTTAGTAGAGACAGGGTTTCACCGTGTTAGCCAGGACGGTCTTGATCTCCTGACCTCGTGATCCACCCGCCTTGGCCTCCAAAGTGCTGGGATTACAGGCATGAGACACCGCGCCCGGCCAGTATTGTGTTTTTAATTTCAGCTTCTATTTGTTCATTGCTGACATACAGGAAAGCAATTGGCTTTTGTGTATTAACCTTGCATTCTGCAACGCCGCTATACTCACTTATTAATTCCAGGAGGATTTTTTGTGGCTTCTTTCAGATTTTCCACATAGACAATCATGTCATCTGCAAACAAAGTTTTATTTCTTTCTTCCCAGTCTGTATACTTATTTCTTTTTCTTGTCTTAGCTAGGACTAAGGCTAAGTCTTAGGATTAGCTCAGACTTCCAGTGTGATGTTGAAAAGCAGCGATAAGAAGGGACATTCTTGCCTTGCTCTTGTTCCCAATCTCAGTGGAAAAGCTTCCACTTTTTCACTGTTAAGTGTGATATTGCGCTCTAGGGGATTTTTTTAAAAAAATAGAGATAGGGTCTCACTATGTTGCCCAAGCTGGTCTCGAACTCCTAGACTCAAGCAATCCTCCTGCCTTGGCCTTCCAAAGTGCTGCAATTACAGGCGTGAGCCACCACATCCGGTCTCTAGGAGATTTTTTTGTAGATATTGCTTATCAAGTTAAGGACGGTCTCCTACATTGAGGGATTTTAAGCAGCAGAGTGAATTAAGCAGATTCACATTTTAGAAATCATTCTGGCTACAGGCTCATGCCTATAATCCCAGCACTTTGGGAGTCTGAGGTGGGAGGAGTGCTTGAGGCCAGGAGTTTGAGACCAGCCTGGGCAACGTAAACAGACTCTGTCTCTACAAAAAATTTTTAAAAAATTAACCAGGTGTAGTGGTGCATGCCTGTAGCCCTAGCTACTTGGAAGGCTGAGACAGGAGGATCATTTAAGACCAGGAGTTCAAGGTTACAGTGTTATGATCGTACCAATGTAGGCAGCCTGGGTGACAGAGCAAAACCCTGTCTCTAAAAAAAAAAAAAAAAAAAAAAAAGAAAGAAAAGAAAAAGAAAAAGTGTTGGGGTGAAGAAATTAGAACCTCATATACATTGCTGGCAGAAATGTAAGATGCTGCAACTGTTATGAAAACAGTTTGGCAGTTTCTCGAAAAGTTAACCACAGAATTACCATGTGACCCAGTAATTCCACTCTTAGGTGTATACCAAGAAAATTGAAAATAGGGATTCAAACAGATACTTGTACATCAGTGTTCACTACGGCATCATTCACAATAACTAAAAGGTGGAAATAACCCAAATGTCTATTAATGGATGAATGAGTAAACGAACTGTGGTATATATATATACATAGAATGGAATACTATTCAATCATAAACAGATATGAAGCTCTGATACATACTACAACATGGATGCACCTTGAATACATTATGCTACATGAGAGAAGAAACAAAAGGACAAATATTGCATGATTCCACTTTTATGACATGAAATATCTATAATAGGCAAATTCCTAGAGACAGAAATAAGATTAGAGGTTTCTTAGGATTGAGGGGAGAGGAGAATGGGAAGTTATTGCTTAATGGGTACAGAATTTTACTTGGGGGTATTAAAAAGGTTTTGGAAAAATATACTGGTGTATTCCACAACATTGTATCATGGAATTGTCACTTGAAAATACCTAAAAATAGCAAATTTTAACACACATATTACAACAATAAAAAATAAAAAAGTAAAGGTTTGTGAGGCATTTAATAATTAATACCTTTCATTGTTTTTTTCTGGAAAGAGTGTGTGCAAAGATACTTAACAACCAAATGTAATGTGTGATCCTTGATTGGCTCTTGCTTTTTTTTTTTGAGACGGAGTCTCACTCTGTCGCCCAGGCTGCTGGAATGCAGTGGCGCGATTGGCTCTTGCTTTCTAAATAAAATGCCTATAAGATATTCTTAGGACAAGTGGGGGAAATTAAATTGGGAAGGGAATTATTATGAAATTAATAATCTTAGGTATAATAATTGTACTGTGGTTATATAGGAGAACATCTATTCTTAGGAGATACATGCTGCAATGTTAAAGGGTTAAGTGTTACAATGTCTGTAACTTACTTGCAAATGGTGACCCCAAAAAGGGTGTGTGTGTGTGTGTGTGTGTGTGTGTATATGTGTGTGTGCGCGCACGCGCTTTGTAAGGCTACAATTGAGAGAAGCGCAGGTCTCCGCCACAAGCCTTAGACTCATAAGCCGGGTCAGGCCAAATTCCGCTGCGCGTAGGGGAACAAACGGCACAAACGGGGCACAAACGGCAAACGCCACCGTCGCCACGGGGGCCTCGGCCTAGCTCAGCGCACCCGCCAGCATGCCCCACCCTGATTGGTCCACTTGTTCAGCTCGCCGGCACCCCTATATCCAATTGGCGTAGCGCTTGCTGAGCGGCGGCGGCAACCGACGTACACAAGGAGCTTGAGCGTTCTGTGGAGAGAGTGCGAGGTCAGGCCATGAACTTGGGGTAAGTGGGGTAAGCTGGGGTAAGCTGGGGTAGGGAAGGTGGTCGTCAGCGGAAAGGGAGGCATGTGTGTCTGGGTTGTCCCTTGGAGTCTTTACTGGAGAACGTTCCCAACTTGCGCCGCCGCGAGGGGCAGAGCCCAGTTCTCGGGTAGAAGATCGAGGCAGATGGGTCGGCCCTTAGCGACTCCACAGACCTTACGTTTTCACTTAATGACTCGCACTGAAACTGCCCGTGATCCCCTTTCGGTCCCTTATTTACCTTAGGATGGGGAGGGAAGAGAGGTGAGGAGGAAAGGAGAGAAATGACGAGACAGAGGAAGCGTGGCAGCTCCTGGGGAGGACTCCTGGCCCACGCCCCGGGTTCTTCGCCGCCTTGTTTTTGGAGTCTTGCAGAATGTTGGAACGCCCAGATTAGTTTTAGGCCCACGAGGCGGGGAACCAGGCTTCTCAAGAAATCGATGTAGTACCAGTGCCTAACATCTAGTAGGCGCTCCTTAAGTAGGGGTGAATAAATAAATAAGGACTGGTGCGTGGTCTTCATCACTCCCAAGTTTGATATTTTAAGAAGATGAGAAGCCACCAAACTCAGACCTAACTGCATATCGTTCAGCAAATGTTATTATGTTTTAGAATCTGGGGATAGGGAAATAAATAAGATAGTGTGTCCCTTAAGGAGATTACAGTGCAGTGCGTTATTGAAGATAGTTTACCATTGAAGGTCTTTTCTTTCTTGGTGACGTTTCACCAACAAACATGAACTGGTCATAACCCCGCAATAAGGAAAGCCGTAAAACCTATTCTTTGCAGTGTTTTACCTTTAACAGTTAAGTTGAGGTAATTTGATTTCCCCTACCTGAGCAACACCGCAAATTTCGCGTTCCTAATCAGACCTTTCCCAACCTTTCTCTCCCTTGACTGGCTTGCTGGATTTAATTTTCTCTCTCTGAATTATGAACTGTATGTATGGGCTGCCATTTTTGTTCTCAGTGGAGTTTTAGGACCTTAACAGACGTTCAAGTTTTGTTGGCAGTGCCTACTGTTACTTGATGCCTTTGCTTCTGACATGCACTTATAAAGCATCATACTAAATATCACTATGTATTATTTGAAATATTGAAAGTGGTACTCTTTGCTCAAGCAGTTACTAACCTTGATGGCATTGTTAGTAGTCATTTTCGATGCCCCAGCACTCCGTAGAATGTGTTAGTCATGAGTTCATTATGAAACTAATGAATGGCGGTTAAATATATCTTGCTCCTTTAACTTATGTGAGGAGTTTTGGTAACAACATTATAAAAAAATGGTGGTATGATAACTTAATTTATAGCTTACCAATAACAAAATGAGATTTCAGGTTAATGATAACAATGCTTGTATTATTGAAGAGTTTCAAGAATTTTCCCTCTGTAGTTGTGGGTTTTATCTTGGATTGCAAAACGTTTTTAATTAAAACACTGGTTCGATGTGTACAAGATTCCTGCATAAATTCAAAATAATGGATTTATTGTCAAGGTTCAAATGAACATTTCTGGTTATTTAAAATGTTGCGGTTTGTTAAAAATGGGAGACAACTTTCTTTTTTTATTGCAGAGATGGTTTAAAGCTTGAAACTGAATTACTGGATGGAAAAACCAAGCTAATACTGTCTCCATATGGTATGTTGTGTTACAGAAATCTGAAATGTTAACTTTTAAATTCATACATAAAATTTATATTAGTTCAACAGACTTTTTACTTGTAATAGAGTGATATTTAAATGATATTTTGGAAAAAGCTGTTTCCTCAAACTTCTGCAGATTTGCTTCTGGCCAGATAAAATCAGGTTACAACACTGCTTACTACTGTCAGTATTCAGACTCATAACATTTAATGTTCCAGTATATTGCGTGTTCATTATATTTGCATATAGCAGATATCCTTATTGCCTGATGAATAATACAAGTAAAATTTATGTAATTATGTTATTTGCATGTAAAGAATGTATCATTTGAGAAAAGTTTATAGTAAGACCACAGTAAAATGCTAAAGTCACTTTTAGTATTCGTTTTTAAACTCAGTGTACTTTGATACCTTCTCCGCATTTTTTTTCTGTTTATAGTTTTACCTTGGAAAGATAAAAAACAAAAATAAAATAGAAGTAAATCCTTGAACTGGATTAGAAAAAAATACTCAGTCAAGATCTAAAGTTAATGCTTTCGAGGATAATGTTGCTAGCTTAAAATCTTACAACAATATTAATTACAGTTTTCTTGCATTACCACCTTAGTATGTTTTTAGTGGATAGTTTAGTAATTTCTTTTTTCTTTTGTAGAACATAAATCAAAAATTTCTGTGAAGGTAAGCCATATGACTTTGACCTGACCTGTTTTCAAATGTAAAATGCAGTTTTATTTACAGTGGTTAGAAAATAATTCCTGGGAAATGTCAAGTGTTCTAAGGGGTTTGGAATTATAGTGAGAAGTTATTATTTTCTTGCTTTCAGATTGGTCCTTTCACAGAAATTGAATCATTTTAGGTTTAGCCCAAAAGAACCTCTTTCTCTAGATAAGTGCTATTCAGTAAAGCATCTATGTTAATGGAAGTATTCATTAATAAAATCAGTATTATCGAATATGAAAGCCACTAGTCATGTATAGTTATTGAGCACTTAAAATGTAACTAGTATGACTGAGCAACTGAATTTCTAATTTCCTTTAATTTTTAATGGAATTTAATGGATAATGGACTGTACTGGACAATGCAGCTCCAGAGATCTTTAAAAATAGATATTCAGACTTTAAACAGAAATGTTTTTTCTTTTCATACTCAAATTCCATTTGCCCACACCAAAGGGGAAATTTAATTCACAAATTGTAGCATGCATTTAGCTTTTTCCTTTAAAAGGTTGCACTTGAGCTTAAGGGTAATTTTCCTTTTAAATTATTTTCCGTTATCAGGAATCTATTGTGCTTTTTTCTACAAAATACATTATCACTTTATTTTAATTTTTGAGACAGAGTCTCACTCTGTCACCCAGGTTGGAGTGTAGTGGCATAATCATGGCTGCAGATCTTCCTCCTCCAGCCTCCTGAGTAGCTGGGACCATGTGCATGAGCCACCATGCCCAGCTAATTTTTTTTATTTTTAGTAGAGAGGGGATCTCACTATGTTGCGTAGGCTGGAATTACCATTTAAAAATTTTTTTGGAGGTTGAGCATGGTGGCTCATGCCTGTAATCTCAGCACTTTGAGAGGCCAAGGTGGGTGGATCACCTGAGGTCAGGAGTTCAAGGCTAGCCTGGCCAACATGGTGAAACCCCATCTCTACTAAAAATACAAAAATTAGGTGTGGTGGCGCTAGTCCCAGCTACTTAGGAGGCTGAGGCAGAAGCATCACTTGAACCCTGGAGATGGAGGTTGTAGTGAGCCGAGATCGCACCACTGCACTCCAGCCTGGGTGGCAGCGAAATTCCTTCTCAAAAAACAAAAGCAAAAAAAGCCAACTTTTTTGATACTTCTACTTTTCTTGGTACCTATTTCTTTTTTAATTTTTAGATTAATATCAGTAGGAATTTCTCTTCTCCTCTTTCATAACTTACTACAGCCCCCTTTTCTTTTATCTTTGCATTGTCTTAAAGTCTTTGCTTGTCTGTGGATAGAACCCAGTTTGGATGATGTACCACTTTGCCCTTCAACTCTAAGCCCTTGATGGCTTTACTTGCAGGTTTAATTAAGGTGAAGAAGTTGCTGGAGTACCCAAAATATCACTCAATAAATAGGTGAAGATGATCAGAACAATTCCACAAGCTATATATAAAAATTGTTTCTCTATCATATAGTTATATACCATGTATGCTCCCCTAATCACAGACTACAGATTGTATGTTATTCCTACCCCTTTCCCTATTAAAAATTGCAACTAACTGCTGTTATTTGAAACACATTCACAAATGCAGTGGCCTTTATCAAGTTCCTAGATGAAAAGCTATTTGTAATGGTTGATTTTTAGCTTCTCCAGGCTGATTTGTTATAGAAGCCACATTTGTGAAGACATTTTATTGTCATTTTAACCAACTCAGAACATCTGAAGATCCCCTTTATAGGCCTATAATAAACAGAATTCACTAGTCTTGGATTTTTGGTAGGCCTATAATAAAGTTACTAGTCTTGGACTTTTGATTACTAGACTTTTAATTATAAAATTCTATCAGCTGTCTAGAGGTGTTTTAGGATTTTTTTTTTTTTAAGAGTAACTACTATGTTCTCAACTGATGTTGAGCCTAAATTGTTTACTGCCTTAAAGCAAATTGTTTGGGTTTATCCCCATTGCATTTGGGACTTCAAAATACTGATGCAACGTAAGTTTCCCTTCTGTATTGATTGTTTTCAAGAAGTTTCTTTTCCCATATTGATAGAGGTTACAGAGATCCTCCTCATTTCTTTTTTGCTCTTCACAGACTATAAACACCAAAATCAGTAGTATTTTCTTCCTTTTTTGTTTTGTTTTTTAGTTTCCCAAATTTCACAGTTCTGCCACTAGATGTTGAATTCTCTTTTCTGCAAGTTATTCATGAATTATCTCTGCATAGTGCTTTTCTTTGTTCCTTCTAATGGGGTAAGCTCCTGAGTTACTACAACACCTACAGGTCTCTTTTTTTTCCCTATTTCCCACTGGTTGAATTATTGTAATCTCCATAGTGTGTTCTTTAAACACAGCTGAACTCTATCTCATTATCATCAAGTGTAACATATATGTGGTCGAAGCGCTTTCCTAATTCTATCAAAATCTGTGCATTTTTCTTTCTTTTTTTTTTTTTTTTTTTCTTTTTTGAGACAGGCTCTCTCTCTTTGTCCAGGCTGGAGTGCAGTGGGACAGTTATGGCTCACTGCAGCCTCGACCTCCTGGGCTCAAGGGATCTTCCTCCCTCAGCCTCCCAAGTAGCTAGGACTATAGGCGCATGCCCACACCACCAGGCTCAGTTAATTTTTTTAATTTTTTTGTATAGACGGTAGTCTTCCTGTGTTGCCCAGGCTTGTCTCAAACTCCTGGGCTCAAGCGATCCTCCTGCCTCAGCCTCCCAGAGTGCTGGGATTATAGGTGTGAGCCACTGTGCCCAGCCTCTCCTACATTTTTATTTTTCTTCAATCTGTGGTAATAAAGTAAACTTGGTTACTTGCCTAATTTCTTAGGTTTATAGGAAGAGAAATGGGAAAATACAGATAATACAGTATCATAAGTAATTTATTAAAATAATGGATTCTAAAACTCTTAAACTTAAAATAGTCTCAAAGATTAGTTGAACTATAAAACAATAAAAAAATTTTTATGAGTATGTCTGCATGTGAGAATCAGTGACATACTAAAAGGTATTTGTAATATTAGTGCTAGGTAGCACATTTTATATATATATATATAGTTTGTTTGTTTGTTTGTTTGTTATAGAGACGAAGTTTCGTTGTTGTTGCCCAGGCTGGAGTGCAGTGGCACGATCTCGGTTCACTGCAACCTCTGCCTTCTGGGTTCAAGCGATTCTCTTGCCTCAGCCCCTCGAGTAGCTGGGATTACAGGAGCCCACCACCATGCCCAGCTAATTTTTTTTTTTTTTTTTTTTTTTTTTTTTTAGTAGAAATGGTGTTTTACCATGTTGGCCAGGCTGGCCTTGAACTCCTGACCTCAGGCAATCCACCACCTTGGCCTCCCAAAGTGCTGGGATTACAGGCATGAGCCACCGCACCCTGGCCCACATTTTATATTTAAAAATGTTACTTTTCTCTGATTTGTTCTGGCCTTGGGATCCTGGCCCCATATAAATTGTGAAGTGAGCTGATATTAAACAAATCCATTGAACATTGTCTTTAAAATAATAAAAAATGGCTGGGCTTGGTGGCTCACGCCTGTAATCCCAGCACTTTGGGAGGCCGAGGCAGGTGGATCACCTGAGGTCAGGAGTTCGAGACCAGCCTGGCTAACATGGTGAAACCCTGTCTCTACTAAAAATACAAAAACTAGCCAGGCGTGGTGGTGGGCATCTGTAATCCCAGCTACTCAGTTGGCCAAGGCAGGAGAATTGCTTCAACCCGGGAGGTGGAGGTTGCAGTGAGCTGAGATCGTGCTGTTGCACTCCAGCCTGGGCAACAGAGTGAAATGCTGTGTCAAAAAAAAGTAGTTAAACAATTTTTTTTAATTGAAAAAAATAGAGGTAATGTAGGTGGTATAATCTAATGACATTAGATTCAAAGCTGGAGTATAGTGGAGATGTCCTATAACAACTATAATAAAAGTTCCTGAAGTAAGATAATTTCTAGTTGTTGATGAAGATTTGCAAGTATTAAGAGTTAGTTTCTTATGGTTATATTACCTAAATAGCAAAATGGAAAAAAGTTTAGAGGACTGATTTATCACAGATCATATAAATAAAGATAATTGGTGGTTTTTCTTGGACAGTTGTAAAGAATAAGCTTCTGGTGTTTTAACAGATGGGAAATAAGGCCAAGATTGCAAAATGTCCTTTAAGAACAAAAACTGGGCACATTCTAAAATCAACACAAGATACTTGTATTGGGAGTGAAAAACTTTTGCAAAAGAAGACAGTTGGTTCAGAAACATCACAAGCAAAAGGTGAAAAAAATGGAATGACTTTTTCATCTACTAAGGATTTATGTAAACAATGTATAGATAAAGACTGTCTTCATATCCAGAAAGAGATTTCATCTGCAACCCCTAATATGCAGAAGACTAGAAACACCGTAAATACATCTCTAGTAGGTAAACAGAAGCTTCACAAAAAACACATCACAGCTGAAAACATGAAGAGCAGTTTGGTGTGTCTAACACAAGACCAACTACAACAGATTTTGATGACTGTAAACCAAGGAAATAGATCTCTTTCCCTGACTGAGAATGGAAAGGAGGCAAAAAGTAAGATTTTTCTAAAGTTTTCATGAAGCTTGATTTTTTCAATATGTGTTTTAGAATATCAGATTCATTGGGTTTTATGTAACTGTGACTCTTAAACGCTAATTTAACCTGTTAATCTATTAAAATAATTGTTCTTTTAGAGGACTTTCTCTAATATGCAAAATTATTTCTATAGTTGTGCCATATTTTAAAGTTAGTGCTTAGAATATTAAACCTAGTTTCTGTGGATTTTAGAAAAAATGTTAGTACAAAAAACTATTATTATACTTATTTTAGAATATAGGAGGCTTTACTCATATTTAAAATAGTTATATGAAACATTGTTTAAAAACAAATTATGATATTTCCAGTGAAAATTAGGAAACCTTACTATGACTATTTGACTTGAGTTACTGAAAAACATTGCTTGGCCACTGCATTTACTCTTTCTATTCCTCATTCCATGCTAAGAATTGGCAGTACTTTTTTTAAAAAAACAAGGTTAACACAGATTTGGAAGGAACAGTAGAGTGTTATATGCTTTGTCTTTCACAAGTCCTGGCATTGTATTGTGTTTTTAAAAGCCTTCTAATTTCCACTTTGGGATAAGGAATTGCGAATATGAAGACAATAGAAATGTCTAAAATTGTATTAGGCAATAGTGAAATAAAAAATTAACAGTTCACATAGAGAGGCCCCACAAATGGTTTGGGGACCCAGTAACTCCTGAATATTCCCATGATACTCAAGATGGGATTATTTACTCTCTCTTGTTATAGATTATTCTTGGTAAAATGAGGGAGCTGGATTTTGTCTTTAAGGCTAAAATTCTAGCAACAACAACAACCTGCTTATTAGGCATAATGAGAAATCATATGAACAAAGTTAAAAGCAGAATTTGGCTAATCATGTAGACTTTCATATTAAGTATGCTTTCTCTTCATTGGGAGAACTAGCACATTCAAAAGAAATCAGAACATTTTTTGAGCCAGCCTGTGAGCCCTCTGTAAAACATCTGATTTTGATATTATAGCTGGGCATAGAGACAATTCATGAAAAGGTTTTCCACTGATTTCACAGCTAAATAAGAAAAATAATGTCAAGGTAATGAGTATTTATCAAGATATTTGTATTTATTTCCCTTTAGGTTGTGATTTGTGTTATAATTTTTATTTTATTTATTTATTTATTTTTTGAGATGGAGTCTTGCTTTGTCACCCAGGCTGGAGTGCGGTGGCATGATCTCGGCTCACTGCAAGCTCTGCCTCCCGGGTTCACACCATTCTCCTGCCTCAGCCTCCTGAGTAGCTGGGACTACAGGCACACACCACCACGCCCAGCTAACTTTTTTTTTTCGTATTTTTAGTACAGACAGGGTTTCACCGTGTTAGCCAGGATGATCTCGATCTCCTGACCTCATGATCCGCCTGCCTCAGCCTCCCAAAGTGCTAGGATTACAGGCATGAGCCACCGCATCTGGCCATATAATTTTTATTTGTATTTTTTATTTATTATTATTTTTTTAGATGGAGTCTCCCTTTGTCGCCCAGCCTGGAGTCTCACTCTGTTGCCCAGGCTGGAGTGCAGTGGTGCAATCTCGGCTCACTGCAAGCTCCGCCTCCCAGTTCACACCATTCTTCTGCCTCAGCCTCCCAAGTACCTGGGACTACAGGCACCCGCCACCATGCCCGGCTAATGTTTTGTATTTTTAGTAGAGACAGGTTTTCACCGTGTTCACCAGGATGGTCTCGATCTCCTGACCTCGTGATCCGCCCACCTTGGCCTCCCAAAGTGCTGGGATTACAGGCATGAACCACCGTGCCCAGCCAATTTTTATTTTTAAAAGCATGCTGGCAAGAGGAAATGGAGATTTGTTTTCTGTTGTTGCTCGACTGTTTTCTTCCTTATCTGATACAAGAAATTGTATGGCTATGGTCATGAGCAAGCCATTTAACCTCTGGGTTTCAGTTTCCTTTGTTTTTTTTGTTTTTTTTGTTTTTGAGACGGCCTCTGGCTCTGCTGCCCAAACTGGAGTGCAGTGGCACAATCTCAGGTCACTGAAACCTCCACCTCTTGGGCTCAACCCATCCTCCCACCTCAGCCTCCCAAATAGCTAGGACTACAGGCCTGTGCCACCACACCTACCTAATTTTTGTAATTTTTGTAGAGACGAGGTTTTGTCGTGTTGCCCAGGCTGATCTCGAACTCCTGAGCTTAAGCAATCTGCCCACGTCAGCCTTCCAAAGTTCTGGGACTACAGGTGTGAGCCACCACACCTTGCTTCCTTTTTTTCTTTTTGACAGGAAGGGAAACTTAATGGCCACCTCAAGGATTGTTTTGAGAGTTAATTTAAGTAACGTGTAAGACATGTAAGAACTGTATAGCACTATGCCAAGTATTATAATAGATGTAATTTAGTGTTAATTTTAAAACATGTATTTTACCTCCTAGGTCAATATAGTCTACGTTTAAACAGTATTTCTAATCAGCCAAAGGATGAGAACATTATGGGATTATTCAAAAAAACCGAAATGGTTTCATTTGTCCCAGCTGAAAATAAATCTGTCTTAAATGAACATCAGGAGACATCTAAACAGTGTGAGCAAAAAATTGCCATGTATGTAACTCCTATCTGTTGTTACTGTGTGGTCGTCTTTGGAATATGGTTTTGCTTTTCCGTTACTTGGATGTGAAATACTTACTCTGAATACTTAGAGCTATTTAAAAGCTTATTATTTAATATTTATGGAGTCAGTTGTGTAGAAATGTATGATACAGTTTCTGTTATCTTTTGTGTTTTACCTTAGAGACAATGAATGGAAACCAGCTGATGTATTCAGTACTCTAGGGGAAAGGGAACGTGATAGAAATTCGTTGGAAGCAAAAAAAGCCCAGTGGAAGAAAGAGCTAGGTAGGTAACTTTTATACCTTTATTATAGTATTATTGGCTTAAAGAATATGTATTGAAGCCGGGCGCAGTGGCTCACACCTGTAATACCAGCACTTTGGGAAACTGAGGCGGGTGGATCGGGGAGCAAGAGATCGAGACCATCCTGGCCAACATGGTGAAATCCCATCTCTACTAAAAATATAAAAATTAGCTGGGCGTGGTGGTGCACGCCTGTAATCCCAGCTACTCGGGAGGCTGAGGCAGGAGAATCGCGTGAACCTGGGAGGCAGAGGTTGCAGCGAGCCGAGATCGTGCCACTGCGCTCCAGCTGGGCTACAGAGCAAGACTCTATCTCAAATAAATAAATAAGAATATGTATTGAGGATGAAGTTTAGGGGCCAAGGGAAAACTTCCCCTTTGCCCTCTGAAGGTTTGCTGAAAAATCAGCTGACAAAAGGCAAATTAATAAAAGGCATACAAATTTATTAACATGCATGGAAGTTTTACAAAATATAAAAACTAAAATAAATGGCCAGATGGCTGACACTTGTCCACCATGTTGAGGTTACAGAAAGAATAGGGGTTGGAGCATGGCAAAACAGATTATGGGAGGGGGAGGAGAGCAACCTGGCCAGTAAAAGTGTTTTTTTGTTTTGTTTTGTTTTGTTTTTTGAGACGGAGTCTTGCTCTGTCGCCCAGGCTGGAGTACAGTGGTGTGATCTCGGCTCACTGCAAGCTCCACCTCCTGGGTTCACGCCATTCTCCTGCCTCAGCCTCCCGAGTAGCTGGGACTACAGGCACCCACTACCACACCCGGCTAATTTTTTTGTATTTTTAATAGAGACGGGGTTTCACTGTGTTAGCCAGGATGGTCTCGATCTCATGACCTTGTGATCCACCTGTCTCGGCCTCCCAAAGTGCTGGGATTACAGGCATGAGCCACCACGCCCAGCCAAAAGTGGTTTTATTATGTACATGAGACCTCAAAGGTAGTAGCCTTCAGAGAACAGATGATAAATGTTTCTTTCAGACCTTTAAAGGTGTCAGACTCAGTTAATTTATCCTAGATCTGGACAGGGGAGAATCCTCAGAGAAAGCCTGGCTGCGTCAATGCAGATTTTCTGTACAGATGCAAATCTTCCCCACAAAAGACAGCTTTGCAAGGTTACTTCTGTTTGTAGGCCCTCTGAACAGCCATCTTGAAATGTGTCAAATTAATATATTTTGGGGTAAAACACTGTAGTTTCCTTTAAAGTATAGTTATCCTTCAGTATCCATGAGAGATTGGTTCAAGGATAGTCTTCCCACTTCAGGGTATCAAAATGCACAGATGCTCATGTGGAACCCATGGATATGGAGGGCCTACTGTATATCTTTTAGTATGATATTATCAAAAGTCGTATTTTATAACATTTGACATCTAGAGTAGTTCTCTACAAATGTTTAAGAAACTTTGTGGTTTCATAATGCCTTAGGTCGTGTCTGTTACTCTGAAGTGGGCACCAAAAACCTTAATGTCATCAGTACATTCTGCAGCCCTTGTAAGGTCAAAGATTTGTAAACTTTTTGCATTTCCTGGAAATCCTTTTTTATAATTTTTCATAGCAGACATCCTATGCGTTTAAGTATGGTTTTACTAAAAACTAATTGATTTCACTTTTTTAAATAACCAAAATATTCTAATGAATAATCATTGTTGTATCAGACAGTATGTATTCTAGACAGAAATAAGCTTATTGCTTTCTTTCAGCTTTGGACCTTATAACAGAAAAATCTATAATTTCTTGAAATTTCATTAGTGACTAAGAAATATCCATTACTTCTTCAACTAAATTTGGGGTCTGCGTATCACAGTTTGCAAAACGTGTGACATAACAGTTGTATTTCTTAAGAATAGCTATGCTAAAGGCATGAGATGGGCTTCACCCTAGTTGAAAAACTAGAAAGTCTTGTGAGGCCGTCACTAACTTGGCTGGGATAGATGATTTAGAAAAAGAGATAAGCAAAACCAGGTGAGTGGCTCACATATAATCCCAGCACTTTGGAAGGCCGAGATGGGAGGATTGCTTGAGGCCAGGGGTTCAACATGAGCCTGCTGGAGCAACAGAGTGAGACCCTATCTCTACAGAAAAAAAGAGAGAAGCAGCAGAAATAAGGAGTGAATTGATGCTGGAAGTCAAGTGTGTTAGTCCGTTTTGTGTTGCTATAAAGGAATACCTGAGACTGAATAATTGATAAAGAAAAGAGGTTTATTTGGCCCACAGTTTTGCAGACTGTACAAGCATGGTACCAGCATCTGCTCGGCTTCTGGTGAGGCCTCAGGAAGCTTCTACTCATGGTGGAAGGCAAAGGGGGAGCAGGCATTTTACATGGCAAGAGAGATGCCAGGCTCTTTTACACAACCAGCTCTCGTGTGAACTGACAGAGTGAGAACTCAAGCATCATCCCAAGGGGATGCCACCAAGCCATTCATGAGGGATTCATCTCCTGTGACCCAAACATCTCCCCTTAGGCCCCACCTCCAACATTGGGGAATCACATTTCAACATGAGATCTGAAGGGGACAAATATCCAAACTGTATCATCAAGGTAAAAGAAGAATGAAGAGATTAAACTTACGTTAGCAGTATCAGAAGGTTTGGCGGTCTTGATGTATGTTTATATCACAATTTCATCTTTAAATATTTTCTTTCAGCACATTCCACATCAAAATGCAATACCAAATGTCTGAAATAAGATGGAACTACTTGGAAATGACCGGAATATTTTGTGCTTTAATCATTTTTGTTGTTGTTTTGAGACAGAGTTTCATTCTTGTTGCCCAAGCTGGAGTGCAATGGCGCCATCTCAGCTCACTGCAACCTCTGCTTGCTGGGTTCAAGTGATTCTCCTGCCTCAGCCTCCTGAGTAGCTGGGATTATAGGCACCCGCCACCATGCCCAACTTACTTTTTGTATCTTTAGTAGAGACAGGGTTTCACCATATTGGCCAGGCTGGTCTCGAACTCCTAACCTTAGCTGCCTTGGTCTTGATCCACCTGCCTTGGCCTCCCAAAGTGCTGGGATTACAGTTGTGAGCCACCACACCTGGCCTTATGCTTTAATTATTTTAAAAATCAGTTTACTGTTTTTTTTAACTTGTCTCAGTAAAATGCCTCTATTTAAGTCATGCTTCCAGTAACATTCTTGGAATTTAAGTTTATACAACATTGAATTTTGTATTTAAAGAACTACTGTTGATTGAGGGGTTAGTTTTGACTATATCTCTCAGACACAGGGTTTTATGTTTTTTACTTGTTAGCAATTAAGAAATAATAGCTAACATTTATTGAATATTTGTGCCAAGCCCTATATTGAGATAGGCACTATTATTATCCCCATTTTATAGAAGAAACCAAGGCTTAGAAAGCTTACCAGCAGTTGGCCAGGTGCGGTGGGCTCACTCCTGTAATCCTAGCATGTTGGGAGGCCAAGGCGGGTGGATTACAAGGTCAGGAGATAGAGACCATCCTAGCCAACATGGTGAAACCCCATATCCACTAAAATACAAAAATTAGCCGGGCGTGGTGGTGCCGCCTGTATCCCCAGCTACTCAGGAGGCTGAGGCAGGGGAATAGTTCGAACCTGGGAGACGGAGATTGCAGTGAGCTGAGATTGCGCCATTGCACTCCAGCCCGCTGACAGAACGAGACTCTATATTAAAAAAAAAAAAAAAAGCTTACCAGCAGTTTGCTAACAGTCACATAGCTGGGAAGTTGTTGAACTTGAATTTTAACCCATAGTTCTCTACTTCAGAATTCTAGCTTTTAATTCTCTTAATAATAATTGAATGAACATTACAGGAAACTAGAACCTCATGATAATTGACAAAGTATAAAATAAGTTATTCCAGTAAAACTGCTCCTTATTGGTAATTGTGATAATAAAATTGTACCATACTTAACTTTGGTTCTGATTAAATTTTTTCTTATTCTATGTCCCTAAAAAATTATTCTCCACTTTGTGAGTTAATCTCCTTCCTAAAAAAGAGTTTTGATTAGATCTGTGTTGGTATCTGCATTAAGAAGGTCATGATTTGTTTACATGGTTCTGTTTTTACAGTTTTTGTACATTTTTTTAAAAAGGACATTATTTACAGATGAACAGGTTGCTTTAAAGAAGAAAGAAAAAGAAGTTTCTGAAAAATGGAATGATCCTTGGAAAAAATCTGAAAGTGATAAAATAATATGGGAAAAACATCAAATTCTTGACCAATCTAGGGTAAGGCATCTTAATTGCAATCTAGGGTAAGACATCTTAATTGCAATTTTTAAAATACTAAGCAGTGTTCATATTATAGAATTTATTTTTAAAGCTTATTAAAAAAAAAAAAGTTGTTTTTTTTTTTTTTTTTGAAACGGAGTTTCTCCCTTGTTGCCCAGGCTGGAATGCAGTGGCACAATCTCAGCTCACTGCAATCTACCCCTCCCAGGCTCAAGCGATTCTCCTGCCTCAGCCTCCCGAGTAGCTGGGACTACAGGTACTCACCACCATGGCCAGCTAATTTTTTGTATTCTTAGTAGAGATGGTATTTCACCACATTACTCAGGATGGTCTCGAACTCCTGGCCTCACGTGATCTGCCAGCCTCGACCTCCCAAAGTGCTGGGATTACAGGCATAAGCCACCGTGCCCAGCCTATTTAAAAAAAACTTGTCATATTGTTGGGTTTTTTGTATGTGTGTTTTTTTAAAAAAAAAAGAAACAGGGTCTTGCTCTGTTGCTCAGGCAGGAGTGCAGTGGTGAAAACATAGTTCCCTGCAGCCTTGAACTTCTGGACTAAAGGGATCCTCCTGCCTCTGCCTCCCAAATGGCTGGTACTACAGGTGTACTCCACCATGCCCAGCTAATTTAAAAAAAATTTTTTTTAGAGACAGGGTCTCACTGTGTTGCCCAGGCTGGTGTCAAACTTCTGACCTCAAGCGATCCTCCCACCTTGGCCTCCTGAGTAGCTGGGATTGTAGGTGTGAGCCACTGGGCCTGGCTCATATGGTATTTTAAAACAGTGTTATTTTTCATTTAATTATGACCTCAACTGGTCTCTATTTACATTCTGTGAGTTGTCTCGTTATGTCGTTAGGTGAGTGTAGAGGCTCCCTTTAGAGTCTTATAAAAGAGCTGTGCAATTTTTGAAATGAATACAAAACTCTGCCACTATGTGTAAGTGTTTAGTTATCAAATATACGCATATGCCAAGTTTGCGTTGTGTAGTGCTTTTGTGATTTTTAAATTTTATCTGTGGTTAATTTTGGGTAAAGAAACAGTGTCACTGTTTTTCTATTTATTTTTACACTTCTGCTAGCTCTTCAAGCATTCTATCACAATCTCGTAGCCAGGTTATGGTGGTCCAAGCTGATGGGGCATTCACTACTTAGAGCTAGTCAGACTTTAGAGGTAAGTCCTAAGTGTCAGTACTTTGGATATTTAAACCTTTTAGTATTTGACCTCTAACCTATTTTCCTTGAAGGAGAGAATCTAAGTCCTCCTTATTTTTAGTTATCAGTTAATTTTTACTTGAGTGTATTATGCTTCATTTGCCTTCATTTCTTTTTTACATTTATTATCCCTTCCTCCTTGTGAACATTTACATTTTAGCAAATGTATTCTGAAAATAATGTAGTAACCTAAAGGGATGATTCTCCTAAAGTGATGATTCTGGTGGTAGAAATTTTTGGCACTATGGCCTAATTAGGTAAATTTCTTATAGAACGCCTTCAAGTTAAATTTTTTGCATGGCTGTCTATTCTGCTTCATGTAGAGCTGACTTGCCTACATTGAATACTTTTGTTGTCTGTTAATAATTTTACATTAACAAAAGGAATGAAATCTGAATTGCATTTGCCCACAATCCCAAAAGCACTTTGACTGAAAAGGCAATAAGGTTGTCTTGGTAGAACTCATTTTGGAAAATTCTGTAGCTCTGGGTGATAATTTTAAGTGTGTAAAGTTTAGAAGTTGTATGCAGACACCGTTAAAAGCTGTAGCTAAAACTAAGTTTTCATGAAGTTGGTGAGGATCTGTTGTTGGCTTATTTACTTTTCAACATCAGGATAAAAAATCTGTAATAACTAAAAATGTTAAATAATTTCAGTTGCCAAATTTTCAGTTCAATGTCAATATATAATTTATTTCTTAATTTGCATGGCTTTTTAGGTCGTTTATTATCTGGGGATAATCCATACCATGATTGTTAATGCAAGTAAAGAACCATTTGAGGTGACATTTAGGTTTTAAAATATTTTGTATATATTTTTTAATGATAGTATTTGTCAGCTGATGAAATGACGAGGCTCATGAATTTGGAAAGGAGAACTTTATTTCTCATCAGCGGTTGCAACCTGTAGCATGGCCATTCTGACAGGCTGGGAAGCATAGCCTTCAGCCAACCAGGAGCCAGAAACTTCAAGGTGTCGAGGAAGGGAACAGGAATTTATGCTGAGTGAAGTGGCTGAATATACGTATTTAATAAGCTATAGGAGGGGTCATGAATATTTATGAAAGGAGAAACACGCATGCACAATTGAGTTTTATGCCCCTTCATGGGTTCCATGTACAAAAAATGGCAGCGTTAGCATGATCCAAGGGTAGAGTTTTCAGCCCTCTGACATCAAAGAGTGAAGCAGAGGACACAAAAACCTTTTGGCCAGAAGCATCAGGTGGTTGGTTGGTATCAGTGCTGGCATCTTCTGAAGGGCTGGTTTCTGTTTAGCCCTTAGGCTAAATAATGGTTAGCCAGGGAGGGAGGAGGTATAATGTGGTGTGTCTGATTTCCCTATCCACTCATGGCCAAGAACTCAGTTTTCAAGGCACTTTGGGGTCCTTGGCCAAGAGATGATCCATTCAGTTGGTTGGGGGACTTAGAATTTTGCTTTTATTCCTCATGTGTATCTTTTTTTAAATGACTAAAAAAACCCAATAAAGTTATTTAAAAAATTTTTGGAATCAAAAGTTGTGGGGGTTGATGATGGGAGAAGGACTAGAAAACGAAACATATGCTATATCCAGGACTGGACAACGAAGAGTTAAAAGAGTATGATTATCGGCTCATTTTTTTTACTGTTTAAATGCAGTTTTGGCCAGGCGCGGTGGCTCATGCCTGTAATTCCAGCACTTTGGGAGGCTGAGGTGGGCGGATCACGAGGTCATGAGATCGAGACCATCCTGGCCAACATGGTGAAACCCTGTCTCTGCTAAAAATACAAAAATTAGCTGGGCATGGTGGCGCGTGCCTGTAGTCCCAGCTATTCGGGAGGCTGAGGCAGGAGAATTGCTTGAACCTGGGAGGCGGACGTTGCAGTGAGCCGAGATCGCACCACTGCACTCCAGCCTGGGCGACAGAGCAAGACTCCATCTCAAAAAAATAAAAATCAGTTTTTATGTATTTGTATGTGAATGTGGTACAAAATTGGAGAGATATTATTGAGGGAAAAGGAATTTGCTGTGTAACAAAAAAGCCCTCTTCTCAAATACCTCAGAGCAGTTGTTTTCAGAAATCCCAGCTGTAGCCACAACTATTTATATTGTTTGAATATCTAGTTAGCCTCTCCATATAATTGGGAGGGAAAGAAGTTTGGTTGTAGGCAGTCACCAAAGCCTGTAAAGCATAAGGAAATGCATATAAAGTGCCTAGAATAGTGACTGACAATAGAACAAATGCTAACGAAGTTTTGTTCTACTTATAACTTAAAGAGTTGGGGGTCTCACTTTGTTACCCAGGCTGAACAGGCACAGTCATGTTGCACTCCAGCCTCGAACCTCTGGGTTCAAGTTATTCGCCTGTCTCAGCCTCTGACTGGCTTATTTCACTTAGCATAATGTCCTCAAGGTTTACCCATACTGTAGCATGTGTCAGAATTTCATTTCTTTTTAATGCTAAATAACATCCTGTTGTATGTATATACCATGTTTTCTTTATCCATTAATCCATGGATAGAAATTTGGATTGTTTCTACCTTTTGGCTATTGGGAATAATGCTGCTATGAACATTGGTGTATAAATAATCTTTTTCAGTTCCTGCTTCAATTCTTTTGGGTGTGTACTCAGAAGTGGAATTGCAGGATTGTGTGATAATTTTTTGTTTAATTTTTTATGTTAAAATTTTTACCAATTTTAATTTTGTAATTTTGTGTTAAATTATTACACTGCTTTCCACAGCAGCTGTACCATTGTATATTTCTATCAGCAGTGCACTGTGTTCCAATTTCTTCACATCCTCACCAACACTTACTTACTGATTTATTGACAGTATCCATCCCAGTGGTTGTGAAATGGTATCATTGTGGTTTTGATTTGCATTTCCCAGTGATTAGTGATGTGGAACATTTTCCCACATGCTTATTGACTATTTGCATATATTTGAAGAAATGTCTGTTGAGATCCTTTGCCCATTTTAGTCAGGTTTTTTGGGTTTTTTTGTTGTTGAGTTGTAGGAGTTACATATTTTGTATGATAATCCCTTATCAGATACATGATTCACAACTATTTTCTCCCATTCTGTGAGCTACTTTTTCACTCTCTTGATAATAGTGTCCTTTGATGCACAAAAGTCCTTAATTTTGATGAAGTCCATTTTATCTGTTTTCTTTGGTTGCCTGTGTTTTTGGTGTCCTATCAAAGAAATCATTGCCAAGTCTGATCATCAGACTGTATTTTCTTCTAAGAGTTTTCTAGTTCTAGCTCTTATGTTTAGGTCTTTCATCTATTTTGAATTTTCTATATGGTATAAGGTCAGGGCCCTACTTTATTCTTTCGCATGTGGATATCTAGTTTTTCCTAGCACCATTGCTGAAGACTGTCCTTTCCCCATTGAATGGTGTTGGCTCCCTTGTCCAGAACTATTTGACTGTGTATTTGAGGATTTATTTCTGGACTCCTCTATTCCATTTGTCTGTATGCTACTGCCTCACCATTTTGATTACTGTGGCTTTGGAGTGAGTTTTGAAATCAGGAAGTATGACCCTTCCACTTTCTTCTTTTTTAAGGTTGTTTTGTCTATTCGTGTTCCTTTGAGATTCCATATGAATTTTAGGATGGATTTTTCTATTTCTCCAAAAAAAAAGATTATTGATATTTTCATAGGGATTGCATTGAATCTGTAGATTGCTTTAGGTAATATTAATATCTCAATAATATTAAGGCTTCCAATTCATGAATACAGGATATCTTTCCATTCATTTGTGTCTTTAATTTTTTTTCAGCAATGTTTTGTAGTTTTCAGTGTACAAGTCTTACTCCTTCTTGGTTAAGTTTTTCCTTTTAATTTAAAAAAATTTTTTTTTTCTTTTTATGGTTTTGGTTAAGTTTATTCCTAAGTATTTTTTCTTTTTGATGCCATCGTACATGGGATTTTAAAAAATTTCATGCCATTGTACATGGGATTTTAAAAAATTTCATGCCATTGTACATGGAATTTTTTTTTTAATTATACTTTAAGTTCTAGCGTACATGTGCACAACATGCAGGTTTGTTACATATGTATACATGTGTCATGTTGGTGGGCTGCACCCATTAACTCGTCATTTACATTAGGTATATCTCTTAATGCTATCCCTCCTCCCTCCCCCCATCCCACGACAGGCCCCGGTGTGTGATGTTCCCCACCCTGTGTCCAAGTGT
Source organism: Symphalangus syndactylus (assembly GCF_028878055.3). NCBI lineage: Eukaryota > Metazoa > Chordata > Mammalia > Primates > Hylobatidae > Symphalangus > Symphalangus syndactylus. The sequence continues at coordinate 104,327,907 of NC_072423.2, read as the reverse complement.
TCTCGTTATTTAGTTCCCACCTATAAGTGGGAACATGCAGTGTTTGGTTTTCTCTCCTTGCAATAGTTTGCTCAGAATGATGGTTTCCAGCTTCATCCATGTCCCTACAAAGGACATGAACTCATCCTTTTTTATGGCTGCATAGTATTCCATGGTATATATGTGCATAATATTCCATGGTGTATATGTATTAATCCAGTCTATCATTGATGGACATTTGGGTTGGTTCCAAGTCTTTGCTATTGTGAATAGTGCCGCAATAAATATACGTGTGCATGTGTCTTTATAGCCGCATGATTTATAATCCTTTGGGTATATGCCCAGTAATGGGATGGCTGGGTCAAATGGTATTTCTAGGTCTACATCCTTGAGGAATTGCCACACTGTCTTCCACAATGGTTGAACTAGTTTATAGTCCCACCAACAGTGTAAAAGTGTTCCTGTTTCTCCATATCCTCTAGCACCTGTTGTTCCCTGACTTTTTAATGATCGCCATTCTAACTGCTGTGAGGTGATATCTCATTGTGGTTTTGATTTGCATTTCTCTGACGGCCAGTGATGAAGAGCATTTTTTTCATGTGTCTGTTGGCTGCATGAATGTCTTCTTTTGAGAAGTGTCTGTTCATATCCTTTGCCCACTTTTTGATGGAATTGATTTTTTCTTATAAATTTGTTTAAGTTCTTTATAGATTCTGGATATTAGCCCTTTGTCAGATGAGTAGATTGCAAAATTTTTATCCCATTCTGTAGGTTGCCTGTTCACTCTGATGGTAGTTTCTTTTGCTGTGCAGCAGCTTTTTAGTTTAATTAGATCCCATTTGTCAATTTTGGCTTTTGTTGCCATTGCTTTTGGTGTTTTAGTCATTTTTTCCATGCCTATGTCCTGAATGATATTGCCTAGGTTTTCTTCTAGGGTTTTTATGGTTTTAGGTCTTATGTTTAAGTCTTTATTTTTTGTATAAGGTGTAAGGAAGGGGTCCAGTTTCAGTTTTCTGCATATGGCTAGCCAGTTTTCCCAACACCATTTATGAAATAAGGAATCCTTTCCCCATTGCTTGTTTGTGTCAGGTTTGTCAAAGATCAGATGGTTGTAGATGTGTGGTGTTATTTCTGAGGCCTCTGTTCTGTTCCATTCGTCTATATATCTGTTTTGGTACCAGTACCATGCTGCTTTGGTTATTGTAACCTTGTAGTATAGTTTGAAGCGAGACAGCATGTGCCTCCAGCTTTGTTCTTTTTGGTTAGGATTGTGTTGGCTATTTGGGCTCTTTTTTGATTCCATAAGAAATTTAAAGGAGTTTTTTCCAATTCTGTGAAGAAAGTCAGTGGTAGCTTGATGGGAATAGCATTGAATCTATAAATTACTTTGGGCAGTATGGCCATTTTCATGATATTGATTCTTCCTATCCAAGAGTATGCAGTGTTTTTCCATTTGTTTGTATCCTCTTTTATTTCCTTGAGCAGTGGTTTGTAGTTCTTGAAGAGGTCCTTCACGTCCCTTGTAAGTTGTATTCCTAGGTATTTTATTCTCTTAGTAGCAGTTGTGAATGGGAGTTTGCTCATGATTTGGCACTCTGTTTGTCTGTTATTGGTGTATAGGAATGCTTGTGATTTTTGCACATTGATTTTGTATCCTGAGACTTTGCCGAAGTTGCTTATCAGCTTAAGGAGATTTTGGGCTGAGATGATGGGGTTTTTTAAATATACAATCATGTCATCTGCAAACAGAGACAATTTGACTTCCTCTTTTCCTATTTGAATACCCTTTATTTCTTTCTCATGCCTGATTGCCCTGGCCAGAACTTCCAGTACTATGTTGAATAGGAGTGGAGAGAGAGGGCATCCTTGTTTTGTGCTGTTTTTCAAAGAGAATGCTTCCAGTTTTTGCCCATTCAGTATGATATTGGCTGTGGGTTTGTCATAAGTAGCTCTTATTATTTCGAGATATGTTCCATCAATACCTAGTTTATTGAGAGTTTTTAGCATGAAGGAGTGTTGAATTTTGTTGAAGGCATTTTGTGAAACTATTGAGATAATCATGTGGTTTTTGTCATTGGTTCTGTTAATGTGAATAGATTACGTTTATTGATTTGCGTATGATGAACCAGCCTTGCATCCCAGATATGAAGCCAACTTGATCATGGTGGATAAGCTTTTTGATGCGCTGCTGGATTTGGTTTGACAGTATTTTGTTGAGGATTTTTGCATCGATATTCATCAGGGATATTGGTCTAAAATTCTCTTTTTTTGTTGTGTCTCTGCCAGGCTTTGGTATCAGGATGATGTTGGTTTCATAAAATGAATTAGAGAGGATTCCCTCTTTTTCTATTGATTGGAATAGTTTCAGAAGGAATGGTACCAGCTCTTCTTTGTACCTCTGGTAGAATTCGGCTGTGAATCCATTTGGTCCTGGACTTTTTTTGGTTCCGTTCTCCCCATCACTTTCAGGTACACGAGATGTAGATTTGGTCTTTTCACATAGTCCCATATTTCTTGGAGGCTTTGTTCGTTTCTTTTTACTCTTTTTTCTCTAAACTTCTCTTCTTGCTTCATTTCATTCATTTGATCTTCAATCACTGATACCCTTTCTTCCACTTGATCAAATCAGCTACTGAAGCTTGTGCATTTGTCATGTAGTTCTCGTGCCATGGTTTTCAGCTCCATCAGGTCATTTAAGGACTTCTCTACACTGTTTATTCTAGTTAGCCATTCGTCTAATCTTTTTTCAAGGTTTTTAGCTTCTTTGTGATGGGTTGGAACATCCTCCTTTAGCTTGGAGAAGTTTGTTATTACCGATTGTCTGAAGCCTTCTTCTCTCAACTCGTCAAAGTCATTCTCTGTCCAGCTTTGTTCCATTGCTGGTGAGGAGCTTTGTTCCATTGCTGGTGAGGAGCTATGTTCCTTTGGAGGAGAAGAGGCGCTCTGATTTTTAGAATTTTCAGCTTTTCTGCTCTGGTTTCTCCCCATCTTTGTGGTTTTATCTACCTTTGGTCTTTGATGATGGTGACGTACAGATGGGGTTTTGGTGTGGATGTCCTTTCTGTTTGCTAGTTTTCCTTCTAACAGTCAGGACCCTCAGCTGCAGGTCTGTTGGAGTTTGCCGGAGGTCCACTCCAGATCCTGTTTGCCTGGGTATCACCAGCGGAGGCTGCAGAACAGCAGACATTGCAGAACGGCAAATGTTGCTGCCTGATCCTTCTTCTGGATGCTTCATCTCAAAGGGGCACCCAGCTGTATGAGGTGTCAGTTGGCCCCTACTGGGAGGTGTCTCCCAGTTAGGCTACTCGGGGGTTAGGGACCCACTTGAGGAGGCAGTCTGTCCGTTCTCAGATCTCAAACTCCATGGTGGGAGAAGCACTACTCTCTTCAAAGCTGTCAGACAGGGACGTTTAAGTCTGCAGAAGTTTCTGCTGCCTTTTGTTCAGCTATGCCCTGCGCCCAGAGGTGGAGTCTACAGAGGCAGGCAGGCCTCCTTGAGCTGTGGTGGGCTCCACCCAGTCCAAGCTTCCCGGCTGCTTTGTTTACCTACTCAAGCCTCAGCAATAGCAGACACCCCTCCCCAGCCTTGCTGCTGCCTTGCAGTTTGATCTCAGAATGCTGTGCTAGCAGTGAGTGAGGCTCCGTGGGCGTGGGACCCTCCAAGCCAGGTGTGGGATATAATCTCCTGGTGTGCCGTTTGCTAAGGCCGTTGGAAAAGCACAGTATTAGGGTGGGAGTGTCCCGATTTTCCAGGTACCGTCTGTCATGGCGGCTTCCCTTTGCTAGGAAAGGGAATTCTCCAACCCCTTGCACTTCTCGGGTGAGGCGATGCCCCGCCTGCTCCGTGGGCTGCACTCACTGTCTGACAATCCCCAGTGAGATGAATCCTGTACCTCAGTTTGAAATGCAGAAATCACCCGTCTTCTGCGTTGCTCACGCTGGGAGCTGCAGACTGGAGCTGTTCCTATTTGGCCATCTTGGAACCACCTCTGGAATTTTTTTAAATACTCTTGAAGAATTGTTCTTTATTAGTATATAGATTAGTATATAGAAACACAACTTATTTTTGTGTGTTGGTTTTATCTCCTGCAACTTTGCTGAATTTATTCTAAAAGTATTTTGTAGAATCTTAGTGATGGTCATTGTCCAGTGCAGGAGTTTGATGTATATTGATGAGTAGATACATAAACTTTGATCTACATTAATGCTCAAGATACTCATATATGCATAATCATAACTGGATTCTACATATCTTTCCCTTTTTTGACTTCTCAACTTTCTTTATTATTATTTTTTTTTTTTTTGAGATAGGGTCTCATAATCTGTCACCCAGGCTAGAGTGCACTGGCACAATCACGGCTAACTGCAGCCTTGGCCTTCCTGGGCTCAAGCATTCCTCCCATCTCAGCCTTACAAGTAGCTGGGACTACAGGCACATGCCACCATGACTGGCTAATTTTTCATATTCTGTAGAGACGGGGTTGCTCAGGCTGGTCTCAAACTCCTGGGTTCAAGCAGTCCATCTGCCTTTGCCTCCCAAAGGGCTGAGATTACAGGCTTGAGCCGCTGTGCCTGGCCAACTTTCTGACTTTTAAAAGTATTATATATATTTGTGAAATGCAAAAAAACATAAAGGATAGTACAAAAGACATCTCTATCATGTCATACATGTTTAGGAAGAGCCCCTCGTATGGCATAGTTAAGAGTTTTTTAAGAAAATATTCACTCAGTTTTTATCTACTCATATCTTAAGGAATTGAAGTGGTCCAGGAAATCTTTGTACAGGAATAGGCCCAACATAAGATGAGGGGAAGAAAACAACAATACATACAATCATAGGAAAGAAAAAAGACTTGATATAACATTAAATTTAAATTACAGTGAGGAAAAAGAAGACATTGCTATGGGAACACTCCCAGAATATAGGAAGAAGTTTCAAAAGAGATGAAAAATCTGGCATCAAAGATATTATAAATAGCTTATAAAAATACAATCTTGAATCATAGGCTTTCCTAAAGAAGAAAACAGAAGTAATAATATATCAAGTTTCATAGAAAAAACTTTCTAGATCCAGAAGAAAATTAGGCTGAATGAATGAAGAGGCCAATTTGAAGGTATATCATAATAAGTTTACAAATATCAAGAATAAGGATATACTTCTTCAAGCATTTAAATATGAGAAAATGACAACAAAAATCAAAGTAACCTTTGTTTTCTCCTCTGTATATAGTATAGCAATATTTATAAAGGTTTAATAGGTAGAGCTAAAATATTCAATGCCTAGACAAGATATTCATGTATAAAGAGAACATAGACATACTCAGACCTGAATAATTACATAAAATATTTCTCCCAAATATTTCTTTTAATAGAAAAGTTCTTAAAGACCATTTCTGGATCAGAAAAATGTGTCAAAATTAAAACAATTTACAAGAATTTTGTAGTTAGAAAGTAATGAGTAGCTGACACAAAAGTCTCTAAGACATTGTGAAATGAAAAAAGTAAGTTGCAGAATAATGCATATACTATAACCATATCTATATTTAAAGAAAGACTTTAAAAGACTAGCACATACATAAACACACAAGCACACAAAAAGCAGAATGTTGGTATTGTCTCACTCTGGTGAAGGACAGTGGAAGGAAACAAGGAGAACTTTCTAATTCTTTATGCATTTGTTTTGTTAGAATATTGTGCAAAGTGTTTAGCTGTTGTGTGATCTCTCCATAAAGGCAGAGTTTATTATGATTGTGAAAATCAGATAAAAGTTAAAGAATGTACAAAACTAAAGTAACCAGCCAGGCGTGGTGGCTCACGCCTGTAATCCCAGCACTTTGGGAGGCTGAGGCGGTTGGATCACGAGGTCAGGAAATCGAGACCATCCTGGCCAACATGATGAAACCCCATCTCTACTAAAAAATACAAAAAAATTAGCCGGGTGTGGTGGCGCACGCCTGTAATCTCAGCTACTCAGGAGACTGAGGCAGGGGAATCACTTGAACCCAGGAGGCAAAGGTTGCAGTGAGCCGAGATCGTGCCACTGCACTCCGGCCTAGGGACAGAGCAAGACTCTTTCTCAAAAAAAAAAAAAAAAAAGAAAAAGAAAGAAAACTAAAGTAACCATTAGTATAATTATAAAGAGTATCTGCCAACATAGTTTGTACAGTAAACATCAGGATAAATAGTAATAGCAAAATAACAAGAATCAACTCTTGAAAAGTCAAAAATCCTTTGTTAAAAAGCAGAGGTATGAAAACTCCAAAGACTTGATGCTGAAAAGAGACACACTTACAATAAAATTATACATTATTAAAAATTATGGGCTGGATACAGTGGCTCATGCCTATAAGCCCAGCACTTTAGGAGGCCAGGGCAGAAGAGTAGCTGCCTTGAGCCAAGAGTTTGAGACCAGCTTGGGCAACATAGTGAGACCCTGCCTCCACAACACAAGAAAACTAAAAAATTAGCCGAGCATGGCGGGATGTGCCTGTAGTCCTAGCTATTCTGGAGGCTGAGGTGAGGGAATTACTTTAGCCCAGGAGTTAGAGGCTGCAGTGAGCTATGATTATGCTTGGGCCACAGAGCAAGACCCTGTCTCTAAAAAGAGATAAGATGCCAATATATTATTACTGTTTGTATTGGTGGTTCTAGGCAATATAACAAGGAAAATAAATTTCAAGTCCTAAGAATTGGAGAGGAAAAAATGAAAGTGTAGTTATCTGTCATGTATATAGAAACCCCAAAGAATCTGTAGATGAAATAGTCAAAGTAAAAAGTGAGAATTAATAATTTACTAGGCTATAAAAGTCTGAACAAATTTCATAGGTTCACATTACATAGAATGTTATAGTGGATTTTATTAGTTTGTTCTCTCATTACTGTAAAGAAATCTCTGGGGACTGGGTAATTTATAAAGAGGTTTAATAGGCTTACAGTTTTGCAGACTATACAGAAAGCATAGTGGCTTCTGCTTCTGGGGAGGCCTCAGGGAGCTTTCAGTCATGGTGGAAGGCAAAATGGAAGCAGGCATCTAACATGGCAGAAACAGGACCAAGAGAGAGGTAGCAGGGAGGGCTACACACTTTTAAACGACCAGATCTTACTATGAAAAACAATGTGGAGATTGCTTAAAGAACTAAAAGTTAGGCTGGGCGCGGTGGCTCATGCCTGTAATCGCAGCACTTTGGGAGGCTGAGGCAGGCGGATCACCTGAGGTCAGGAGTTCGAGACCAGCCTGGCTAATATGGTGAAACCCCATTTCCTAAAAATACAAAAATTAGTCAGGCATGGTGGCAGGCACCTGTAATCCCAGCTACTCAGGAGGCTGAGGCAGGAGAGTTGCTTGAATCCAGGAGGCCGAGGTTGCAGTGAGCCGAAATCACACCACTGCGCTCCAGCTTGTGTGACAGAGACTCCGTCTCAAAAAATAAAAGTAAAATAAAAATAAAAAAAGAACCAAAAGTAGAACTACCATTTGATTCAGCAATCTCACTACTGGGTAACTACCTAGAGGAAAAGAAGTCATTATATGGAAAAGATACTTGCACACACATTTATAGCAGCATAATTCACAATTTGAGAAATATGGAACCAGCCCAAATGCCCATCAATCAATGAGTGGATAAAGAAACTGTGAGATAGATATAGATATGGATATATGATGAAATCCTACTCAGCCATAAAAAGGAATGAATGAATAGCATTTGCAGCAACCTGGATGGAGTTGGAGAGTATTAAGTGAAGTAACTCAGGAATGGAAAACCAAACATCTTATGTTCTCACTTATAAGTGGGAGCTAAGCTATGAGGATGCAAAGGTATAAGAATGATAGATACAGTGGACTTTGAGGACTTGTGGAGAAAGGCTGGGAGGGGGCTGAGGGATAAAAGACTACAAATTGGATTCAATCTATACTGCTTGGGTGATGCGTACACCAGAATCTTCACGGATCACCACTAAAGAACTTACTCCTGTAACCAAATACCGCCTGTTCCCCCAAAACTTATAGAAATGAAATTTTTAAAAAAAGTAATTGCAGTTTTACCCATTACTTTCAATGGCAAAAACCGCAGTTTACTTTTGCATCAACCTAAAAATTAAAAAGAGCTCATGAGAACTTATCACAATGATAGCACCAAGTGGGGTGATGTTAAACCATGAGAAACCATCCCTGTGATCCAGTCACTTCCCACCAGGCCCTACCTCCAACACTGGGGATTACAATTCAACATGAGTTTTGGTGGGGACACAGAATCAAACCATATAATGGAATTAAGCTAGATATCATAACAAATAGTAACTAGAAAATTCCCAAATGTTTGATAATTAGGCAGTATACTTCTGACTGAAAGAGAAATTCACATTAGAAAATATTTTTAATTGAGTGATAATGAAAATATTACATATCAAAATGTAGGTTTCCTGTGCTGAGAGGGAAATTTTTCACCTTAAATGCATCTCTTGAAAGACTGAAAATCAAGTAACAGTGACCTAAAATATTCATCTCAAGAGGTTAGAGAAAGAACAGCAAAATTTAAGCCCAAGGTAGGTCAGAGTGGATATTAGTAAAACTGGAAATACGTACAATAGAATTAACAAAGCCAAAAGTTAATTGTTTGAAAAGTTATTTAAATTGATAAACTCCTCATAAAATTGAGATGAATTAAAAAGGAGATATTACCAGAGAATATGGACATTAGAAAGAGAAGGGGATTTTCTGAATAACTTCACCAATAAGTTAGAGAATTTGGGCTTAAAAATGAGCAATTATTAGAAACACATAGATTACTAAAATTGACACAAGAAGCAGTAAATCAGAATGGTACTATCTTTATTAATGAAATTGAGCTCATTACTAAAAACCCAACAAAATAAACTCCAGAACCAAATGTGTTTGCTGGTGAATTCTTCCCGACAATTAAGGTAGAAGAGAAAACCCTTTAGGTTGTTTATGAGGGTAGTAAACCTGATACCCAAAACTAACATTTTTTAATACCAAAACCTGACAGGAAATACAAGAAAGAATAATAAATCATGATGAGTTGGGTCTATTCAATGAATGAAAGCAAGCTAGGTTTAACATTCACAAATCGATGATAGTCATCATATTTATAAAAATAATAGGTAAATTTAATAAAGGTGGCTAGACACAAGAATTAACGTACCAGTGTCATTAGCACAACATAGAAAGGATGATCTGTTAAAAAAGAATTGATGAATGACCTAATCAAAAGTTTTGTTCTTGGAAGGTTAAAGTTAAGATTATAAAATAGAAGGAGAAAATGTTTGCAAATTAATCCTTGATAAAAGGACTTACATCCAGCATATATTTTTAAAAACTAAACATTCACTAATTAGACAACCCAATTTTTTTAATTGGCAGAATTTTAATAGATATGGCTCCAAAGAGGATATATGGCAAATAAATACATGAGAAACGGATTTTTAGCCGTTTGTTAAACCTCTATGGGCCTTCTGGTTCCAGAGGGATTTTAAATAATTTTTAAGTTCAAAGTAACTTCGTTTTTTAAAAAGTGGTTTCAGCTCTGTGTTTTGCTGCTGTTCCTCCTGTAAGGTAATGGTCTTTGTAATCCAGTGTCCTGACATCCCTACTACCCACATGAATACCTTTTCTGCCTGGCCAGTAGACAAGGTAGGCAGGTGGATGTTGTCATCTTAACTGGAGAATCATGAACTGGCAAGAAGGGCTGTTCTGGCCCATGGCAAAGTCAACACTGAGTGTTCTTTCCCAAAGCTGCATTTTTATAAGACTGCTTTAAGGGGAGAATTACATGAAATGGAAACAGGCATCTGTAGTGGACCATTTGAAAAGCCCTTTATTTTCAGTTCTGACTTAGCATCTGCCATTTGTACAGCATTTGAATCAAGAGTGAGACTAAGATTTCCTAACAGAATAATTTGAAGACTAAAAGAATTACATTAGGACTCTGTAACATCAGGAACTATTTTAGGGGAAGGTTGTAGTGGGTTTCCTATGAGTTTTCACACAAGGCTGTCATGTGAGAATAGGCCATGTGCAGTGGCTCTTTGGGAGATCAAGGCGGGTGGATTTCTTGAGCCCAGGACTTCAAGGCCAGCCTGGGCAACAACATGATAAACTCTTGTCTCTACAAAAAAATAAAAATAGCCGGGTGTGGTGGCGTGCATCTGTAGTCCCAGCTACTTGGGAATCTGAGGCAGGAGGGTCACTTGAGCCTGGGAGGTTGAGGCAGCAGTGAGCTGTGATTGTGTACTCCAGCCTGGGTGACAGTGAGACCCTGCCTAAAAAAAAAAAAAACAAAAACAAAAAAGAGAATAGGCTCAAAACATGTTTAGGAAACCAGTTTTTATGTAGGGGAAGTCTCAGGTCAATAATAGGGAGATACAGTGAAAAAGCCTGGGAAAAGAGGCTTCTTTCTTTAACTTTATGGAGGATTTAGTGAGAGGCAATGCTAGAAGAAGGTCAAAACACTTGTTACAGTATGTCTTGTGTTATACACAAATATGCCTTACTCACCTTCAACTAAATGCACGCAGTAAACCAAAAGGAATGCAGTTCTACCTACTACCTCTCCCCATCTCCCACCCCCATGTTTTTCATTCTTCTAACTGAATGCACGTTGGGAGAGACTTGTGAAAAAGAATGTAAGAATAATTTAAAGGCTTTCCCAGTCAACGACAGAAATGAAATGCAGTTAAGTGGTAGTAGCTTTGTAAGACATCCTTGAGTAAGAAATTAAAGACTAAACTGAGAGATCTGATTGTTCAGTTATCTTAGGGTTATGAATATATATAAAACATTTTGAGTGTTTAAGGAATTTTTCTTTTTTTTTTTTTTTTTTGAGACGGAGTCTCGCTGTCGCCTGGGCTGGAGTGCAGTGGCGCGATCTCGGCTCACTGCAAGCTCCGCCTCCCGGGTTCACGCCATTCTCCTGCCTCAGCCTCCTGAGTAGCTGGGACTACAGGCGCCTGCCACCGTGCCCAGCTAATTTTTTGTATTTTTAGTAGAGACAGGGTTTCATCGTGGTCTCGATCTCCTGACCTCGTGATCCACCTGCCTCGGCCTCCCAAAGTGCTGGGATTACAGGCGTGAGCCACCGCGTCTGGCCTGTTTAAGGAATTTTTAAGGGTTATTTTAACTGTTGTCTAATCCCTGAATAATTTGCAGTGCCACTACACTAAAATATGGAATCAGATCTGGTTACATCAAACTTAAACAAATATACAGCATTCTAAGACTATTTGTTACCTTGTTGAAAATTTTCTTTAGGGAGTTCAAAGGGTCCATTTGCAATTTGGGGGTATCCACTCTTTTAGCTTCCCTAGGTCACACTGGAAGAAGAAAAACGGTCTTGGGCAACAGATTAAATAAACTAACACTGTGATAGCTGATGAACTTAAAATTGCAAAACAGTTTCATAATATTTTAAGGAAGTTTACAAATTTGTGTTGGGCCACATTCAAAGCTCTCTTGGGCCACAGGTTGGACAATGCTTGTTTTTCTTTTCCCATTTTGACCTCTAAAACATTTCTTGAGGTATAAAAATTGTTAAATATTTTACCTAAAGATAATGTTCCTTTTGAAGTAATTGTTTTAGACTTAAATAAGTTTGACGGTTTTTAATCTGTTTAGAATGTACGAGGACCTGTGATAGAAGGATCTTTACTTTTTGTATAAATATTTCTTCTGATCAAAACAGCGAGTTGTAAACTATGAGCTTTGTGATCTTTTCTGGTAAAAACAAGGGAAGAAAGTAACATTGTGAGGTATATCGTCATTATAGGATTCTGTCAAACCATTTTTCTTAATTATGTCTTGTTATTTCATGTAATGAAATGTTTCATTGTTTGCCTGTTGCATTTCAGAACAATTTGAGTAGAATATATTTTTTCCTTTTTTAAAAAAGTATCCTAAACTCAACAATTAAAGTGGCAGCAAACTTTTATGCTACTGTTTTCATTTTTTACTTTTTCCTTAAGATTTAAAGACTTGTTCTGGACACAGTATATTTTTGTTATTGAAACATCATAGGCTGTGATAGAGCTGTAGTAGCAGAAACCTAGAGGACAGAGGTTCTCCTAGAGAGAGACATGATTCAGTAGGGAAAGTGTTGCTCTCACACATCTTTCTATATTCTCCTTGTTTGTGGTCCAAAGACAATATTTGTTGTATTCCAAAGCCAAATGTAAAACAATATTCATCTGTTTTAAATTGTTAATAACTCTTTCAGCCTCTAAAAGAGACTTAGAATTTTGAAAAACAATTTTTTTGAGACAGGGTCTCACTCTGTTGCGCATGCTGGAGTGCAGTGGCATGATTTCAGCTCACGTACAACCTCCACTTCCCAGGTTCAAGTGATTTGTGTCTCAGCCTCTCAAGTAGCTGGGATTACAGACATGCACTACCACACCTGGCTAATTTTTTTTAATTTTTTATTTTTTTTAGTAGAGATGAGATTTTGCCATGTTGGCCAGACTGGCCTTGAACTCCTGGGCTCAAGTGATCTGCCCATGTCAGCCTCCCAACATGCTGGGATTATAGTCATGAGCTGCTGCATCCAGCTGAATTTTGAAAGATTTTTAATTGTTTTAGAGAAAGAATTTTATGTTTTTCATTAGAAAATTCCCTTCCCTTACACTTAGATATCTTATTATGTCTCTCTGCTCTAGTATATTTAAAATATGATTCTGAGAATCAGAATATATCTACTTAATTCTTTGAATTCAAATTCATTTGAAGTTATTGCTCCTCTTACAGATAAATGCCTCACTAGATTAAATCTGTATAAGTTACTTTGGCAAGATTTGCACATATTAAGTGATTAGAAAAAGAACTGAACTTTAGATGGCTTTTATGACTGTTGTTTAGGAAACAGTACTGCTGGAGCACCCTTTCAGTGCTGTGAAACAAGAACTGCAGAGAAAATGGATTGAAGGGTTGAATAAGCAAATAGAAGATGACCGTCAAAGAAAAATAGAGGAAAAAATTATATATTCAAAGGTAACTTATGAGGTTTTATGGCTATAAAAGAAAAAATAAAATCAAATTCTTTAATCAATTAAAACTAGAAGTATTCTGAAACTCTTGACAAGACCAGAATATTCCATTTATTCCACATTTGCCCATGTGAACCTGTTTCATTGAATGCATTATGTGATGTTGCATAACTTCTTACAACTTTTTAGAAATTTCCTAATTCTTTGAATTTCTCAAATTTTCGAAGCTAGTTATCTATATGTATAAGGACTCTAAACAGTACAGTCTTGTTAATTTTTATGATGCTTATTCTGCCCTAAAGTGACTTAGAAATCATCTTTGGTTGTCATTTAGAATTATATATGAGAAAAATTGGAAAAATTCTTAGCAATTCTTATTTGTCATCATTAGGGTGAGGAACATGACAGATGGGCAATGCACTTTGATTCATTAAAGAGTTATCCTGGTTCTCAATCTCAGCTGTCCTCTCGGTCAACACACAAACAACCTGAGTACTTCTGTGTCTCTCCTGACACTCAGGAGCTGGCTGATGTCAGCAATGTTTGTACACCTACAACCGGAAGCCAGGTTGAACCTTCAGAGGAGGAGCATATAGCAAAACCTATTAAGGATGTGGTTATGGCAAACAGTAAGAAAACAAAGTAAGTTCATGCTTATGTATTTACTGATTTTTAAGAAAGTCTGTGTGCTTTAGTAAGGCTGTTGTTATGTCTAATTGGTTTCAGGTTTGATATTTGTCTTTGAAATAGAAATAATTAGTGGATTTATCCCAAACAAAAATGATTTAGCTTGTTGAATCTACCTTTTTGAGGTTTTGAATAGCTAATGAATGTATCTTGCCAGCTTTCTCCGTTCTATGACTGCTCTCTTGGACCCAGCTCAGATTGAGGAACGAGACAGACGACGACAAAAACAATTAGAGCATCAGGTATTGCATTGTTAAACATTGTTCTTTACCTTAATAAGTAACAGTCATGGTGAACATATACTTAAGTAAATGGAAATTTAAATTCGGATGTAAACTTTACAGCATAGGTCCTGTCCAGTTGTGTCACGAATCCAATCCCTACCCCAACTGGCATTGTAATATTAGAATTATGCTTATCACATACTACAGCCACCTGCTTTCCAGTAGAGAAGGTCTTTAATATATTAAGTTGTATATGTGAATTTGTACATTGTTTTAGGTTAGTACTTGGTTTTTTTTTTCATCAATTTATTTTTCCTGAGTTCTGTTTAAGATGAGAATTCATTCTTTGAGTAGGGATTGAACTAGAATTATGACTAAGAAATCTAATGCATAATGGCTGGGCACGGTGGCTCACGCCTGTAATCCCAGCACTTTGGGAGGCTGAGTGGGCGGATCACGAGGTCAGGAGATCAAGACCATCCTGTGAATGGTGAAACCCCATCTCTACTAAAAATACAAAAAATTAGCCGGGCGTGGTGGCAGGTGCCTGTAGTCCCAGGTACTCAGGAGGCTGAGGCGGGAGAATGGCATGAACCCAGGAGGTGGAGCTAGCAGTGAGCTGAGATCGTGCTACTGCACTTCAGCCTGGGCAACAGAGTGAGACTCCATCTCAAAAAAAAGAAATCTAATGCATAATAAAAGAAAGGAGGCTAAAATTAAAACTTCCTGTCCTGATTTTAGCCTAATGCTAAAGGGACTTTAATATCTGCATAATTCTTCAAATCCTTTGATATATGAATTTGGCATCATTAATGTTACGCTTAGTTAGTGAGCAGACATTTGCAGAGCATCTGCTACTTACCAGGCACTATGCTAAGCACTGAGATTATTTCTTCAGTTTTTTTAATATCATTTCCTCCAGTAGCCCTCCTAGGGTTGAAGAAAAGGCATGTAGAACTTGACAGTACAAATGAGAGATGGGAGAAGTGCATTGGAAATTTGACATTTCCACTTCACTTATATAAATAATACTTTCAGTATGCTGATAAAACGTATTTCTACAGTCACCAAACAAATGCTTCATGGATTTTAAAAATTGATATATAATGTTTTATATATTTATAGGATACATATGATACTTTGTTATATATGTAGAATGTATAATGATTCAGCCATAGTATTCTGGTATCTATCACCTTGAGTATTTATCATTTCTGTGTTGGGAACATTTCAAGTTTACTAGCCAATTTGAAATATATAATACATTGTTGCTGACCATAGTCACCTTACTATTGCTATCAAACATTAGAACTTATTCCTTTCATCTAACCATATGTTTGTAACCATTAACCTACCTCTCTTGATCACTACCACCCTCACACACACCCTTCCCAGCCTTTGATACCTATCATTCCATTCCTTAGCTCCTTGAGACCTACTTTTTAAGCTCCCACATATAAGTGGGAACATGTGATGTTTATCTTTATATACCTGGCTTATTTCACTTAACATAATGACCTCCAGTCCCATCTGTGTTGCTGTGAATGACAAGATTCTATTCTTTCTTTATGGCCAAATAGTAAGTATCCCATTGTGTATATACCACATTTTCTTCATCTATTTGTTCACTGATGGACACTTAGATTGTAAATAGTGCTACAATTAGCACAAGAATGCAGGTTTCCTTTTGATATATGGATTTCATGTTCTTTCAATAAATATCCAGTACTGGGAATGCTGGATCATATGGTAGTTCCATTTTTAGTTTTTTGAGACGTCTCCGTACTGTTTTCCACAGTGGCTGTATTTATTTACATTCCCACTAACAATGTATAAGGATTCCCTTTTCTCCACTTCCTTGGCAGCGTCTGTTAGTTTTTGTCTTTTGGTTTGTTTGTTTGTTTGCTTGTTTTTGAGACAGGGTCTTGCTCTGCTGCCCAGTCTGGTATGCTGTGGCATGATCATGGGTCACTCTAGCCTCATACCCCTGGGCTCAAGCAATCCTGCTGCCCGAGCCTCCCCAGTAGCTGATACTACAAGCATGCGCCACCATGTCAGGCTAATGTTAATTTTTTTCTTTTATAGAGACACAGTCTCACTATGTTGACCAGACTGGTTTCGAGCTCCTTGCCTCAAACAGTCCTCCAATCCCAGCCTCCCAGAGTGCTGGGATTACAGGCATGAGCCACCGGGCCCAGCATTTTTGTCTTTTTAGTAATAGCCATTCTAACTAAGGTGATATGATATCTCATTATGGGTTTGATTTGCATTTCTGTGATTAGTAATGTTGAGCATTTTTTCATATACCTGTTTGCCATTTATATGTCTTCTTTAGAAAAATGTTTATTAATGTTCTTTGCCCACTTTTTAATGGAATTATTTGAGTTTTGGTTTGTGTGTGTGTTTAGTTTGAGTTTCTTATGTGTTCTGGATACTAGCCTCTTGTCGGATGAATAGTTTGCAGATATTCAAACTACTGAATATGCAGGCTATTGAATATTCAAACTACTGAATATTCAAACTGGGGGACAGACTGTCTCTTTCACTCTGGTTATTGTTTCCTTTCCTGTGCAGCAGATTTTTAGTTCAATGTAGCCCTATTTGTCTGTTTTTGGTCCCTGTGTTTTTGAGGTCTCGACCATAAACTCTATACCAGTGTCTTGAAGTGTTTTCCATATGTTTTCTTCTAGTAGGTTTACATTTTTGGGTCATACATTTAACTATTTAATCCATCTTGAATTTTTTTTTTTTTTTGAAGTGGAGTCTCACACTGTCACCCTGGAATGCAGTGATGTGATCAGCTCACCGCAGCCTCCACCTCCCAGGTTCAAGTGATTCTCCCCACTCAGCCTCCTGAATAGCTGGGATTATGGGTACATGCCACCACACCTGGCTAATTTTTTTTTTTTTTTTTTTTTTTTTTAAGTACAGATGGGGTTTATCATGTTGGCCAGGCTGGTCTTCAACTCCTGACCTTAAGTGATCCACCTGCCTTGCCCTCCCAAAGTGCTAGGATTACAGGCATGAGCCACCACACCGGCCCTTGAATTGTTTTTTGAATATGGTGAGAGATGGGGCTCCAGTTTCATTCCTCTGCATGTAGATATCCAATTTTCCCAGCATCATTTATTGAAGAGTATGTGCTTTCCCCAACTATGTTCTTGACACTTTTGTTGAAAATCAGTTGGCTGTAAATACATGGATTTATTTCTGGATTCTCTATTCTGTTCCATTGATCTATATGTCTGTTTTTATGCCAATACCATGCTGTTGCGGTTACTGTAGTCTTGTAATGTATTTTGAAGTCAGGTAGTATGATGCCTTCAGCTTTGTTCTTTTGATCCACCTTGATTTGGTTATTATGGCTCTTTTTTGGTTTCAGAGAAATTTTAGAATTTTTTCTATTTCTGTGGAAAATGAAGGTGGTATTTTGATAGAGATAGCATTGAATTTGTAGATTGCCGTGGGCATAATTCTTTCTGATCCATGAACATGGGATGTCTTGCCATTTGTTTGTATCCTCTTTAGTTTCTTTCATCTGTTTTGTAGTTTTTTGTGTAGAAATGTGTAACCCCCCTTGGTTAAATTTATTCCTAGATATTTTATTGTTTTGTAGCTATTGTAGGTGGGATTGCCTTCTTTATTTCTCAGTTAGTGTATAGAAATGCTACTGATTTTTGTATGTTGATTTTGTATTCTGCAACTTTACTGAATTTATTGATCAGATGTGAGTTTTTTTGTGGAGTCTAGGTTTTGTTTTGGGGTTTGTTTTTTTTTTTTCTTGAGACAGAGCCTCGCTGTTGCCTAGGCTGGAGTGCAGTGGCGCGATCTCAGCCCACTGCAACCTCCGCCTCACAGGTTCAGGCGATTCTCCTGCCTCAGCCTTCCAAGTAGCTGGGACTACAGGCGTGTGCCACCGCACCTTGCTAATTTTTGTATTTTTTTAGTAGAGATGGGGTTTCGCAATTTTGGCCAGGCTGGTCTCGAACTCCTGACCTCAGGTGATCCACCCGCCTTGGCCTCCCAAAGTGCTGGGATTTCAGGCATGAGCCACTGTGCCAGTGGAGTCTAGGGTTTTTAAGATATAAGATCATAACATCATCAAAGGGGATGTTTTGATTTTATTTTGTTTTGTTTTGTTTTGTTTGTTTTGAGACAGCTCTGCCACCTAGGCTGGACTTCAGTGGCACAATGTTGGCTCCCTACAACCTCCACCTTCTGGGTTCAAGCAATTCCCATGCCTCAGCCACCCAAGTAGCTGGAATTACAGGTGTGCGCCACCATGCCTGGGTAATTTTTGTGTAGGGGACTTTTTATTTTATTTTATTTATTTTCTATTTTATTTATTTTATTTATTTTCTAATTTAGGTGCCTTTTATTTATCTTACCTGGTTGCTCTGGCTAGGACTTCTGTTGCTATGTTGAATAAGAATGGTGAAAGTGGGCATCCTTGTTTTGTTTTAGCTCTTAGGGGAAAGGCTTTCAGCTTTTCTCCATTAAGTATGATGTTAGCTGTGGGTTTGTCATATATAGTCTTTATTATTTTAAGGTATATACCTTCTGTGCCTAGTTTGTTGAGAGTTTTTATTATTTAGTGATGTTGAATTTTGTGAAATTTTTTTTTGTCTACTGAGATGATCATATGGTTTTTGTCTTTCATTCTGTTGATGTGATGTATCACATTTATTGATTTGTGTATGTTGAATTCTGCCTGCATCCCTGGGATAAATCCCACTTAATTCCTGGGTATTAGTTTTCTCATGTGCTGTTGGATTGAGTTTGCTAGTATTTTGTTGAGAATTTTGGCGTCTATGTTCATCAAAAATAGTGGCCTGTAATTTTCTTTGTTCTTTTTTGTTGTGTCCTTCTCTGGCTTTGGTATCAGGGTAATGCTGGCCTCACAGAATGAGTTAGGGGAAATTCCCTCCTCTTTGATTTTTTTGGAATAGTTTGAGAAGAATTGGTTACTTCTTTGATAGTTTGGTAGAATTCATTAGTGAAGTTGTCTGGTCCTGGACTTTCCTTTGTTAGGAGACTTTTTTATTACCGATTCAGTCTCATTACTCATTATTGGTTTGTTCAGGTTTTCTATTTCTTCCTGATTCAATCTTGATAGCTTGTGTGTGTCCAGGAATTTATCCATTTCTTCTAGGTTTTCTAGTTTGTTTGTTTGTAGTTGTTCATAATAGCCTCTGATGAGCTCTTGTATTTCTGTGGTATCAGTTGTAATTTCTCCTTTTTTATTCCTGATTTTATTTGGGTCTTCTCTCTTTGGTTCTTGGTTAGTCTATCAAGTAGCTTATTGGTTTTGTTTATCTTTTAAAAAATCTTTGTTTCTCTGATCCTTTGTGTTGTGTTTTTTGTCTCTATTTTGTTTAATTCTGCTCTAGTGTTTGTTATTTCTTTCCTTCTACTAATTTGGGGTTTGTTCTTGTTCCTTTTAGGTACATCATTAGAATGCTTTTTGAAATGTTTCCCCTTTTTTGATATAGGCACTTATTGCTAAAATTTCCCTCTTAGCACTGCTTTTGCTGTATCCCATAGGTTTTGGTATGTTGTGTTTAAATTTTCATTTTTTTCAAGAATTTTTTTTTTATTTTTTCCTTGACTGGATGCTTGTTCAGAAGCATGTTGTTTAATTTCTGTTTATTTGTACAGTTGCCAATGTTCCTCTCATTATTGATTACTAGTTTTGTTCCATTGTGGTTTGAGAAGATACTTGATATGAAGTCAGTTTTTTAAAGTTTGTTGAGACTTCTTTTGTGTCCTAACATATGATCTGTCCTGGAGAATAATCCTTGTGCTAATGAAAAGAATGTGTATTCTCTTAACTGTTGGTTGAGATGTTCTGTGTCCATGTGTTCTCATGGTTCAACTCCCACTTATGAGTGAGAACGTGCAGTGTTTGGTTTTCTGTTCTTGTGTTAGTTTGCTGAGAATTATGGTTTCCAGCTTCATCCATGTCCCTGCAAAGGACATGAACCCATCCTTTTTTATGGCTGCATAGTATTCCATGGTGTATATGTGCCACATTTTCTTTATCCAGTCTATCATTGATGGGCATTTGGGTTGGTTCCAAGTCTTTGCTGTAGTACTGCAATAAACATACATGTGCACGTATCTTTTTTTTTTTTTTTTTTTTTTTGAGACAGAGTCTTGCTCTGTCACCAGGCTGGAGTGCCATGGTGCAATCTCAGCTCACTGCGACCTCCGCCTCCCGGGTTCAAGTGATTCTCCTGCCCCCCCCTCCCAAGTAGCTGGGATTATAGGCGCCCACCACCATGCCTGGCTAATTTTTGTATTTTTAGTAGAGACAGGGTTTCACATGTTGGCCAGGATAGTCTCAATCTCCTGACCTCATGATCCGCCCACCTCGGCCTCCCAAAGTGCTGGGATTACAGGCGTGAGCCACCATGCCCGGCTGCATATATCTTTATAGTAGAATGATTTATAATCCCTTCGGTATATACCTAGTAATGGGATTGCTGGGTCGAATGGTAGTTCTGGTTCTAGATCCTTGAGGAATTGCCACACTGTCTTCCACAACGGTTGAACTAATTTACACTCCCACCAACAGTGTAAAAGCGTTCCTATTTCTCTACATCCTCTCCAGCATCTGTTGTTTCCTGACTTTTTAATGATCGCCATTCTAACTGGCATGAGATGGTATCTCGTGGTTTTGATTTGTATTTCTCTAATGACCAGTGATGATGAGCTTTTTTCCATATGTTTTTTGGCTGCATAAATGTCTTCTTTTGAGAAGTGTCTGCTCATAGTCCTTTGCCTACTTTTTGATGGGGTTGTTTTTTTCTTGTAAATTTGTTTAGGTTCTTTGTAGATTTTGAATATTAGCCCTTTCTCAGATGGATAGATTGCAAAAATTTTCTCCCATTCTGTGGGTTGTCTGTTCACTCTGATGATAGTTTCTTTCACTGTGCAGAAGCTCTTCAGTTTAATTAGATCCCATTTGTCAATTTCGGCTTTTGTTGCCATTGCTTTTGGTGTTTTAGTCATTTTTTCCATGCCCGTGTCCTGAATGATATTGCCTAGGTTTTCTTCTAGGGTTTTTATGGTTTTAGGTCTTACATTTAAGTCTTTATTCCATCCTGAGTTAATTTTTGTATAAGGTGTAAGGAAGGGGGGTCCAGTTTCAGTTTTCTGCATATGGCCAGCCAGTTTTCCCAACACCATTTATGAAATAAGGAATCCTTTCCCCATTGCTTGTTTGTGTCAGGTTTGTCAAAGATCAGATGGTTGTAGATGTGTGGTGTTATTTCTGAGGCCTCTGTTCTGTTCCATTTGTCTATATATCTGTTTTGGTACCAGTACCATGCTGCTTTGGTTACTGTAACCTTGTAGTATAGTTTGAAGTGAGACAGCATGATGCCTCCAGCTTTGTTCTTTTTGGTTAGGATTATGTTGGCTATTTGGGCTCTTTTTTGATTCCATAAGAAATTTAAAGGAGTTTTTTCCAATTCTGTGAAGAAAGTCAGTGGTAGCTTGATGGGGATAGCATTGAATCTATAAATTACTTTGGGCAGTATGTTCATTTTCACAATATTAATTCTTCCTATCCATGAGTATGGAGTGTTTTTCCATTTGTTTGTGTCCTTTTGAGCAGTGGTTTGTAGTTTTCCTTAAAGAGGTCCTTCACGTCCCTTGTAAGTTGTATTCCTAGGTATTTTATTCTCTTAGTAGCAGTTGTGAATGGGAGTTCGCTCATGATTTGGCTCTCTGTTTGTCTGTTATTGGTGTATAAGAATGCTTGTGCTTTTTGCACATTGATTTTGTATCCTGCGACTTTGCTGAAGTTGCTTATCAGCTTGAGATTTTGGGCTGAGACGATGGCGTTTTCTAAATATACAATCATGTCATCTACAAACAGAGACAATTTTACTTCCTCTTTTCCTATTTGAATACCCTTTATTTCTTTCTCATGCCTGATTGCCCTGGCCAGAACTTCCAATACTATGTTGAATAGGAGTGGAGAGAGAGGGCATCCTTGTTTCGTGCCGTTTTTCAAAGGGAATGCTTCCAGTTTTTGCCCATTCAGTATGATATTGGCTGTGGGTTTGTCATAAGTAGCTCTTATTATTTTGAGATACATCCCATCAATACCTAGTTTATTGAGAGTTTTTAGCATGAAGGAGTGTTGAATTTTGTTGAAGGCCTTTTGTGCAACTATTGAGATATATGTGGTTTTTGTCATTGGTTCTGTTTATGTGAATAGATTACATTTATTGATTTGCATATGATGAACCAGCCTTGCATCTCAGATATGAAGCCGACTTGATCGTGGTGGATAAGCTTTTTGATGTGCTGCTGGATTTGATTTGACAGTATTTTGTTGAGGATTTTTGCATCAATGTTCATCAGGCATATTGGTCTAAAATTCTCTTTTTTGTTGTTGTGTCTCTGCCAGGTTTTGGTATGAGGATGATGTTGGTCTCATAAAACGAATTAGAGAGGATTCCCTCTATTTCTATTGATTGGAATAGTTTCAGAAGGAATGGTACCAGCTCCTCTTTGTACCTCTGGTAGAATTCGGCTGTGAATCCGTCTGGTCCTGGACTTTTTTTGGTTGGTAGGCTATTAATTATTGCCTCAATTTCAGACTTGGTTATTGGTCTATTCAGGGATTCATGTTCTTCCTGGTTTAGACTTGGGAGGGTGTATGTGTCCAGGAATTTATCCATTTCTTCTATATTTTCTAGTTTATTTGTGTAGAGGTGTTTTTAGTATTCTCTGATGGTAGTTTGTATTTCTGTGGGATCAGCGGTGATATCCCCTTTATCAGTTTTTTTTTTTTTTTTTTTTTTTTTTTTTTTTTTGAGACAGTGTCACTCCGTCGCCGAGGCTGAAGTGCAGTGGCGTGATCTCGGCTCACTGCAAGCTCTGCCTCCCAGGTTCACACCATTCTCCTGCCTCAGCCTCCCGAGTAGCTGGGACTACAGGTGCCCACCACCACGCCCAGCTAATATTTTGTATTTTTTAGTAGAGACGGGGTTTCACCGTGTAGCCAGGATGGTCTCAATCTCCCAACCTCGTGATCCACCCACCTCGGCCTCCCAAAGTACTGGGATTACAGGCGTGAGCCACGGCACCCGGCCCCCTTTATCATTTTTTATGGCGTCTATTTGATTCTTCTCTCTTTTCTTCTTATTAGTCTGGCTAGTGGTCTGTCTGTTTTGTTGATCTTTTCAAAAAGCCAGCGCCTGGATTTATTGATTTTTTTTGAAGGGTTTCGTGTCTCTATCTCCTACAGTTCTGCTCTAATCTTAGTTATTTCTTGTCTTCTGGTAGCTTTTGAATTTGTTTGCTCTTGCTTCTCTAGTTCTTTTAGTTGTGATGTTAGGGTGTCGATTTTAGATCTTTCCTGCTTTCTCCTGTTGGCATTTAGTGCTATAAATTTCCCTGTAAACATTGCTTTAAATGTGTCCCAGAGATGTTGGTACGTTGTCTCTTCGTTCTCATTGGTTTCAAATAACATCTTTATTTCTGTCTTAATTTCGTTTTTTTTTTTTTTTTTTTGAGACGGAGTCTTGCTTTGTCGCTCAGGCTGGAGTGCAGTGGTGCAATCTTGGCTCACTGTAAGCTCTGCCTCCCGGGTTCACGCCATTCTCCTGGCTCAGCCTCTCCGAGTAGCTGGGACTACAGGCGCCCGCCACCACGCCCAGCTATTTTTTTTTTTTTTTTGTATTTTTAGTAGAGACGGGGTTTCACCGTGGTCTGGATCTCTTGACCTCGTGATCCGCCTGCCTTGGCCTCCCAAAGTTCTGGGATTACAAGCATGAGCCACCGCGCCCAGCCTTAATTTTGTTATTTACCCAGTAGTCATTCAGGAGCAGGTTGGTCAGTTTCCATGTAGTTGAGCGGTTTTGAGTGAGTTTCTTCATCCTGAGTTCTAATTTGATTGCAGTGTGGTCTGAGAGACTGTGTTTAGATTTCTGTCTTTTTTTTTTTGCATTTGCTTAGGAGTGTTTTACTTCCAATTCTGTGGTCAATTTTAGAATAAGTGTGATGAAGTCCTCAGAAGAATGTATATTCTGTTGATTCAGAGTGGAGAATTCTGTAGATGTCTGTTAGGTCTGCTTGATCCAGAGGTGAGTTCAAGTCCTGAGTATCCTTGTTAATTTTCTGTCTCGTTTATCCATCTAATATTGACAGTGGGATGTTAAAGTCTCCCATTATTATTGTGTGGGAGTCTAAGTCTCTTCGTAGGTCTCTAAGGATTTGCTTTATGAATCTGGGTGCTTCTGTATTGGGTACATATATATTTAGGATAGTTAGCTCTTCTTGTTGCATTGATCCCTTTACCATTATGTAATGCCCTTCTTTGTCTCTTTTGATCTTTGTTGGTTTAAAGTCTGTTGTATCAGAGACTAGGATTGCTTTTCTTTCTTTCCGTTTGATTGGTAAGTACTCCTTCATACCTTTATTTTGAGCCTATGTGTGTCTTTGCATGTGAGATGGGTCTCCTGAATACAGCACACTGTTGAGTCTTGATTCTTTATCCAGTTTGCCAGTCTGTGTCTTTTAATTGGGACATTTAGCCTATTTACATTTAAGGTTTATATTGTTATGTGTGAATTTGATCCTGTCATTATGATGCTAGCTGGTTGTTTTGCTCATTAGTTGATGCAGTTTCTTCATAGTGTCAATGGTCTTTACAATTTGGTATGTTTTTGCAGTGGCCGGTACCGGTTGTTCCTTTCCATGTTTAGTGCTTCCTTCAGGAGCTCTTGTAAGGCAGGCTTGGTGGTGACACAATCTCTCAGAATTTCCTTGTCTATAAAGGATTTTATTTCTCCTTCGCTTATGAAACTGAGTTTGGCTAGATATGAAATTCCGGGTTGAAAATTCTTTTTTTTTAAAGAATGTTGAATATTGGCCTCAACTCTCTTCTGGCTTGTAGGGTTTCTGCAGAGAGATCTGCTGTTAGTCTGATGGGCTTCCCTTTGTGGGTAACCCGACCTTTCTCTCTGGCTGCCCTTAACATTTTTTCCTCCATTTCAGTCTTGGTGAATCTGATGATTATGTGTCTTGGGGTTGCTCTTCTCCAGGAGTGTCTTTGTGGTGTTCTCTGCATTTCCTGAATTTGAATGTTGGCCTGTCTTGCTAGGTTGGGGAAGTTCTCCTGGATAATATCCTGAAGAGTGTTTTCCAACTTGGTTCCATTCTCCCTGTCACTTTCAGGTACACCAATCAAACGTAGATTTGGTCTTTTCACATACTCCCACATTTCTTGGAGGCTGTGTTCGTTCTTTTTCATTTTTTTTTTCTAATCTTGTCTTTTTGCTGTATTTCATTAAGGTGATCTTCAATCACTGATATCCTTTCTTCCGCTTAATCAGTTCGGCTATTGATACTTGTGTATGCTTCACAAGGTTCTTGTGCTGTGTTTTTCAGCTCCATCAGGTCATTTATGTTCTTCTCTAAACTGGTTATTCTAGTTAGCAATTGGTCTAACCTTTTTTCAAGGTTCTTAGCTTCTTTGCATGGGGTTAGAACAGGCTCCTTTAGCTCGGAGGAGTTTGTTATTACCTACCTTCTGAAGCCTTCTTCTGTCAATTCGTAAAACTCATTCTCTGTCCAGTTTTGTTCCCTTGCTGGCAAGGACTTGTGATCCTTTGGAGGAGAAGAGGCGTTCTGGTTTTTGGAATTTTCTGTCTTTTTGTGCTGGTTTCTCCCCATCTTCATGGATTTATCTACCTTTGGTCTTTGATGTTGGTGACCTTTGGATGGGGTCTCTGAGTGGACGCCCTTTTTGTTGATGTTGATGCTCATCTTTTCTGTTTGTTAGTTTTCCTTCTAATAGGCCCCTCTGCTGCAGGTCTGCTGGAGTTTGCTGGAGGTCCACTCCGTATCCTGTTTGCCTGGGTATCACCAGTGGAGGCTGCAGAACAGCAAAGAGTGCTGCTTATTCCTTCCTCTGGAAGCTTCGTCCCAGAGGGGCACCTGCCAGATGCCAGCCAGAGCTCTCCTGTATGAAGTGTCTGTCGGCTCCTACTAGGAGGTGTCTCCTAGTCAGGATACACTGGGGTCAGGGACCCACTTGAGGAGGCAGTCTGACCCTTAGTAGAGCTCGAATGCTGTGCTGGGCGATCCACTGCTCTCTTCAGAGCCATCAGGCAGGGAGGGATGTTTAAGTCTGCTGAAGCTGCACTCACAGCCACCCCTTCCCCCTGGTGCTCTGCCTCAGAGAGGTGGGGGTTTTATCTATAAGCCCCTGACTGGGGCTGCTGCCTTTTTTTCAGAGATTCCCTGTCCAGAGAGGAGGAATCTAGAGAGGCAATCTGGCCACAGCAACCTTGCTGAGCTGCAGTGGGCTCTGCCTAGTTTGAACTTCCAGGCTGCTTTGTTTATACTGTGAGGGTAGAACTGCCTACTCAAGCCTCAGCAGTGGTGGATGCCCCTCACCCCACCAAGCTTGAGAGTCCCAGGTCAACCTCAGACTGCTGTGCTGGCAGTGAGAATTTCAAGCCAGTGGATCTTAGCTTGCTGAGCTCCCTGGGGGTAGGACCCTCCGAGCCTGACTTCTTGGCTCCCTGGCTTCTGCCCCCTTTCCAGGAGAGTGAACGGTTCTGTCTCACTGGCATTCCAGGCACCACTGGGATATGGAAAAAAAACTCCTACAGTTAGCTCGGTGTCTGCCCAAACGGCCGCCCAGTTTTGTGCTTGAAATCCAGGGCCCTGGTGGCATAGGCGCCAGAGGGAATCTCCTGGTCTGCAGGTTGCGAAGACCATGGGAAAAGCACGGTGTTTGGGCCAGAGTGCACCATTCCTCACAGCACGGCACAGTCCCTCATGGATTCCCTTGGGTAGGGGAGAGATTTCCCTGACCCTTTGCACTTTCCGGGTTGAGGTGGCGCCCCACCCTGCTTCGGCTCGCTCTCCGTGGGCTGCACCCACTGTCCAGCCAGTCCCAATGAGATGAACCAGTACGTAAGTTGGAAATGCAGAAATCACCCGCCTTCTGTGTCGATCTTGCTGGGAGCTGCAGACCGGAGCTCTTCCTATTCGGCCATCTTGCCAACAACCCTCCATCTGCTAGAATTTTTATAGTTTCAGGTCTTAGGTTGAAGTCCTTAATCCATCTTGAGTTGATTTTTGTATAAGGTGAGAGATGAGGATCCAGTTTCATTCTCCTATATGTGGCTAGCCAATTATTCCAGCACCATTTGTTGAAAAGGGTATCCTTTCCCCACTTTATGTTTTTGTTTGCTTTGTCAAAGATCAGTTGGCTGTAAGTATTTGGGTTTATTTGTGGGTTCTCTATTCTGTTCCATTGGGCTACGTGCCTATTTTTATATGAGTACCATGCTGTTTTGGTGACTGTGGCCTTATAGTATAGTTTGAAATCAGGTAGTGTGATGCCTCCAGATTTGTTCTTTTTGCTTAGTCTTGCTTTGGCTATGTGGGCTGTTTTTTGGTTCCATATGAATTTTAGAATTGTTTTTTCTAACTCTGTGAAGAATGATGGTGGTATTTTGATGGGGATTACGTTGAATTTGTAGATTGCTTTTGGCAGTATGGTCATTTTCACAATATTGATTCTACCCATCCATGAGCATGGGATGTGTTCCCATTTGTTTGTGTAATCTGTGATTTCTTTCAGCAGCGTTTTGTAGTTTTCCTTATAGAGGTCTTTCAACTCCTTTGTTAGGTATATTCCTAAGTATTTTATATATTTTTTTGCAGTTGTAAAAGGGGTTGAGTTCTTGATTTGATTCTCTGCTTGGTCGCTGTTGGTGTATAGAAGAGCTACTGATTTGTGTACATTAATCTTGTATCTGGAAACTTTGCAGAATTATTTTAATCAGTTCTAGGAGCTTTCTGGAGGAGTCTTACAGACTCCTAAGGTAAACAGTTATATCGTCAGCAAACAGGGACAGTTTCACTTCCTCTTTACTGATTTGGATGCCCTTTATTTATTTCTCTTGTCTAATTGCTCTGGCTGGGACTTTCAGTACTATGTTGAAGAGGAGTGGTGAGAGTGGGCATCCTTGTCTTGTTCCTGTTCTCAGAGGGAATGCTTTCAACTTTTCCCCATTCAGTATTATGTTGGCTGTGGGTTTGTCATAGATTGCTTTTATTACATTAAGGTATGTCCCTTGTATGCTGATTTTGCTGAGGGTTTTAATCATAAAGGATGCTGGATTTTGTCTAATGCTTTTTCTGCATCTATTGAGATGATCATGTGATTTTTGTTCTTAATTCTGTTAATGTGGTATATTACATTTATTGAGTATGTTAAACCATCCCTGCATCCCTGGTATGAAACCCACTTGATGATGGTGGATTATCTTTTTGATATGTTGTTAGATTCAGTTAGCTAGTATTTTGTTAAGGATTTTAGCATCTATGTTCATCAGAGATATTGGTCTGTAGTTTTCTTTTTTGGGTGTGTCCTTTCCCGGTTTTGGTATTAGGGTGATGCTGGCTTCATAGAATGAATTAGGGAGAGTTCCTTCTTTCTC
Source organism: Symphalangus syndactylus (assembly GCF_028878055.3). Classification (NCBI taxonomy): domain Eukaryota; kingdom Metazoa; phylum Chordata; class Mammalia; order Primates; family Hylobatidae; genus Symphalangus; species Symphalangus syndactylus. Next base: position 104,299,541 of record NC_072423.2, on the reverse strand, counting down.
CGTCTTGTGGAATAGTGTCAAAAGAATTGGTACCAATTACTTGAATGTCTGGTAGAATGCTGCTGTTAATCCATCTGGTCCTAGACTTTTTTTGTTGGTAATTTTTAAATTACCATTTCAATCTCACTGCTTGCTATTGGTCTGTTCAGGGTATCTAATTCTGATTTAAGCTAGGAGGGTTGTATTTTTCCAGGTCTTTATCCGTTTCTTCTAGGTTTTCTAGCTTATGTGTGTAAAGGTGTTCCTAGTAGCCTTGAATGATCTTTTGTATTTCAGTGGTGTCAGTTGTAATATCTCCTGTTTTGTTTCTTAGTGAGGTGTTTGGATTTTCTCTGTTCTTTTCTTGGTTAATCTTGCTAATGAGCTATCCATTTTATTTATCTTTTCAGAGAACCAGCTTTTTGTTTCATTTGTCTTTTGTATTTCTTTGTTTGTTTCAATTTCATTTAATTCTGCTCTGATGTTGGTTGTTTCCTTTCTTCTGCTGGGTTTGGGTTTGGTGTGTTCTTGTTTCTCCAGTTCCTTGAGGTGTGACCTTAGATTGTCTGTCTGTGCTCTTTCAGACATTTTTGATGTAGGCATTTTAGGGCTATGAACTTTCCTCTTAGCACTATCTTAACCGTATCCCAAAGGTTTTGATAGGTTGTGTCATTATTGTCGTTCAGTTCAAAGAATTTTTAAATTTCCATCTTGATTTCATTTTTGGCCCAGTGCTCATTCAGGAGCAATTTATTTAATTTCCATGTATTTGCGTGGTTTTGAAGGTTCCTTTTGGAGTTGATTTCCACTTTTATTCCACTGTGGTCTGAGAGAGTGCTTGATATAATTTCAGTTTTCTTAAATTTGTTGAGGCTTGTTTTATGGCCTATCATATAGTCTATTTTGGAGAGAGTTCCACATGCTGTTGAATAGAATGTGTATTCTGTGGTTGTTAGATGAAATGTTCTGTATATATCTGTTAGGTCCATTTGTTCCAGGGTAGAGTTTAAATCCATTGTTTCTTTGTTGACTTTCTGTCTTGATGACCTGTCTAGTCAGTGGAGTATTGAAGTCCCCCACTATTATGGTGTTGCTGTCTATCTCATTTCTTAGGTCTATTAGTAATTACAAGTTTGGGAGCTACAGTGTTAGGTGCATATATGTTTAGGATTGTGATGTTTTCCTGTTGGACCAGGCCTTTTACTATTATGTAATGTCCCTCTTTGTCTCTTTTAACTGCTGTTGCTTTAAAGTTTGTTTTGTCTGATATAAGAATAGCTATCCTGTTTGCTTTTGGTGTCCATTTGCATGAAATGTGTTTTTGCACTCACATAAACTTTAGTTTAGGTGAGTCTCCTAAGAGGGCAGATGGTTGGTAAGTTCTTATCCATTCTGCAGTTCTGTATCTTTTTTTTTTTTTGAGATGGAGTCTCGCTCTGTCACCCAGGCTGGAGTGCAGTGGCGCGATCTCGGCTCACTGCAAGCTCCGCCTCCCGGGTTCACGCCATTCTCCTGCCTCAGCCTCTCCGAGTAGCTGGGACTACAGGTGCCCGCCACCATGCCTGGCTAATTTTTTGTATTTTTAGTAGAGACGGGGTTTCACTGTGGTCTCGATCTCCTGACCTCGTGATCTGCCCGCCTCGGCCTCCCAAAGTGCTGGGATTGCAAGCGTGAGCCACCATGCCCGGCCTGTTCTGTATCTTTTAAGTGGAGTCTTTAGGCCATTTATATTCAATGTTAATATTGAAATGTGAGGTACCGTTGCATTCGTCATGCTCTTTGTTGCCTGCGTACTTTGGTTTTGTTTTTTGTTTTTGTTTTTTAACTTGTATTTTTGTTTTATAGGTCCTCCTGTGTGATTTATGTTTTAAAGAGATTCTGTTTTGATGTGTTTCCAGGATTTGTTTCAAGATTTAGAGCTCCTTTTAGCAGTTCTTGTAGTGGTGGCCTGGTAATGGCGAATTCTCTCAGCATTTGTCTGAAAATGACTATATGATGCTTAGTTTCGCCAAATACAAAATTTGGCTGATAATTATTTTGTTTGAGGAGGCTGAAGATATGGCCCCAATCTGTTCTAGCTTGTAGGGTTTCTGCTGAGAAATCTGCTGTTAATCTGATAGGTTTTCCTTTATAGGTTACCTGTTGCTTCTGTCTCACAGCTGTTAAGATTCTTTCCTTTGTCTTCAGTTTGGATAACCTGATGACAATGTGCCTAGGCAGAGATCTTTTTGTGTTGAATTTCTCAGGTGTTCTTTGTGCTTCTTGTGTATGCATGTCTAGGTCTTTAGCAAGGCCAGGGAAGTTTTCCTCGATTATTCCCCTAAATATGTTTTGCAAGCTTTTAGAATTGTCTTCTTCCTCAGGAGCACCAATTATTCTTAGGTTTGGTCATTCGAGCTCTGAATTTCTTTCTTCTACTTGTTCAATTCCATTGCTGAGACTTTCCAGAGCATTTCATATTTCTAAAAGTGTGTCCACTTTCTTCGAGCTCTGAATTTTTCTTCTACTTGTTCAGTTCTATTGCTGAGACTTTCCAGAGCATTTCACATTTCTAAAAATGTGTCCAAAGTTTCCTGAATTTTTGGTTTTTTCTTTAAGCTATCTATTTCACCGAATATTTCACCCTTTACTTCTTGTATCATGTTTCTGATTTCCTTGCATTGGGCTTCGCCTTTCTCTGGTCCCTCTCTGATTAGCATAATAACTAACCTCCTGAATTCTTTTTCAGGTAAATCAGGGATTTCTTTTTGTTTAGATCCATTGCTGGTGAACTAGTGTGATTTTTGGGGGGTGTTGACAAGCCTTGTTTTGTTATATTACCACAGTTGGTTTTCTGGTTCCTTCTTATTTGGGTAGGCTCTGTCAGAGGGATTGTCTAGGGCTGAAGACTGTTGTTCAGATTTTTTTGTCCCACAGGGTGTTCCCTATGTATTACTCTTCCCCCTTTTCCTGTGGATGTTGCTTCCTGTGAGCCTAACTGCAGTGATTGTTGTCTCTCTTCTGGGTCCAGCCACCCAGTGAGCCTACTTGGCTCCAGGCTGGTGCTGGGAGTTGTCTGCACAGAGTGCTTATGTGAACTGTCTGTGGCTCTCTCAGCCATGGATACCAGTGCCTGTTCTGGTGGAGGTGGTGGAGGGTGCAGTGGACTCCGTGGGACTCCTTAGCGTTGATGGTTTAATGCTCTATTTTTGTGCTGGTTGGCCCCCTGCCAGGAGGTGGCGCTTTCCAGAAAGTATCAGCTATAGTAGTGTGGAGAGGGACCAGCCGTGGAGAGGGACCAGCCATGGCGAGGGCCCTAGAACTCCCAAGATTAAATGTCTTTTGTCTTCCGCTACCAGCGTGGATAGAGAAGGACCACCAGGTGGGGGTGGGGCTAGGTGTGTCTGAGGTCAGGCTCTCCTTGGGTGGGTCTTGCTGTAGCTGCTGTGGGGGATGGGGATGAGATTCGCAGGTCACTGGAGTAGTGTGCCTAGGAGGATTATGGCTGCCTGTGCTGAGTCATGCAGGTTGTCAGGAAGTGGGGGAAAGCCGGCAGTCACAGGCCTCACCCAACTCCCACACAAACCAAAGGGCCGGTCTCACTCTTACTGTGTCCCCCCACCCCCCAAACGCCTGCAACATCCCCCAAGTCTGTTTCCAGGTGTAGGGCCCAGCTATGAAAGAAGACCTCCCAGCTGCGAAAGAAAATGGCTTTAGTTCTTCCCCCACCTGTGGAGTCTGCAAGCCCAATTCATGCCCACCCCCCACCCCCCACGCCCAGTTCTGGCAAGGAAGCTTCTCGCCCTGTTCAAGTTGTTACAAAGTTCATCTAGAGAAGTCATTCTCCCTGTGGAGTTTTAAAAACCCTGCTTCTCTGCCCACCCGCCTGATGGATCCCTGTGGTGCCAGGCAGGGATGGGATCCTGGGGGATCCAGCGAGCTCCCAGTGTCTTTCTGCTACTTCCTCTACCCATGTATTTCACTGGGCTCAGCTCTCTAACTTGACTCAGCCCCAGGTGAAGTTGGGAGCTTCTCCCGCAAACAGACTTTCAGCTTCTCCAGTGGGGGTGTGTCTTCCGGAGAGGAGGGTCTTCCTTTCCCACTTCCACAGTTGGGGCACTCACAGTATTTGGGGTGTCTCCCGGCTCCTGCAGTGGCAGTCCGCTTTCTTCAGAGGGTCCTCTCAGGATTGCTGGTCTGTTCTTGCAGTTGATCTATAGCTAAAATTCACAATGCAAGCCTCCACATGCTGCTGTGTCCGGAGCTGCAGTCTAGTCCTGCCTCCCGTCTGCCATGGTCCTCAACTCCTATTTCCTTGCGTTTTTACATTTTCTGCACTCTTGATATCTGTGTATCTGGTATAACGATCACTTCTTCCGATTTTTTGAATTTGCTTTCATATCTATGATGGTGGTTGGGTAGGCACTTTGGCTTTGATTTTGGGTATGTGCAGCAGTGTAGTCTCTATAGGCCTTTTTGGGCCAAAAACAGTTATCTGTGGTATCTGTAATTTCCTTGGTGGCTTAGGGTGCAGTTGTTAGTGGAGGCTGTGGTAAAGTTTTGCTGTGAACGGGGACACCAAATGGACCAGTCGTCAGGTTGCAGGGTGGTAGCAGTAGGCTGAGCATGCCTGTCCTTGGGCCCCAGGGCTGTATACACTGGCACCAGTGGTAGCAGGTCAAGCCAGGTCAATTATTGGGCTTCTAGGTGGCTCGCTCAGGTTCTGAGAATGGTGGCAGTGGGCTGGGTGGGTGAGTAGGTTTTCAAGTCACTGGGCAGCAAACATGGGCAATGGCAGTAGTAGTAGTGGGACAACCCTCTGGGATCCAAGCAGCCAGCGGTGGTGTTGGCAGTGGCTATGATGGGCTGCGTGGGCCAGTCCCCAGACTTGCAGGTGGCATATGTGGGTGGGTGCTGTGATGGTAACGGCAGGTTGATTGGGCCCATACTCTGGGAGGAGTGCTCAGGTGCCACTGGTGGTGTCCTGGGCAGGGCAGTCCCCAGATCCCTGGACCAACGTGCTTGGTTACTGGTGGAGATGCAGCAAGGCTGGGCAGACCTGCCCCCAGGTTCCCAAGGTGTTTTGTGCAGGTTGCTGGCTGTTGTAGGCAGGGGTGGGATGATTCCCAGGCCACCAGCAGAATGCTTAGGTTGGGGTAGTAGCAGCTGCATTGTAGCTCTGCTACTAGGGAGGGTGGGTTTGCTTTCAGTGGGCTGCTCTTGCAGATGGTGAATGTCAGTGGGGCTCTAGGGATGTGGAGATGCAGGGGCTGTTGGGCCCCAGAGCAAGATGCAGGTCCACTAGGGGCTGGGCTCTCAAAATAGTGCCATGCTGCAGTTCCTTAGGTCTTGGGTGTTTGTGGGGCCTAGTGTGAGCTCCCTCTTGAGCAGTGCTTTCATGTGGTCTCCAGGTAACGCCCTGTTAGTCTTGAGACCCACAAGAGTCAAGGGGCTGTTTGATGGTTAGGACTGTAGGAGTCCTTGATGGGCATGTGGATTGCTGGGGATTGCTCACTTTCCTTTTCCTCCAATTAGGCAGCCTCTGTAGACTCCTAGCTAATCCTGTCAAGACAGGCTGCTTTGCTTCCTTCCTTGCTTTTAATGCTTCCTGTCATTTTGAATTCCACTGTTCTCTGTTAGATCTATGTGAAGTATGATTGTCTACTCATTATTTTGGTTCCCCTCTGTGGAAGAGGTGAGCACCAAATGTATCTAGTCAGCCATCTTGAATTCCCTCCTGCTTCACAGATTTTTATTTTTGACAATGATTTATGTGATTGCTTATGACTAGAAAGCCATCACTGCCCAGGTAGAAGAGAAGCGCAGGAAGAAACAACTGGAGGAAGAGCAAAGAAAGAAGGAAGAACAAGAAGAGGAGCTTCGCTTAGCACAGGAACGTGAAGAGATGCAGAAACAGTATGAAGAAGACATACTTAAGCAAAAACAAAAGGAAGTAGGTATTTACATTCTAATTGTAACTTTGGTTTTTGTTTGTGTTTTTGAGACAGGGTCTCACTCTTGCCCAGGTTGGAGTGCAGTGGTGCAATCATAGCTCACTGCAGTCTTGACCTCTGGGCACAAGTTGTCTTTCCACCTTGGTCTCCTCAGTAGCAGGGACTACAGGCATGTACCAACACATTTGGCTAATTTTTTTTGTTGGTCGTGGAGACAGGGTCTCACTATGTTCAAGCGATCCTCCCACCTCAGCCTCCTAAAGTGTTGGTATTACAGGTGTGAGTTACCATGCTTGGCCTCCTAATTGTAACATTTTAGAATAAAAATGGATATATTTTTAAAGGAAAAATAACCAGAAGCTGAATAATTCTATTATTTTGAAATTGTGAAGCTATGTATGGAAATGTCAGACCTTCATATAAAGTTAGGAAAGAGGGAAGCTTGAGAAAGTTTTATTATTTCACATGATATAGTTCTCAAATGTTATATTGGTTTGGCTTTTTTTTTTTTTTTTTTTGAGACGGAGTCTCGCTCTGTTGCCCAGGCTGGAGTGCAGTGGCGCGATCTCGGCTCACTGCAAGCTCCGCCTCCCGGGTTCACGCCATTCTCCTGCCTCAGCCTCTCCGAGTAGCTGGGACTACAGGCGCCCGCCACCACGCCCGGCTAGTTTTTTGTATTTTTAGTAGAGACGGGGTTTCACCGTGGTCTCGATCTCCTGACCTCGTGATCCGCCCGCCTCGGCCTCCCAAAGTGCTGGGATTACAAGCGTGAGCCACTGTGCCCGGCCTGGTTTGGCTTTTTCTGTTGAGGAGGTCAAGATGAATTATTACAGCACAAAGCAAGTTACCTATGTGCTTCATTTTTATCTACTCCTAGTTTCTTTGCTTCATTTCTAAGCAATAATTGTTATATCAATAATTATTCTAGGTATGTTAAGAGAAATGATTGTCCTTTCTATCAGTATCCACTTATGAACAGGAACATACATTTGCAGAATAATTGGCTGGGATTGATGATACAATTTGTGACTGTGTTAGATATCTCTGTGTTAAATGGCCTTTTTAAAAAGCAGATACCTAGTTGGCTAGGAGAACCCTAAGTGGTGCAGACAAGATAGGTATGTATGGTGGTGGTACCATATTTGAGCTAACCTAACAAAAATACTCACTTGCTAAAGTTTTAAAGTGTAGAGCACTTTAAACATTTTCTTGCCTTTTGCTGCAGTTTTCCCACTTGGCAACCTTCACTCCAAAATTGGGTGGTAAAGGGACACATGGTCTGGGTTCCAGTTTCATTGAGTTGAATAGGCTGAGCCAGTTACCCCTGTGTAACATGAGGAAATCAGTAAAGTATCATTTGAACTGCAAGAAGTGGTCATAAATCTTGTGTTTACCTTTTAAAATCTATTTTTAAATGTAATAGAACAGTTTTAAAACTTTGCAGACTTTTAGTATAAATTTGAAATGGGTAGAGTTATATTTGTGATTGAATACAGCTGTAGAAAAAGATGTTAAAATGTAAGCTCCAAAAGGGCAGGAACTTTGCCTTGTTGACTGTTGTACCCTTAGTGTCTAAACAAGTGCCTGATACATAGGAGAAGCTTAGAAAATGTTTACTGAGAGGAAATAGTCAAGTCTTTGTATGTTTAATAGTTGTATTTAGTAACACATCAATATTGACAGGAAATCATGACTCTCAAGACAAATGAGCTATTCCAGACAATGCAGCGAGCGCAGGAACTGGCACAGAGACTAAAACAAGAACAGAGAATCCGAGAATTGGCGCAAAAGGGACATGACACTTCTAGATTGATTAAAAATCTTGGTGGTAAGGGCTTAACCAGAACTTTATTTATGATATTTTTAGAAGATGATTTTAAATAATTCCTTTTTATCTTTGTTTGGAGACAAGGACTCATTCTGTTGCCCAGGCTAGAGTGCAGTGGTGCCATCACAGCTCACTGCAACCTCATGTTTTGTAGACATGGAATCTCGCTTTGTTGCCCAGGCTGGTCTTGCTGCCTTCAGATGACCCTCCCACCTTGGCCTCCCAAAGTGTTGGGATTACAGGTGTGAGTCACTGCACCCAGCCTAAATGATTGCCTATTTTTAATACCTTTAATATACCTACTATCTTTGTAGGAATTTCAGACTTTAGTATAATTTTATAAATAGGAATGCTTAATTTATGTGGAAAATTGCAATAAAAGCAGAACTAAAGGTTAAAATGTGTTGTTAAAATAATAGGTAAAATTATACTATTTTACCTATTATTTAAAAGTACCTATATAAAAAATAGGTGTGTCTATTTTTACCTCTGCGCACAAGGTAAAAATAAGAACAATTATTAAATTATCTCCCTAAATTCAGTAACTGATAGGAATGTGGGTAACTTTTTGTAAGAAAATTTTTATTGCAGTGTTCATTCTGATTAAGTGAAAATTACTGTATTTAGTTGCTGCTATATATAATTATTAATATTCCTTAAGTGTTGTTTTATCAGGTAATTTCTCTTTGCCAGTTGATACAATACAAATGGAATATAACGCATCTAACATTTCAAATTCAAGACATGATTCTGATGAAGTCAGTGGTAAAATGAATACATATATGAATTCTACGACTTCTCCTAAGAAGGATACTGGTGTGCAAACAGGTATTTGTGTGGAAATTGTGGTTTGATTTAAAATTTACTTAAAGTCATAATTAAAGCAATTAGAATTAAGTTCAATTTAAAAGTTCAAAAATTAATGAAACTTGAGGTTTTCAGCAAGTTACAAAATAAAGGGATAACAGCTTTGTTGAAATATGTCACATACCACAAAATTTACCCTACAGTTTAGTCTTTTTTGGTATTCAGTGGTGCAGCCATTACCACAATCAGTTCTAAAACATTTTGATCACTCTAGAAAGAAACACTGTACTCATTACTTTTCACTTTCTATTTCTCTTTTCTCCTCCAGTTAACATTCTCTGAATATTTTTGCCTGTTCTGGACATTTCATGTAACTGGAATTAGACCACATACAGTCTTCTCTGGCTTCTTTCTCTTAGCATGTTTTAAGGTTCATCCATGTTGTAGCATGTGTTGGTACTTCATTCCTGTTTGTCACTGAATAAATATTACATTTATAATACCACATTTTTATTCATGAGTTGAACATTTGGGTTATTTCCACTTTTTGGCTATTAATATACTGCTGTGAACATTCATATATTTTTGTGGATGTACATTTTTAGTTCTTTTGAGAGAAGAGTAGAATTGCTGAGTCATGAGTAACAGGTACTTTATGTTTAGCATTTTGAGGAACCACCAAACTCTTCTCCAAAGCAGTGGTACCATTTTACATTCCCACCATCAGTGCATGGGGTTCTGATTCTCTGTATCCTTGCCAACCTTTGTTATTCTACTGGTTGTTAAGTGGTATCTTAGGTGGTTTTGGTTTGCACCCCAGTGACTGATGATGTTGAGCATCTTTTCATGATTATCAATTCATAGAAATAGAAATTAGAGTGGTGGCTGCCAGTGGTTGGGAGTATGAGGGGTTGTTCTTTTTTTTTTTTTTTTTTGAGACGAAGTCTTGCTCTTTCGCCCAGGCTGGAGTGCAGTGGCGCAATCTCGGCTCACTGCAATCTCCGCCTCCCAGGTTCACGCCATTCTCCTGCCTCAGCCTCTCCGAGTAGCTGGGACTACAGGCGCCCGCCACCACGCCCGGCTAATTTTTTGTATTTTTTAGTAGAGACGGAGTTTCACCGTGGTCTCGATCTCCTGACCTTGTGATCCGCCCGCCTCGGCCTCCCAAAGTGCTGGGATTACAAGCGTGAGCCACCGCGCCCGGCCGAGGGGTTGTTCTTTAATGAGTATAGAGTTTCGGTTTTGTTGAAAATTAATGAAAGAAAAAAGTCTTAGAGGGCAATAATTGTTTAATGTTTTGGGGAAAATTATTTAAAATTGAACATTTTGTTTACAATTTTTACAAATCATTTGAAACTTTTTTTTAGATGACTTAAATATAGGAATATCCACCAATGCAGAATCACATTGCGGATCATTAATGGAGAGGGACATCACAAATTGTTCATCTCCTGAGATTTCGGCAGAACTTATTGGACAGTTTAGCACCAAGAAAAACAAGCAAGAACTAACTCAGGATAAAGGAGCCAGCTTAGAAAAAGAAAATGATCGGTGTAATGACCAGTGTAATCAGTTCACAAGAATAGAGAAACAAACAAAACACATGAAGAAATATCCTAAAAGGCCTAATTGGAATATAAATAAGCCACCTAAAAGGTATATTCCAGCATCAGAAAAGTACCCTAAACAGCTTCAAAAGCAGAGAGAAGAAAAAAAAGTAAGGAGGCAGATGGAATTGCTTCATTTGGTAGAAAAAAATAATCCTGGGCACCTCTCTCAAAACAGAGGCATTTCACCAGAAATTTTTCATTCATCTCATCAAGAAACTGAGTCAAAATTCAGGTGGCATCTAGTCAAAAAGGTAAAGCTCTTCCATCTTAGAAGATATGTTGACGTTTCTGGATTCAAAACACAGTTTATCATACGTATGCTTTGGTAAGGCTGTTCTGATCTGTTTCAGTTTACATTAGAGATCAGCAAACTATATCCCATGGGCAAATCCAGGCTGCTACCTGTTTTTGGAAAGTTTTATACAAATATAGTCAACTCATTCCTTTATGATTTGTCTATGGCTGACTTCACACACCAGACTAGCAACAGAAACAATATGGCCCAAAGCTGAAAAGGTTTCCTTATGCTTATCGAGTCCTTTACACTTACACAACTTCTATAGATGAATGCTATGTATTCAAATACCCCTGTAAAACCCGTTTATAGTCCACATGGACGGAGGTTTGAGAGATTAGGAACTCCCAAGGATTAGCTTGACTCTGGAAAAACTAAATATCTATTCTATTGCTCAGTCAGTACCTGTTATTCAAATATTACCCTCAGATTATTTCAACAAGTAGCCCTAAAAATGTTTGTGGGGACGTGAAAATGCTATATATTCCTTTCTGCATTTATCTATCCATCTTTTAGGAAGAAAAGCCTCTGAATATTCATTCATTCAGCAAGGAAAGGTATGTATGCATCAGATTAATTCTGCAGCTACTTAGTGCTTTCTGTGTGGGACAAAAAAGGGATTCAAGATCTGGACAGCATCATATGGTATACGTAGAGGACAGTCAGAAAGGGTGTGGCTTCCAGGTGAGGGTTAGAGGTTTAAGGGATAGGGTGGCACTTTAGCAGGAGCTTGAAGGCCCAAGCTGGACTGGGCCTAGGCAGGAATGTAGATAACATTTACTTTTATCTCTAGACTTAACTGATTTTGATATTCCAGGTAGTCACTAGCAGAATAGGCATTCTGCTTTGGGAGGAGGGATGGTGGGGGGCAGTGAATGGGAAGAAATGACTGATAAGGACAGTGAGAAATTCAGTTAATGAGAGATTTAGCGCCATTAGAATTTTTATTCTGTCTTTGTACATGAACCAGCTGGTTCAGTTGTCTCAGAATGGGGCTCTAAAAACAAGTTTCATTCAGATGGTGAGTACATTATTGTATGGTGAATTATCTAAGGAGAAACAGTAGGCTCAGATCAACCAAGCCAGCACTGTTCCTCAGGATCTAGTAATTAAATTTCTCCCTTGTGCTACAGTACACATACCATAGCTAGTGCTAGTAAAAACATAAATGAATACCATTCTCTTCCCCGGTTTTATGGAACAATATTACAGAGTTCAGGCTTCTATGCATATATTCCCAAAGGTGTTACAGGTACATTTAGAATAAAGTGAAATGGGCCAGGCATGTGGCTCACGCCTGTAATCCCAGCACTTTGGGAGGCCAAGGTAGGTGGATCACCTGAGGTCAGGAGTTCAAGACCAGCCTGGCCAACATGGTGAACCCCGTCTCTACTAAAATACAGAAACTAGCTGGGGACTGTGGCGTGTGCCTGTAATCCCAGCTACTTGGGAGGCTGAGGCAGGAGAGTTGCTTGAACCCAGGAGGCAGAAGTTGCAATGAGCTGAGATCGTGCCACTGCACTCCAGCCTGGGCAACAGAGTGAGACTTCATCTCATAAATAAAGTGAAATGTGATTAAAGAGATATACTTAATCTAAATACACAATTTTTTACTAAGGCTATTTTTTTTTTTCAAATAGGTCTCGATCATCACCAGTTCCAGCAGTGAAAAACAGGACCCAACAAACTCAAAATACATTGCACTTACCATTAAAAAACAGTAGCTATGAGAGAGAGAATTTGATCTCAGGAGGTAATCAAACAGAATTATCACCTGGGATTTCTGAATCATCCCATTTTATTCCCTATGTTCGAACAAATGAGATCTATTACCTTGATCCCGATGCACCATTGTCTGGGCCTTCAACCCAGGACCCTCAGTACCAAAATTCACAAGGTAAGTAAATATAAGCATTATAACTGTAAAAATTGAAGACCCATGTAAACCCCCAACTTTAAATTCCAAATTAGTAATTCCTGCACTTAGTTCTATAAAGTTTCTTGAATATGTCTTAAATTTTGCTTAGTACTTTCCTAGGATACATATTTATTAATGACTCCTTACAATACTATATAGCACAGGGCTATGTCATTTTACTAATGTAATTGACTGACTTGTTACTTTCATCTGGCTTTAGACTATGGCCAAGAACGACAGCTATTTGATTCTGACTGTGTCAGGGATCCGCTTCTTAATCCTAACATGGTTAAAAATAGGGATCGACAGCAAGCAATCCTTAAGGGACTTTCAGAACTGAGACAGGTATGAGCTTTTTCAGGTGTAGACAGATTTGTCTGTTCTTTATGTGGCGTGGGCGGCTGGGGGAATGTGTTGAATGCCTGTTTTAAGTTACTTCGGTGCATCCCAGGTTTTAACAAAAATATTTATTTCAGTTCCTGTATGTTAGACACAAATAAAATAGGATTTTCCTAAGACTTGCTTTTACATTGCTGTCTTTGAGTAGTTCTTTCCAGTACGAAATCATGAGACAGTTCTAAAATTAAGACAAGTTTATTGAGTAAAAAAATGCATACATTGGAACGGCAAAACATCAATAAGGCCCTAAAACAAAAAATAGTTATGCTTTAACAAATTCTTAGCAATTTAAAAAATTGACGTGTTGGCAGTGTTAGAACATTGACATACATCCCAAATAGTAATAAATTCAGTATGAAGTTATACGTATAACCTTACTCACCAGACTACTTTTTCTCCCAAACTATTGTGACTTCTTTTTGCTCTCTGATTAAAACAGGTAACATCCTTACACCTTTGCTCCATCCCTCGGGCTTTAAAAAGAATGGCTGTAGTTAGTTTTGATTCACTATATACTCTCTGTACTTGGGGAAGAGTAAGCTGTGTTTAAAAGTGCCCTTTTCCATGTCGTCATGTACCAATACCCTCTGCATTTCAAAATGTTGACTCAGATGTTTTTCCCTCTACAGAACTAGAAAATTGTCCCCCCACTTTGGTCTGTTTACTCATTGAAGACAAACAGGGTTACTAAGAGTTTTACATAAGTTATTTCTTCTTTAGAGTGACGAAGTGTTAGTTTATGTTAGTTTAGTTTACTTCTTGCTTAGTGGAGACAAAAGTTGTGAGAGAGATAAAGAGGAAGGAATATGATATACACATCAATACAGTGCCCAGTGTTATTTTAGCAAGACCCTTCTGTTAGCATCTAAGGTAAGGTTAGGACAGTCAAGATAAAATACTGGATGTTGGCCAGGCGCAGTGGCTCAAGCCTGTAATCCCAGCACTTTGGGAGGCAGGCAGATCATGAGGTCAGGAGATCGAGACCATCCTGGCTAACACAGTGAAACCCTGTCTCTCTCTACTAAAAATACAAAAAATTATTAGCCAGGCGTGGTGGCGGGTGCCTGTAGTCCCACCCATTCGGGAGGTTGAGGCAGGAGAATGGTGTGAACCTGGGAGGCAGAGCTTGCAGTGGGTCGAGATTGCACCACTGTACTCCAGCCTAGGCGACAAGAGCAAGACTCCGTCTCAAAAAAAAAAAAAAAAAAAAAACAACACTGTAGGTTAAGGGAGAGTCCTTCAGTATCTAAGAGCACTTGGGGGTGGATTGGGGGAGAAGGGATGACTTCATTCACCCCCATAGTTACGGAATCTTGATTTTTAAGAAAATTCTCATCCCTATTGATTTTTATGCTAAAAATACCTTACAAATGTGATAGCTATATATCCAAATGAGGTGGTCTAGTACAAGCATTTCTGACAAAATTTTATCCTAAGCAGTATGTTTTCCAAGTGAATAGAATTCTAGTTTAACACAACATTGCAAGTCAGATGTGCACATTTTACTAACATATATCAATATGATTTCAGGGACTTCTCCAGAAGCAAAAGGAGTTGGAAAGTAGTCTCCTGCCTTTAGCTGAAAATCAAGAAGAGAATTTTGGTTCTTCATTTTAAATGTAGAAAATCAAATCCTTCACATCTGATTTGTGTCTTCCAAATTATAAAATGTGCTCACTGGCTCAACTGTATTTTTCAAATAGCCTAGATTTACTTTTTTTTTTTTTACTTTTTTTTTAAATGCTCATTAAAAACTTGTATACTATGTAGTACAATGCTGTGCTTATTCTATACAATAAAACAGATACTTTTGTAAAAGCTTAGTAGTAAAAAAAAAAAAAAAAAAGGTTCTTCTGCTCTGTCACCACCTGGGTATTGAATGAAGCCTATAAAAACACTTTCTACTTACCTTAATATATATAGTCTGGCGTTCCTGGGACCTCACAGTGTTCTTTCACACTTTTTATGTAACTTAGTAACTGAAATACCACTCATGCATTTGTTCTAAAGTGCCAAAGTTCTATCTAACTTATTAACACGTCTAGACCCATAACTCCGTTAACTTTTACTAAATTAACACAAATTCAGTTTAGGCTCCTGTGGAAATTGTTTTCTTCTCTAAATCCTACTTTTATGACATTTATTTGCAGTATGACATTTATTTGTAGAAATTGCAATTTTCAAAAACATTTTTATAAGTTAGCATTAGTAACAAGTTAGTATTAGAGGCAGTAGTTAGGAATAGATATGAGTTTGAAAGCTATCTATCTCTACTGTATCTGTCTAGTATAGCATTAATGTGTTCAACAAATGGTAATTACTAAGACCACCTCAAAAATATATTTCCATTATACTTCCATTTTCCTAAAACTAATTTAAAAATCAAATTGTTCAATGCCTTTGATAAACAGAAGCCTATCTTTTGAAATATAAAATTTAATTTCATTAAATGAAGGATTGCACAGGTACTGAAAATTATCCAATACTCTCAAAAAGTTACCAGAATTTTAGCAATAGGCAGTTTTTACATGACTAAGCCTAGAGATAAAAAATGTGTCCTATGTACATAGTTTATTATCGAAATGAAACTGCATTGTTTGTTAGGTAAATCTTGAGGTATTGAGCCAAAATCCTGTAAATATTAACACTGCTATTACTGGCTTATACCTGTGTAAACACACTATACAAAAGCCTACATCAAAATAATTCACTTCAACAAAAGTACTTTGTATCAGGTGACATTAGAGGAAAAGAAGTAAAGCCTTTGCTGTTTACCGTCCTCCTGCAAGCATCTGATTTTACACATAAAACAGGCTTCAATTTGAAGCCTAAGTACAGGTAACATACAAAAAGTGAAACTTAGAAGTGCCAACATGAGATAATTCAAGTACAATATATGTTAAAAATATATATTTATTTCAATTTTTAGATGCTTCAACTGTTACAGACCATCATGATTTAAATAAAAGAAAAAACATTTGAGAAAGAACAAGAACCTTTTGTTTAGAGAATGAAATATAAATTGTTAATAAACAAAGTCCACAACAATCTATTAAAAAAAAGTTACTATAGTTATTTCTCTTGTGAATATGGCCTGGAAGAATCACTTTTCCCCCAACTTAAGGGAGGTGGAGATTTATCTCTATCCAAGCTTTGAGTATAAGCAGATAAGAAGTAATTTTCATTTTCTTGAGACTGACTTGATGAAAGGGCATATGGTATCCCCAAAAATGTCTGATGAGTGAGAACATTAAAATGACTAAACTGATGGGACATATTTAATTGACTATGATAAACCTGAAAGTTACTATATGAATCTTGTTCTGTTGAATTGCTGTTCTCTCCTTCAGAGCATACTATATCAATAGAAGTTCTCTCTTCAGAATCAAGATAAGTCTTATCTTCTAATAAACTGTTTTGCACATCAGGAGACGATTGCAACTCAATTTGAGTATTCTTTTTTTGATCTGTTCCACGTGCTCCTTTGGTCTCTTTCTCCCATATTTCTGAATGAAAATTGCTGCATACTTCTATATGTGAGATTTCATCCCCTGAATCCAGAGACATATCCTCTTCATCCTTTTCATCGTTTTCTAAAAGAGCTACATTTAAAAAACAAAAAGTCCTCCTCTATTGAAATACACAGTTTGTTTAAGTTTTAAAATTATACACTACTCACACAATATAACGCGTCAGGGTCTGCAAGTCCACAATCCCTTAAAGCTTGGTCTTCTGCCACAAGTTCACTTAGTCACAACACTCACACTAGATGTGAATGTCCAGATAATCCGATGCTAAAAGCTTCTGCGAAATGTGTTCACGTTTAATGTTGGGAAATCCCAACTCCCAGCTCCAAAGGGGTTAATGTCAAAACAGCATCTAAAGTTATACGGTAATTCAGTATTTGACAAGACAAATATAAAATAAAATTTTTTGACATCTAGCTTCACTGGATTACTAAACTGGTTAGCACTAATGAATGATCATTTCTGCTTTTTTTAATCAAAAACAAAAGTAAATCTTTCATTTTACACAGAACCTGGAACCAAAGCAGAGGCCATCTCACGAAGGATTAAAGCTATGACAGCTCTACTATCTTGCAATTAAACTGCTTTATACATGTGGGGAAATCTAGTAGCCCAATGCTAAATCGCCATATCTGGTTTCCTACCTTTTTATTAATATAACCCCTTTGCTGACAATAGTAATCAATAATGCTTACAAACCCTCAAAGAGAAAATGTATACTCCATAGTATGCATTGTCTACAATACAGATAGAAATGCATCACCTATAATAACTTAACAACTTACACTGGCTACAGTATAATAAATGAGCAGATCTTGTGCATGCTAAGTATTAGAATGATAAATGTCTTGAAACACTTTCCCTATGGCTGTTTATACTAAGGTACGTGGTTTCAAAATAGTCATTTCATTATTTGGTAACAGAGCAAAACCATTCCTCTTTTTCTGTCTGCGTTAAAGAAAATGAAAACCACTGAAAAGTTACCTGACTGCGACTCAAGATTCTCATTAGCACCAAGCTGTGGAAGGTTTTCTTCTGTGATTGAGTTGTGATAGCCCACAAGATTTTTAAAGTTTTGCATGAAGTCTTCAGCAGTTGCAACCACTATTCCATTATCTGTATAACTGGAAAGCATCTTGATGTTCTTCTCTAAATTAAGAAAAAAAGTTTCATGTATGAAACACTTCAAAATATAGACAGCCCCCAGCCCTCACAAAATCTTTTCCTTCACATTTTCAGAATCAAAGCTTAGCAATACCAACCACAGCCCCATAAAATCCTCTCATTCACATTCCTATATTCATAGTAGAAAGCTTAGGAGTGCTCTCTTTACCTGTTAAAAAGACTATGTGTCGTTGCTGTATGTTCTGAGCCTGAAGTCTGATAAGGCAATCCAATTCTGGAGCATTTCGAGTTTGTGAATCGCAATTGTGGTATGACAAAATTTCAACCAGATGTTTCTTCTGATAGACATTCAGAAGCGTCAACAGACTTAGAGCTTTAGCATTCAATCTGTGAAATTAAGCAGTTCAGTTTCTGGATCTGTACTTCTAAAATTAGTATGGAAATTTCTGCTTTAGATTAAAATTCAATTTCTCCATTGAGGCAACTAATGACAACTGCACTGCTTTAGCTCTCTGCCTGATGTAGGGGTGTGCTTCTTTGGAAAGAAAGAAGGGATAAGTCCAGGGGTTTCTCCATCGCAAGGCCTCAGGGCCAGCTATACAGCTTAGGCTAAAATCTCAGCTGATTATTCTACTTACTAAATAATAAATTATGATTACCTTTATTAATTTTGAACTTTAATGATTTGAACTTTAATGAAGGACTTAAAGGGACAAAAAAAGTATAAATCCTTCCTTCAAAAAACAATATACGGACCAATACCGGTGGCTCACACCTGTAATTCCAAAACTTTGGGAGGCCAAAGCAGTTGGATCACCTGAGGTCAGGAGTTCCAGACCAGCCTGGTCAACATGGTGAAACCCCATCTCTACTCAAAATTCACAATTAGCCGGGTGAGGTGGCTCATGCTTGTAATCCCAACTACTTGGGAGGCTGAGGCGGGACAATCACTTGAACCCAGGAGGCAGAGGTTGCAGTGAGCTGAGACTGCACTATTACACTCCAGTCTGGGCAACAAGAATGAAACTCTGTCTTAAAAATTAAAATAAAATACACTATTATGGCTCTAAGCTATTTTTTGTTGTTGTTGAGACAGAGTCTCGCTCTGTCGCCAGCCTGGAGTGCAGTGGCACAATCTCGGCTTACTGCAACCTCCGCTTCCCGGGTTCAAGCGATTCTCCTGCCTCAGCTTCCTGAGTAGCTGGGACTACAGGTGTATGCCACCACACCCAGCTAATTTTTGTATTTTTAGTAGAGACGGGGTTTCACCATGTTGGACAGGATGGTCTCGATCTCCTGACCTCGTGATCCACCCGCCTCAGCCTCCCAATGTGCTAGGATTACAGGCGTGAGCCACCGTGCCTGGCCAGCTCTAAGCTGTTTCTATATTGCAAGGGACAAGGCAACAAGTGGAGATAAGCTTTTAAAAGTGAATTGCTACAACGAATTACATACTCAAAAATTATTTAAGCCTGAATTTCCTGAAAAGTGTACCATGGAATGTCATATTTTAAGAAATAAAATTTTGTGGTATAAGTTTAAGGAAATAATGATTGACACAATGTAAATTCTTTTAACTAGAGTTCTTCATATCCTTTAATGTGTAAGTACATTTTACAGACTTTACTAGTAGAATATAGTGTCCCAAACGTGCCTGATTACCATAATCATTTATGGAATCTCTCAAGTGACTAGTGTTCCAAAGATCACACTTGGAGAAGTGACTTCCATGCATATTAGAAATTATCTATATATACATGAATTGATGTCCTTCTCACAAATCACTTCACCAGGTCAAGATTAATCCTTGTCCAAATACATGTAATTTTATTAGCTACCTATAAAGTAGTCAGTTGGAAGAGGGCCTGATGTAGTTGGCACATACAGTTTAGTTAAAAGGAAAATACTGGCTGGGCACGGTGGCTCACGCCTGTAATCCCAGCACTTTGGGAGGCTGAGGCAGGCGGATCACCTGAGGACAGGAGTTCAAGACCAGCTGGGCCAACGTGGTGAAACCCCATCTCCACTAAAAATACAAAAATTAGCTGGGCGTGGTGGCGGGTGCCTGTAATCTCAGCTACTTGAGAGGCTGACGTAGGAGAATTGCTTGAACTCAGGAGGCGGAGGTTGCAGTGAGGCGAGATCACCCCACTGCACTCCAGCCTGGGCTACAAAAGCAAAACTCTATCTCAAAAAAAAAAAAAGAAAAAGAAAAATGCTGATCATTCCATTTGGATGATTACTCTAAATCCACAAATGGCAAAGATTAAACCAATTTTACCTATGCACATAACAACTTCAGCAAACGCCTACTGAAAAATACTGCTGCTTCTTATAAAGGCTAGAATAATTCAGTATCTATACTCAATTATGGCCGGCTATGGACATCTGTGAAAAATAAACAACATCCATAATCTACAAACATGGGAAGAGAGAAATATTATGAGTACAATGTTAAAATCAACAACCATTATATAGTTATGTTTCAAAGCTTACCTGCCTAGTTCCTTTAGTTTCTTCTGAAATTTACAGTGGACTTTCCATTGCCATTTTCCTTCTGGAGTACTAAGTTCTTCAAGGAATGTCAAAAAATTTTTAAGGTTCTCTGTTAGAGATAATGAAGTTCGTTTTTAATTCAATTATCATTCCGCAAGTGAATTATGAAAGAAGTGCTTTTTCATATTATGTAGAAACACCTACTTTCCTATGTACTATTTTCATTTCTCTTTAAGGGAGACTTCTATACATGCCTAAAGCTCTAAGAATATAACATCTACACATAAAAAAGAACATGTTAATGATGGTAATACAAGAAGTGATTCAACTGCAGCAGGGGCAGAGAGCCTTGCTTTACACCAGATTTAAAGGATATTATTGGTCTAAGAGAAGGGGAAAGAAATTTGAGTTAATAAAAGCTCAAGAAAAGACTGAAATGTACTAGTTATCTGTGAATGGCAGAATAAATGGACAGTACATTAAAAAGTATGAGAGTCAGAAGAGGAGTTACATGCTCAAAAGAACATCATCTTACCAATTGTGACAACCTCTGGGTTTAGAATTGATTCATCAGATACGATAAAACCTCCAGATACAAATAATTCATTGTATGTATGATTTTTAACATCATCCAGGCTATCAACACCAGCAAAACTAACACAGGGGAGCTTCTTTAAAGTCACCAAGCCAGGTATCTGTTTAAATCCCAAAATAAAAAGAGAAACAGATGAATGAAGGAATGAATTGACAGACTCAAGTGTGAAGGAACTTACAAGAAGTCTAACAGAATGCATTATGACTCATCTATATTAGTGGATTGCCTCTGGAAAGCCACACAAATAATATTCCCAACATTATTTCCCAATACATAAACCAACATTTATGTACTGGGACCTACCACAGACCACTAAGGAAAAGGAGCTTACGATAGACCTCAAAACACAAAATGGACAAAAGCTGACCTCTCTATAATCTGTGAGTACAGTCAGAATTCAGATGAAGGCAAAAGCCTATGTGCTCAAAGAGTCAAACAATCAGGAAAGGCGTCCAAGATTTAGGATGGAGATAGGGCTCCTAAGACTAGATGGGATACCTCAAAATTTAAGGGAAAAGGGGATTGGTCTGGCAAAGATGGAGCACAAATAGGTTTTTCCTAGGACATAAAAATGAAGATGAAAACATTACGTAGTCAGTCAGCAGACCCGATGGCATTCAAGGATTCAGTACTCTTATTAGTCTTGACTACTTGAGTGACAGGGAAGATCTGTGATGTGCAGCAATTTAAAATTTTGCATAGGTAAACTTGAATCTCACAAGCTGATTCATAGATGGGTCCTTAAGTTTAATCTCCTTTAAAGCTTATTTTAAAAACACTAGTCTGGCAGACAGTAAGATTTTACAATAAGGGAGTTTTTAAAACCAAAGCAAGCAGTGAATTTGACTTAATAGTCTACCTTGTGAATGAAACCTGCAATGTCTTCATTTTGAATAATAATCAATAGTTTATCTAATTTTGATCTTCTTTCCAAAAACTGTTCTGGATGACATTCTGTATTGCCTAATTTGATAAGATATTCCTGTTAAAGAAAAACAACTAAATCAATATTAAAATACTTCTTTGTAAACATCAATTTAACAGAAATGCAAGATAAACTGATAAAGCTTAACTACTAGGACATTAACAACAATGAATGAACTTACACTCTAAGAGACCATCAAATCCTTTTTATTTTTCTTTGAGTCTCACTGTTGCCTAGGCTGGAGTGCAGCAGCATGATCACAACGCACTGCAGCCTTGACCTCCCAGGCTCAAGCAACCCTCCCACCTCAGCCTCCTGAATACATGGATGGCACTAGGCTCACGCCACCATACCAGGCTATTTTTATTTTTTTTAAGAGACAGAGTCTCGCTGTGTTGCCCAAGCTGGTCTTAAATTCCTGGGCTCGAGTGATCCTCCTGCCTTGGCCGCCCAAAGTGCTGGGATTACAGGCGTGAGCCACTGCATGTGGCCCAAATCCACTTTTCTAGAAGAGGAATCTAAAGGTCAGAGATTCACCAATCACACAGTCACAATGTTACAGCACTATGCAAAGCCAGCCAAGTAACAGTGTGAGTTGACAGAAAGAACTGTTAATTAGGCCAGGTTCTTAACCCAGCTCCTTTAGTTATTATACAGGCTAATGACTGGACTCTAGGTTGCCTATAATATCCTATGAGAAACACTTTAAGGCAACCTAGAGTCTAATAATTAACCACTCCCTAGCTCACCTTTTCCTTTCCATTCTAAGCAGGCCCTTGGTTATTTGCAGCAGTATTAACTGGGATAAACGCCTTCAGAGTTAAGAACTTTCACAACCATAGATCCTTTAATTCACAACAGCTCAAAAAGCATTTATATAGAGCTTCATTATGTACAATGGTATTCACATACAAATTAGCCATTTCTGTCAAGTTTCTGTGTTCAAAGTAGGCTCTCCCAACTAGTAACTCTTCCTCTATGCTGGTGAACATGGTACTGCCTTTCACAGGACACAGGCAGACTTCCACGCAGAGTTCCCTTTGCTCTCTGCTTGCTGGTGGAATCCTGAGCACTGAAGCAAACTGCAGGATCCTGGAGGTCACATTCCTCATTTCAGAGATTACTTTTAATGTCAACACAGCTGGTCAGACAGCTATAATAAAAACCCAGCTTACCTGACAACCAGTCTGCTGCCCTTTCAACCTAAAGTGTCACCCCAAAGAGGAGGATGTTGTGCTAAAGCAGCACCTTCTACACTGATTTTGATCCAAGCTCTGGAACTTTTGGGCAGATCTCAGACCAGCTTAGGCAGTTAATGAAAAGGTAACTTACCATCTGACATGCCTGCTGGTAATTTTTTTTTTTTTTTTTTTTTTGAGACGGAGTCTCGCTCTGTCACCCAGGCTGGAGTGCAGTGGCGCTCTCGGCTCACTGCAAGCTCTGCCTCCTGGGTTCACACCATTCTCCTGCCTCAGCCTCCCGAGTAGCTGGGACTACAGGCACCCACCACCACGCCTGGCTAATTTTTTGTATTTTTAGTAGAGACAGGGTTTCACTGTGTCAATCAAGATGGTCCCGATCTCCTGACCTGGTGATCTGCCCGCCTCAGCCTCTCTGCTGGTAATTTTTGATGTCTCCTTACATTAAGAAGCTTTAAGTTCATTTTATATAAGACAGTTTAATTCATATAATAAATCAGTTTGACTCCAGAAATATTTAAAGTTTACATTTGTATTCACAGTCTTTTACTGTAGTATTCTTGCTGGAATATTTCCAATGGATATTGATTAAAAGAATTAAAGTTTCAATCTGGTTTTCTATCAGATTCGTAAAACAAAGAATGCTCTTTTATTCTATATAAATGACAGAAATGACTTATTCTATGCCAGATAAATTAAAAGCACAATTCATTAGGAAATGCATCTCCTATCCCCTTAATCTAAATGTAATAGCTGGGTGCGATGGCTCACGCCTGTAATCCCAGTACTTTGGGAGGCCAAGGCGGGCGCATTACCTAAGGTCAGGAGTTCGAGACCAGCCTGGCCAATATGGTGAAACCCCGTCTCTACTAAAAATATAAAAATTTAGCTGGGAGTGGTGGCGGGTGCCTGCAATCCCACCTACTTGGGAAGATGAGGCAGGAGAATTGCTTGAACCCAGAAGGTGGAGGTTGCAGTGAGCCAAGATAGTGCCATTACATTCCACCCTGGGCGACAAGAGCAAAACTCCATCTCAATAAATAAATAAATTTTTAAAAATGTCAAATAGGTGTGTGTTACAAACCCTTTTTAAAAAAGGAGCGGGGGGTGGGGGGTGCGGGGATGGAGGAAGTTGGAGTTATGCTAAGCACACCCGGTACTGTGCCCAACCTATTCTCTCATCTAACCCCAAACCAATATGCAGCTAGCTATGCCCCCAAAGAGTACTGTGCTTGGGAACTTGTTGCTGGCTGGTGGGGAAAAGTTGAGAAACTCTACATTGTCATGTAGGGCAAAAATGCAACCAAGGAATTCCTAGAAGTCTCATTTCATTTTCCCAAGAAACCATTAGGAATCAGTAAGGAAAGCCCAACACAGTACTCTGACTCATGTCATTTCTATGTTCTTCGGGTCTTGACCAGGTAACATCACACAAAACATGCTGACCTCAGAGATCCCCAAACTTACAAAAGGCTTAGGACATGTTAGTAGCTACAAAGCCCATGGTCCCTCTGCTTCCTCTAATGAAATTCCAGTCATGCTAAGTAAACTCCATAAATGAGAGCAGGCATTTATTTCAAAATCCTAGGCATTCCCTTGAGGAATTAAAATCCCATAATTTATTATTAATTTTACTAATATTATACCACTAATATAATTGCTCCAATGTGTTACCATTTACCTACCTACTGGTAACAAACTTACATATCTATGTCTAAACATACAGACACACAGAAAGGTATGTCTGTGTATGGTTTTTTTTTTTTTTTTTTTTTTGTTTTTTTTTTTTTTTGAGATGGAGTCTTGCTCTGTCGCCCAGGCTAGAGTGCAGTGGCGTGATCTCGGCTCACTGCAAGCTCCGCCTCCCGGGTTCACCCCATTATCCTGCCTCAGCCTCCTGTACTGTATGTACACAGTACAGACGGGGTTTCACCATGTTAGCCAGGATGGTCTCAATCTCCTGAACTCGTGATCCACCCGTCTTGGCCTCCCAAAGTGCTGAGATTACAGGCGTGAGACACCACGCCTGGCCGTCTGTGTGTTTAAACCAAATATCTGAAATGTTAGTCTGCAGCTTTGGTAGAAAAAATACACCTCACAATGAGAAATCTTTCATGATTGATAAGTTGTTCAAGATTATCAGGTTTCTTGATCAATAAAGGCTAAAGGGAATTTTACATGGCTAGGGTATCAAGAAACACCAAAAGTGTATCATTAGGCCAACCCTGGGCAGTTTGTTTTTCTATGTGATTGATCAAACCCCATGAGATAAACCCTGGCAACTTGACTTTTCCTCTCTGTGTTTTTCCTTCCTCATTAAAAATCCAAGAAACAGCCAGGTGCAGTGGCTCACACCTGTAATCCCAGCACTTTGGGAGGCTGAGGCGGGCGGATCACAAGGTCAAGAGTTCCAGACCAGCCTGATCAACACGGTGAAACCCCACCTCTACTAAAAATACAAAAAAAAATTAGCCAGGCATGGTGTGGCACACCTGTAATCCCAGCTACTTGGGAGGCTGAAGCAGGAGAATCGCTTGAACTCGGAAGGCAAGGTTGCAGTGAGCCAAGATCACGCCACTGCACTCCAGCATGGGCGACAGAGGGAGATTCCGTCTCAAAAAAACCCCAAAGATCCAAGAAATACTTAAAACCTTCAAATCAAGTTTAAAAGGTATGTGCATAAAAGACACTATAAAACAAGATTCTAAATTCTAACATAGATCACAAGTTCTGAATTTACTTGGACTTACCACTCTTTTATTCCACCCTGAGTTAAATTATGAAAATACACAATCAACATTTATTTTTATTATTTATTTTTAGAGACAAAGAGTCTCACTCTGTCACCTAGGCTGGCACAATCATAGCAAACTGTAATCTCGAATGCCTGGGCTCAAGTGATCCTCCCACTTGAGCTTCCCAAGCAGCTGGGACTACAGTAGTGCCACCACGCCTAATTTTTGTTATTAAGAGACAATGTCTTGTTATGTTGCCCAGGCTGGTCATGAACTCCTGGCCTCAAGCAATCCTCCTGCCTCAGCCTCCCAAGTTTTGGGATTACAGGTATTAGCCACCATGCCTGGCCTAACATTTAAACACAAAACATTTAAACACAAAAAAACTTCCATTTTATAGAGGTCACACCAACAAGATAAGTTTGTACAGCATTATTATTACCTTCTGGTTTAGTTACCTTTATTTCTTTACAGAGCACACTCTCTTCTTCTTCATGAATATAAAATTTCACAGTATTTTTCTGGACATCTTTCATGATTTTAACCAAACTATTAAATACTTCAGGTTCTAACTGGCTTATAAAATTTGAAAGAGCTGGTTGAGCAGAAATGTTTACATCACTGGGGGATTTTGTTGTTTCTTCTACTGTTTCCCGGGCCATATCACCAGGTACAATATGATCAGAAGTCACCATTAACTCTGTGGCATGTTGAGGCTGGTTCATTTCTACTTCAGTTAAAGTCGAAGTGGAATGCTGCTCATTAGAGTTGGTATCTTTCAAAGGATCACTACACAGTGGCTCAGGGAGATGTTTATTGTTGAAGTCACTTGAGGAAACTGGTATGACATGCCTTTCCAGAGGATTCGACGCTATCTTAGCACCAGAATCATTAGGACTGACTGGTGGCAAATTCCCACCCTTGGCTGATGCTTTAATAATAATAGTATTTAGCTTCTCATGCAAACCATCTACAAACTCCTGCACACCAGCTTTGGAAGTCTTAGAATATATGAACTCGGAAAGCCGTTTCATCTTCTCTTGTGTTGAAAAGATAGGTGTGGAAACTCTACTGACATATGAAACATTCTTTTGCTTCAAAATCTCTTCTATCTTCCTAGAAAAGAGATTGTACTCTCCTAACACTGTCCTCTCTGTGGTTTTGCTCACTGCAGGCGGCTCTGCCTCTGCTGCTGGCACACACTGCTCCTCCACCTGACCTGTCAACACGTCATCCTCAGTGGTGCCCTTTAGTGTGTCTGTAAATGGAGAGGATGGAAACTGGTAATCAGAACTTCTCTGTCTATTTATTACCCGGGGGTCGTTAGGAAAGGCCTCCTGTGGTGGCACACACACCAGTTGTTCTTCTGGTGATTTCATACCTATACAGGAAGAGTTCATTATTATAAGAGCAATCCAAAAAGATACGAAAACATAAACCCTTAAATTGGGGGAAAAAAGGGTTAACACACATTTAGAACTAATTTTATATTAGAAGGTAAAATAAGATCCTAAAATTCTGGTATGAATTCTATTCCCTGTGTGCCCTACTTATGGGATGGTCCTTAGAGTTGTAGCTAATGTTAACAACTCTGCTATTTTGAAGTGCTCAAGCAAGCACCAATTTGGCATCAATACAAATTAAGTAATTTGCTTGTTTCTGCCTCCCTACCATTCTGTAGATCTAAGTTTAATACACATGTTTTAATCAAGATGGTCAGTTGCATCAGCTTGCTCAATCCCTGTATTTATTATTTGCCAAGTAATACCTACTATGGTAATGGCCCCTTAGTGGGTGTAAGGCAATTGTAAGAATACCAAACAGAAATGCTGTGGGAATAACTGCCAAGTTAAAAGTTGCATCTAGGATCTAGGATAATTAATTTTATCTGCTTTCAGACTTGTTCTCACTTATGAGGTTGCTAAGTAGATTTCCTGTAATGTCAGGGACTTCATTTTATCAGAAAATAAAAGGAACAATAAGACAAGAGAAGAACATATTTCACAGCTGCACACTTTTGACAGTCCTTTCATAAATATTTTCCTTTTGTTTGGAAATAATGCTAAGAGAAAAGAAGATAGCTATACCTCATTTGAGATACAGAGGTTAGCTGATACTAATGGGATTAAAACCTTTCACTCTTGACAAATAGCTCAATCCAAAAGATCATACTTTCCTCCAAAAAAATCCTAAATTCAAACAAAGTATGTTTTTGAAACTACATTTGAAAAAGGGAACTCTAATTCCATTTTTAAGCAACAGGGGGAAAAATATATTTAACTTCAATTTTAGTGTTATATTTTAGGAAAAGACAAAAACTCATGATCTTTGCTTAGAAGACGTATACACAATTTTACCCACTAAAAAATTACTGTTTTTCCTTAAGCCTTGGCCAACATTCCCTAACAAATTGCTGCTGTAGTATAGGAAATGGTGCCTCTAAATCAGACAGTCCAGGTACAGATAGTTTTCAAACCTACAGTAAAGATTTTGCTCACACTCACCACACTTTTCTAAAGGTTTAAATAGCCTCACTAGGAGTCAAGCTTACGACATTCTCTACCAATCCTGGTGGTTATCATGAACCAGTACACTCATTAACTATTGCAAAGGCAATTTGTCAGCACAGTGAAAAGACCTAAGGCGGGTCTGTAGGAGGAGGTGAGAGGGGAGCAAAATATCCAACGTGTCACGATAAGAATTAGAACTGTATGAAATTGATAAACCAGAAAATCCAAGTTTCATAAGATAATTAGGAGTACTAAATATCCTGAATATCTTAAATCTCCAACATTAAAATGTGCTTTAGTACACGTAAAGTGTCTGGAAGGATATACAAGAAATTGGTAACCATGGCTAATATACGGGGAAGAATCTAAGTGTCCAAGGCTGGGATAGTATTACTTTCTCAAGTATTTTTGGACTTCTTGAATAATGTATCGTGTCAAATATATCTGATATATTCAAAGAAAAAAATTTGAATTGCATCTCATAAAACATATGGGTTGGGGAGAACTACCTTAATTTAAAAAATTCTGAATTATTTATTAGACATGGGGCCTCACTATGTTTCCCAGACTGGCCCTGAATTTCCGGCCTCAATTCCTCCTGCCTCAGTCTTCCAAGTAGATGGGACTACAGGTGCATACCACCACACCCAGCTATTTATTACTTTAAATGAAACAGTGGCTCCCAAAATATACAGCTAAACAACAAACCAGTAAGTTTACTCCTGAAGGGTTATAAATAAAGGGAATATTTTTAACTTGAAATATAACTTAAATCCACATGCAGAATTTTCCATAATTAAAAACCTCTAAGCCAAATAGATCCCTTTATAAAATATAAATAATCACAACCTAATTTTATTTTGCACAAATTTCCTTGTATGATTTTATTAAGAACTTAACTGCTCAGGCACAGTGGCTCATGCCTGTAATCCCAGCACTGTGGGAGGCCAAGGCGGGCAGATCACCTGAGGTCAGGAGTTCAAGACCAGCCTGGCCAAAATGGTGAAACCTTGTCTCTACTAAAAAAATAATACAAAAATTAGCCAGGCGTGGTGGCGAGCACCTGTAATCTCAGCTACTCAGGAAGCAGAGGCTGCAGTAAGCCAAGATTGCACCACTGCACTCCAGCCTGCCTGGGCAACAGAGCAAGATTCTGTTGCAAAAAAAAAAAAATAGAAAAAAAAAACCAAATTATTTTGAAAATATCTTCATCTATAAGTGATTGAAAACACACATACATGTCAATCCATAATAATGCTTTTTTTGTTGTTTTTTTGAGACAGAGTCTCGCTCTGCCACCAGGCTGGAGTGCAGTGGTGCGATCTCGGCTCACTGCAACCTCCACCTCCCAGGTTCGAGCAATTCTCCTGCCTCAGCCTCCCGAGTAGCTGCAACTACAGGCGCGAGCCACCATGCTCAGCTAATTTTTCTTTTTTTAAGTAGAGACAGGGTTTTACCATGTTGTCCAGGATGGTCTCAATGTCTTGACCTCCTGATCCACACACCTTGGCCTCCCAAAATGCTGGGATTACAAACATGAGCCATTGTGCTTTTTAAAAAACACTCGCTCACGCTTGTAATCCCAGCACTTTGGGAGGCCGAGGCGGGCGGATCACGAGGTCAGGAGATCGATACCACGGTGAAACCCCATCCCTACTAAAAATACAAAAAAAAAAAATTAGCCGGGCATGGTGGCGGGCACCTGTAGTCCCAGCTACTTGGAGAGGCTGAGGCAGGAGAATGGCGTGAACCCAGGAGGCGGAGCTTGCAGTGAGTCGAGATCGCACCAGCCTGGGCGACAGAGCGAGACTCCGTCTCAAAAAAAAAAAAAAAAAAACACTCATTGCCATTAAATAATTGCAGTATTTTAACTTTTAAGTGAAAGGGGAGTAGTCAGTTCTCTAAAGGCACCATCATTCAGATGTCTACACTTTAGCTTACAAAATATAAAGATGGTATTCCCAAATAAGAGGAATGCAGGTGCTGATGGAACATTCTGAAGCATAAGAAAGATAACTACTAGCCAGGCACAGTGGCTCACACCTGTAATCCCAACATTTTGGGAGGCCAAGGTGGGCAGATCACAAGGTCAAGAGATCGAGACCATCCTGGCCAACATGGTGAAACCCCGAAATCAGAAAAGAATTACTGATAGATGCAAAACATGGACTCCCTGACATAATATTGCATGAAAGTACCAAACACGAGAGACGACATGAGTAGGCTCTATTTATCCTAAGTTCAACAACAGGCAAAACTAATCGGATTAGAGCTTACTTGGGAACAAGGAGAGTACTAACTAGGAGAATGTGGAAGAAAATCTTCTAGGATGCTAGAAACATTCTATACCTTGATTTGGGTGGTGGTCATGTACATATGTAAAATTTCAAAATGCTGTACATTAAAGATCTGTGGCCAGGTGCAGTGGCTCACTTGAGGTCAGGAGTTCGAGACTAGCCTGGCCAACAAGGTGAAACCCTGTCTCTACTAAAAATACAAAAATCAGCTGGGTGTGGTGGCACATGCCTGTAATCCCAGCTACTTGGGAGGCTGAGGCAGGAGAATCGCTTAACCCAGGAGGCAGAGGTTGCAGTGAATCAAGATCATGCCATTGCACTCCAGCCTGGGCGACAGAGAGAGATTCTATATCAGAGGGGAAAAAAAAAAAAAAAAGATTTGTGAACTTTCCTCTATGTTATGTATCTGTTGTTCATGGTTTCTTTTTTTTTTACCACATTTTCCTAGAAGGAGATGGTGAAGATTTTCTTGAAGGAAGCTAGTAAATTTAATTAGCGGGGGAGGGAAACTCCCAAAGGAAATAAATTACTACAAAGATGAAGTAAGAAAGTCATTTCACATTTCTTACAAATAAAAAAACACTTTAATTTCTGAAAGAGTCAGATACAACAAAACTGAAGGAAAACATAAAAAAGATCACCACCAAACTGTAAGCAAGAAAACAATGCCTATGACCACCTGCAGAGAAGCTGAATCCACCAAGCTCAGACAAAGATTATCTCCTACATACCCACTGCCAACTAGCTAATCAGTAATATCTGCAATTGTTTCTGAAATCCAAGTTTCTTAATCTCTTAAACTACCTGCAGAAATTAGTTTTACAATCAGAACTAGGTTAAAAGACTATGAATAGTATACCTAAAATATAAATGGCTTCCCCCTTGGCTATTTTTTAAAAATTTAAAAAACAAGAAACCCAGGTTTGGGGGCTCAATCCTGTAATCCCAGCACTTTGGGAGGCTGAAGCAGGTGGATCACCTGAGGTCAGGAGTTTGAGACCAGCCTGGCAAACATGGTGAAATCCCGTCTCTACTAAAAATAAAAGAATTAGCTGGGCATGGTGGCATGTGCCTGTAATCCCAGCTACTTGGGAGGCTGAGGAAGGTGAACTGCTTGAACCTGGGAGGCAGAGGTTGCAGTGAGCCGAGCTCACGCCACTGCACTCCAGCCTGGGTGACAGAGTAAGATTCCATCTCAAAAAAAAACAAAAACAAAAAAAAGAAGTTTCTCATAAAATATACTGCACAAATGGCTTAGGAATATATTCTGGTCTTCCCAAATCATATTGTAAGATAGACTCTACTGTGGGTGAAGAAAACTTAATCTATATAAATATTCGGTAACTTATTTGAACACTCTTTATAGTAAGAATATTGGATACAACTCAATGATTTACATATAAATAAATATGGTACTGTCCAAATTTTCTGTAATTAAAAAAATTCAAGTAAATGCCCTATTGATGGAGTATCAGAAATGCAAGTAGCAATTCTGAAGGGCACATTGGGAAGAAAAGCAAAGCAAGCCTTCTCACCTGGTGTTTGTTTCTCACCATGTTTCCCCAGCTGGTCTTCTGGGCTTCTTGCATTCCCTCCTGAGGGAAAGCATCCATTAGACTCTCTTCAGACATTAGTGATACCTACTAAGCACCTTTCAGACAACCCCAAGTGGTAACGATGCAAGCATTCCTTCTTCTGCCTAAAATAATCTGAAGGGTCATATTGGTGATGATGGAATATCAACACTTAAGACATTGTACCTTCAAATGACCAACACCAAGTATGAAGGTGCCTAAACGAGAAACGGTTAGGATAACCTTCTTATATCAAATACTTCTTTTGTTTCTCCTACTCAAGCTGATGTTTCCACCTCATAAAACAATACTAGGTTCCCTCTATCATCACCTACAGGCCTCCTGCCCTCCAGAAAGGTGTTAAGTAGAAGATGGTGCTAAAGCCCAATGGGAACTCATCAAGTTTTATAAATTCTTCTCAGAGTCCTCGGAAGTCTCAACAGGTTCTAGTCTAGTTCACAGGCCAGTCTCCTTTGTAACAAAAAGTTGTTTGCTGTTGTTATTTTTTTTAAAAGGTTAAAGATGTAGGACTGGAAAAGACATATACCCTGAAAATATTTCCAAAAATGTTCAGCTAAGAAAAGTAAGAACTTGGAATACTAAGAGTATGTATTTATGTGTGTGTACGTATGTGTTTGCACAGTGAAATTAGAATGCTACCAAAAAAGAGATAGTATTTCAACATCTGCTAAACTTTTTGCCTCACAGTTCAATAACATTTACATTTGATCATTCAGGCCATTCTCTAAGATAATCCAATTTATTTAAGATAACCCAGTATTAAGAAATCAAATTTCTAATAGATGAACCTCAACATTATCACTTATTACATGACAGTTTGTTAAGGTGAAGTTTAAAGTTTGAGAAGACAGCATTTAATTGGTTGTCCAAAGAGCACCATTTTATCTCTGCAGCTACCTCACCTTATCAAAAACTCAGTTTCTGCCAACAGTCTTCATTCAGCAGTCTGCATGCTAAACTCCATACAGACAGTGTGTCTTAACCCTGTTTTTAAGGTGATTTTGCAGGTGCTTGCTGATGCTGACCAAGAAGAGCAACACTCAGTGATGAACATTGTATTACTCAAAATAAGACACTGAAGATGTCGGCGCCAAGTAAGATGAAGCACCTAGTGACCCACGAGTGAAATCCACAAAAGATGGAAACCTTCAGGAAATTGGTCTCTAAGTAAAATGAAGCAAACCCAAGTCCAAGTATACTTTTCTTACCTGTAATTGGAATCAGTTTCCAATGTATTTCAGTCTCTTCAACATTATTTGACTTAGATTGTTGCCTACGAAATCCATGTTCAATGGGAACACTGGGACACAAACTGCAGTCTTCAAAATTATTCACGCTAATTAAATTTGGATCCTAAAAATCAAAGTACACACTCAATAGCTTTCTTTTCATTTTAATGTCAAGAATAAACTTTTTTCACTGTAAATTCACGTGCTTCAATCTAAACATTACAAATGCATAAAATCAACATGGTAAAGTTATACTCTAGTCTCAAAATTAAAACATAACTTTTCCCTCAAAACGTAATTTTATGTTAATTTAGAACAGGGATTGGTAAACTTTTACGCTAAAGTGCCAAACAGTAAATATTTTAGGCTCTGCAGGCCAGACTCTCTAGTCTACCACAGGCAATACCTAAACAAACGGACACAGCTGTACTCCAATAAAACTTTAGTTATAAAAATGGGTAGTGTGCTAGGTTCAACCCACATCCCCGCCCCCCATCAACTTGATTTAAAATACAAAAGATAGCACGAGGCCGGGCGTGGTGGCTCACGCTTGTAATCCCAGCACTTTGGGAGGCCGAGGCGGGCGGATCACGAGGTCAGGAGATCAAGACAACGGTGAAACCCCGTCTCTACTAAAAATACAAAAAAAAATTAGCCGGGCGTGGTGGCGGGTGCCTGTAGTCCCAGCTACTCAGAGAGGCTGAGGCAGGAGAATGGCGTGAACCCGGGAGGCGGACCTTGCAGTGAGCCGAGATTGCGCCACTGCACTCCAGCCTGGGCTGTCGACAGCAAGACTCCGTCTCAAAAAAAAAAAAAAAAAAAAAAAGATATCAGGAAATACTAATACAGGTTAGTTCCTCAGTGCCTACCTTACATAACCCAACAAATAAGCCTCTTGCCATCATCTTCCCCTTGAAATAAATATCTCAAAATGACATCGAGAAAGAATGGGGACATGCATACAACTTTAAATAAAGGCAGGGAAGAGACAATGGAGACAGTAAATGAAGAAATAAGCCCATAGGAATATGGTGCCATCCTAGAACTATTCCCCAGTGATGCAGCGACTACTTAAGGGAGATAAGGCTACTTCTCAGCTATAAACCAGCACTCTGAACATATATCATAAATATACTGGACACTCTAATAAGCAAAGGCTGACAGTCACTTCACAGGTAATCCTAAAGGCTGCTTATGTTCCATTCCTATTTGTGTAAGAAATACCAAGTACCTAACTTTGTTACACTGCTGTACTGAGACTGGTATCCTCATCTGTCTCACCTTTGGGTTCTCTGTTACTGCCAACAGAAAGTCAATGCTTTGATAATTCAACTTCATTATGAAACAATAAGGAATTAACTCCCAATAAGCCATTTCTGACAAATATTAATAGATTGTTCCACCTTAGCTTTATCACAACAAGTAAACTGTAGACAATATATTAAGCTTCTAAGAAGGAAGGAAAACTACTTCAGCATTTATCTCTTTGTAACAAGGAATAACTTAGGAAGTACCATCCTAGACAAGCACCTTTACTCGAAAGTGCATTTTCTTTCTTTTTCAAAGAAAAAATCATTCCCTGAAGCATACTCACAGCACCTCTTTCACACACACACTCACAAACACAAAGGTAACCAACAGCTATATGCTTACTTCTTTCAAATGTAGCTTATGGTCAGTGCCCACTTCGCTGGTAGAAATAGCAACAGAATACTTAGATGTTGCATCAACTTCTAGTAATAAGCTCTGAGTACCCTTAAACTGTTCATTTTCAATTTTTGCACAAGTAGGCTGCTCAAATTCTTTCTTATCTGGGGTAGAGTTCAACTCATACTCATGTTTTTGCCTCAGCTCTTCATAGGCATCATCAGTGCTCAATCCTAAGGCTTTGTTGACTGTGTCTGTCAGAGATGCGTCAGAATGGCGCGCATTTGCTAGTGTTTCTGATAACCAATTAAACAGCCTATGGATATCAGCAATGCCGGAGTTACAGGTATCCTGCTGCTGCCGCCTCAAGTCAGCATCATGTCCAAGTGAGCCAATAGGCTGTGGAGACTCTGAGAAAAGGAAGTCATTGGTTGAAGTTAAGTTTAAAAGCAAGCATAAAATTTTTAAAATCAAATATACCTAAAAAATTATCATAAAGCATTTATGGTCAGGAACTCAACCAATTTGCTTAGACTTTACAAATATTCGCATCACTTTACAAACAGAACTGTAAAATTTTGCACATAGTTCAAAATTGCTATTAAAGTTTAATTTCCATTGTAATTTAAGCATTCTATCAACAGGAAAATAAGCTCATGCATTAGGTTTTAAATATGTGTATTAGTAACTACCATCAAAATCTCAAAGTCAACCAGGTGCTTGACAAGAGATGAAACATTTGTACTTACTATTTTGCCAATTGTTAGGATTATATGTGTATTACACTAGGCTACTAAAAAAATGACTTAATTTGATTTCTATCTTTTCCATACCTATTATATTTTGTCCTTAAGGCACTGGCTGACACACTTAAAATCTACACCTTATCTTGAATGACTAGATTACTTAAATTCATGATGAAGATAGGATATTATAGACATAAAATCACCCTGAAGAAATCTCCACAAAATTTGCATCAAGAACAAAAAGCATTATAAGAGGAAACACGTTAAGACATGGTTCCACGCATGCACTATATATCTGTATAATCTGTAACAACCAATAATATATTTTAAAACTTGTAAAGGGAGCAAACATTCAGAAAGTCATGTGCTTTAATATTGGGGTAGGGTAGGGACGGGGTGAAGCCTGAGTTAGGATTTCTAATTTAAGAGTATAACGTACCACAAAAATAAATGTCAGAAACAAAGGACTGCATACTGTATGATTCTAATTATGTAAACTTTTTATAGAGCAGGCAAAACTAATCTATAAAGACAAAAAGCAGATCCGTAGTGGAATGCGGTGAACTACCTAACAAAGAACACAAAGCAACACATAAAAATGTTCTGGCCACGCACAGTGGCTCACGCCTATAATCCCAGCACTTTGGGAGGCTGAGGCGGGTGGATCACGAGGTCAGGAGATCGAGACCATCTTGGCTAACATGGTGAAACCCTGTCTCTACTAAAAAAATACAAAAAAATTAGCTTGGCATGGTGGCACACGCCTGTAATCCCAGCTACTCGGGAGGCTGAGATAGGAGAATCGCTTAACCCAGGAGGCAGAGGTTGCAGTGAGCCAAGACTGGGTCACTGCACTCCAGCCTGGAAGACAGAGTAAGACTCCATCTTAAAAAAAAAAAAAAAAAGTTCTATATATTGGAGCAGTGATTACACAGCTGTCAAAACTCATCAAACTGTGTGCTTAAATAAGCACACTGATATAAATTGTACCTCAAAACAGTTTATGTTAAAAGTTATAAGGAGTGGTGGGAATGGGTTAGGAGGTTACCTCACAAAATGACTGGGCTCACCACCAAATCAAGATCAGGGTGTTTTAAAAGTTAGAATATGGCCGGGCATGGTGGCTCACGCCTGTAATCCCGGCACTTTGGGGGGCCGAGGTGGGCGGATCACGAGGTCAGGAGATCAAGACCATCCTAGCTAACACGGTGAAACCCCGTCTCTACTAAAAACACAAAAAAGTAGCCAGGCATGGTGGCGGGTGCCCCAGCTACTTGGGAGGCTGAGGCAAAAGAATGGCATGAACCCGGGAGGCGGAGCTTGCAGTGAGCCGAGATTGTGCCACTGCACTCCAGCCTGGGTGACAGAGCACGACTCCATCTCAAAAAAGAATACAAACTTGAAATGCAAAATTACTTAAAAAGAAATAAATGAGAAACACCTAAAAATGCCAAGTCTGACAGTCACTAGTTTTATTTAAGCACGCTACCCTTCTTCCTCTGTCCCATTTCTTGTTTCATTTATTATAATTAGTATGGCTTTCTCATCATTTTAATTATTGATGAAGCCTGATTTTTACCCACAACTATTTTTTCACATACACAGAATTAGTTACCAACAAAGACAGTACCAAAAAATAAGTATCTTATTTATTGAGTGCGTATCATGTGCACAGTGACAGAAAATGCAGCAGTTTGTTGTGAACAATGCTTTGGAGTCAGTCAGAACTGACTTCGGATTGTGCCACTAACTTCATAACTTTTGGTAAAGTTATTTAACTTATCTGAGATGATTTTCTCATCTGCAAAATTAGGATAATAATGCCTACCACTCAAGAACTATTAATAAATGAGTTCATATACATAAAGTACCTAGCACACAGTAAACAAAACTCTCAAGACATGTCACAAGATAAGACAGTATGTGTCAGTAAGTGCTAACAGTTTCAGCACAGATTGCAAATCCAGCATAAAGGAGGAGACCATTAAGGAGAATAGACAGAAAGCTGAGGAGAAATATGAACTGCAAAGATATAAGGCTTGAAAGAAATGGAAGCTACTTCAGGAAAAAAAAGAGGGAAATAAAAGACTGACCATGACATACTCTAGACAGAGAGAGATGACCCTTAACCAAGACATGTGAGAGAAAAGTGGGAAACATGGCTGGACATGGCTAGTCTATAACAAAGCCTTAAAAGGCAAGTATATAAGATGAGATTGGTAGCAAATTAGCAAAGCAATACTGAGAAGAACATGATAACGAAACAGGTGCAAGAAGGTAGTAAGTCAGGAAGGCCACCAAAGAGATAAAGAACACAGACAAAGAGTAACAACATTGGAAAGAGAAAGAGACACACAGGTTAACTAAAGAAAAAACCATGACAGTTACTGCAAAGAACAGTAATGTCAAATAGAACTTTCTGCAATAATGAAATGTTCTCTCTGTGTACTAATACAATGGTGTGGTTGTTGAAATGTATTTTAATTCAAACTTAAACAACAACATATGGCTAGTGGCTACCATATTGAATACCGTAACAATAAAAGAAGTAAAAGGAGAGCAGGCTGAGCATGGTGGCTGACGACTGTAATCCCAGCACTTTGGGAGGCCAAGACAGACAGATCACTTGAGGTCAGGAGTTCAAGACCAGCCTGGCCAACATGGCAAAACCCTGTCTCTACTAAAGATATAAAAATTAGCCAGGCATGGTAGTACATGTCTGTAATTCCAGCTACGGGGGAGATCAGGCACGAGAATCATTTGAACCAGGTAGGCAAAGGTTGCAGTGAGCCAAGACTGAGCCATTGCACTACAGCCTGGGTGACGGAGTGAGACTTTGTCTCCAAAAGTAAATAAATAAATAAAAAGAGCAGAAAAGTGAAAAGTGAGGATACAAATACAGATTGCTAAAAGCAAAAGTGTAAAAAGACACTTATCTGACTAACCTAGACTAAGACACTGATCTGACTAACCTAGACTAAGACACACTGAATTTGAAGAGACAAGTTGCTTAATAAAAAACATAAGAATACTGAGTTCTGCCATAATTACTCAGAGGAGCAACGGCAACACAAAACGTGGATTGTTATGTCAACTTTCTCTGAATGCAAAAGAACTCATTCCGTGCTTATCAACTAGTAGTGTTAAGATCTTAAAAATCTAGACTAAAGTATTTTAGCTGACTTGCAATATTGAAACAAACACACTTAAAACAAGCACCTTACA
This sequence comes from Symphalangus syndactylus, assembly GCF_028878055.3. Lineage (NCBI taxonomy): Eukaryota > Metazoa > Chordata > Mammalia > Primates > Hylobatidae > Symphalangus > Symphalangus syndactylus. Next base: position 104,260,921 of record NC_072423.2, on the reverse strand, counting down.
TGTCTATCTTTTTCTATCAACTAAAACAAAACAAAGGAAAAAAGAACAACAAAAAAAGAAAAACCCAAAGATATTCCTGGATTCTTGGGGTAGAAAAGAATATGTGTATGCATATTTTATTTTCCAATTCAGAAGGTTCCTTTTCATTATGCAACAGCCTAAAAGATACTAATATTCTGACATTATACTTCTTCAACTATAAAAATAAAGGAATATGGCTGGGCGTGGTGGCTCATGCCTGTAATTCCAGCACTTTGGGAGGCCGAGGTGGGCGGATCACGAGGGTCAGAAGATCGAGACCATCCTAGCTCACATCGTGAAACCCCATCTCTACTAAAAATACAAAAAATTAACTGGGCGTGGTGGCAGGCGCCTGCAGTCCCAGCTACTCGGGAGGCTGAGGCAGGAGAATGGTGTGAACCCAGGAGGTGGAGCTTACAGTGAGCCAAGATCATTCCAACTCCACTCCAGCCTTGGCGAGACATCGAGACTCCGTCTCAAAAAAAAAAAGGAATATAAAAGGACAAGAGCTCTGATTAGTAGTATTATGTCATGTTAAGCTAAACCAAACAATTTAGAAATCTGACGTACCAGGGCAGGAATTGTAAAGTATTTCCTGTACTGGGCCACGTAGCAAATATTTTAGGCTTTGTGGGCCATACAGTCTCAGTGCCAACTCTGCCATTACAGCATGAGAGCAGTTACATACACATAAATAAATGGGCATGGCTGTATTCAAATACAACTTTCTTTACAAAAATAGTGAACAGGCTGAATTTGACCCTCAGGCTTTAATTTATACGCCCCCTACTACAGGAAAGAACAGAACTACTTTATCTTTGGCTGTTATTACAAGAGCAATCTGATATTTTACCTTCATACGGATGGCAATTTTCAGATAAATTACTGGTTTTGGCGAGCTTTCTCATATTTTCAGGTAGATCCTCAAGCTTCCTCTTCAAGACAGTTTTGCTTCTCATATCTTCTGTGTCTGAGTCCCCACCCACATTCTTTTTCCTACACTGAATTAAATTAATCAATTCTTTGACTCTATCCTTATCATAATCCAAAGAATGAGATGATCTTTGCTTTCCAGATATAATGGCTTCACCTCTTGAGTTATTTCGTTTTCCAAATTTCATTTTTGTACCATTCATTTCTTCTTCTTGACCTTCATAATCTGAAAGTGGACTAAACTGTTGAAGTTTTCTATTTTCTTCAAATAGTTCTTTTAATTTACAAATAGGTAACTGATACACTTCAGGCCGAAAAATATAGGCATGCAAACAAGTATCAATATGGGATTTATTTCTGGGAGCTGAGTATAAGAACTTTTTATCATCTAATCGTGAATCATATGGAAACATAATAAACTCTCGTTTACCCGAACCAAAACCTCGCTTAAAAAATTCACTTACATACTTTTCAACAACAGAATGAAAATTTATAGTGCTTATATTTTTGAATTCCTTTCGACACTGAATCAAAGAAAATTGTAAAAATTGAGCTATTTTTAATACATCTGGCATGCTCTCATGCCTCTCCTGTGGTGCTGCACTGGTTGAACCTTTTTGCGCTGTAAATAAAAAAAAAAAAAAAAAAAAAAAAAGCAAACCATGTTAGCAATCAAGAAACTAATCAAATACAGATCTAAGTATTGCCAAGTAAGTATAAAAACATTTATACATTAATGTTGAACCAGACCAGTATGTACCCTAGTACATATATAATATAGCAAATATATGAATAGCATGCTTGTAAAGTCCAGGATCCTAAAACAGGCCAATAAGAAACTAAAACAAATGAAAAAGCAGAAAGCATTTTTAAAGGAAAAACCACCCACTCATTGAAGATCTCACTTCCTACTGCCCCCAGGAAATTCAAATAGTGGCAAGCAACATGTAAGAAGAAATAGAGACAGAACAAGATCTGAGGCTCCAAGCAAAATAGTCCTGCATGTCATCCCTTCCTCTTATAAAGTAGTAACTTCACATGAACAGATATGTAGATGCTGAGTAGCCACAACTGAGAAACTCATCCTTAATCCAACAGTAAAATAAAGCCATTAGTGGGAACTTTAGCTTAACACATAGTATTAAAGTTCATTCTTAGAAAAGGTAGTTAACAAATCTTGTCTTAATATCAGTGCCAAAAATTCTTATTAATTTTGAATGGCCTAATATTTATCCTGGCAAATGATGCTTTAGAGTTACTAAAATTTGAATGCAAAATTTAACTAAGCTAAAAAATCATACAAAACCCTCATAGATCGGGCATAGTGGCTCATGCCTGTAATCCCAGCAGCTTGGGAGGCTGAAGTAGTTGGATTGCTTCAGGCCAGGAGTTCAAGAACAACCTAGACAACATAGTGAGATACTGCTTCTAAAGGAAAAAAGAAAAAATTTAAACTTAGCTAGGTGTGCTGGTGCACGCCTGTAATCTCAAGCTACTCAAGAGGCTGAGGCAGGAGAATCACCTGAGCCTAGGAGGGAGGGCAAGGCTGTATGTAGTGAGCCATGATCGCACCACTGCCTGAGCAACAGAGTGAGACTCTATCTCTAAAATAAATAAATAAGTAACCCTCATAACTAAGCTACAGTACTATAACAATTATAATCAAGCTTTATGAGAGCACTGATAAACACAAATTAATTTTTCATAGTTAAAAAAAATTGTCGGCCAGGCACAGTGGCTCACGCCTGTAATCCCAACACTTTGGGAGACCGAGGCAGGAGGATCACTTGAGGTCAGGAGTTCGAGACCAGCCTGGCCAACATGGTGAAACCCCGTCTCTACTAAAAATACAAAAAAATTAGCTGGGCATGGTGGTGGATGCCTTGTAATCCCAGCTACTCAAGAGGCTGAGGCAGGAGAATCACTTGAACCTGGGAGGTGGAGGTTGCAGTGAGCTGAGATCGTGCCACTGTACTCCAGCCTGGGCAAGAAGAGCAAAACTCTGTCTCAAAAAAAAAAAAAAAAAAAAACATATAATTTGTGTCTTATATTGCTAATACCTCTTAACCCCCAGTATTTCCTGAAACATGATGTAAGAAAGACAGAATGTTTAGTAAGTTATCTGGAAAATTTCAATGAAATGTTAAGTATCTATAAGTAACCAGATTTAGATATTCAAAGAACTTACAAGTAACTAGGCTTCTAGGTTCTTGAAATAGAAACAAAGCATGTAGGACTCGAGACTTGGCAGTCTGATATTCTAAAAAACAGAAGCCAAACTCATTAGCAATGTGTTGTAACTAAAAAGTTAAGACAGAATTGTAAAAATTAAAGAGAGACCACCTACCATATGGAGGAACCATCTGATAAGGGGAGAGAAGAAAAAGGTATCCTCGGTCTCCCAAAGGTTTAACAAGAACCTGTATTTTGAGGGGAAGGAAGAAGTTGTATCTGCTTTATTATTATTCACCATAAGGCAGACACACAGCATTTTCTACTAATTGTAAAGAAAAAAAGTTCTTAATCATCTTTTAAGAAAAAATATTGCTAATGAATTAGTTAACTCTTTCTACCAACTCTGCTGATTAACAGGATTCCAATCACATAAAAATTCCTTGGTTTTCATAACATTAATGAGAAAATGTTACTGAAAGAACTCCCCTAACTGCAAAACCACGTTAATTTTTCCCTGAAGCTAAAATACAAGAACGAAACTAAAGACTTCAAATATTTTCTTCATCAATTCAAAAGACATGTTTATTAATGGCCAGGGTAATGTGCTAGATGCTAGATATAAAACATGCTTCGAAACACTGCGTTGCAGGAGTTCAAACTAATCGCAAACCCAATGTGTTGCCATAATCTAACTGCACACATATTACATGAACACTTTTCACATGTAAGGCACTTTGCCCAGAGACATCCAAATACAAGCAACACAAGATCCTTGATCACAAGAAGTTTATAATTAGGGAGACAGAGTACCACAATAAATACCAGTAATTACATAAGACAGAAAAGTTCCCTAAGAGATTTACAAAATAACAGAAATGGAAAAATACAGTTTGTTTACGGTAGTAAAAGATGGTCAAGAAAGGTTTACTGAAGGTGTATCAAAAGTGGATTTTGAAGGATGGGTACACTGACAAGAGCCTGAGATTATAGGAAGGACATTTCAGTAGAGGCAACACCATGAGCAAACCTGAGTTATAATGGACAGTTTACAAACATCACAGCACTTATCACTGGCAACAGGGTGAGGACAGACTAGGATAAACATGTAAGACAAGTCGGGAATGAAAGATCATGGGTTAGCTGTAAAAAGACCAGAAGCCAGGTTGGCCAGGAATGTCCTTGAGAGCATACCCCTTTGAACTAGTGTTTCCTTAAAACAACAGTAAGAAAGAAGACTTGACAGCACTGTGCAGGAGGCAGAAAAACAATCTAATGCAAATAATTTATTTCAGGGGCTACTGCAATAGTTCACAATGTTTTGGGTAAATGAGAAACTGCGCATGGCAACTGAACACAAAAGGATACCTGAGTTCTGAAAGAAAACTCGTACTACCTAAATTCCTACTAAAACAATTCCAGTAAACAACGTCTGTATAAAAACGAATAATTCAGAGGACAAAAAGTAACTGTGCTACTAATTCACATTTAATAAAAACATTGTTTGAACACTCAAAAGTGGTGTTGTGTTTGGGGGTTTCAGGTAGTGTAGTTGACCACCTTCTCCAGGGTCAACTTCTCCTTCAGTTCAATCTGTGCCAAAAATGAGTCTTAGATACCTGGTGCTCAAGGAGTTTATTTTAGTGGAAGCAGGCTGGTGGCATGAGCCAGATAAAGTCAGGGGGTCAGATGACTAATGACTAGGAAGGTCTCCATCTGAAGACCATTCTAAACTTTGGGGAATCTTTCCCCATTTTTATTGCCTGGATTCCGTGAGGGTCAGTTATCAGGTCTTTCTTTTATAAAGGAAGTTTAAATATTCTTGTAAGGGTGAACTTTGTTGTAAGGTTCCTAATAGTTACATCTGTGCTGAGGTGGCCTTGTTTCCTAAAAATCCCAGGGCCAAGGTTAAAAATCCTGAGGCCAAGTTACATCATACTGCTGACATATAGTATTGGCCCTGTAAGACATTTAACCGGAGCTGGGCACGGTGGCTCACGCTTGTAATCCCAGCACTTTGGGAGGCCGAGGCGGGCGCATCACGAGGTCAGGAGATCGAGACCATGGTGAAATCCCGTCTCTACTAAAAATACAAAAAAATTAGCTGGGCGTGGTGGTGGGCACCTGTAGTCCCAGCTACTCGGAGAGGCTGAGGCAGGAGAATGGCGTGAACCCGGGAGGCGGAGCTTGCAGTGAGCCAAGATTGCGCCACTGCACTCCAGCCTGGGTAACAGAGCGAGACTCCGTCTCAAAAAAAAAAAAAAAAAAAAAAAAAAGAGACGTTTAACTGGGTCTTACGGCTACCATTTATAACCACGCTAAGTCTCTTAGAGTATACTACAAGTGGACAATGTACCTGAAAATTTTGTTTCAAATACTTTTATCCAAAATATTTTAGATAATACTTCTTTTAATATTTTGTCCAAACTCCTAGTTGATGAAATAAAAAGTTAGGAAGCACAAGTAAGATTTTCATGTTTTGTGCGCACTGACGAAAACCAATCAGATGCCTTTAACCTCTCACTCACTCCAAATACTAGGTTTTATAAATTCCACTACCAGTAACCTAAAGATTCCTGTACTTTAAGGGGGCCCTATGTTTCCAGAAATCCATGGAGTACAGGCAATCTATAATCAGAAACAACATTAAGGCTGACAGAGGCTTCAGCAGTTCTATCTGTGGCTTCAGCCCAATGAAATCCATTCAACTTTGCAGAAAAGAAAAATCCTGGAAATTGTGCTCCTGTTGCCTCTATTTTAGCTGTTTGGTTATTCTTAAAAAAAAAAAAAGGTATTAATCCAATCTCTGGGGTTTTTAATTAGTTTATTCTACTATTTTAAATTTCCAGATAACACTAAAGGTATTATGGCACTCCCCCACCCCCACAAAAAAATAGTATAAATACATGTACAATGGCCAGGCACAGTGGCTCATGCCTGTAATCTCAGCACTTTGGGAAGCTGAAGTGGGAGGACTGCTTGAAGCCAGGAGTTGAAGACCAACCTGGGCAACACAGCAAGACCCCAACTCTACAAAAAAAATTTAAAAAGTAGCCATGTGTGGCATCATATGCCTACAGTCCTGGCTACTTGGAAAGCTAAGGTGGGAGAATTGCCTGATCCTGAGAGTTCAAGCTGTGAAGCTGTGATTGTGCCACGCACTTTAGTACTTCAGCCTAGGCAACAGAGTAAGTCTTGTCTCAAAAAAAAAAAAAAAAAAAAAAAAAAGCTTAGAAGGAAATAAGCTACACTAAAGTGAGATTCAGCAGAAAAAAAAAGATTCAAACACTCAAAGCCATCAAAAATTGGAATTATCGGATGCAAAAAGGAAAATAATCTACTATGAAATCTTTAAAGACATAAAATAATTGGAAGAATTAAAAACATTTTCACACAAAAATGTTTACACTAATGTTCATAGCACCATTATTCATAGTAGCCAAGAAATAGAAATAATTGATAAAAGAACAAACAAAATGTGGTATTATCTACACAATGAAAGAATACTGGGCCATAAAACAGAATGAAGTTCTGATATATGCTACAACATCAATGAGCCTTGAAAATTACACTTAGTAAAAGAAGCCAGGCACTGAAGGCCACATATTGCTTGACTCTATTTATATAAAATGTTCAGAGCAGATAAATCCATAGAGACGGAAGTAGATTAATGGCTGTTAGGGATTGGGAAGGGGGAATGTACAGTGAATTCTAAGATGAAAATGTTCGGGAATTAGATAGTGTTGATGGTTGCACAACAGTGTGAATCTACTTAAAAAAAAAAAAACATGAAATTATGTACTTTAAAATGGCTAAAATGGCCGGGCACGGTGGTGCACACCTGTAATGCCAGCACTCTAGGAGGCCAAGTTCAAGAACAGCCCAGGCAATATGGCAAAACTCTGTCTCTACAAAACATACAAAAATCAGGCAGGTGTGGTGGTACGCACCTGTAGCCCCAGCTACCCAGGAGGATGAGGTAAAAGGATCACTGGACCCCAGAAAGTCGAGGGTGCAGTGAGCCAGGATCACACCACTGCACTCCAGCCTGGATGACAAAGCAAGACCCTGCCTATTAAAAAAAAAAATGGCTAAAATGGTTAATTTTATGTTATGTGAATTTTATTTCACTTAAAAAATATTGGCAAAGAATACCGGAATATAACATGCACCTCCTAGAACTCTGCCTGGCATATAACAGGTACTCACTAAATACTTCTGAAAGAATTAACAAGAACCTGCTATAAAATAACCAGGCAGATCCAAAAAATTCAAATATAACTTTTAAAAATAAAAAACATTCCCTGTGAAATTAAAAACACAATAAATAAATAAAGCAACAAATGAGACATAGCTAAATACAGGATTTTTAAACTAGAAGATAGTTATGATGAAGTTACTTAGAATGCAGCACAGAGAAACAAATAGATGGAAAACATAAGACAAGGTTAACAGACGTGGAAAATATGCCTCTTCAGAGTCCTAAAAAGACAGGCCAGGCTGGGTGCAGTGGCTCACACCTGTAATCCCAGCACTTTGGGAGGCCAAGGCCAGTGGATCACCTGAGGTCAGGAGTTCACGACCACTGGCCAACATGGCGAAACCCTGTCTCTACTAAATACACGAAATTAGCCAGGCGTGGTGGCACACACCTACAATCCCAGCTACTCGGGAGGCTGAAACAGGAGAATTGCTTGAACCCAGGAGGTGGAGGTTGCACTCAGCCAAGACCATGCCACTGCACACCAGCCTGGTTGACAGAGTGAGACTCCGTCTCAAAAATTAAAAAAAAAAAAAAGACAGGCTAAAGAAAATGAGGAAGAAGTACAATAAAAGAGATAACTAATTTTCCAGAAAAAAAGACATAAATCCACAGATATGAAAGGAAAATATATACCAAGCTGGATAAATAGAAATCTACACCTAGATACTGTAACTGCTAAACATCAAAGACCAAAAAAAAAAAGATTTAAAAAGTAGCCAGGGGGCAGCAGGGGACCTACAAATGAACAATTAGACTGAGAGCTAACCCCTAAACAAAAGCAGAAGCCAGAAGACACTGCAGCATAGTCGAAGAGCAAGAAAATAGCTGTCAACCCAGAACTGTGTACCCAGCACCCAACAATTATAGATTATACATTTTTCTCAAACACAGAACTCAAACACAGAAGGAGCATGTACAAAAATTGACCACATAGTAGATCTTAAAGTCTCAACAAATTTCAAATAATCACCATTGTTGATTACAATGCCATTAAATTAGAAATAAAAAAGACAAAAGTATCCCTGTTTCCCTATACACATACCTCTACATCATATATCAAAGTTTAAAAAAAATTGGAAACTAAAAAATAAAAATTTCTTAGAAATGAATAATGAAAATACTGCACATTAAAACGTGAAATGCAACTAAAGCAGTACTTACAACTGAGTATTTATTGACTATTTTTCTGACTTAAAGACAGAAATAGCAAAACAAGTCTCAAAAAAGTAAAAGTTGGCCAGGGTTGGTGACTCACCCTGGTAATCCCAGCACTGTGGGAGGCCGAGGCAGGCAGATAACTTGAGCCCAGGAGTTTGAGACCAATCTGGGCAACATGATGAAACCCTGTCTCTACCAAAAATACAAAAATTAGCCAGGTGTCATGGAGCATGCCTGTAATCCCAGCTACTTGGGAGGCTGAGGCAGGAGAATCTCTTGAACCCGGGAGGCAGAGGTTGCAGTGAGCTGAGATTGTGCCATTGCACTCCGGCCTGGGGGACAAGAGCGAAACTCTGTCTCAAAAAAAAAAAAAAAAGACAGAGATGGTATAAGAAAGGAAAATTGCAGGTCAATCTCATTCATCATCACAGATACAAAATTCCTAAACAAAAGCCAAACCCCACAATTTACTTTAAAAGCTGTGGCAGGGGTGGGCAGGGCTCAGGGGGTTGTTTCTATACAAGCAATGCCGGGGTAGTTTAATATTGGAAAACTGTAAATATAACTCACCTTAGTAGGTCTACAGAATAAATACCATGTGTGATGGTTAATTTTTTATGTCAACTTGATTTGGCCAGGGAGTGCCCAGGTATTTAATCAAGTATTTTTCTGGGTGTTCCTGTCAAGTTATTTTCGGATGAGTTTACAACCAATAGACTGAGTAAAACAGGCCAATCCCTAATGTAGGTTGGCCATATCCAATCAGCTGAAGGCCTAAATAGAACAGAAGGCAAACCCTAACCCCCACAAAAAGAGAATTCCTCCTGTCTTCCAAGTTGGGATGTCAACTGTTCCCTGCCTTCAGACTTGAATTGAAACATTGGCTCTTCCTGAGTCTTGAGCCTGCCAGCCTTAGAACTATACCATTGGCAGTCCTGGTTCTTGCACCTACATACTCAGACTGAAACTATACCACTGGCTCTCCTGGGTCTCCAGCTTGTTAACTGCAGATATGATCTTGGGACATGTCAGCCTCCATAAATGTGTGAGCCAATTCTTTACAATAAATCTCTTTTTACATACCACCCCCACCATACACTATTGGTTCTGTTTCTCTGCAGAACCCTAAAATACTGTGTGACCAGATTGATAAATGCAACCCCCGACCCAAAACAAAAACCATTTGCTAAAATTCAAAATCCATTTATGGTTAAAAAAATAAAGAAGCAAAGTTTAAAACATAAAAAATTACTGTGGACTTCCTACTTAATGGTAAAATGTTATAAGGCTTTTTTTCCTTTAAATCAAGAAGGCAAGAATGCCCAAAATCACCATTTTTATTCAACTTCTTAGTACAGATCCTAGACTGCACATTAACATGGAAAAAGAAATAGTATATAGTAGTTCCCTCTTATCTGCAGAGGATATATTACAAGACCCCCAGTGAATGTCTGAAACCACAGATAGTAACAAACCCTATGTTTTTTCCTATGTATACATACCTATATAATAAAGTTTAACTTTTAAATTAGGCATACTAAGAGACTAATGACAATAATTAATAATAAAACAGAACATGCTGGGCATGGTGGCTCATGCCTATAATACCAGCACTTTGGGAGGTCGAGGCATAAGGGTTGCTTAAGGCCAGGAGTTTGAGACAAGCCTGGGAAACACAGTAAGACCCCGTTCTCTATTAAAATTTTTAAAAAATAGATAAATTTTAAAAACTAGCTGTGCATGGTGGTATACACCTGCAGCCCAGCTACCCAGGAGGCTGAGGTGGGAGAATCACTTAAGACTAAGAGTTCAAGGCTGCAGTAGCTATGATCATATCACACCACTGTACTCCAGCCTGGGCAACAGAATGAGATCCTGGCCCCCCACCAAAAAAATAGAGTAACTGTGGCAACATATAATAATAAGGGTTACATAATGTGGTCTCTCTCTCTCTCAAAATCTTATTGTATTGTACTCACCCTTCTTATGATGACGTGAGATGATGAAATGCCTATGTGATGAGATGGAAGTGAGGCTGATGACAGACATTGTGATGCAGCATTAGGCTACTACTGAAAACTAATTTAAAACTTATTATTTCTGGAACTTTCCATTTAGTATTTTCAGACAACAGCTGACCACAGGTAACTGAAACTACAGAAAGCAAAACCAAGGATAATAGGGGACTGCTATAAAGATGAGAGGAAAAAAATAAAACCTCCCAGATAATGAATTCTATATAGAAACCCCCAAAAATGTACAAAAATAAACACTTCATTCAAATTTCACATTGATCTGCATTAAATCAATATGTAAATATCAATTACATTTCTATATATACAAGAAACAGAAAATGTACTAACATGGAAAATACTATTCACGGGCCAGGAGTGGCAGCTCACACCTGTAATCCCAGCACTTTGGGAGGTTGAGGCAGGCAAATCACTTGAGGTCAAGAGTTCAAGACCAGCCTGGCCAACATGGCAAAACCCCATCTCTACAAAAAATACAAAAAAAATTAGCCAGGTACGGTGGTGCATGCCTGTAGTCCCAGCTACCCGGGAGGCTGAGGCAGGAGAATTCCTTGAACCTGGGAGGTGGAGGATGCAGTGAGCTGAGATCACACCACTGCATTCCAGCCTGGGTGAGAGAGCGAGAATCTGTCCCCCTCCCCCCGCAAAAAAAAGAAAGAAAATACTATTTACAAAAGCATCAAAAAATGTAAGACAGCTGGGGATAAATCTAACAAAAAATGAGCAAGACTTGTATCCAGAAAATTCCAAAACTCTATTAAAAGAATACACTAGGCTGGGCGCAGTGGCTCACACCTGTGATCCCAGCACTTTGGGAGGCTGAGGTGGGCAGCTGATGAGGTCAGGAGTTCGAGACCAGCCTGACCAACATGGAGGAAGTCCCGTCTCTACTAAAAATACACAATTAACCAGGCGTGGTGGAGTATGCCTGTAATCCCAGCTACTCTGGAGGCTGAGGCAGGAGAACTGCTTGAACCCAGGAGGAGGAGGTTGCGGTGAGCCGAGATCGCACCATTGCACTCCAACCTGGGCAACAAGAGCGAAACTCCGTCAAAAAAAAAAAAGAATACACTAAAGAAAGGGCGAGATGGCCAGGCACGGTGGCTCACGCCTGTAATCCCAGCACTTTCGGAGGCCAAGGTGGGCAGATCATGAGGTCAAGAGTTCGAGACTAGCCTGGCCTACATGGTAAAACCCCATCTCTACTAAGAATACAAAAATTAGCTGAGCATGGTGGCGGGCGCCTGTAATCCCAGCTACTCCAGAGACTGAGGCAAGGGAATCACTTGAACTCAGGAGGCAGAGATTGCAGTGAGCCAAGATCACGCCACTGCACTCCAGCCCAGCAACAGAGCGAGACTCCGTCTCAAAAAGAAAAAAAAAAGTCAATATAATCTTATTTCGTTTATCATCTCCCTGGGTGAAAAGAAAACTTCCCTGGATTTCTAAGTACTACTGCAAAAAGTCCTAGCCTTCTAATATACAAAAATGTATATGATATCAAGATAAGGGAATGTTCGCTTTCATATCCCCCACAAATATTTTACTCTTCACATACCTTAAGATTTAGATCTGTAGCCATTTATCTAAGTTAATTGCTCTGCTCCACAATAATAAAACTTATTTTATCTCCCTGAGAGCATCAAGTGGGGTAGATTAAGAGATTACAGCAAAGAGATGTTCCTAGGTTAAGTCCAGAGGTGCCAAGAAGACTATGGAGATCTCCCTAGGTATTTACATTTCAATATGGAATGAGTTCCCAGGAATTTGGAAATGTCTCTTGGTCCAAGAGGGCTAAATAAATGGCTCCTGAAGAGATTTTATTTATATACCAAAGAGTTGGAGTTAATATTCATAACATTTCAAAGAGACACATTCAGGATAGGAGGGAATAGCTGCCTCTTCCCTTTTATAAGCAAAGAGAAATATTTGTCCCCATCGCTTACCTATGTAGTATGCAGCTACTCAGGATAAGTGGCTTAGGTCTGCATGCCCTAGGGAGTTAAGGACTAGGGCAAAGGAGGGCCAATACATTTTTACTTACTGTGGGGTATTCACAAAATCTGTCTCTGATTCAGAAAACCTTGTGTGCGTATCTTAGACAAAATTTAAAAATCAGTATTCCTCAATGCACTGCTCATTATCAAGACAACTATGAATAAAGTAGCTATAGATGGAATAATCCCAGTGAGGCCTGCTGGAAAACGGACAGCCACACAATTCCTAGGTACATTAGATTCTAGGAGTGTATCCTTGTGGAATGCTAGCAACCTTTAAGATCTAGGATTTTACTTTACTTCTTGATTCTGGAAAAGACCCAGTCTTCCATGAACATAATGTAATACTTGGTCAGGTGAGAAACGAAATGCCATCTTTCCTATCCTGATCCTCACTATCAGTAACTGAAAAGATATTGTAATTTTCTGATAAACCCCTCATTGTCCAAATTCTCAATACTCACTGTCTGAAACACAAAAACCAAATAGATTTGACTGACTCAGTATCTCTCCATATCCAAACCTACTATCTCAACTTTCACTTTCTGAACTCGGGAACTGAATAAATTTTGATAAGGAATGCTTTCATTGTAGTCAGGCTTTCAGAGGAAAACAAGCAATGTAATATAAACATAAAATTATGTTCATATGCAGTGAGAAAGTAAGAAGGAAGGGCCGGGCATGGTGGCTCACCCAACACTTTGGGAGGCCGAGGCGGGTGGATCACTTGAGGTCAGGAGTTTGAGATCAGCCTGGGCAACATGATAAAACCCCGTCTCTACTAAAAATACAAAAATTAGCTGGGTGTCGTGGCACATGCCTCTAATCCCAGCTACTCGAGAAGCTGAGGCAGAAGAATCGCTTGAATCCGGAAGGTTGAACCCGGAGGTTGCAGTGAGCTGAGACTGCGCCACTGCACTCCAGCCTGGGCGAGACAGAGTCTGTCTCAAAAAAAAAAAAAAAAAAAAGAGAGAGAGAGAGAGAGAAAGAGTGTGTGTGTGTGTGTGTTTTAATTCTAGGACATTTAATTAAAAGGTTTCTAGCCTGTAAGTCAAAGAGTCGCAAGGGTTTTATAACTCTGCCTATAAGTTTTATGTCAATCTGACTATCCCATCTATAAACAAGAGACTGATTAAGCATATACATATGAAAATTAAATTCTATGTAGCCATTAAACATGAAGTTGCACATTCTGAAACTCAAAGATATTTGACTGCCATTCGACTACCTGGAAACTGAGGCTCAACAAAGCGAGAAGTAAAAAGTCAACTGTTGTAAAACTTGTATTAAATGGCACACCTATGCAAAAAAGTTGTATCCCTCTTTCTTGGAACTTCCCACCACCATTTAGCAAGACAAAAAGAAACCTTGGAACAGCCACTTCCCTTCTCTACAACCACCTCCTCACCTTCAGCTAAACCACATATATTGGCATCACATTCATTTTCCATTCACTTCTCAACCCATCACAATCTGAAGTTTGACCCAATCCCTCTACCCAAACTAGATACACTTCAGTATTAAATTGGACCTTACCTCAAAAATATCCCATAAATCATCTCTTCTTATATCATTACCTTTCTCATCCCAGCCACCACCACCCTGTAATGTAATAGTTTCTACCTCATCTCCCCTCTTCAATTTATTCTCTACAGAGTAACATAATTATTCAAAACACAGATCTATGTTGCATACACTTTCAAAGTTTCAATGCACACCCTTGAAAACCCTTCAAAATCTGCTGCTCTTAAGATCAAATCTAAATTTCCAAACACTTGAACATTGCCTGAATGACGCTGTATGACACAGGTCCCTACTACTTTCCCCCAACTACTCTAGTGTTCCTTTATCTCCTCAACCTCACCGAGTTTATTGTTCCTGGATTTTCTTTTTTCTTGTTCTTTGAGATGGAGTCTCGCTTTTGTCGCCCAGGCTGCAGCGCAATGGCATGACCTTGGTTCACCACAACCTCTGCCTCCCGGGTTCAAGCGATTCTCCTGCCTCAGCCTCCCGAGTAGCTGAGATTACACCACACCAAGCTAATTTTGTATTTTTAGTAGAGACAGTTTCTCCATGTTGGTCAAGATGGTTTCGATCTCCTGATCTCATGATCTGCCCGCCTCGGCCTCCCAAAGTGCTGGGATTACAGGCGTGAGCCACTTCGCCCAGCCTGACAATCAAATTCTTAATCACAAAGTGTAATAAAGATATCCCATGGGGGCTGGGCACGGTGGCTCACGCCTCTAATTCCAGCATTTTGGGAGGCTGAGGCGGGCAGATCACGAGGTCAGGAGATTGAGACCATCCTGGACAACACGGTGAAACCCCGTCTCTACTAAAAATACAAAAATTAGCTGGGTGTGGTGGTGTGCACATGTAATCCCAGCTACTCGGAAGGCTGAGGCAGGAGGATTGCTTGAACCCAGAAAGGCGGAGATTACAGTGAGCTGAGATCGCACCACTGTACTCCAGCCTGGTGAGACAGCAAGACTCTGTCTCAAAAAAAAAAAAAAAAAAAAAAAAGATATTCATGGGAAAGACTGGTTTGCACAAGCTCCAATACCATGGCCCAAATACAAGAATACCAGAACCACAGTAAAACACTGTTAACTAAACAGCAGCAACAGACAGACACCTCATGGTACTTTCAGAGGCAAAAATAAACTGAAACACTAATATGATCACACATGAATATGCATATTTGTAAGAAAGAATGCGAAACATTAAAAAACCTTTCACTCACAAGTTTTTCTCTGTCTAGTTTTTGCAGTAAACTCTCCATGTTACTTCCAATTCTTGTCTTTTCTACAACTTCATAAAGGCTGCAATACATTCCATTCTTCAAAACTGACATAAGAAAAATACATAGTAAATATCCAAACCAAGTCTGCTTCCAATGCATTTCAATAAAATTAAATTACCTTACCTTCATTTGGACCTAAGTATGTTTCCTTATAAAACAGTGCTGGAGGGATTTTCTGTTTCAGATGATCAATACTCACAACTGTTTCAACATCTAACTTCTCAGGTCTGAAAGAAAATTTAAAAAACATGTTTGCCTTATCTGTATTTTCAACTCTAGCAATCTTAACATATACACAAAAAAGTTTACTTGATGTAAAATAGAAGAGCATATCTACTAATATCTCACCTTATTCTAAACATCTTTTGTTTTGTTTGTGACAGTCTCACTCTGTCACCTAGGCTAGAGTGCAGTGGTGTGATCACAGGTCACTGCAGCTTCAACCTCCTAGGATCAAGTGATTCTCCCACCTCAACCTACAGGGCAGCTGGGACTACAGGCATGTGCCACCACGCTGGGGTAATTTTGGTTTTTTTGGGTCTTTTTGTAGAGACAAGGTCTCCTTACGTTGCTCAGGCTGGTCTCAAATTCCCGGTCTCAAGTGATCCTCCCACCTCAGCCTCCCAAAGTGTTGGGATTACAGGAGTGAGCCACTATGCCCAACAGTAAAGGGGATTTGATACTGGAAGTCCAGATATATACATAGGCAGATAGCTAGCCAGGCAATATTTCCAACCTTCCATCCTTAAGCCAGAAACTAAAAGGCTGTCACTTTATTAAGGACAACTGAAGTATAAACTGTTAATCTTCATACATTTATGAAGGCCCACAACGATGGAAGCAAGAGATTTTAGACCTTTCTATACCAACATATGCTGCATAGGACTGAAAACAGCCTGTATATTTTCACTCACCAAATCAAAGTTCTTCCCAACAAAGAACTGGTAACTTTTAAGTCTACTATATTCAAAATGCTAAATAAAAAATATGTATCTACTTAGGATAAAACTAAAAAATTGTATTTCAGACTTAAATCACTTAGAAAAAGTTTTAGGCCGGGCGCGGTGGCTCACACCTGTAATCCCAACACTTTGAGGTCAAGGTGGGAGGATCATATGAGGTCAGGAGTTCGAGACCAGCCTGATTGACATGGCAAAGCCCCGTCTCTACTAAAAATACAAAAAAAAAAAAAATTAGCTGGGTATGGTGGTGGGAGCCTATAATCCCAGCTACTCAGGAGGCTGAGATGAGAGAATCGCTTGAACCCGGGAGGCGAAGGTTGCAGTGAGCCGAGATTGCACCACTGCACTCTAGACTGAGTGACAAGAGGGAAACTCTGTCTCAAAAAAAAAAAAAAGATAAAGTTGTATACTGTAAATGTACTGACTAGCCTATCCTCAAATCAAGACAGAAAGGTAGAGGACTCATACTGCCAAATTACCTAATTTCAAATCAACCTTTTAAAAAACAAACCAACATTTATACTGAAGTTCTTATGAAGCAAAATAAAATTTAAATATGAAATAAAAATAAAATTTAAATTAAGGAAAATGGCTCAAGAAAGTGATAAAATTAGCAACCACGAACTGCTCTTTACTTATACTTACAGTTTGATAGGCAAAAAAGCACGAGTAGCTGACCTCAGAGAAATATAACACAAAAGTTTTCCTTTATTTAAAAGCTGTCCTTTCCACAAGGTATAGTTATATTTATCTAAATAAAAAGAATATAATGACACAGCTTAGTCACTTGGCAGCCCAGAGAAGTGAGTGCACATTTATTAGAAATGAGAGGGAAAATATCTAGAAACAAGGTTTAAGTAGGAGGGGGAAAAAAAAAAACAGTGACTCTTCTACACTTCTATTTACTAAGAGTTCAAATATTAGGATTTTTGCTTCAGGTATTTATCCCCTACAAAATCATTCCAGTTGCAAAGAGTAACAAATATATCTGTCTAAATGTCATTATCAGAAAAGTTGGGGAGCAAAGACAAGATAATTATTCATCTCTTATTTCCTCCAAAGGGACACTGTATGAGATCTGGTTGATTATATGAATGCCTACAGTGTCCTGTATCTTCTACTCATTGTGTTTTCATTATAAAGAAACTTTAAAATAGGCCGGGCATGGTGGCTCACACCTGTAACCCCAACACTTTGGGAGGCCAAGGCAGGTGGATCATTTAAGGTTAGGAGTTCGAGACCAGCCTGGCCAACATGGTGAAACCCCATCTCTACTAAAAATACAAAAAATTAGCCGGGTGTGGTGGCGGGTGCCTGTAATCCTAGCTACTCAGGAGGAGGCTGAGGCTGGAGAATCGCTGGAACCCAGGAGGCAGAGGTTGCAGTGAGCTGAGATCATGCCACTGCACTCCAGCCTGGGCAACAGAGTGAGACTCTGTCTCAGAAAAGAAAAAAAAAACAAACTTTAAAATAGTTTAATGTCAATGCTACTTTCAACCTTCTCTAATTCTAACTCCTATACCTCTGGTGAATTTAATACTTTTAAAAAGCTGAGTTATGAAACCTGTTTTATTTTTTATCTTTTTCAATTAAAGTGCTAAAACCTTTTGTTCTATTCACAGTAGCAGATTTTCAAAGGAGATCTTATGCTTGGACAACCAAACGTGCTGATGCTATAACTTTTTTTCATACTTTGCAGATTTTCATTCATTATAAAAATAATACAAAGCACTTAATCTTTTGCTATATGTACTTATTCTTTCCATTTATAAAACTAAAGAAAACATAAATCTCTTACCTATGTTTCTATCTGCATTAAAGCTGTTAGATCTACAAATTTTTTTAAAAGAAAAACATTACTCATTAGTATAATCATAAAAATTAACATGTAAGACTTTGATATAAGTACAATTTTTAATGGCATACTACAGTTAAGTCCTTCCTCCAGGTAGGAAGAACAAAGAAATTACTCATTACAAAATCTAGTAAATCCAAGTCTACTTAAAGAAAACAGAAGTACTTACTTTGCTCAAATTACCACATTTACCCAAATTTAAGGGAGCTGTTTTTTCCAAAAATATTAACCAAGAGAGAACAGTGTCCACCAAAGTCTCTTGTCAATTATTTTGTTGGCATTGGAAGACACGGCCTCAATATATAAATATATTAATTCATCATTCAATAAATACGTACTAAGCTCTTATTATTTACCAGGCACAGTTCTAGGTAATAGGATTATAGAGATAAACAGAACAAAGTTCCAACCTACATAAATCTAATGAGGAAGACAGAAAACAATGGTATATAACAGATCATGATGGTTTTAAGTGCTATAAAAAGAGACATAAGAGAATAGAGGTTAAAAAAAAAAAAGAGAGAGAGAGAGAAACCTCAATGGTAAGGAGATACGTGAAGAAATGTAGAATGAATTATGCAGCTTACTGGGGAAAGAGAGAGAACAGCAGATGCAGAGGCCCTGAAGCAGGAGCATTCATGGAATATTCAAGGTACAAGGATGGATGTTCAATCAATGCTCCTTTGAAATGATATAGAGGTCAAGAGATGGAATCAAAGAGGAGGCAAAGAAATTAACAGTCATTATTCCTGGGGGCATGACCTCATAATTTTAAGTGCTAGATGTCTTTTAAAGACTACTTATAAAAAACACTATAGTGAAAGTATGTATCACAGTGATCATAAATTTAGAGCCAGAAAAAATGAAAGCCACAACTGTCTTGATACTATGTCAATTGGTACCTGTGGCTATAGATGGTTTCCAAGGATTATTCACCTACATGAAAAAAGGACCGTAAATGGAAGAGAAGATAATTTGATCTGGAAAACTGACAAAGAGGTCAACCTCAAAAATGTACATATATGTTTCATGATATATGGTTTTAAAACAGCAGTATTTCTAAATTAATAGATATCATACATGACTTCAAATACGTATAGACACCCAAAGTAAGAATGAGCAGACATTTGACCATCTCACCTACATCCCTATAAATTTACTTATTCCACTTGGCTAAAACATTTTTAGAATCACCACATGGGGAAAAAAATGGTAACTGCTTCCTATTTGGTCACCTTATACTAGAGCTTGTAAGAAATACTCAGTAACACAAGAACAGAAAACCAAAAAAAAAACAAATCATCAGGCCAAGTGTGGCAGCTCATGCCTATAATCCTAGTGCTTTGGAATACCAAGGCAGGAGAACTGCTTGAGGCCAGGACTTTGAGACTAGCCTGGGCAACACAGCAAGACCCATTTCCACAAAAACTAAAAATAAACCAGACATGATGGTGCATGCCTGTAGTCCCAGCTACTTGGGAGGATCGCTTGCACACAGGGGTTTGAGGCTGCCAGCAAGCTTCATGATTGCACTGCTTTACTCACTGCAACCTGGGCAACAGAGCAAGACCGTGTCTCTAAAGAAAAAAAAAAAAAAGAAACCAACAGTCCTCAACACTGGCTGAAAATCAGGATCACCTGGAAGCTTTTAAAAACTATCAATGCCTTGACTGCCCACTAAATATTTGATTGGTTTGTGGTGAGGCATAAGCATCCTTTGTAGAAGTTCCCCATTTCCAAGGGTGCAATACACAAAATCTTTTTTTTTTTTTTTTAAATACAGATGGAGTCTCGCTCTGTCGCCCAGGCTGTAGTGCAGTGGTGCGATCACGGCTCACTGCCAATCTCCACCGCCCAGGTTCAAGGGATTCTCTTGCCTCAGCCTCCCAAGTAGCTAGGACTATAGGCACATACCACCACGTCCAGCTAATTTTTTTGTAGTTTTAGTAGAGACACAATTTCACCATGTTGGCCAGGCTGTTCTTGAACTCCTGACCTCAGGTGATCCACCCACCTCGGCCTCCCCAAGTGCTGGGATTACAGGCGTGAGCCACTGCGCCTGGCCAAAATCTCACTTTTTAAAACTGCCACTTACTGGCCAGGTGCGGTGGCTCACGCCTGTAATCCCAGCACTTTGCCAGGCCAAGGCAGGTGGATCACGAGGTCAGGAGATAGAGACCATCCTGGGTAACACAGTGAAACCCCGTTTCTACTAAAAATACAAAAAAATTAGCCAGGCATGGTGGTATGCGCCCTTAGTCCCAGCTACTTGGGAGGCTGAGGCAGAATGGCGTGAACCCGGGAGGCGGAGCTTGCAGTGAGCCGAGATCCTGCCAACGCACTCCAGCCTGGGGGACAGAGAGAGACTTCATCTCAAAACAAACAAAACCTGCCACTTACTCAACTACACAAACCTTCATTTCTAAGGAAGAGATTAACCAGATGAGGTTTAAATTTTAGCTTGTATTTATTTCCACATGGTAAACTGTCTGTTCTTCACACTGACCATTTAAAAGTCATTGTAAACACTTCAGTCTCCAACCAACTTCAAGGGAAGTTAAAAAAAAAAAAATGGGAAGGAAACAAAATGGTCCTCCTAACTCAGTAGTGCAGGATCTGTAGTAGAATTATCACTGTGGATGATGTCTAAAACTCCTAAGTCTTACCTTGATGAAGGTACAAACTTCGGAGTTTGTATATCATCTTTGTAAGTAAAAGACACAACTGCATATGGACAAACGTGTCTTGGTCTTCGCCTTAGCTCATCAAAGCCATACTCATAAAAATAATACTAAAAATAAGAAAATGCAAAATTAACTTCTTTAAAAAGGCAAGGTGAAACCTTATATTTATCTGCCTGATTTCTGAGAAATAGAAAACCATACATGCACTTCTGACAAAAAATGTCTTTAAGCTCTGCGTGCCAATTTAACTAAAATAATTAGTACTTTGTATTCATTTTGTGATATAAAATATTCTGCATGTAAGTGCGTAAGATCCCAGAGTATTACTAACTATTCCAAAAGTTTACCTCTGAAGAGTTGACCACTGAGAGTTTCCTAATAAAAATATTATAAACAGAGTCAAAGCTCCCAGGTCAGCTCAGAATAACCAATCTAATACAAAAAGCAAAATACTAAGAACACAATCTCAACTAAACCAAACTATGGTTTTACTATTTCAAAAGAAAAACACACCTGGGCTCCAATTGCAAACAAAGTAGCAAAGGAGATACGGAAAAGAATCTGAACATAGGTGACAAAGATAGCTGACCCTCTTCCCATTACCCATCAGTCTTTCCCCTTCACCTCTTCACCACATTCAGTATAGTACAGTTTTGTAACTTTCAGAGTAGTGATTTTCACTTTAAGAATGCCTGAGTTTATGAACACAGTAGTACAGTCCTTCAAAGTCCATTCCCGTGGGAAACTATTGATTTCAATAATGTCATTATTGCTCTAAAAATGGCTGGAGTTTTTTAAAAACATAAGGCCAGTTTGCAAGTCCTTCTAGAAAAGCCAATAACTATCTTACATGTATACTTCACACCTACCAATATTGCTACTGTCCAGAGGGTAATCAAATGAGTCAATTCCAAATGACTTTGGTGAATGTAATTTTTGCTAAAAGCCCACAACAATAGTTCTTAAAATTTTATTTTACATAAATAAAGCTAAATTAAAGAAAGAACATTTCCAGGGAAGTTAACATTACTACTTTTCACAAACAGTCCATTTGGTTATAGACATTTTTTTAATGTTAAAAAGAACAGGTGCTGGGTGTGGTGGCTCACACCTGTAATCCTAAGTTTTTGGGAGGCTGAGGCAGGCAGTATCACCTGAGGTCAGGAGTTTGAGGCCAACATGGTGAAACCCCATCTCTACTAAAAATATACAAAAAATTAGCCAGGTGAGGTGGCAGGCACCTTTAATCCCAGCTACCTGGGAGGCTGAGGCAGGAGAATCATTTGAACCTGGGGGGCGGAGGTTGCAGTGAGCCAAGATTACGTCACCACACTCCAGACTGGACAACAGAGCGAGACTCTGTCTCAAAATAACAAAATACTAATAATTAAAAAACAAGAATAGGGAGGCTAAAGTGGGAAGATCACTTGAGCCCAGGAGTTCTAGACCAGCCTGGGCAAAACAGTGAGACCCCCATCTCTATTTAAAAAAACAAACACAAAAACAAAAAAACCATTGCTTTATAGTCAAACCTCATATAAAAACTTAACACTAAAGCTCATCAAATGTTACTCTTATATATGTGTAGTACATGTCAATTATACTTGAATAAGCTTAAAAAATAATTCTAGGTTTGCATCTTTAAAAATGTTAATAAAGATAGAAAATACCTACCAAACCAATAGTACAAAATGTTATGCATTAAGATTATTTCAAGGGGTTTCAACTTTACCTTGAAAGATGAGTAGTATCTTATTAGGCAAGAGATCTTTCTAGGCCAGGAAATGCCAAGGTTTCAAAATGAAATGAGGTGTGTTGAGGGCAATGATCATATAAAAACCAAGCCACAGTCCACTGGCAGGAAGAGCTAGACTAGGGAGTCTATAAATACTACCCTGTAACCTTGAAGACCCACTCTATGTTTCTGAGACATCTCAGAAAACACTGAACAAACAGCAGCAACAGACACTGGAGTCTGGAAGTGATATGCAGACACCAGAATCTAGACTAGTGTGGGGACAGAGAGAACTGAAAGGGAGACATTTTAAAGGATTTGGTAACAAACAGGTATGAGGTCATAACATTACAACGGATCCTGGCACCTACCTGAGTAAGCTCATAGGCTCTGTAAGCCAAAAGTGATGTAATTCGATTGGCATTCTTCGACACGTGACATTCATGCTTTGGTGTGGGGTCCAAAGCACTTTTATTTAACATAGATTCCAAACTTTTTACACCCATGGGGTCATATATACTTTTTATTTTACCCTAAAATAGAGAAAACCTTTTAAGTGCCTACCTAAATCTAATTGTTGACTATATAACATTAATATTATGAAATACTTCTTTGAATATAGATCAACTATCCCAACCATTTTTTCCCTTTAATATCTCACAGAACAGCTGGGCGTGGTGACTCCCGCCTGTAATCCCAGCACTTTGGGAGGCCAAGGCAGGCGGATCACCTGAGGTCAGGAGTTCGAGACCAGCCTGGCCAACGTGGCAAAACCATCTCTACTAAAAATACAAAAATTAGCCGGGCATGGTGGCACACGCTTGTAATCCCAGCTACTCAGGAGGCTACGGCAGGCAGAACTGCTTGAACCTGGGAGGCAGAGGTTGTGGTGAGCCAAGATTGTGCCACTGCACTCCAGCCTGGGTGACAGAGTGAGACTCTGTCTCCAAAAAATAAATAAAATAATATCTCATAGAACACTTTTACCAAATTTCAAGCCGTAAGAAAAAGCTAATCACTAAAAAAAAAAAAAAAAAAAAAAAAAAAAATTTGAACTTGTTATTAAACAAGTAAACAGAAACTCCATTCATAATACTCTTCACTAATATAAATCATATTATCAACATATTACTCTCTACATTCCTTTCTTTGGAAAGGAAAACAAACTCTTAAGTACGGTTAGCTTAGATCAAAGACGGCAAATAGGCCAGGCACAGGGGCTCACACCTGTAATCCCAGCACTTTGGGAGGCTGAGGCGGGTGGATCACGAGGTCAGGAGATCAAGACCATCCTGGCTAACATGGTAAAACCCTATCTCTACTAAAAATACAAAAAATTAGCCAGGCTTAGTGTCGGGCACCTGTAGTTCCAGCTACTCTGGAGACTGAGGCAGGAGAATGGCATGAACTCGGGAGGCGGAGCTTGCAGTGAGCCAAGATGGCGCCACTGCACTCCATCCAGCCTGGGCAACAGAGCGAGACTCCGTCTCAAAAAATCAAAAACCAAAAAACAACACATACACAAAAAAAGATGGCAAATAAACCATTTTCAAAAGTATCTTTAACTACCAAACACTAGCAAGCATGAACTTTTAAACAATCTCCTAAAGACTTAGCATCATCTAAAAATTAAAATCCAAATCAAGTGTATTTTTCATACATGAAATGTGGAAGTTTAAATTACCTTCATTATTTTAAAAATAACAACATCACCCATTGCCCCCGTGTCCAAAGGATTCGCTTGTAATAAATCAGCATACCTAGAAAGATAGACACCTAGAAAAGAGGGAAAAATTAAGGAAACTGATTACATTTTTCAAAATCACTAGGACTAAAATGAGACATTTTTAAAAAGTTATCCTTCATCAATTTGAAGTGTGCAAAAATCAGAAACAAAAGATAAAACTGATCTTACATTTCAGAACCTATGTCTAGTCTCTTTTTCTGGGAATATAATAAAGCACGAATTTAATAACAACTGCAGTGAAATTACGAGACAATATATTTTTAGACAGCAACTTAGTAGTAGGTATTCATATTTAAAAAGAAAAAAGATTACCCATGGAAGGACTGCCAAGAATTGTTATTTTGGACTGACCCACATGTAATCCTTTTTCACATATGCTTTGAACCTAAATTAAAAAAAAATACTTCATCTTGCAGTCATAATAACATTTAAAACATGAAAAAATAATTTTATAAACTTGGTTTAAATAAAAACAAAGCTTCTAAACTATATATCATTCTAGATCACAGAAATCTTATATATTTGCCACTTTATAAATATTAATGTAAAACTGACTTACACTTCTCAAAGTAACCATATCTAGAATCCATTTTTCTTTATTTAATTTTTTTAGAGATAGGGTCTCCCTCTGCCCCCTAGGCTGGAGTGCAGTGGCATGACCTTGAACTCCTGGGCTCAACTGATCCTACCACCTCAGCCTCCCAAGTAACTAGAACTACAAGTGCTCCCCACCATGCCTGGCTACTTTTCAATCATTTTTCTTCATGCCAGGTGTGACAGATACTCTTAACTCCTGCCACTCAATATATATAACCATTACTTTTCAAAGAGAATTAGAAACAGCAAAATATTATTCCACCCAAATATCTTCGATTAAAAGGGGAAAAAACAGACCAGGCATGGTGGCTCACGCCTGTAATACCAGCACTTTGGGAGGCCAAGGCAGGTAGATCACTTGAAGTCAGGAGTTCAAGACCAACCTGGCCAACATGGGGAAACCCCAACTCTACTAAAAACACAAAAAAATCAGCTGGGTGCGGTGGTGCGTCCTGTAATCCCAGCTACTCGGGAGGCTGAGGCACAAGAATCACTTGTATCTGGGAGAAGGAGGTTGCAGTGAGTGAGCCGAGATCACACCATTTCACCCCAGCCTGAGCAACAGAGTGAGACTCCATCTCAAAAAAAAAAAAAAAAAAAGGAAAAATGGTTCCAGGCATAGAATCAACAATATAGAAGATAATCTCACATATAATCAACAAGATAATCTTTTTAATGAAGAGAAAAGGCCAGGTGCGGTGGCTCACACCTGTAACCCCAGCACTTTGGGAGGCCGAGGTGGGTGGATCACAAGGTCAGGAGTTCAAGACCAGCCTGGCCAACATGGTGATACCCCGTCTCTACTAAAAATACAAAAATTAGCCAGGTGTTGGGGGGGGTGTGTCTGTAACCCCAACTACTTGGGAGGCTAAGGCAGGAGAATCACTTGAACTCAGGAGACAGAGGTTGCAGTGAGCCAAGATCACGCCACTGCACTCCAGCCTGGGTGACAGAGCAAGACTCCATCTCAGAAATAAATAAATAAATAAATAAAGAGAAAAGTATTATTATCAAGCACATTCTAGGGGAAGAAAATAGGACTGGTCAGAGAAAAAACTGAGTACATTTGAAAAACAAATTATAAACAATAAACATTTTGCCCCATTAAATCATGTATTCCACTTATATACCAAAAAAAGTCTATAATTGTCAAGAATACTGTTGAATAATCACAAAATTGTAACTTACAATGGAAACATCCCCAAATTGTTTTTTATAAAATGCGTTAACTCACCTGGTATCGATCAACCATCAGAAATGCATAGGATTCTGAAAGTTCCTTATCTAAACGACCATCAAACTTCAGTTCTCTTCGCTTTTCTGTAAACTAAATGAAATTAAACCTGTAACAACTACTTAGCACGTGATTATGTTTTTCAAGCTACAAGTTTTATTTTTTTTCCCAAGAAATCTCACACCTACCAAAATGGAAAAATAATCTCTCTCTCTCTATACTCTCTGTCCTTCAGTTTTTCCCCTATTTTAACTGGCTCTTTATATATAACATTAATATAGTCAAATAAACATCTAATGCTCACCAATCTTTAAATTTCTCTTATAGTTTTACCACATTACAACTCTCCCACAGATTATAAATTCATGCTTTATCTTTGTATCTTCCACTTTACTTAACATGGTACACTGCATCCAACAGGTGGTTTAATAAATCTGCTGAATGACCAACTTCTAGACTATAAACTCAATTAGGACTAGAAAAAATGCTTCTTTTCTCTGTAACTGTATTCTCAATGCCAAGCACATAAGATGTGCTCCATACATATTTATAGGATGGAAGAGTGACTTTATCTAAGTAGCTGGAACTATAAGTTATCCTAAATCACTGGCTTTCCTATCTATAAAATAGATATGCATTTAAAATATAAAACATCTAACATTTTATATTCAGGCTATTACTGCTCTTTAGTAATATAACTAATCAATCTTCAGACTAAAGTTTCATATAAAATTAACAAATAATCGCTATCATACCATGAAACTACATCAATTCAAACTACTAAGATTTTAATTTTCTCTGCGATTCAGTGCCCTTTAGGGAACCTTTCGAAATTAAATCCTGGTACCACTTGGTTAACCAACTTGCAAAAATAAAAAATTCGTATTTCAGGTCCATTGGAAAGCATTATCCATCAAATATTTCAAAACATCTATACATGCTGGCTTTTCCTAAATCAAAACTCAAATATTCTAATTTGTACATGAAACTTAAGTTCACTAACACGCTCAATTATTCTTCTTTGAACTTTTTCACTAAGAATATCCACTAATGATAAAATCATAATATAGCCACCAGGCAATAATTGTGGAAAAATTTAAGCATGTCCTGGCTGGGCGCGGTGGCTCATGCTTGTAATCCCAGCACTTTGGGAGGCCGAGGCGGGTGGATCACGAGGTCAGGAGATCGAGACCATGGTGAAACCTGGTCTCTACTAAAAATACAAAAAATTAGCCGGGCGTGGTGGCGGGCGCCTGTAGTCCCAGCTACTCGGAGAGGCTGAGGCAGGAGAATGGCGTGAACCCGGGAGGCGGAGCTTGCAGTGAGCCGAGATTGTGCCACTGCACTCCAGCCTGGGTGACAGAGCAAGACTCCGTCTCAAAAAAAAAAAAAAAAAAAAAAAAAAAAATTTAAGCATGTCCTAAAAACAAACACACCCACATATTTGACTTCGTTAATTACCTTCTAATTTAGGCATTTAATTAACATGTACAATACTCAAAGAGCAAAAACCCCTACGTATTCACAATTTATTTATTTACTTATTTATCTGAGACAGAGTTCTTGTTCTATCACCCAAGCTTCAGTGCAGTGGCGTGATCTCGGCTCACTGCAACCTCACGGGTTCAAGCAATTCTCGTGCCTCAGCCTCCCAAGAAGCTGGGATTACAGGCATGTGCCACCACGCCTAGCTAATGTTCGTAGAGATGGGTTTTGCCACACTGGCCAGGGTGGTCTCAAACCCCTGGCCTCAAGCGACCCATCCACCTCGGCCTCCCAAAGTGCTGGGATTACAGGCATGAGCCACCATGCTCAGCTGAATTTACAATTAAACCATTAGCTAGTAAGCTATCTCTACACTTAAGATTTTCAGTTAAAAAGTTATTTTACATAATTGCATATTAATAACAATTTAACACAGCAGATAAATGTAATGCTACAGCAACATTTGGTGGAAAAAAAGAGATGTCATTTAAAACTTGTTTTCCCAATTAGGCAGGTGCAGTGGCACATGACTGTAATCCCAGCTACTCTGGAGGCTGAGGCAAGAGAACTGCTTGAAACCAGGGAGGCAGAAGCTGCAGTGAGCCGAGATCGTGCCACTGTACTGCAGCCTGGGCAACAACAGCGAAACTCCATCTCAAAAAAAAAAAAAAAAAAAAAAAAAAAAAAAAAGCAACTTGTTTTCCCTTCATAATTTGGTTTTCCTAAAAATGTTAGTATTTCTAGACAACATTTTTTTCCCAGGCTGTTAACTGGTTCTGAAAACAATCTTACAGTAAGTATAATTTAAAACATACCTCCTTTTCCAAAAGCTCATTGTGTATCAAGCAAGCACGTCTGTAGTTAAAATTTGTTACTGAGGTTGGTTCAAGGTAAGAAGAATGGAGAATATTTACAACATCTTCAAATTCTCGAGAGCCTGGAGTTAACGGCTGGAAAAGTGCTAAAATAAAAAAAACAAACATTTAAAATGTTTAACATTACTCCATCTTAAATATAGCTTCTTATATTTTTGTGGGTTAACGTAACTTTAAATAACATGAAAAAAGGCATCAAGGCTATTTAACTTTGTGATATGCAAAAAAGATACTTATTAACTCATTGAAAAAAATGTAAAACAGTTGCCTACGGCCGGGCACGGTGGCTCACGCCTGTAATCCCAGCACTTTGGGAGGCCGAGGCAGGCGGATCATGAGGTCAGGAGATCGAGACCATCCTGGCTAACACAGTGAAACCCCGTCTCTAGTAAAAATACAAAAAACTAGCCGGGCGCAGTGGCAGGCACCTGTAGTCCCAGCTACTCGGGAGGCTGAGGCAGGAGAATGGTGTAAACCCGGGAGGCGGAGCTTGCAATGAGTGGAGATCGCGCCACTGCACTCCAGCCTGGGCGACAGAGCGAGACTCCGTCTCAAAAAAAAAAAACAAAAAAAACAGTTGCCTACATATACCAGTTCCTTCAACAATGAGGATCTGGCATTACACAGACAAGGAAGGTCCCCTCAATTTTGCAAACCTTAGGCATGCTATATTAGGCAACCTAAATTGCTTAAAAACTCTTAGAAGAACCTGTGTTTATACTCAGCTCCTATTTTATGTTACACTGAAGTAGGTCTCAGACTGTGTATTTCAGCAAACTACCTATACCATGTATGAGAGCACAAAAGCATTTAAGACATTATGTGAAGTAACAAAATATGCTGTTACTGACACACTAGTCTTTAAAAAAAAAAAAAGCTTGGCTCATGCTTGTAATTCCAGCTCTTTGGGAGGCCAAGGCAGCAAGACTGCTTGAGCTCAGGAGTTCCAGAGCAGCCTGGGCAATATAGTGAGACCCTGTCTCTACAAATCATTAAAAAAAAAAAAAAAAAATTGCCAGGCATGGTGGTGCATGCCTGTAGTCCCAGTTACTTGGGAGGCTGAGGCAGGAGGATCCTTTGAGCCCAGGAGTTCAAGGCTGCAGTGAGCCATGTTCTCCCACCGCACTCCAGTCTGGGAGACAGAGCGAGACCCTGTCTCAAAAATAAAAATAAAAAATAAAATGCTGCACTCACGTGGCTTCTTGTATAATCCACAAAAAGTAGTAGAACATTTATTATGACAACTTAATAAAATGAAAACATGTGGGATTTTAGAGTCAAACCTGGACACAAATACCAGACCTAGCATTACTGGCTTGGAGTAAAATGCGGGTAAATAAATAACTTATATAGCTCAGCTCTCTCATATGTAAAACGGCAAACTCCAGCTAGCCTAATAACCACTATACGCCACATGCCACGCATGAGACAACACATGGAAAAAGCTCTAAGCATAGCATCCAACACATACTAGGACATTTAAGTTTTTTGGTTTTTTTTTTTTTGAGACGGAGTCTTGCTCTGTCGCCCAGGCTGGAGTGCAGTGGCACAATCTTGGCTCACTGCAAGCTCCACCTCCCAGGTTCACGCCATTCTCCTACCTCAGCCTCCCGAGTAGTTGGGACTACAGGTGCCCACCACCACACCCGGCTAATTTTTTTTTTGTATTTTTAGTAAAGACGGGGTTTCACCGTGTTAGCCAGGATGGTCTCGATCTCCTGACCTTGTGATTCGCCTGCCTCGGCCTCCCAAAGTGCTGGGATTATAGGCATGAGCCACCGTGCCCAGCCAGGACATTTAAGTTTTTATCCTCCACATCCCCAACCATTCTACATCCCACTGAATTTTTTTTTTTTTTCTGAGATGGAGTTTCGCTCCTGTCGCCCAGGCTGAAATGCAGTGGCACGATCTCGGTTCACTGCAACCTCTGCGCCTCCCAGGTTCAAGCGATTCTCCTGCCTCAGCCTCCCAACCAGCTGGGATTACAGATGCCTGCTACCACGTCCAGCTAATTTTTAGATTTTTAGTAGATATGGGATTTCACCATGTTGACCAGGCTGGTCTCAACTCCTGACCTCAGGTAATCCACCTGCCTCGGCCCCCAAAGTGCTGGGATTACGGGCATGAGACACCGTGCCCAGCCCCCACTTAATTTTTAAAACATTTAAGTCAACTATGCAATTAGTTCTTGAGAATTACTGGTCTAGTAACCTCAAATTTCCATCTTATGCACAAAATAATTTACTAATACACCTAAAAGTCTATACATATATATATTTCCCCAAATCAAAAAGGAACCA
This sequence comes from Symphalangus syndactylus, assembly GCF_028878055.3. Lineage (NCBI taxonomy): Eukaryota > Metazoa > Chordata > Mammalia > Primates > Hylobatidae > Symphalangus > Symphalangus syndactylus. The sequence goes on along the minus strand of NC_072423.2, from coordinate 104,230,066 downwards.
CTTTTCACTGTAGAGAGAACTACTCAAAGAAACGATGTTATTCTCTATTACCTTAATTTCTTTAAAGACACTATTTAATAAGGGTCAAGAAATGTAACAGTCAAAACAGGTCACTACTGAAAACATAATGTTCCACTTGTACATACTGCTAAAGGTAACAGATGCAGCGAACTGTTGTCTTTTTTATACATGATTATTAGACTTTAAAGGACATGTCAAATGACAGAGCCTTTCATCCATTCATTTACCAAACCATGTATATATTACAGAAGTGTCTGTAAAAACGTAGTTTTCAATGGCACAATGTGTACAAGCAGTCACCACTATTTTGGAACTGCACACCAAAAAAAATAGTCAACACAGTTATAGCAATACAATTAAAAAACAAACAGCAGTAAGCTCAAACAAGTACTCAAATAGAACAAGACTACTCAACACAAAGTGTCCTATAATCAAACTTGTAGCAGACGAATATGTTCAGTAACCTATTGATTGTAAGCTCCATGAGAGCAGGAACTGCACCTGCCTTGCTCATTACTCATGTTTCCCATATCCCAGTAGCTAGACCTGTGAGTGCCATCCCTAAAAATATTAAACAGTCAATAAAGTGAGAAATTTTGTCATGAGCTTTAAAAATGGTAACAATATATTCCACTACTAAATGACTGTGATATAAAATTAAGACTCATTCACAAATTCAACAATTCAGTAACATACAAAACACAAATGAAAGCTCAGAAAAGAGGGTAGAAGGCATATACTGTCTTCATTCAAACCTGTTACGGAATGTAGGACAAAAACATCTTATCTTTGTGATGATTGTCCCCAATTAAACTGCGAAAAACTTGGCAAGGAAAGCAGCATGTGGAGGTCTTTATAGGCTTTCACAACCAAAGTGGGCCAAGCATGATTTTAAAAGTTGGGTTTTACACATGATTTTGTTTCTAAACAAAATGACTTCAGATATATAAAATGTACACAAAAAAGGTATCACATGGCTGCCAATTTCTATGAAATTTTATGGTCTACATAAAAGAAATTTTCATTAGTTAAGCTACCCAATACAATTTCTACCATTAATCTAATCGTAAGTAAAATATTGGTCAAATCATAAATCTGCATAAAAGTTCACATCCAAATTATTCTCAAAGTACTTAACATTTCCAGTTCACTCTAAAGCAATGTCCAGTCACATCCAACGTACTAAAAATGACAGCTGACAGGAAAAAAATTATTGCAAATGAAAAGAAAAAAGCATTTTAGCTCTAACAATAAATATCTGTATCCTAATTATTTTGTATTGCAAATGCCTCAGTGGCTTCGTTAGGCCAGTTATACTTTCTCATTTTTTCTGGTGATAATTTCTAAGATAATAAAATTATCCTGCAACTATTTTTAAGGATTTCAAGTCAACTTGCTGCTAACGCAGTTCAGAAAATTTATTAAGTTGATGTTCTGCATTTTTTTTTTTTTTTTTTTGAGACAGAGTCTTGCTCTGTCGCCCAGGCTGGAGTGCAGTGGCACAATCTTGGCTCACTGCAAGCTCCGCCTCCCGGGTTCACGCCATTCTCCTGCCTCAGCCTCCCGAGTAGCTGGGACTACAGGCGCCCGCCACCACGCCCAGCTAATTTTTTGTATTTTTAGTAGAGACGGGGTTTCACCGTGTTAGCCAGGATGGTCTCGATCTCCTGACCTCGTGATTCGCCTGCCTCGGCCTCCCAAAGTGCTGGGATTACAGGCTTGAGCCACCGCGCCCGGCTAAGTTCATGTTCTGAATGTACGTTCTCTGGTAGTCTATTTTATGTCCTCAGAGGTCGTTTAACACTACATGTATCTTGATCAATGTATCTTGTCACTCCTTTTAAAGAAAATATTTTAAGTCAAAAATCTCAATTATGGGTCACTATTTGAGGTAGTAATAATAAACAACCCTGTGTCTATCCAGATAGGGAAACCATTATATGAATCATCCATTTCACTCGGGGAACTCAGTATTCAATAAACTGTTCTCTAGATTATGACAGTTATTGTCTAACCATTAGTGGTTAAGTACCACCTTCAATACTGTACTAAGAGCTTTACGTGTATCATCTCAATCATCAAAACTACGCTATGAAGTTCAACATGCCCGTTTCTCAATTGAAACAGACAAGTAGCCTTTGAGTTGGCCCAAGGTTACAGGGTTAATGAATGAATCAAACTGCTGGGATTCAAATTCAAGTGATTAGGCTCCCTACCTTGCATCCTGAAATATATGATGTATGTGTATATGGGTATCAGACGTACAATGTCCAATCATGTCAAGAGCTGGAAAAATGACTGTTTCCTCATTTTACGGACTAGAAATCATATACAACACTTAGGCACAGGAAGTTAACATAAAAGAACAAACAAGTTGGTTCTAATACTGCTCTTTCTACCCTCATATCTTCTCTCAAATGTCTTAATTTTTTCTGATTTTAATTTTCCTCTAGAGATAACAGGGCCAACAGTCGTAACACCCTTTGTTTTATAAAGGTTAACAGCAGTAGCAATAGTAGTTCTTTCACACATTAAGAAATGTGTAATTTTGCTTATTTAATCGACTTCCATTAAATGCCTGTCAGAAAAACAGCTAAGTTGATTACTGATCATACAAGGTTTCCCTACTTACAAACTAACTATAGATGTATTTTACGAGACTGAAGAGCAGATTCAGAAGGGCACTTAGAGATTTGTAATTCAAATAAGGAAAGAGTATCATAGAATTTGAACTGGAATTCAAATTTCCTGACTCTTAGCCATACTATCATCAAATATTTTTCATTAGTAGTATCATACAAAGCACACTCATGTTTTTTGGGGGGTTTTTTTTTTTTTTTTTGAGATGGAGTCCTGCACTGTTGCCTGGGCTGGAGGGCAGTCACGCGATCTCGGCTCACTGCCACTTCCACCTCCTGGGTTTAAGCGATTCTCCAGCCTCAGCCTCCCGAGTAGCTGGGATTTCAGGCGCCCACCACCAGGCCCAGCTAATTTTTTGTATTTTTAGTAGAGTCAGGGTTTCACCACGTTGGCCAGGCTGGTCTCAAACTCCTGACCTCGTGATTTGCCCACCTCGGCCTCTCAAAGTACTGGGATTACAGACATGACCCACCATGCCCAGCCCACACTCAAGATTTGAAGGTTGTATTTATAAAGGCAGTCGGCATAGATATATAATTTAGGTCATCAAACACCTTTGTTCCTTAATCAAAAGAACATTTTCATCAATTAGTTTTACCAATTTGTTTGGTGTTAAGGCAGATCGTTTTGTATTATGTATATATGTATCACAAAAAATATTATCATATATACATAAATTTTAAAAAGCTAAACTTGGCCGGGCGCGGTGGCTCGCGCTTGTAATCCCAGCACTTTGGGAGGCCGAGGCGGGCGGATCACGAGGTCAGGAGATCGAGGCCATCCTGGCTAACACAGTGAAACCCCGTCTCTACTAAAAAAGAAATACAAAAAATTAGCCGGGCGTGGTGGCGGGCGCCTGTAGTCCCAGCTACTCGGAGAGGCTGAGGCAGGAGAATGGCGTGAACCCGGGAGGCGGAGCTTGCAGTGAGCCGAGATTGCGCCACTGCACTCCAGCCTGGGCGACAGAGCAAGACTCCGTCTCAAAAAAAAAAAAAAAAAAAAAAAAAAAGCTAAACTTAAAAGACGGACCATTCCTATTAAAACATACAAATGGGGCTGGGCGTGGCGGCTCATGCCTGTAATCCCAGCACTTTGGGAGGCCAAGGAGGGCAGATCACTTCAGGTCAGGAGTTCCAGACCAGCCTGGCCAACATGGCGAAATCCCATCTCTAAGGAGAACACAAAAATTAGCTGGGCGTGGTGGCACATGCCTGTAATCCAAGCTACTGGGGGAGGCTAAGGAAGGAGAATCCTTTGAACCTAGGAGGCAGAGGCTGCAGTCAGCCAGGATCGCAACACTGCATCCCAGCCTGGGCGACAGAGGCTCTGACTCCAAAAAAAAAAAAAAAAAAAAGACATACAAATGGGTAATACGAAGTATAAACAATTGTCTGATTTAAAGCAACTAATTCATAGAAGACGACGAAATAATTAGCAAGAAGAGGCTGGGGATCTGAAAGTTTCTCTGAATTCACAGCTGACTTCTATTAATGATTATAATACAATCACTCTCCATCCATTTGTTCTTCACAGTAAGATCTTTTTTTAAAATCACTTTTCCTCAGTCTAAAAAAAATTACCACGGACAATACTTTAGGAGTGGGTACTTCATCTTTACATCAACAAGGGTGAACATAGTGTACAATTAGAAATGAATATGCTGGCAGGAATTGAGAGTACAAATACAAAACAATGTTTTCTGGACTGAGGATAGGTCAAAGTAAATTTTACCTCGATTACTTTGCTATTATGTATGGAGAGAGCTATTGTTCTCAGAACCCACTCATCCATATACAACTAATGAAATACCATGGAAATTTCCTTAAGAATGAGACTTCGCTCCAATGGCTTCAAAAAGGCAAGTGAAAATTTTGTGGGGGAAGATGGAGGTTAGGGGAATTAGCCATTACTTCTGGACTAAACCAGTATGGAAACTTAGTGCATGACAGCAATTAATTTTTGAGACTCCCTTGGACCCTACAAAAACATGAACCAGTAAACGTTTTCCAGAAAGTGAATCATCGCTACTCCATTTCCCAAGAACTTTGGAGGGAAAAACTACATCAAATGTAATTACCAATTTTAATTTACTTTTTATGACTCACTAGATTTAAAGAAGGCAATAGTGAAACATCTACCAACAAAATGCAATTCTACTATTTGAATTCTAAAATTTGGTTAAATATAAGAATCATGCCTCAGCCAATAAATTACATCAAAAACAGTAAAATGTATACCTTTCCAGTCAAAGAGGCACTTAATCTGTCAGTACCAATCAAATGTTGATAGTGAACATAATTTCTGAATGTCAAAATTCCCCAAGGATGAAAACATACTAAATATTTCTATATTTAATAGGGGGAGAAAAACAGTTCTTGTTACTAACAGGTCAGATCAAAAGCAGCTAACTTGGCCGGGTGCCGTGGCTCACGCCTGTAATCCCAGCACTTTGGGAAGCCGAGGTGGGCGGATCACAAGGTCAGGAGATCGAGACCATCCTGGCTAACACGGTGAAACCCCAACTCTACTAAAAAACACACACACAAAAAAATTTAGCCAGTCGTGGTGGCGGGCGCCTGTAGTCCCAGCTACTCAGGAGGCTGAGGCAGGAGAATGGCGTAAACCCGGGAGACGGAGCTTGCAGTGAGTGAAGATCGCGCCACTGCACTCCAGCCTGGGCAACAGAGCGAGACTCCGTCTCAAAAAAAAAAAAAAAAAAAAAAAAAAACAGCTAACTTAAACCCTTAGATAATTCAAACTGGGTAGCAAGATTTTTCTTTCTTATAGTAGTAAAAGTACTCTATAACTATCTTCAAATTCCATCTCCACAACTTAGCTGTGTGACCTGGAGCAGGTTACCTAACTTCTCAGTACTTTAGTCTCCTCATCTGTAAAATGGGAATAGTACCTACCACAAAACATTGTTGAGATTTAGTCAATGTATTTAATTGCTTAGAAAAATGCCCACAACTTATTAGGCACTATACAAGTGTTTGCCGATATTATTACTCAATTACAATGGCAGTTATTTTGGATGTCACACTACTGGCAAGACCAAAAAAAGAACTAAGTTATATTTGCACAGTAGTGACCTTTAAGGTATTAAAATATTTAAGTCGTAATCTTAAATTTCACTGGAAAAGCACGGTCACAAGAAAAGATCTGCCATATTAAAATATGAATGCAACAGAACCTTTGATACTGGAAAGTTCAAGCAAACATACTTACTGAAAACCATCTAATATTCATGATAAAAAGACTGAGATGACCACAACTAGTAATACCTAGCCAAATCCTACACAAAGTGAAACCTTTACCTCTAGAGCCTTCCAAGAGATGACGTTGGGATGAAGAGTATGGAGTAAAACTAGCAGCACCTGCACTGTTTATGATGAATTTTTTTAATAAAGTTGAATTTATGTATTAACTTCTCTCAGCTTGAACAAGATAAAATTCATGGTGGTAAAATAGCTGCTTATTTAATTTTTTAAAGTTATATTTAAATCGCTATTTTACTATTTGAACAGCTGGTGTTCAGGGTATAATTACACAAGTTAAAAATTGCTCATTTTCACTAATCATGAAAAAGTCCACTGCGATATACTTTCCTCCCAACTTTTGTCTCTAAGTAAAAATGGAAAATACAAGTTTTACCCAAGAGGTACAAGACTATGGGAGACAACAGCTAGGTTTATATTTCCTAATCCCTCAATTATTTCCACTTTTAGTGTGTTCAACTGAAGTCTATTTTACAACAATCACTGGATTTTATTTATCTAATTAAAAAAAACACACAAACACAGTGCCTTTCCAGTTCCTACTGCCTTCCCACATTTCAAACTAAATTTTGAAGAGTTTGTAGGCTAATCTTCTGGTCCTAACAAACAGTAAAAAAAAAAAAAAAAAAATCACAGTTTGTCCATATTCTTAGGCACTTAAACCTTAAAAAAAAATAGACTTCAAACGGCTTTTATCAAGCTGTGAAGAAAAAAAATAGTTCCACCTCCTACCTCATAACCAGAGCCCATTTGAATGTACCTATTCTCTACCAATTGATTACACTGGGAACTTTTCTCATATAGACTATAATCATACATCTCAAATCTTAACTAAATACACGAAAAGAACTGACAGTCTTGACCCTTAAAAGTATCTCTCTGAACCCTAAAATTATTACATTAACTCAAAAGATATTTCTAGAAACATTCCTCATGCTAATTTCCAAAGGTTAACTTCATCTTTGTCAACATGGTTTCTCATACCAAGTATTTTCTTGGCTTTGCCATCCAAACAAATGAACTTTATTTGTATTTTTCCAATAAAAGGCTCAAATAATTCCAGTAGTGCAAATGGAACTGGTGATGCTTATGGAAAGTCAGTATAATGCTACAGCCAAGATTCTATACCAAATAAATGGAAAAGATACGGAAAAAAAACAAATCCTATTATTTTCCAAAGTAAATAATGAAAATCCAACCACACAGCAGGGCAAAAAGGAAATTGTCTGAATTCAGAATATCCAAAGTTTACTGGTTAAAAAATAATACCCCAATAACAAAAAGCGATACTAATTTTGACCTCCATTAGGAATTCTGACTCCATATTAACGATATGGCATTAAGATTTTTTAAAGGTACAAGTAATTAATGTAACTGTTTCCATATGGGTTCCAAAAACTAAGACTGGACTTTTTTTTAATCTCAAGTTCTACCATCTAGAAGACCAGCTGGTGACTCTTGAGGATAAGGTAACTTCTCATTAGTTTTTTTCCATTGGGAAATTACTGCGCCAAGAACCTACCTTGCCATTCTGTTCAAATGTAAGAAAAACAATACTAAGTTCGAATTTAAAGAGAGAGAGACCTATTTAATCTAACGCTTCAAAAAGAAGGGGGAAAAATCTACATGGAAATGAAGTGTGATGGAAAACAGCAGTGTGCATGGATCACATCTACTAATAGAGATTTCTAAATAAGGGAGGACGCTGACATCAAGCACATTTCAAGTAGACACACAGAACTGAAGAATTTCCACGGGGAGAAGCACTCGTGGTCCTCAGAACATTGGCAATGGCCTTGGAGAAAGCCCCAGAATCCATGGCCACGGTCTATTTCCATAGCGAGACTTCTCAGAAGCATCTTTAGGAGGACACAACGGCTTCTCTGCCTTCGGGGGCTGGGAGGGAGGGGCGCCGAGCACCATCTTTCCTCTCTGGGAGCTGCAGCCTTACGGACAAGCTTCAAACCTGAGCTACTTCCAACTTCCGCGGGGAGGGGCAGCAGGGGAGCGTGGTTCCACCGCTTTCTCTCGCACCAAGCGCGGCAGCTGGGCGGCCGTGGCGGTGAGGGGAGAGGCGGCCGGCGCTGCATGCGTGTTTACGTATCTCGGATGGGTGTGGGAAGAGGAGATAGAAAGGTTCTAATGAAAAGATGGAGGGGAGAGAGAGAGAGAGAGGATTGAGAAGAAGGAGAGGCACCACCTTTCTTTTCTCTGCTCTTCCTGGGAATCTGAAAACTCCTCCTAACAGGCCTTTCGGGCTCTTCGGGGCCTCTGGGCAGGGCGGCCGCGCCCGTCTCAGAGGAGTCCTGAGGCTGCTCGTGGCTGAGGCTCTGGGCGGCCTCGGCCCCCGCGTTCTCCTCAGGCCCAGCGCCGCCGCCGGGCTCAGCGATGTTGAGGCCGCCGCCGCCGCCATTTTGTGGGGAGGACTCAAGCTCCGGAAGCGCCTGCTTCATCTCGTCGTCTCCGCCGCCGCCACTTTCCCAGCTCGCATCCGTCGGCTGAGAGGCCTCCGTCTCCACAGCAGTAGCCATCGCGCCGGCGTAAGGAGCTCTGGGAAGCTTCTGCCCACAAGGTCGACGGGTGTGGGGGGAAGGGGCGGCGGGGCAGTCTCGCCACCGAGCTGCTCTCAGCCCACCCACCCCCTTCCCCCCGTGGCCTCAGGCTGCGCTCCCGACCTGGCAGCCTCTTGGGGGCCCTGTAGCGGGCACCCCACCCTTGCTGCCCGGCCCTCGGAGCCGCTCCTCGATCGGGCAGTTCTTCTGCCTTCCCCCGCCACTCAACGTGCGCGCGTCGGGGCCGGGAGGGGGCGGGGCCACCGCGGGCCACTCCACCAATGGGAGCGCGGCACCCGCCTCCGCGAGTGTGGATATACCGCGCCGGGGGCGGAGTTTCGGGGCGCCCGAGCCCGCCAAAAGGGGCGACCGCAACGCCCCGCGAGGGCCTCGACGCCGCAGCCGTGGCCTGTGTAATGCGTGGGCCCCTGGCGATCCTCGGGTTCCCAGGAATACCCCGCCGCGCTGCAGGCGAGGGAGACGAGCTTGGCCTCTTCACCGGAGCACAGGCGTCGCCCATTTGTGGGCAAAACCCTTCCTCTGCGCACGAGTTATGTCGGCCCAAACGGGCTTCAGAGCAGTGGATGCGGGACGATCTCGGTTTTATGAACTATTTGCAGGTGTACAAAAACCTGGAGAGGAGATAGAATGGGCTACGCGGTAATAGCTTAAAAGCTTCGACGGCCTCTGCGACCTGCTATTCTCACCAGATTTTTTATCTTTATGATAGATTACTCGCACCCGGCCTTCTCTTTTATCTCAAAGGGTGTGACCCAGTGTCACAGCTCCAGCAAGCACTTTCACCTGAGATCCTCTGATGGAACTTAACAACCTAGTGTTAACAGGATTTGATTCTGGGGAGTTTGAGGGGAGGAGGCTGTTAACTTTTCCCATTTTTTTCCTTTGGTCGCACCCCCCCACAACGTTTTCCTATATTAAAGAAAAAATAAACTTGCGGTCACATCAAAAAATATACAGCAGGTCGTCGCTCTCCCATAAAGGGAACAACTTCATAGTTAAGAGCCCTTTACATAGTAGTTTGTACCTTGTCAGTATAAACTATCATGGGTTATCACGAGTACAGCCAATATTTACTGAGTGCTTTCTATGTGCTAGACACTGACTGGACAAGTGATTTACGTGCATTATCTCCATTTAATCCTCACAACAACAGATATGAGGTAGATACTAGTTTGCACATTTTAAAAGAAGCGTTGCAAGACATTGGACAAATTATGGTAACAAACCGAAGATTTGAAACCGGGTCTGTTTAACTCTCCCAGTAAGTGCTTAAGCACTGCACTGACTGCTTCTCTAAGACCTAATTTTGACAGCAGCTGTGCACTTTTATTCATTTTATGGACGAAGGAACAGAGGGCTGACATTTTGTTGAGGGTCGCCAAGCAGCAGGATCAGGTTTGAGACCCAGATCTCTAGTCTCAAACTGTCTCCCAAGGAGTTTACAGACCAAATTATCATCATAATAAGGCCCCAGGCTTAAAGGGCATTCCCAAGGGCAACACAAAAGTTGGATTCCTTTGTCCTCTAATAAACATTACCACTGTTTAACAGCTGATATTAAAAAAAAAAAATCATGAATTGCCCAACCTATTGGAATCAATTTAGTAAATCATACGAAAGAGAGTGTAAATCCATTATTAGTAAATAGTTTAAAAACACATTTTAGGCCAGGCGCAGTGGCTCACGCCCGTAATCCCAGCACTTTGGGAGGCCAAGGCGGGCAGATCACCTGAGGTCAGGGGTTCGAGACCAGTCTGGCCAACATGGTGAAACCCCATCTCTACTAAAAATACAAAAATTAGCCGGGCATGGTAGCACATGCCTGTAATCCCAGCTACTCAGGAGGTTGAGGCATGAGAATTGCTTGAACCCGGGAGGCGGAGGTTGCCCTGACCTGAGATGGCACCATTGCACTCCACCCTGGGCTGAGACTTTGTCTCAAAACACACACACACATTTTAAAATGTTTAAATGAAAAACTGAGGTCTAGGTTGAGGGGAAAATACATTATTTTAAATAAAAGGTTTTTAGCTGGGGGAAGGGCTTTACTTGATTTAAAAGAGAATACAGAATATCAGAAACTCACATTGCAGTCCCAAATTGGTAACTTTCTTTTTTGTTGATTCATTGAAGGCATCCCTAAAAGCTCATTTTTATCAAATTCAAAAATAAGAACTAATTGTAGCCAGGTGTGGCTCACGTCAAAATCCTACTTCGGGAGGTGGAGGCAAAAGAATCACTTGAGCCCAGGAGTTCAAGCCCAGCCTGGGCAATAAGTGAGACCCTGTCTCTATTAAAAACAAACAAACAAACAAAAACAACTAATTGCATACTAATGCCACCACTCATCCACTCAAGAAAAGGCAACTCTACTTGGAAGCTCGTAGGCTATGCATAAAGCAATCACAGGTTGTTAGTAAAGAGTACCTAAAACTAAGGCTAGACAGAACCATGAGCCCTCCACAGAGGTTGAATCTTAAATTTTGTGAAGATAAAAATTGCTTCCCATTCCAAATCACTTATTTTAAAAAAAAAAAAAAAAAGTTTAATGATATGTGGCTGGGTGTGGTGGCTGACGCCTGTAATCCAGCACTTTGGGAGCCAAGGCTGGAGGATCACTTGAGCCTAGGAGTTCAAGACCAGCCTTCACAATATGGTGACACTCTGTCTCTATTTAAAAAAAAAAAAAATAATAATCCTAGCACTTTGGGAGGCCAAGGTGGGTGGATCACTTGAGGTCAGGGGTTCGAGAATAGCCTGGCCAACATGGTGAAACCTTGTCTCTACTAAAAATACAAAAATTAGCTGGGCATGGGCCAGGCGTGGTGGCTCACACCTATAATCCCAGCATTTTGGGAGGCTGAGGCAGGCTGATCACGAGGTCAGGAGATCGAGACCATCCTGGCTAACACAGTGAAACCCTGTCTCTACTAAAAATACAAAAAATTAGCCGGGCATGGTGGCAGGCGCCTGTAGTCCCAGCTACTCAGGAGGCTGAGGCAGGAGAATGGTGTGAACCCGGGAAGCAGAGCTTGCAGTGAGCCAAGATCGTACCACTGCACTCCAGCCTGGGCAACAGCTTTGTCTCAAAAAAAAAATTAGCTGGGCATGGTGGTGGGTGCCTGTAATCCCAGCTACTTGGGAGGCTGAGGCAGGAGAAACTCTTGAACCCAGGAGGCGGAGGTTGCATTGAGTCAAGATTGCGCCACTGCACTCCAGCCCGGGCGACAGAGAGAGACTTCATCTCAAAAATAATAATAATCATAATAAAAGAAAAAAATTTAGTTAAATCAGATTTTCTATATTATGCCTTATAAGGTATAAAAAAATTGGGAGTCTCTAAAATATAATTTTAAATACATATTCATTTATTGTAGATAGCAAAAAAATTTCAGTTCAGCTGGAGAACATTACTAATGTTCACTATTAGAAATATTTTTTATTTCTTGGGGACTAAGCACTGCTACTACTAAGGAAGTAATTTTGAAGCAAATGAACAGGGTTACCTTCTTCAAATTTGCTGTTCAGTGGGGAATGCATCTGAAACTAGGATGTATGATGATGGCTAAGCTGAGACCTAAAGGTAAAGTAAGGAGTCAGAAATATGAGGCGCAGAAAAGGGGTATAAATTTGCTGAATCTCACCTATTTCAGGAAAACTAACACAGTGACATGCAGAAGATATCCATCTAGGTATTCATATATGTTTATGTATATAGACATCTGTGGGGGGTGTGAGTACCACAGATGCACATAGTTCTGAAGCAAGAGCTACAAAAGTTTATGCTTTTAAGTATAAAGCCTGTAGTTGTCTCCTCCTATCAGTAATGGTCAAAGCAGCAGCACAAGGAATATTAGAGAACAGTATAAAATAGTGTAAAATTAAATTTCCAGGCCGGGCGCGGTAGCTCACACTTGTAATCCCAGCACTTTGGGAGGCCGAGGCGGGCGGATCACGAGGTCAGGAGATCAAGACCATCCTGGCTAACACAGTGAAACCCCGTCTCTACTAAAAAATACAAAAAATTAGCCGGGCACGGTGGCGGGCGCCTGTAGTCTCAGCTACTCGGGTGGCTGAGGCAGGAGAATGGCGCGAACCCGGGAGGCGGAGCTTGCAATGAGCTGAGACTACGCCACTGCACTCCAGCCTGGGTGACAGAGCGAGACTCTGTTTAAAAAAAAAAAAAAAAAAAAAAAAATTAAATTTCCAGGGACCACAATTGCCTTTTAAAATTTGGAAACATAAAAATAATCAATTTCAACTCCACAATTTAAAAATAGGAAAAGAGAGGCCAGGCACGGTGCCTCACGCCTGTAGTCCCAGCACTTTGGGAGGCCGAGGCAGGTGGATCACTTGAGGTCAGGAATTCGAGACCAGCCTAGCCAACACGGTAAAACCCTGTCTCTACTAAAAATACAAAAGTTAAGGCTGGGTGCAGTGGCTCACGCTTGTAATCCCAGCACTTTCGGAGGCTGAGGCGGGCAGATCACGAGGTCACAAGTTCAAGACCAGCCTGGCCAACACAGTGAAACCCCGTCTCTACTAAAAATACAAGAATTAGCTGGTCATGGGGGCAGGCTCCTGTAATCCGAACTACTCGGGAGGCTGAGGCAGGAGAATCGCTTGAACCCGGGAGGCGGAGGTTGCAGTGAGCCGAGATCGTGCCACTGCACTCCAGCCTGGGCAACAGAGCTAGACTCCGTCTCAAAAAAAAAAAAATTAACTGGGCGTGGTGGCACATGCCTATTATCCCAGGTACTCAGGAGGCTAAGGCAGGAGAATCACTTGAACCTGGGAGGCAGAGGTTGCAGTGAGCCGAGATTGTGCCATGGCACTCCAGCCTGGGTGACACAGTGAGACTGTCTCAAAAAAGTAAAAAAATAAAAATAGGAAAAGACATGACTCAAGATCATATAGCAAGCTAGTAACATTTATTGAGTACTTTCTATGTGTCAAGACACTGTTCTTTTTTTTTTTTTTTTTGAGATGGAGTTTCGCTCTTGTTGCCCAGGCTGGAGTGCAATGGCATGATCTCTGCTCACTGCAACCTTCACCTCCCGGGTTCAAGCGATTTTCCTGCCTCAGCCTTCCAAGTAGCTGGGATTACAGGCACCCACCACCATGCCTGGCTAATTTTTGTATTTTTAGTAGAGACGGAGTTTCTCCATGTTGGTCAGGCTGGTCTCAAACTCCCGACCTCAGGTGATCCGCCGGCCTCGGCCTCCCAAAGTGCTGGGATTACAGGTGTAAGCCACTGCGCCCAGCCCAGACACTGTTCTAAATGTGTTACATGTGTAGTCTCATCAATCCCCAGAGAAGGTACTAATGTTATTTCCATTTACAGACGAAAAAAACTGAGGCAGAGCAGTTAATTAACTTAATGTCATTTAGAGTGTAAGTGGCAAAACCAAGATTCTAACACAGGCAGTGTGCCTCCAAAGCCCCATGCTGTTAATAACCACAATATATTAAACTTCTCTTAAAACAAAGTCCAAAACTCAGTGCATTTTCCACTATGCCATTTCATCTCCCTTCCTCAAACAGTACTTTAAAAGACAGGATACTGGCTGGGCGCGGTGGCTCACGCTTGTAATCCCAGCACTTTGGGAGGCCAAGGCGGGCGGATCACGAGGTCAGGAGATCGAGACCACGGTGAAACCCCGTATGTACTAAAAATACAAAAAAAATTAGCCAGGCGTGGTGGCGGGCGCCTGTAGTCCCAGCTACTCGGAGAGGCTGAGGCAGGACAATGGCGTGAACCCGGGAGGCGGCGCTTGCAGTGAGCCGAGATTGCACCACTGCACTCCAGCCTGGGCTGTCGACAGTGAGACTCCGTCTCAAAAAAAAAAAAATAAATAAATAAATAAATAAATGGCAGGATATACATAGCATAACTCAGCAATAACTATCAATATTACTGATGCGTAACCTTTTGACCTAGCAGTTCTACTTCTAGAAATGTATATGGTACAGATGTACTCATTCACATTCTAAATGTGTATTCAAGGATATTCTTTACAGTGTTGTTAGTAATAGCAAAGGATTGGAAATAAGTATCTATCAAAAGGTATGTCCATACAGTGGAATACAGCCATAAAAAGGAATGAGGCACTGATGCATGCTACAACATGAATGAACCTTGAAAACATTATGCAAGTAAAAGAAGCCAGACACAAAATCGATATATTATACATTCTGTTCATATAGAAATTCAAAATAGGAAATTCCATAGAAACAGAAAAATGGATTAGTGGTTACCAGGGGCTAGAGAGAGGGGGGATGGGGACTGACTGCTAATGAGTACAGGGTTTCCTTTTGGGGCGATGAAAATATTCTGGAATTAATGGTAGTAATTCCACAACTTTGTGGATATATTTAAAACCATTGAACTATGTACTGTATTTATGTATTTATTTATTTATTTGAGATGGAGTCTCATTCTGTCACCCACACTGGAATGCAGTGGTGCCATCTTGGCTCACTGCAACCTCTGCCTCCTGGGTTCAAGTGATTCTCCTGCCTCAGCTTCACGAGTAGCTGGGATTACAGGCGCCTGCCATCACACCCAGCTAATTTTTGCATTTTTAGTAGAGATGAGGTTTCGCCATGTTGGCCAGGCTAGTCTCGAACTCCTGACCTCACGTGATCCACCCACCTCAGCCTCCCAAAGTGCTGGGATTACATGCGTGAACCACCGCATCCAGCTGAACTATATACTTTAAAAAGATGAATGTTATAATATGTGAATTATATCTCAAGGTGGTGGGAGGACTAGGCATTCCTTGAGGTCAGAGACTCCAAGCAGCGGAAACTCTCTCCTATGGCTGGGTTTGAACAAATAAGCTGCCATGAGTTTTATAGCTGCCAACAACTTGAAGGAATTTGGGAGCAAACCCTTTTGTAGTTGAGTCTCCAGGTGAGAATGCAGCCCAGCTGCATGATTTCAGCCTTGTGAGACTCTGAGCACAGACCCCAGCTAAGCCATGCCTGGACTTCTGACTTGCAGAAACTGTGAGCTAATACAGTATTGTTCTAAGCCACTAGGTTTGTGGTAAGTTGTTATGCAGTAACAGAAAACTAGTACAGAGGTTACAATATGCCTGGCATTTTCTTTTGCTTTCTTTCTTTCTTTTTTTTTTTTTTTTTTTTTGAGGGGGGTCTTGCTCTGTCGCCCAGGCTGGAGTGCAATGACACAATCTCAGCTCACGTTTACAACCTCCACCTCCCAGGTTCAAGCAACTCTCTTGCCTCGGGCTCCTGAGTAGCTGGGATTACAGGCACATGCCACCAGGCCCAGCTAATTTTTGTATTTTTAGTAGAGATGGGGTTTCACCATGATGGCCAGGCTGGTCTTGCACTCCTGACCTCAGGTGATCTGCCTGCCTCGGCCTCCCAAAGTGCTGGGATTACAGGCGTGCACCACTGTGCCCAGCCATGCCTGGCATTTTCTAAGTGCTTGTGTGACATTTTCTGTTTTTTTTTTGTTTTTTTTTGTTTTTTTTTGTTTTTTTTGAGAAGGAATCTCGCTCTTTCACCCAGGCTGGAGTGCAGTGGCGTGATCTCGGCTCACTGCAGGCTCTGCCCCCCGGGGTTCACGCCATTCTCCTGCCTCAGCCTCCTGAGTAGCTGGGACTACAGGCGCCCGCCACCTTGCCCGGCTAATTCTTTGTATTTTTAGTAGAGACGGGGTTTCACCGTGTTAGCCAGGATGGTCTCAATCTCCTGACCTTGTGATCTGCCCGCCTCAGCCTCCCAAAGTGCTGGGATTACAGGCGTGAGCCACTGCGCCCGGCCTTGCCTGGCATTTTCTAAGTGCTGTGTGTGTGTGTGTGTGTGTGTGTGTATTTTTTTTTTTTTTTTTTTGAGACAGAGTCTCGCTCTGTTGCCCAGGCTGGAGTGCAGTGGCGCGATCTCACCTCACTGCAACCTCTGCCTCCCGGGCTCAAGCGATTCTCCTGCTTGCCTCAGCCTCCCGAGTAGCTGGGACTACAGGCGCGATGCTACCACACCCGGCTATTTTTTTGTATTTTTAGTAGAGACGGGGTTTCACCATGTTAGCCAGGATGGTCTCGATCTCCTGACTTCGTGATCTGCCTACCTTGGCCTCCCAAAGTGCTAGGATTACAGGCATAACTCACTGCGCCCGGCCAGTGCTTTGTATATTTTAACTCATTTGATTTTCACAACAACACTATGAGGTAAGTACTCACATTATTCACATTTTTCTAATAAAGAAGCTCATTAGGTGCTAAGTGTTTAAAAAAAAAAAAAAAAGTGGCTGGGTACAGTGGCTCACACCTGTTATTTCAGCACTTTGGGAGGCCAAGGCAGGTGGATCACAAGGTCAGGAGTTCAAGACCAGCCTGGCCAACATAGTGAAACCCTATCTCTACTAAAAATACAAAAATTAGCCAGGCATGGTGGTGCATGCCTGTAATCCCAGCTACTCGGGAGGCTGAGGCAGGAGAATTGCTTGAATCCAGGAGGCAGAGATGGCAGTGAGCCACAATCACACCACTGCACGCCAGCCTCGGCGACAGAGCAAGACTCCATCTCAAAAAAAAAAAACAAAAACAAAAAACAAAAAACAAGGTGCAGAACAGGATGAATAGAGTGTTAGTATTATATCAAAAAATGGGAAATACAGTGAAATATATACAAATATTTACATCTATTTGCATAAAACTTTACTGGAAGCCTACATAAGTAGCTAGCAGTATTGATTGCCTATGGAAGGGGAACAGGGGCTAGAATATAGAGATGGGAGAGACTTCTCCCTCTATATCCTTTTATACTTTTCATGTAAAAGACACATTATATATTTTTTCTTTTTTTTTTTTGAGACAGGGTCTCACTCTGTCATGTCATGGCTCACTCCAGCCTTGACCTCGTGGGCTCCACTGATCCCTGCCACAGCCTCCGAGTAGCTGGGACTACAGGTGTGTACCACCATAGCTGGCTAATTTTCTTATTTTTTGTAGATATTGGGGTCTTACTATGTTGCCCAGACTAGTCTCGAACTCCTAGGCTCAAGCAATCCTCCTGCTTCAGCATCCCAAAGTGCTAGGATTATAGGCATAAGCCACCATGCTTGGCCAAAAGATGTGATTTTTGATGCTCACATATATCTTGAGCCTTGTAAATCACACAGCTAGTAGGCTTTTTGTTTTTTAACATTTCCATTAAAAGACGGTAGTAAAAATGATAAAGTCCAGTCAACAAAAAAGTACCACTAACATCTAATTCATAGAACTTTAAGGATCTTAGAGATTAATTAGTTTGATGAAGAAAATATTACAAGGTTACAACTCCACTGTCCATTCAGATGCATTAAAAAATGTGAAATTGTCATTCCTTCCATATATTGAGCAACAATAATTCTACTTCCAAGGAGTCATCCTCTTTCCCCAAAGGGCTTGTCTGGTTACTCACTGAGCAAATATTTCTTAGGTGTGTCCTAGGGAAGCCTGAAAAAGACCCTCTTAGTTTGGCAAGAAACCATGTTGAAGTTGATTCGTGGTTAGTGACTGGAAGGAAAACTTCCATGCAATGAGGAGAAGCAACAAAAGGGAGAAATTCAATTGAAAATAAGAATATAGTTAGCAATGAACAAGAAGCAAGTGTCCTCTCACCAACACAGCTGACTCTGGTAACCACAAACCTCAGCTAAACCCAGAAGTCAAGAGCTGTCACTTAAGTTTTGTTTCATTTCTGAGTGAAACCCTTCTACGACTTTATTACATGCAATGCCATGGATTAATCTCATAGACATAATGTTAAATAAAGACGTACTGTATGCTCCCATTTACATGACATTCAAGGACAGACAAAAATAATCTATGGTAATAAAAGAATTGTGGTTCCCTTGTGAGGGTAGGGGTGGTAGGTAATTGACTCAGGGGACATGAAGGAACTTTCTGGAATGATAGAAATGCTTTGTATCTTGATCTGGGTGGTAGTTATACAGACGGGCATACACATAAAAGTATTCATTGAACTGTATGCATAGAGTTGCATTTTATTGTATGATGTTATTCTTCAATTAAATAAACAAAAACAAAACTTTTCTATGGATTCTCATCATTCCAGGGACAAAGATAAGAATTCCTCATGTGGGCCATGGAGCCTTACTGATTCTGACCTTTGCCTGCCTTTCCATCTTGCACTTCAGTTCCCTAAGCTCCTCCTTGGTGCTTCCTATGTCTGACACGCTTGCCAAACTCCCTGGCCATGCAATCAACCTCAGCACATGATATTTCTCCTGTGTGGGATGTTATTCTTCCCCGTGCCACCCTCTTCTCCAGTTCCAGTAAGCTCCTGCACTTCCTTTGGCTGAAGCTTCACTTCCTTGTGTGAACTTCTTTCATAATCCACCCCCTGTTCTAGGTCGAGCTCCCCATTGGATGCTCTTACAGAATTTTGCTCCTTTTACTCAGACCATTTACTTCCCAATTTCCTCAATTTGTAATTACTCCCTCATTTGTGGGACTATTTAATTAAATCTATCTCTCTCACTAGACTCTGTGCCATTCCATGGACTGAGGGTCAATGTCTGGGTTTTGGTTACCATGGTATCCCCAGGGCTCACCACAGTGCCTGGAACACAGTAGGTGTTTACTAAATATGTTTTTGGGCTGGGCGCGGTGACTCACACCTGTAATCCCAGCACTTTGGGAGGCCAAGGCGGGTGGATCACAAGGTCAGGAGATCGAGATCATCCTGGCTAACAGGGTGAAACCCCGTCTCTACTAAAAATACAAAAAAAAAATTAGCCAGGCGTGGTGGCGGGCGCCTGTAGTCCCAGCTACTTGGGAGGCTGAAGCAGGAGAATGGCGTGAACCTAGGAGGTGGAGCTTGCAGTGAGGTGAGATCACGCCACTGAACTCCAGCCTGGGCGACAGAGCTAGACTCCGTCTCAAATAAATAAATAAATATGTTTTTGACTCCTGAGGATAAAGTGACTATCTGATATTCTCTGGCAGGAAAATTGCTGATGTCTCACATAACGTGATTTGGATTTATCCCCGTTAAATGTTTACTGGTATATCTCGCTTTAAGCAAACTGAATCCATTATATGGAAATCTGTATTTATCCAAAATATAAATTAGAATGCATCTATTCAAATACATGTTACATAATTTATACAAGTTCCAGGTGTTTTCTACTGCATTTGAAAGATAGATGAGCTTCATTTGCCAAATTCAAGACTAGTTGAAATCAATAGGATTTAACAATTGGAAGTGATGGTTTTCTTCTATCAGCTGACTGGCCAGTATAGAGGTAGTTATAGAGTCATTTACACCAGTGCCATTGTCATCTGAACAAAGACCTAAATTTATACCAACTTCACGTTGTTGTTGGTGGAGTTCTGTAAGTAAGAAGGAGGCTGGTGCCAACAATCCAAGTTACACAAAGAGAAAAAAAAATGCTCAAGAGGAAGTGGTACACTACAAAAGTGCAAACGTAGGTGGAATGTGTGAACAAAAATTTTTTCAAATTAAAAGTGTCTTCGATTTTATGTTTTTATGATAAAAGAGGACAAAAGAAAGTTGTCTGGAACTTCCTATTTTCAAGATAACCCATCTCAGCACTCAATTTGGAAGACAGTGAATAAGTTGGAGGAAAAGAAGTAACAATACAGAGAGAACATGTGAATAACACCTTGCAATTTACCAAACGCTTCACTTATTCTCTCAACCTGCTACCAGGCCCTAAGATGGGCTTCTGAGGTTACGGCTGTAAACAAGCAGATCCATCCTGACCCTGTTTGTTTTCTGATGCTTCCATACCCATTGCCTCATTTAATCTTCCCAGCATTGTCAGAGAAACATTGTTACATTTGTCAGATGAGGAAATGGTAACTTAACTGCCTTGCTCAAGGAAACATCACCAATAAGTGAGGGAACAGGACTCAGATTTGCCTCCTAAATCTAATTGCAAACCCTTGCAACTACCCCAATTCTACTTGCTTGTAGGCCTCTGGGATGGCTACTGTATTAATCAAGACTCTCAATGGAAATCAAGAAAAATTACAAAGTTACACCACGGGGCATTTTAATCATTCCTCTATGTATCATTTCTCTCTCTTGTTTTGTCCTTTTATTTTTCTGAGTGAATAGGAATATTCCCACCAACTCCCTTAAAAACACGGTTCTTCACTCATTTCTCATAGCTCCTACAGATTTGTAGATGATTTCTGGGCAGACAGAAGTAATCAAGTCATCCAATTTCTTTGGCTGACCAATAACTAAATTGAGAGCTGTTTCCCTTTTAAGTCACATGATTCAGGTTATTGTTTTATTATTTGGTGCTTCATAGTACCAGAAAGGTATTCAGACTTAATTTTGGACATTTTCTCCCCAGTCCATAAAAGCCTGGTAATAAAAAGATATTTGACATGACCTTTTGCTATATGGTTGGTGCTACAAAATGCTGATTTTAAGAGAAATTAGCAAAAGTCCATCAACATATGAAGAGATGAACAAAATATCTTATATTCATACAATGGAATATTATTTGTCCATAAAAAGGAATGAAGAACTGATACATCCTGCAACATGGATGAACCTTGAAAATATTGTGCTAAGAAAAAGAAGCCAGTCACAAAATGCTGCATATGGTATGATTCTGTTTATAGGAAATGTCCAGAACAGGGAAATCAATACAGACAGAAATTAGATCAGTGGTTTCCTAGGGCTAGGGTAATGAGGGAATTTGGGGATGATAGCTAAAGGGTACAGGCTCTTTTTAAGGTGATGAAAATGCTCTAAAATTAATTGTAGTGATAGTTGCATAATTCTGTGATTATCTTAAAGACAATTGAATTGCATGCTTTAAGTCAGTGAATTGTATGGTGCATGAATTGTATCAATGAAACTTTTTTTTTCATGTCTGACGGGTAATGTGCTGACATTTATGAACTACCAAAGGATCTAAAACTGGTTTTTTATTATTTATTATTTATTTTTATTTATTTATTTAAATTTTTTGAGACACAGTCTTGCTCAGTAGCCCTGGCTGGCACGATCATAGCTCACTGCAAACTTGAACTCCTAGCCTCAAGTGATCCTCCCACCTAGGCCACTCAAAGTGCTGGAATTACTTTCAGGCGTGAACCACCACGCCTAGCCTAAAACTGTTTCTTAAAAAAGGAGGTTGATATATTGTTCCACTAATAACTTGGGGAAAATTCTTTCTCAGGTATGTAATACAGAAAGTTATTTGACAGGCAACTAGTGCTTAAATTTATGTTAATTGTGTAGAAAGAACTGAGTAAATCATTTCCTGTTTTCTCTCCACCTGCTCCCACCAAAGAAAGAAAATAAAAAATTCTAAATTTGACCAATACAATAATAGCAAGATAATGCAAATATTACAATGGGATATGGCCTGGTCAATTAAAGCACCAGCAATTGACATTGGACCCTCCACCTTATGCATGTCTATATCCAGCCATGATGTGAATATGTGAGTAGCAAAAGTGCTAACTGTGTCGTTTCCTGATTTTGTTTTTTTTTTTTGAGATGGAGTTTCGCTCTTGTTGCCCAGGCTGGAGTGCAGTGGTGCCATCTCAGCTCACTGCAACCTCCACTTCCCAGGTTCAAGTGATTCTCCTGCCTCAGCCCCCAGAGTAGCTGGGATTACAGGCATGCACTACCACGCCTGGCTAATTTTGTATTTTTAGTAGAGATGGGGTTTCTCCATGTTGGTCAGGCTGGTCTTGAACTTCCGACAGTAGTAAAGAAAAAACAGTGTACCCTATTCCTTTAAAAGCCAGGGTAAATATCCATCTACCCAGCCAAGGCATATTCTACTTATGAGGATCTTCAACCCATATCTGCCTCTCAAACAGTTTGCAAGAAATAACGAAATCTATCCTTACTTTACAATCCCAAATAGACTCTTTGGCAGCAGTGACTCTCCAAAACCACCGAGGCCTAGATGTCCTCACTGCTGAGAAAGGAGGACTCTCACCTTCTTAGGGGAAGAGTGTTGTTTTTACACTAACCAGTCCGGGATAGTATGAGATGCCGCCCAGCATTTACAGGAAAAGGCTTCTGAAATCAGACAACGCCTTTCAAATTCTTATACCAACCTCTGGAGTTAGGCAACGTGGCTTCTCCCCTTTCTAGGTCCCGTGGCAGCCATCTTGCTGTTACTCGCCTTTGGGGCCTGTATTTTTAACCTTGTCAAATTTGTTTCCTCTAGAATAGAGGCCATCAAGCTACAGATGGTCTTACAAATGGAACCCCAAATGAGTTCAACTAACAACTTCTACCGAGGACCCCCGGACCGGCCCGCTGGCACTTCTGGCCTAGAGAGTTCCCCTCTGAAGGACACAACAACTGCAGGGCCCCTTCTTTGCCCCTATCAAGCAGGAAGTAGCTAGAGCGGTCATCAGCCAAATTCTCAACAGCAGTTGGGGTGTCCTACTTAGAGGAGGGATTGAGAGGTGACAGCGTGCTGGCAGTCCTCACAGCCCTCGCTCGCTCTCGGCACCTCCTCTGCCTGGGCTCCCACTTTGGCAGCACTTGAGGAGCCCTTCAGCCCACCGCTGCATTGTGGGAGCCCCTTTCTGGGCTGGCCAAGGCCGGAGCCGGCTCCCTCAGCTTGCAGGGAGGGAGAGGCACGAGCGGGAACCGGGGCTGCGTGCAGCGCTTGCGTGCCAGCTGGAGTTCGGGTGGGCGTGGGCTTGGCGGGCCCTGCACTCAGAGCAGCCAGCCGGCCCTGCCAGCCCCAGGCAATGAGGGGCTTAGTACCTGGGCCAGCAGCTGCGGAGGGTGTACTGGGTCTCCCAGCAGTGCCAGCCCACTGGCACTGTGCTCAATTTCTCATCGGGCCTTAGCTGCCTTCCCGTGGGGCAGGGCTCGGGACCTGCAGCCCGCCATGCCTGAGCCTCCCACCCCCTCCGTGGGCCCCATGCAGCCAGAGCCTCCTCGACAAGTGCCACCCCCTGCTCCACGGCGCCCAGTCTCATCGATCACCCAAGGGCTGAGGAGTAAAGGCGCACGGCGCAGGACTGGCAGGCATCTCCATCTGCAGCCCCAGGGAGGGATCCGCTGGGTGAAGCCAGCTGGGCTCCTGAGTCTGGTGGGGACGTGGAGAAACTATGTCTAGCTCAGGGATTGTAAATACACCAATTGGCACTCTGTATCTAGCTCAGGGTTTGTAAACACACCAATCAGCACCCTGTGTCTAGCTCAGAGTTTGTGAATGCACCAATTGACACTCTGTATCTAGCTACTCTGGTGGGGACTTAGAGAACCTTCATGTCGACACTCTGTATCTAGCTAATCTAGTGGGGAGGTGGAGAACCTTTGTGTCTAGCTCAGGGATTGTAAACGCACCAATCAGCGCCCTGTCAAAACAGACCACTCGGCCGGGTGCGATGGCTCACGCCTGTAATCCCAGCACTTTGGGAGGCCGAGGCAGGTGGATCACGAGGTCAGGAGATTGAGACCATCCTGGCTAACACAGTGAAACCCTGTCTCTACTAAAAATACAAAAAATTAGCTGGGTGAGATGGCGGGCGCCTGTAGTCCCAGCTACTCAGGAGGCTGAGGCAGGAGAATGGCGTGAACCCCGGGGGGGGGAGCTTGCAGTGAGCCAAGATCGCGCCACTGCACTCCAGCCTGGGTGACAGCGAGACTCTGTCTCAAAAAAAAAAAAAAAAAAAAAAAACAGACCACTCGGCTCCAGCAATCAGCAGGATGTGGGTGGGGCCAGATAGGAGAATAAAAGCAGGCTGCCCGAGCCAGCATTGGCAACCCACTCGGGTCCCCTTCCACACTGTGGAAGCTTTGTTCTTTTTTTTTTTTTTTTTTTTTGAGACGGAGTCTCGCTCTGTCTCCCAGGCTGGAGTGTAGTGGTGCAATCTCGGCTCACTGCAAGCTCCGCCTCCCGGGTTCACACCATTCTCCTGCCTCAGCCTCCAAGTAGCTGGGACTACAGGCGCCCGCCACCACGCCCGGCTAATTTTTTGTATTTTTAGTAGAGACGGGGTTTCACCGTGGTCTTGATCTGCTGACCTCGTGATCCACCCGCCTCGGCCTCCCAAAGTGCTGGGATTACAAGCGTGAGCCACCGCGCCCGGCCGGAAGCTTTGTTCTTTCGCTCTGTGCAATAAATCCTGCTGCTAGGCCAGGCGTGGTGGCTCACGCTTGTAATCCCAGCACTTTGGGAGGCCGAGGCGGGCGGATCGCGAGGTCAGGAGATCGAGACCACGGTGAAACCCCGTCTCTACTAAAAACACAAAAAATTAGCCGGGCGTGGTGTCGGGCGCCTGTAATCCCAGCTACTCGAAGAGGCTGAGGCAGGAGAATGGCGTGAACCTGGGAGGCGGAGCTTGCAGTGAGCCGAGATTGCGCCACTGCACTCCAGCCTGGGCGACAGAGCGAGACTCCGTCTCAAAAAAAAAGTAATAAAATAAAAATAAAAATAAATAAATAAATAAATAAATCCTGCTGCTGCTCACTCTTTGGGTCCACGCTGCCTTTAGGAGCTGTAACACTCACCGCGAAGGTCTGCAGCTTCACTCCTGAAGCCAGTGAGACCACGAACCCACTGGGAGGAACAAACAACTCCAGACTCACCCCCTTAAAAGCTGTAACACTCACTGCGAAGGTCTGCAGCTTCACTCCTGAGCCAGCGAGACCACGAACCCACCAGAAGGAAGAAACTCTGAACACATCCGAACATCAGAAGGAACAAACTCCAGACGCGCCACTTTAAGAACTGTAATGCTCACCGCGAGGGTCCGCGGCTTCATTCTTGAAGTCAGTGAGACCAAGAACCCACCAATTCCGGACACCCGACCTCAGGTGATCCACCCGTCTTGGCCTCCCAAAGTGCTGGAATTACAGGCGTGAGTCACCATGCCTGGCTCTTTTCCTGGTTTTTATATTTTAATGATTTGTATTAGAGTTAATTAACCTTAACCCTCTTCAAAAAGAACATTAAACCTAAAGCCCAGTGACTTAACAACATTAAATATTCCAGATTCTTTTCCCCAAAAAATTCCATTTTAACTCTTGGAAACAAAAAGTTAGATAATGGTTTGGCTTAAATACCTCATTTCAAACGTCCTTCCCCATAATATTCCCAAGTGAAAAAAATATTTTTCCCAATTATTTTTTCATTTAATGTAAAACATTCCTAGTTAAAAGAGATTCTCAAAAATAGAGCTTTACAAAAAATACAAGTTCAAGTTTCAGTACCCTCCCCTTCCCCCACCCCCCGGCCCAGTGGCTCTGAAAAGATAGGCAATTAATTATTATAAGTTTTTTTCCTAAGAAATCTTTGGGAAACCAGCCAAGTTTAAATAGGGTAATTGGTAGGTCTATGGTTGCAATTTACATAAATTATAGAAACATAACACCAGACATTTATCTAATTGAAGAAAATGTGGTGTTCAGTTACTTATCTAGAGGAATTCTACTTGCGGTTTGTGCCATTTGGTGATTAGTCCATTCTCTTGAGAATCTGAGTTGCTCTAGAGACAGAATGTAGGATAATAATGGTCCAAAAAATCAGTTTTGCTTACTTAGCAACAACTCAAAATTTATATTAAAAATAAAATACTATTCATATGCATTTCCTTGATAAAAATAGTATTGAAATAATATAAACCCATAATTCCTTTAGAAGATGCTTATCCGCATTCCTGTTAGAGATGTGGAGTAGTTAACACTCACCAGATGATGCTCTCCTTCCTTCCTTCCTTCCTTTCTTTTTTTTTTTCTGAGATGGAGTTTCACTCTTGTCGCCCAGGCTGGAGTGCAATGGCGTGATCTCGGCTCACTGCAACCTCTGCCTCTTGGGTTCAAGTGATTCTCCTGCCTCAGCCTCCCAAGTCTGGGACTACAGGTGTGCGCCACCACGCCCCGCTAATTTTTGTATTTTTAGTAGAGATGGGGTTTCACTATGTTGGCCAGGCTGGTCTCGAACTCCTGACATCAGGTGATCCACCTGCCTCGGCCTCCCAAAGTGCTGGGATTACAGGTGTGAGCCACTGCACCCGGCCAATGCTCTCCTTTCTTTCAGTGCTAAAGAACTTTTCACTCTCTTAATCAATCTGTTATTATAGGTCCTATGGCCCTTTGTTGAATTTCTGTTTACTAGAAATATAATAAGCAATGTAAGATATTTAATTTTGTCAAAGTTGTTCCAAATCTCTTATACTAAATAAGTATAAAGATACTATATATGTGTATATATGTATGTGTGTATATATGTATATATGTGTGTATATATATATGTGTGTGTATATGTGTGTGTGTGTGTGTATTTTTTTTTTTCCCGCCCAGTCTGGAGTGCAGTGGTGAGATCACAGCTCACTGCAGCCTTGATGTCTCTGGCTCAGGTGATCCTCCCACCTCAGCCTCCCGAGTAGCTGGGACCACAGGCATGCACCACCACCCAGGCTAATTTGTATTTTTTGTAGAGATGGGATTTTGCCATGTTGCCCAGGCTGGTCTGGAACTCCTGGGTTTGAGTGATCTGCCTACCTTGGCCTCCCAAAGTGCTGGGATTCCAGGTGTGAGCCACCATGCCCAGCCTGATAAGCAAAATTCCACTTCCCTAGTGCTACAGACTAAATTTTTATGTCCCACCCAAATTCATATGTTGAAATTCTTAGGATTTCACCATCCTTGATAATTGTCAGGTAATTGTAGGACTTTTGGGAGGTAACTAGGTCATGAGGGTGGAGCCCTCATGCATGGGATTAGCGTCTTTATAAAACAGACCTCAGAGAGCCCCTTTACCCCTTTAGCCATGTGAGGATGCAGTGGAAAGATGGCTGTTCACGAATGAGGGAGTGGTTCCTCACCAGACATTGGATTTGCCACTGCCTTGATGTCAAACTTCCCACCCTCTAGAACTGTGAGAAATAAGTGTTTGTTGTTTATAAGCCAGCGGCATGTGGTACTCTGTTACAGCAGCCCAGACTAAGACATCTATTTATTACCTAAAGGAGTTTGAAGTGGGGTCAAATGCAAGTTTTACATTCTTTTAAATGTAAAAGGCCGGGCGCAGAGCCTCATGCCTGTAATCCCAGCATTTTGGGAGGCTGAGGCAGGCGGTCACCACGAGGTCAGGAGTTCAAGACCAGCCTGACCAACATGGTGAAATCCCCATCTCTACTAAAAATACAAAAATTAGCCGGAAGTGGTGGTGTGTGCCTGTAATCCCAGCTACCTAGGAGGCTGCGGCAGAAGAATTGGTTGAACCTGGGAGGCAGAGGTTGCAGTGAGCCGAGATCACGCCACTGCACTCCAGCCTGGGCAACAGAGTGAGACTCTGTCTCAAAAAAAAAAAAAAAAAGACATAATAGCATACAATTCTGTGTCAATGCCTCAAGTATCTTTAACCACAGTCTGTCTACAATAACCTAGGACATTCAAAAGACAGGAGAATGCCTCATACCCTCATGCTGGGACACTGACAATTTGGAGCTTAGTACATTGACATCACTGGCACCCACTTACTAAACACATGCCATTACGTAGCAATTAGTTCTTGAACAATTTGTGTTTGCTAAGAACTGTGTCTGACCCAGGGAATAAAACATACACAGTTCCTGCTTGTAAATACACTAGCAAAAGAGAAGAAGACTATTTTGTAGAGACTAGCTGTCAGTGAATGTCAGAGATGAGGAGGAAGGGCAGTGGCATGGTGGAATTCCAGGTAGAGAAACAGTGAGAGAAAAAAAGAACAAAGATACCAATGTGAGAAACAAAAAGGTTTCTGCAGCAGAGAAGCACAGTTGGCTGTTGTGGTATACAGGATGAGGCAGCAAGTGGAGAGGCAGGCTTCTCTGAAGGCTCTAGCTGAGTCAGAGAACATATGACATGTTAAGGGATTTGGATTTAATCCTGATGCAAAATATAAGAAGCTAAGGATTTTAGGTAGAAGCTGACCCAATCAGTCGTGCATTTTAGACAGATCGTTCTGGGTTTCTTTGTTGTTTTTAACTTTTCTCTCTTTCCTTTTTTCTTTCTCTTCCTTTCCTTTCTTCCTTCCTCCCTCCCTCCCTCCTTCCTTCCTTCCTTCCTTCCTTCCTTCCATCCTTCCTTCTTTCTTTCTTCCTTTCTTTCTTTGGGTCTTACTCTGTCACCCAGGCTGGAGTGCAGTGGCACAATCACAGCTCACTGCAGCCTAAACTTCCAGGGCCCAAGCTATCCTCCTACCTCAGCTCCCCGAATAGCTGGGACCACAGGTGTGTGCCACCACACCCAGCTACTTTTCTTATTTTTTGCAGAGACAGGAGTCTACCTATGTTGTCAGGCTGGTCTCGAACCCCTGGGCTCAAGCAGTCCTCCCACCTTGGCATCCCAAAGTGCTTGATTACAGGTGTGAGCATTCTGGTTCTTGTTATAGAAGGTGGATTTTAGGTGGATTGGAGTTAACAAAACTAGTTAGGACATTGTTGCAAAAATCTAGGTAAGGATGGCTTAGAACTTCTCCATCCTTGGTAATTGTCAGCCTAGATACAAACTGAGGTTGCACTACAGTGTGAGAGAATTTCAAAGAAGAAGGAAAGAAGTAAAGAGATGGGTTTTACTAAAGTACTAGTAATCATAGTTACTAAAGGACGCTGTTGTTTTTCCCCCACTCCCCACCACATTCTTTTTTTAACATGTCAGTAATTTATAACTTTCTGAAAGGACCAAGTAATAAACCACAAAATGATGATGCCAGGTGTTTTGTTATGTGTTTTTGTTGTTGTTGTTTTGAGATGGAGTCTCACTCTGTTGCCAGGCTGGAGTGCAGTGGCTCAATCTTGGCTCACTGAACCTCCGCCTCCCAGGTTCAAGCGATTCTCCTGCCTCAACCTCCCAAGTAACTGGGATTACAGGCACGCACCACCATGCCCAGCTAATGTTTTTGTATTTTTAGTAGAGATGGGGTTTCACCATGTTGGCCAGGATGGCCTCAATCTCCTGACCTCGTGATCTGCCCGCCTCGGCCTCCCAAGTGCTGGGATTACAGGTGTGAGCCCCCGCGCCAAGGTGTTCTAATGGTTTTTGGTTTTTTGTTTTGTTTTGTTTTGTTTTTGAGACTGTCTCTCAGGCTGGAGTGTAGTGGCAAGATCTAGGCTCACTGAAACCTCTGGCACCTGGGCTTAAGCAACCCTGCCACCTCAGCCTCCCAGGTTGCTGGAACTATACAGGTGACTACCACTTCACCCAGCTAATTTTTGTATTTTCTGTAGAGATGGGGTTTCACTATGTTGCCCAGGCTGATCTTGAACTCCTGAGCTCAAGCGATTCACCCAGCTTGGCCTTCCAAAGTGCTAGAATTACAGGTGTTTTAAAATAAGCCAAATAAGGGATATAAACACTTCCAATTCATAATTCAGATGCAGAGGACCTTACAATAGTTAACAATTTTCAAGCTAAAAATCACATCATCTGTGAAACATTATAAGTGTTTTCCTTATAGAAATGGTTTAGTGGAAGGCCATAGGGCTTGAAATGGAGTGACGTAACACAAACATGTAAGAACAGATAAGAAGAATGAATGGTTGGTTTAGGAAGGTTTTCCCTTTCCATTCCAAGACTAGATTCTGGCAATATCTGGTATGTCAAACTAAGATATGTAACATTTAAATACACAATATTGTTTTTATTGTGAAAATAGTTTAAATATGTTTAGAATATAAAATTTGGGCTGGGCATGGTGGCTCACACCTGTAATCCCAGGACTTGGGAGGCTGAGGCAGGCAGATCACCTGAGGTCAGGATTTCAAGACCAGCCTGGCCAACATAGTGAACCCTTGTCTCTACTAAAAATACAAAATACAGCCAGGCATCATGGTGCGTGCCTGTAATCCCTTGAACCCAGGAGGCGGAGTTTGTAGTGAGCTGAGATCTTGCCACTGCACTCCACACTGGGCAACAAAGTGATATTCCGTCTCAAAAAAAAAAAATTGTGCCAGACGCTTGCAGAATGCCTGAGACACCTCCATGAAATTCCAACACTGCATACTAAATGCTTTATAATCCTTCTGTTGAAAACCAGACATTCAAGCGTATACAGCTTAATTCCAGCAGAGGGCAGCAAAACTTCACTAAGCAGTTTTCAAAACCCTAGCAGCTTTTCTGTATTAGCTAATAATATTTAAAAAATATTCCCCCGGAAGAGTTCTGTAGTTCCACAACTACAATCCTATAGTAGTTGTGGAATTAAAGTATTACCATACTTATATTTAGGCAGGGCAGAATTCTTCCCAGAGTTCAAAGACTGCAGAAGGCTCTTAGATGAATAGGACCCGGGGCAATGACAAGAGGGGATAAAGATGAGCCACAGTGTCTTACTGGGGTCATCTGCCTGGTGGTTTTCCAACTCTTTTACAAAGAGTCATGATTTAAGGTACAATGGGATTCTTTTAAAAAATATGTTGTCACTGCAGGTATGGTGGCCCATGCCTGTAGTCCCAGCCACTGGGGAGGCTGAGGTGGGAGGATCACCTAAGCCCAGGAGTTAAGAGTCCTGCCTGGGCAACATAGTGAGACTGCATCTATAAAAGCATGCATATATATGTATATGTGTGTGTGTGTATATATATATATACACACACACACGTACACACACATATTTTATAGTTGTTTATATAAGCATGTGTTTATATATTTATAATAACAGTTACAACATATATATGTTGTAACTATGTGTCTGAGTTTTCTCATTTGTAAAATTGAGATAATAATTGCACCAGCAGGGCGCGGTGGCTCACACCTGTAATCCCGGCACTTTGGGAGGCTGAGGTGGGTGGATCACGAGGTCAGGAGTTCAAGACCAGCCTGGCAAATATGGCGAAACCCCATCTCTACTAAAAAATAAAAAAAAATAGCTGGGCGGGGTGGCGGGCACCTGTAGTTCCAGCTACTCGGGAGGCCGAGGCAGGAGAATTGCTGGAACCTGTGAGGCAGAGGTTGCAGTGAGCAGAGATCGCGGCACTGTACTCCAGCCTGGGCAACAGAGTGAGACTCCATCTTAAAAAAAAAATGGCACCTAGGCCAGCACCTGCAGTGGCTCACACCTGCAATCTTAGCACTTTGGGAGGCCAAAGGGGGAGAATCCTTTGAGGTCAGGAGTTCAAGACCAACCTGGGCAACAAAGCAAGACCCCATCTCTACAAAAAAATTAAAAAGTAGCTGGGCATGGAGGTGCATGCCTGTAGTTCTAGCTACTCGGGAGGCTGAGGCAGGAGGATTGCTTCAGCCCAGGAATTCAAGGCTAGAGTGAGCTATGATCACGTCACTGTACCACACACTGCATAATAGGGCAAAACCATGTCTCAAAACAAGTGAAATAATAACGATTGCACCTACATCTTAAGAGGTTGTTGCACAGATTAAGTGTAACGTAAAATGACTGGAACACTGTTAGCTGTGTTTTTTGTTGTTGTTGTTTTGTTTTTTTTTATTCGAGACGGAGTTTCACTCTGTCGCCCAGGCTGGAGTGCAGTGGCACGATCTTGGCTCACTGCAAGCTTGGCCTCCTGGGTTCACGCCATTCTCCTGCCTCAGCCTCCCAAGTAGCTGGGACTACAGGCGCCTGCTACCACACCCGGCTAATTTTTTGTATTTTTAGTAGAGACGGGGTTTCATCGTGTTAGCCAGGATGGTCTCGATCTCCTGACCTCGTGGTCCACCTGCCTCGGCCTCCCGAAGTGCTGGGATTACAGGTGTGAGCCACTGCACCCGGCCACTGTTAGCTGTTTTTTTTAAAAAAGTTGTAAAATAAGGCTGGGCGCGGTGGCTCACGCTTGTAATCCCAGCACTTTGGGAGGCCGAGGCAGGCGGATCACGAGGTCAGGAGATCGAGACCACGGTGAAACCCCGTCTCTACTAAAAATACAAAAAAATTAGCTGGGCGTGGTGGCGGGCGCCTGTAGTCCCAGCTGCTCGGAGAGGCTGAGGCAGGAGAATGGCGTGAACCCGGGAGGCGGAGCTTGCAGTGAGCCGAGATTGCGCCACTGCACTCCAGCCTGGGCGACAGAGCGAGACTCCGTCTCAAAAACAAACAAACAAAAAAAAAATTGTAAAATACATATAACAGAAAATTTACCATCTCGACCTTTTTTTTTTTCAGACGGAGTCTCACTCTGTCACCCAGGCTGGAGTGCAGTGGTGCAATCTAGGCTCACTGCAACCTCTGCCTCCCGGGTTCAAGTGATTCTCTGGCTGGCTAATTTTTGTATTTTTCATAGAGGCACATTCACCATGTTGGCCAGGCTGGTCTCAAACTCCTGAGCTCAGGTGATACGCCTACCTTGGCCTCCCAGAGTGCTGGAATTACAGGCGTGAGCCACTGCACCTGGCCTCAACCATGTTAAGTGTACAGTCTACAAAAGCAGAATATATATGGGTGAAAAAAGCATACAGTCCAATAGTGTTAAGCATATTCACACTGTTATACAAATAATCTCCTAGCCTCTTTTCATATTGCAAAACGGAAACTCTATACCAATTGAGGAACAGCTCGCCATTTCCCCCTCCCCGCATACTTGCTAACCATCACTCTACTTCCTGTCTTTATAAATTTGACTACTCTAAGTACCTCACAGAAATGGAATCATATAGTATTTGTCTTTTTGTGATTGGCTTATTTCACTTAGCGTAACATCCTCAAGGTTCATCTATGTTTTATCATATGTCAGGATTTCTTTTTAAGGCTGAATAATATTCCATTGTATGTATACAGAGCTGTTACATTTTAAAACAGAAATTTAAAAAATGACTTTGAGACTCCTGCTTCCAGTTATACTGATCCCCCCATAAACAACTAGAAAACTGGCCAAAATACTCTAAACAACTATATTCAGAAATCAGACAATAGGCAGTGTGGATTGTAATCCCTAAAAGAAAGGAAACAAAAAGGTAAACCCTAAAACCACACCGGAATTTTGTGTGAAGGCAATTTCCAGGTTGTGGATGTGGGGAGGGGAATGCAAGTGAAGCTGACCAATCTCTCTAAGATTTGGGGAGCAGAAGGTAACTGAAAGTTGCCAGGCAAAATTCTAGAGAATTGGAAGCTTTGTAGAAAAAGAGTTTCAGAAGACTGCATAGGAAGTCCCCTTGACTATGCATGTGTGGGGTAAAATCTTCATGAGGCTGAGAAAACAAAGACTTGGAATTGTAAACTGAATAATACTTAGTGTTCAAACTGGGTGGGGAGAAGTGAGAACTTCAATTAGCCAAGGTCCTGAATAACCAATGGAAAGTTTTCAATAATTAACTGAGCCATGTGACAAATATTCAGGGGGATCATGCTTAGATGGAATAATCCTGGAGTAAAGGCTAATCAACATCTGCCATAGCAAAAATTAAAATAGGCCTTGAAAGTATCAAACTAATCTATAATTAGCTTACCTGCCTGCCATAACAAAGCCTGATCTTCTCTTCTTCCCTTCCTTTCCCTTCCCTTCCCTTCCCTTCCCTTCCCTTCCCTTCCCTTCCCTTCCCTTCCCTTCCCTTCCCTTCCCTCCCCTCCCCTCCCCTCCCCTTCCCTCCCCTTCCCTTCCCTCCCCTTCCCTCCCCTTCCCTCCTCTCTTCTCTTCTCTTTTCTCCCCTCCCCTCCCCTCCTCTTCTCTTTCTTGTTTCCAGCTGCGATTGCACCACTGGAGTATGATGGTGCAATCATGACCCACTGCAGCCTCGACCTCCCGTGCTCAAGTGATCCTCCTGGCCTCCCAAAGTGCTGGGATTATAGGCATAAACCACCATGGCTGGACTAATATTCTTCTTTTTTATCAAGGTGCTCAACAAAAGTAAACTGGCCTAATATCCTTAAAATAACAACAACAGCAACAAAATTCAGATGCTTACAATGTCCAGCATCCAATAAAATATTACTAAACATGCCAAGAAGCCAGAAAGTGCTAGCTTATAACCAAGAGAAAATCAATCAATGAAAACAGACAAAAATGATAGGGATGCTGAAACTAGCAGATACAAATATTAAAATAACTATTATAACAGTGTAAACACAGTTAAGTGAAAATATGAACATCATAAGCAAAGAAATGAAACTACCAAAGAGTAACACATGGAACACCCAAAGATTAAAATATAGTATCAGAATGAAAATGGAAGTTTCTCTGGAGGTATTAAGATTAGAAACTGCTAAAACATAAATCAGTAAACTTGAGAACCTAGCAATAGAATCTGTTTTTAAAAATGAAGCACAAATGTTAAAAATATTTTTTAGCCAAATGAACAGAGCCTCACTGACTTCTGGAAAAATATGGAGTGGTCTAACATATTCATAGTTGGAGTCTCATAAGGAAGGATACTACAAAAAAACTATTTTAATAAATATTGGCTTATAGTTTTCCAAATTTTATGGAAATCACAAACTCAGAAACCCAAGAAATTCATTGAATGCCAAGTAGGATAAACATTCTCACACATACAAACCTCACAAAGGCATGTCATAATTAAAATCACTAAAAACCAATGATTAAGATACAATCTTAAATGCAGGCTCCTCTCAACCCCAAATACACATTACATTAAGAAGAACAAAGATAAGAATTATTCACAGGCTTCTGGTTAGAAACTGCAAACCAGAAGACAATGAAGTAGTATCTTTAAAGTGCTCAGAGAAAAAAATATTATAGATTAAAACTCTTGTTTTCAGTGAAAATACTGTTTAAAAATTAAAACAAAATTAAAGATTTTTCAAACAAAAGCTGAGAGGTTTATTGTTAGTATATATCTCCAATATAAAAAATGTTCAAAGAAAGTTCTTCAGGCTGAAATAAAATAATACCAAATGGAAACTTTTTTCTATACAAATGAAGTAAGAGTACTAGAAAAGGTAAATATGGCCAGGCAAGGTGGCTCATGCCTAT
Organism: Symphalangus syndactylus; assembly: GCF_028878055.3. NCBI lineage: Eukaryota > Metazoa > Chordata > Mammalia > Primates > Hylobatidae > Symphalangus > Symphalangus syndactylus. Next base: position 104,194,690 of record NC_072423.2, on the reverse strand, counting down.
AATCCCAGCATTTCGGGAGACCAAGGCGGGTGGATCACCTGAAGTCAGGAGTTTGAGACCAGCCTGACCAACATGGAGAAACCCACCTCTACTAAAAATACAAAATTAGCCAGGCATGGTGGCGCATGCCTGTAATCCCAGCTACTCATGAGGCTGAGGCAGGAGAATCACTTGAGCCTGCGAGGTGGAGGTTGCGGTGAGCCGAGATGGCGCCATTGCACTTTGGCTTGGGCAACAAGAGTGAAACTCCACCTCAAAAAAAAAAAAAAAAGAAAAGGTAAATATTGGCACAGATATAACAATTTTTTCTAATTGTTTTATTTCTTTAAAAGATAAATATCGGCTGGGCGCGGTGGCTCACGCTTGTAATCCCAGCACTTTGGGAGGCCGAGGCGGGTGGATCACGAGGTCAGGAGATCGAGACCATGGTGAAACCCCGTCTCTACTAAAAATACAAAAAATTGCCGGGCGCGGTGGCTCACGCTTGTAATCCCAGCACTTTGGGAGGCCGAGGCGGGCAGATCACGAGGTCAGGAGATCGAGACCATGGTGAAACCCCGTCTCTACTAAAAATGCAAAAAATTAGCCGGGCATGGTGGCGGGCGCCTGTAGTCCCAGCTACTCGGAGAGGCTGAGGCAGGAGAATGGCGTGAACCCAGGAGGCAGAGCTTGCAGTGAGCCGAGATTGCGCCACTGCACTCCACCCTGGGCGACAGAGCGAGACTCCGTCTCAAAAAAAATAAATAAATAAATAAAATAAAAAAATAAAATAAAAGATAAATATCTCCATCTGTATTATGTTAAAATAATAATAAAATTTGGAGGTTAAAACATGAGAAGACACGTGTAACAACACTACCACAGAGAAGGGGGTGAAGGAAATGGAAGTATATTGGTGTAAGATTCTATGTTATACATGAAACGGTATGATACTATTGTTATTATTATTTTTGAGATGGAGTCTTGCTCGGTCGCCTAGGCTGGAGTGCAGTGGCATGATCTCAGCTCACTGCAACCTCTGCCTCCTGGGTTCAAGCAGTTCCCTGCCTCAGCCTCTCGAGTAGCTGGGATTGCAGGTGCCTGCCACCACTTCTGGCTAATGTTTATATTTTTAGTAGAGACGGGGTTTCACCATATTGTCCAGGTTGCTCTTAAACTCTGGACCTCGTGATCCACCCACTTCGGCCTCCTAAAGTGCTGGGATTACAGGCATGAGCTACCGCACCCGGCAGTTATGATATTATTTGAAGGTAGATGGTGATAATTTAAAGAACAAACACTAAACAAACAAACAAAAAAACAAAAAAGAACAAAGAGAATAACTACTAAAGGGGAGACAAATGCAGTATTAGAAAATACTTAATCTGGTCAGGTGCGGTGGCTCACGCCTGTAATCCCAGCACTTTGGGAGGCCGAGGCGGGCAGATCACTTGAGGTCAGGAGTTCGAGACCAGCTGGGCAACATGGCAAAACCCTGTCTCTACTAAAAATATAAAAAAATAGCCGGGCGTGGTGGCACGTGCCTGTAATCCCAGCTACTTGGGAGGCAGAGGCACGAGAATTGCTTGAACCCAGGAGGCGGAGGTTCCCTTGCCACTGCACTCCAGCCTGGGTGACAGAATGAGACTTTGTCTCAAAAAAAAAAAAGTAATTAATCCAAAAAAAGTTGGTAAAGAGAGAAAGTGGAATCTAAAACAAATGGAACATACAGCAAACAACTAACAAGATGGCAGACTTAAAATGAATTATATCATTAATTACATTAAACATAAAGGGTATTAAGCTTCCAATTGAAAGAGACTGTCAGGTTAGACTAGAAAAAAAAAAAAAGCAAGAGGCCGGGCGTGGTGGCTCATGCCTGTAATCCCAGCACTTTGGGAGGCTAAGGTGGGTGGATCACAAGGTCAGGAGATCGAGACTATCCTGGCCAACATGGTGAAACCCTTGTCTCCACTAAAAATACAAAAATTAGCTGGGCCTGGTGGCATGTTCCTGTAATCCCAGCAACTCGGCGGCTGAGGCAGGAGAATCGCTTGAGCCAGGGAGTCAGAGGTTGCAGTGAACAAAGATCACGCCACTACATTCCAGCCTGGCGACAGAGCAAGACTATGTCGCAAAAAAAAAAAAAAAAAAAAAAAAAAAAGCAAGACTCATATATGCTCTCCACAATAAATCTATTTAAATACACATTAGCCCAGGCGTGGTGGCTCAAGCCTGTAATCCCAGCACTTTGGGACGCCAAGGCAGGCAGATCACTTGAGGTCGGGAGTTAGAGACCAGCCTGGCCAACATGGTAAAACCCCATCTCTACTAAAAATACAAAAAATTAGCTGAGCATGGTGGCAGGCGCCTGTAATCCCAGTTACTTGGGAGGCTGAGGCAGGAGAATCGCTTGAACCCAGGAGGTGGAAGTTGCAGTGAGCTGAGATTGGGCCATTGCACTCCAGCCTGGGTGATAGAGTGAGACTCTGTCTCAAAAAAAAAAAAAATGTATATATAGATAGATAGATTAGATAGCTAGATATAGATAGGTACACATAGATTAAAATATATAAGATGACAAAATATATACCATATATGCTACAAGTCAAAAGAAAGCTAGAGTGGTTATGCTAATATAAAGAGACTTTATAATGAGGAATACTACTAGAGCTAAGGGAGAAACATTTCATAACCATGAAGGGGTAATTTCATCAAGAAGATAAAACAATCCTGAATGTGTTGGTATCCAATAACAAACCTTCAAAATACATATCCCAAAACTGATAGAATTTAAAAGAGAAATAGACAAATCCAAACTTATAGTTGGAAATTTTAGTACTTCTCTAATTAATATAAAAGGTAGACAGAAAATCAAGGCCAGGTGTGGTGGGTCACACCTGTAATCCTAGCTTTTTGGGAGGCTGAGAAAGGAGTTGGAGACCAGCCTGGACAATATAGTGAGACCCTGTCTGGAAAAGCAAACAAGTGGCTGGACTCGGTGGCTCACGCCTGTAATCTCAGCACTTTGGGAGGCCGAGATGGGCGGATCACCTGAGGTCAGGAGTTCAAGACCAGCCTGGCCAACATGGTGAAACCCTGTCTCTATAAAAATACAAAAATTAGCTGGGCGTGATGGTGGGTGCCTGTAATCCCAGCTACTTGGGAGGCTGAGGCAGGAGAACCACTTGAACCTGGGAGGCAGAGGCTGCAGTGAGCCGAGATCACACCATTGCACTCCAGCCTGGGTGGCAGAGTGAGACTCTGACTCAAAAACAAAAACAAACAAAAAAACACCAAGAAATTAGCCAGGCATGGTTCCAGTATTTGCCATTCCTTCTCCACATTGTACCTGGGTCATCTTTTCACTGACATTTTAATTGAGATAATTGCAGAACTGTAATAAATAATACAAAGAGATCCTATGAACCCTTTACCTTCTTCCCCCCAGTGGTAACTATTTTGCAGAACTATAGTAGGGCATCACAAGCACAATATTGACATTGATAAAACCTGACAATCTTATTTAGATGTCCACATTTTAACTTGCACACATTTGTGTGTGTATAACAATGCTGGATTAAAAAAAAAAAAAAAAAAAAAAATCTTACAGGTCCCTGGGGACTCTGCTCGTTTCATTTCTTTTTTTTTTATTTTAAGCGTATTTTATCTTTTTACTTTTTATTTTTTTTGAGACAGGTTCTCACTCTGTCACCAGGACTGAAGTGTAGTGGCATGATCTTGGTTCACTGCAACGTCTGCCTCCTGGGCTCAAGTAATCCTCCCACCTCAGCCTCCCCAGCAGCTGGGACTACAGGCAGGTGCCACCACACCCAGCAATTTTTTTTTGTATGTTTTTGTAGAGACAGGGTTTTGCCATGTTGCCCAGGCTGATCTTGAACTCCTGAGCTTAAGCAATGCATCCACCTCGGCCTCCCAAAGTTCTGGGATTACAGCGTGAGCCACCTCACTCATCATTGTTTGTTAATATTTAAGTGTATTTTGTGGTTCAGATAAATTCTATTTATCTGTCTTCAAATTCCCTGATTCTTTTGTCTGTCATCTTCACTTTACTATGGAGCCCATTCAAAGAAGTATTTTAAAATTTTTCTGTGCTTGTATTTTTAAGTTCTATATTTTCCATTCAGTACATTTTAATGTAAGATCTATTTCTTTGCTGAGACTTCCTGAAGAGAACTTGTAATGACCTTTGAAGCATTTTTATGATAGCTGGTTTAGAATCCTGTCAGATAATGCCAGTATTTGACTTATTTTTTCGTTGGCATCAATTGATGATCTTTTCTCATTCAAGTTGTAATTTTCCTGGTTTTTGGCATGATGGGTGATTTTTTATTATATTCTAGACATTTTTCTATTACATTAGGAGCATATTACTTAAATCTTTTAACAGGCAGTTACCTTGTTTAGGTTTAGTGTGCAGGTCCTGGCCTAATTTTATGGGCTGTGGTTCCAATGACAGTTTTTCAGAGCCCTTTCAGTGTTATTTTGGTCTGCTTGGTTTATCTGATGCTGCTGAGGCTCCCACTGGTCCTTATTCGTGCTGCTGGAGGGAACAGAGCTTCCCCAGACTGGACCACCAGGTGTCTCTCAGTTGGGGAGATGAGACTCAGAGGCTTGAGGACTAAGATGTCTCCCTGGCTGGGTGCTTGGCAGGATCCCCTTTGCTTGTGAGGGACAAAGACTGCTTCCTGGGCCAGGTGCTTGCTGTGGTGGGACCTTGCCATCTCTGGGTCGGGGAGAGGAGTCTCAGGCCAATGGGAACAAAGAGGCTTCCTGGGCTGAGCCACTTGTGGCAGGGTCCCTCTTGCAGGTACCACCTGGTTATCTTGGTATCTCTCAGTGGTGAAGGAGACTATTTCCCATTGCACTTATTGTTAGCAGGGCTCCCAACCAGTCCCCATCTCTGGTGGTGCTGACCTCACCTGGTGGTGTTGGAAGGCTCCTGTTGGATCTGGGAAAATGAGCCTACCGGGGCTGTCTTCTATTGCTGCTTCAAGAAATGCTGGGCCTGGATCAGTGTCTTCTGTTGGGTGGGGAGTAAGATACCCTGCCACTCTGTTGTTTCTCTATTTCCAGGGTCCCAAACCAGTTTGCCTTCCTATTCTTAGCCTTCAGAATTCTTCTTGGTTGCCTCTTGAGTTATTTCTAGGGTTTATAGTTGTACTTAGTGGAGAGGAACAGGAAGGAATGAGTCTACATCATCTTATCTGGACCAGAAGTTTGGTTTATTTTTATTTTTTAATTTTTTTTAGAGACACGGCCTCGCTCTGTTGCCCAGGCTAGAGTGCAGTGGCACGATCCTAGCTCATCACAGCCTCAAACTCCTAACCTCAAGTGATTCTCCCACCTCAGCCTCCCGAATAGCTGAAACTAATAGGCATGCACTACCATGTGTGGCTAATGTATCATTTTATTTTAAGTAGAGATGAGATCTCATAACTTTGTCCAGGCTGGTCTAGAACTCCTAGCCTCAAGTGATCCTTCCACCTCAGCCTCCTAAAGCACTGGGATTGTAGCCATGAGCCACCATGCCCAGCCCTGGTTTATTTTTATTTATTTTATTTTATTTTTTGAGTCAGAGTCTTGCTTTGTCACCCAGGCTGGAGTGCAATGACATGATCTTGGCTCACTGCAACCTCCGCCTCTCAGGTTCAAGCAATTCTCCTGCCTCAGCCTCCCAAGAAACTGGGACTACAGGTGCATGCCACCACGCCAGCTAATTTTTTGTATTTTAGTAGAGACAGGGTTTCACCATGTTGCCCAGGCTGGTTGTGAACTCCTGAGGTCAGGCAATTCACCTTCCTCGGCCTCCCAAAGTGCTGGGATTACAGGCGTGAGCCACTGAGCCCAGCCTGTTTTTATTCATTTTTAATTGTAGTTAAAAAACCCCACATAAAAATTAGCTGGGCGTGTTGGCGGGCGCTTGTAGTCCCAGCTACTCGGGAGGCTGGGGCAGGAGAATTGCTTGAACTCAGGAGGCGAAGGTTGCAGTGAGCCGAGATCGCACCACTGCACTCCAGCCTGGGCAACATAGTGAGACTCCATCTCAAAATAAATAAGTAAAAACCCCACATAATATTTACCACCTTAATTGGATTCAAGTGTACAGTAGTGTTAAATATATTCACATTATTGTACAATAAAGCTCCAGAACTTTCTTATTTTGCAAAGCTAAAACTCTTATCTCCATTAAACAAAAACTCCTTATGTTCTCCTCCACCCAGCCCCTGGCAACCACCATTCTATTTTGTTTTTTGTTTTTTTTTTTTTGAGACGGAGTCTTGCTCTGTCACCCAGGCTGGAGTGCAGTGGCGCGATCTCGGCTCACTGCAAGCTCCGCCTCCCGGGTTCACGCCATTCTCCTGCCTCAGCCTCTCCGAGTAGCTGGGACTACAGGCGCCCGCCACCACGCCCGGCTAATTTTTTTTGTATTTTTGGTAGAGACGGGGTTTCACCGTGGTCTCGATCTCCTGACCTCGTGATCCGCCCGCCTCGGCCTCCCAAAGTGCTGGGATTACAAGCGTGAGCCACCGCGCCCGGCCTTATTTTGTTTTTATGAATTTTACTACTTTAGATACATCATATAAGTGGAATCATACAGTGTTTGTCTTTTTGTGACTGGCTTATCTCACCTAGCATAATATCCTCAAGGCTCAACCATGCTGTAGCGTGTATCATAATTTTCTTCCTTTTTAAAGCTGACTAATATTCCGTTTTGTGCATTTACTATAGTTTGTTTATCTATTAATTCATTGATACTTGGGTTGCTTCCACGTCTTGGCCATTGTGAATAATGTTGAAACAAACACGGGTGCGCAAATATCTTTTCAAGATCTTGCTTTCAATTCTTTTGGGTGTATACCCAGCACTGGGCTTGCTGAATCACATGGTAATTCTGTTTTTTGTTTTTTGAGGAACTGCCGTACTGCTTTCATAGCAGTGGCACCATTTTACATTCCCACTGAAGTACAGTTTTCCACATCTTTGCTAAGTTATTTTTTGTTTTTTTTTACAGTAGCCACTGATGGGTGTGAGATAATATCATTATGGTTTTTATTTGCATTTCCCTGATGATTAGTGATGTTGAACAATTTTTCTTATGCTATTTGCCATGGTTAGTCTTTTTAACTTTAGATTTATAATAGCTGAGTAGGTGAGTAGTGGTATCTGTTAGGTGACGCAAGGCGCCAAAATATGGCACTGGTTCCGGGTTCTTCTTCACCCAGCACTATGTCCGCCCGCCAAATGAGACCCAATAAAAGAAGGCACCTCCTACTCCTCCCTTCAGGCCCGCCCCTACCCAATCATCAGTGCCCATATAGCCCTGGGGGCTATAAATTACTCCACCCAACAGCTCTCTCTCTCTCTTTCCCCTGCGTGACCTGACCTCAACCTCTCCAGTAAAGATCTCTTGGCCATACTCGGTGTGGTTTGAGTTTGCCAGCATCTCTTTCATTTGGTGCCGTGACTCGGATCGGGACTCCCCACTTTTAGTGGGATCCCGATCTCTTCTTAGACTCAACCCAAACCCCCGACCAGCCTTCACCCATTCTCCTGTTCGCCAAGCTGTTTGCCCAACACTGGCCTCGTCTTGGTAAGTCTTCCCCTCTGGGGTCTACCTCTCTAGGCAGGCAAGAGACCCCACCAAGCGCCTCGCCTCAAGCCCCTAAGGCCATGGTAGACCCCAAATAGCAAAACTGGCCCACATATCCCCTAGACAACCAAAGCAAATGGCCCACTTATGGGTCTCTCGATCCTAACATTCTCCAGGATCTCTACAATTATTGCGAGCGAACAGGAAAATGGGTAGAGAACCCATATATCCACGGCTTCTTTCTCCTACGGGATAGACCTAACCTTTGCCTCCCTTGCAAACTGCAGCAGCTCCTTGCCGCTCTTAAACCACCAACCTCTCCCTCTGCCCCTGACTTCGACCCAGCCGACGAACCCCCCCCATACCACCACCCTCCGCCGCACCCTCCGGCCGCCACCCAACCGGAAGTCACCCAGCCTCCCGCTGCCCCCCACTCCACGCCCTCAACCACCTATCCTGTCAGCCCCGGCCTTCAGCCCCCTCTTAGAGAGGTGGCAGGAGCTGAAGGTATTGTCCGAGTCCACGTCCCCTTTTCTATGGCTGACTTATCACAAATAGAAAAACGCCTAGGCTCCTACACTTTCAATTCTGCTTTATATATCAAAGAATTCCAATACCTCATCCAAGCTTATAGCCTTACCTTCCATGACATCTATATGATTCTCTCTAACACCCTCCTCCCTGAGGAGCGTAGGCAAGTCTAGGAACAAGCTCGAACTTATGCAGATGAGGTTCATCAAACAACCCCAGCCCTACCGCTAGGAGCGCAGGCGGTACCTGAGCATGAGCCCAATTGGGATTATAACACCCAAAATGGAGTATCAGCCCGAGACCATTTCACTACTTGCATCATAGCCGGTCTACGGAGGGCAGCTCAAAAGGCAGTTAACTTTGAAAAACTTCATGAAGTCATACAGGATAAAAATGAAAACCCGCCCGCTTTTCTAGACTGCCTTACACAGGCACTCCAACAATATACCAACATAGATCCCAAAACCCCAGATGGTAGGCAACTACTCATGTCCCATTTTTTTGCTCAGAGTTTTCCTGATATCAAAGGTAAACTAAAAAAACTGGACAAAGGCCCCCTCACCCCTCAAACCGAGATCTTAGCGACGGCATTTAAGGTGTATCACAATCGAGATGAGAAGGCAAAGAGGCAAAAGTACCAGTTACTGGCACAAGCCCTTCAAGCCCCACCTCGATCACATGGCCATAAGTTGTCATTTGCCCATCCATCCCAACGTCAGCCCCCAGGGCCCTGTTTCAAATGTGGAAAGGAAGGGCACTGGGTCCGAGAGTGCCCAAATCCCAGGCCCCCCAACCGGCCATGTCCTAAATGCCACCAATCTGGCCATTGTGGCGTAGACTGCCCCGGCTCCCGAAAGGGGGCCGGGCCGGCCACCATCCCAACTCCCGATCTTCTAGGATTGGCCATTCAAGACTGACGGGGCCTTGGGACTTCCTTCCCGACACAAATCATCGCCACTCAGGAGCCCAGGGTCTCTTTAACAGTGGATGGACGTCCCATCACCTTTCTCCTAGACATCAGAGCTACTTTCTCGGTTTTAAGGCAATTTTGGGGGCCACTTCCCTCTTTGGATCTCCCACAGTCGGGGTCGGAAGCCAAACCATACGTCCAAGAGCCACTCCTCCCCTCTCCTGCACTTTCTCCGGCCACATCTTTTCCCATTGATTCCTAGTCATGCCACAATGCCCACTCCCTTTGTTAAGAAGAGACATTCTCTCTAAATTTAAAACTTCCATCACCTTCAACCCAATCACCCTCCCAAAATCCACCTCACTCATTGCCTTGGTGGCGAGTTCCATAGATCAAACTCCTGCTCCTACTCTGCCTTCGCTCCCAGCCAGTGTCAACCCCATAGTGTGGGACACCACCACCCCCTCATTAGCACTCTGTCCTCCCGTACAAATATTCCTTAAAAACCCACACCACTTCCCCAGCCAACCCCAATATCCTCTCCCCATCTCCAGCCTGAAAGGATTACAACCAATTATTTTAGACCTCTTAAGAAAAGGGTTCCTCAGGCCAACCCATTCTCCATTTAACACCCCTATTCTAGCAGTAAAAAAACCCAATGTTATGTTCCGCCTCGTCCAAGACCTCAGCTCTTATCCTCTATTCCTCCTAGTGCCACACATTTCTCAGTCATAGATCTTAAAGATGCCTTTTTCACCATTCCCCTCTCCCCTCAGTCACAAGACCTGTTCGCCTACACTTGGACTGACCTGGACACTAAACAGTCACGACAGCTCACGTGGACAGTGCTTCCCCAAGGGTTCAGAGATAGCCCCCATATCTTTGGTCAAACTCTTGCCTCAGACCTAAACAAATTACACTTTCCCCAGCCCACCTTCCTACAATATGTTAATGACCCCCTCCTATGCAGGCCTTCTCTAACTGTCTCAAACTGACACCACCTCTCTTCTCAATTTCCTTACTGACCGAGGTTACTGAGTATCCCCCCAAAAGGTCCAACTCTCCCCTCACTCAAGTCACCTATCTAGGAGTCCTCCTTGCCCATGACTCAAAGGCCATCACCCTAGACCAAAAGTGCTTCATTAGAAGTCTTCCCATCCCAAAAACCAAACAAGAGATACTCTCCTTCTTAGGACTAGCAGGCTACTTTAGAACTTGGATCCCCAACTAGTCTTTTTTTTTTTTTTGAGACAGAGTCTCGCTCTGTCGCCCAGGCTGGAGTGCAGTGGTGCAATCTCGGCTCACTGCAAGCTCCGCCTCCCGGGTTCACGCCATTCTTCTGCCTCAGCCTCTCTGAGTAGCTGGGACTACAGGCGCCTGCCACCACGCCCAGCTAATTTTTTGTATTTTTAGTAGAGACGGGGTTTCACTGTGGTCTCGATCTCCTGACCTTGTGATCCGCCCGCCTCGGCCTTCCAAAGTGCTGGGATTACAAGCGTGAGCCACCGCGCCCGGCCTACTTTTTATTAGCAAAGCCCCTATATGATCTCTCCCAAGGTACCCCATCCGAGCCTGTAGAGGCCACAGTCAAGCAGCCCTTCCTGTCACTCCAATAGACACTACTCAAAGCCCCAGCCCTACATCTTCCAGACTTACAACAACCTTTCATTCTATATGTACATGAGCACAATGGCTTGGCTCTTGGAGTCCTAGGTCAGATGCACGGACCCACCTTTGCGGCAGTTGCATACCTATCCAAACAATTCTGAGAGCGAACTCGGCCCACAGGGAACTGAGTTTTCTCCTTTCCCTCCTCACTCGTCCGGCCTGGGTTTCCTCCCTTCTCTTGCTCAAAAAATCCTGGTACTAGGTAACCCATGGCCCTCAGCCTTACAGAGGCCCATCAGTTCTTTCGTTTCAGTGACGACCAGCTCGAAGGTTCTGACTCACAACACGTCCATCGGCTAATAGGGGACGCCCTGTTCAGCCAGCCGCCGTAAACATATACCCCTTCCTCTCTCACCATGGGAGGCTCTGCATCCCTGCCGGCCGACTAGACCCCACCATGTGAGGGTGGGTCCCCTGCCTTCGGGCCCTGGCTGCAGCCTACCTACTACTTCAAGAGTCAAAGAAATTAACGTTTAGGGCAGCTGTTGTCATTACCTCCCCCCATCAACTCAAGGAACTCCTGACCTACAAAAGTCTACAAACCCTTCCCCCTTGCCACGTACTGTCTCTCCTAGTTTCCTTCCTGCACGATTCCACTGTAACTTTCCAAACATGTGCACCCCTCAATCCTGCCACCCTCCTGCCTGTCTCTCCTTAAACACGAACCCACAAACCCCTCTAAAGCCAGGCATGCCCGTACCCCACAACCCTCTCAAAGTTCGCATTTCTAAAACGCCCTCCCTTCCTACTATTCCTAAGGCGTAAGCTGTCGCCCTCATGCCTGCTCCGAGCCCGCTCTTCTGGCTCTCCGCCTCTTACATCTTCTTCTATAGACCCTCCTCTGCCAACAGGCCCCCTTCACAACCCTACTACCTGTTCACCCTCAAAGAAACCTACAACACTAACTGGAGGTCACACACCAATGTCATCAGTTACACCTGATGCTCCATCGACGCATCCTCAGTAAACCTTCCCCTCCCTAAACTCACCATAATAAATAGCGGTTAGGACCCTTATTTCCACAGGTTCCACTTTGCCATTTGCTTTCCACACCAACAATCCCGCAGCGCCTGTAAAACTGAATGGCCCCAAAACTATGGGTGTCCCTGTACCAGCTGTGTTATGAATTAAATCACCAAAAAAAACAGACAGACCCCATTCATATATTATGTCACTAAAACAATGCCTCATCTCGAGCAATTCACACCACCGACCCAGCCAACGCAATCTGGGGCCAGGCAGCCACAGGGGGAATATACCCAAGCAACGCCTGGTCTTATCCAGCAGAAACTATAACCATCACCCGTACCCTAAAAACTGACTCCCAACAGGTTCTAGCTGAAATTAACACACATATTTCTCAAGGAGAGACTGAACTACAATCCCAGCTACACCCACAGGCCGACACAACTTCCATACAGGCTTCCTGGCTTCTTTCTGTTCCTCAATCAAGGATTACTACTATTAAACACCTCTCAGGTCCCTACTTCCGATTGTTTCTTATGCGCAAACATCAACAAACCCCCTCTTACTGCGGTTCCACTATCTAGCTCCATAAACACAAGCAACTCCTCCCACCCCGACCACCGGCTTTGCAATCTCCCATGTCCCCCTCCTTGCCAACCTCAGCGTCCCTATTCCTACCTGTTACAACACCAGCTACCACCCCCCATCGCCCCACAATGTAACATGCAAACAAACTGTCATCCCCCCGCCCCAACTTTCCAGCTCCTGACAGCATTTTTTTTTTTATTGGTGTAACGGCCATTAATTCCTCTATCCCTGGCCCCTGCATACCCACCACACTAGTCCCTCAACTCACATTGCTCTCCTTCTCTGAAGGCCTTCAAGCCTATCAGTTTAATCACCCTAAACCCAACTCTCCTGAGGACCGTCAGAAAAAAAAAGCAATCTTCCTACCTATCATGCTTGGAATCTCTCTAACAACCTCTCTCATAGGTATACAGCGTATCCCAATTTTCAGACGGCCATTGAGGAAATGGCTCAGTCTCTAGCCGCCCTCCAACGACAAATCACATCTCTAGCTGGTGTCACCCTTCAAAACCGCCGCGCCATCGACCTACTCACAGCCAAAAAAGGCGGTACTTGCATCTTCTTACAGGAGAACTGTTGTTATTACATTAATGAGTCCCAAGTAATCGAAACTAGCATTAAAAACCTACATCAGATAAAACGTAAACTAACGAATGCTAGCACTACTCCCTCCCTCTGGGAAACTCTCAAAACCCCCCTCTTAGCTTGGCCCCTTCCCTTTTTAGGCCCCCTAATGGGTATCCTCGCTTTCTGCGCACTACTCCCCTAACTCATTAAGTTTATGAAAAACCAAAGGTCTTCCATATCTAACCAAACATTTAACCAGCTTCTCCTCAGAAACTACCAACTTTTAGCCACCAGCGAGGACAGGACAGATTCCACAGACAGGCTCACAACCTGCTAACCCTAGCCAGTCATGACAACCGCCAACCGATTCCACAAATTTCTCAATGATCTCTGTGCCGACAGCTGGCCCATAGCCAATCCATCACTACCCTTCGAATGGATCACAATGTTAGAGGAACCTTCACGGACTTCACACCCCAAGAGGTGTTTACATACGCCGCCACACTACTCGGGCTTGTTCTACTGATAGATGCCCCTAACAGTCCTCCCTTTACTCCCCCTCAACGCCCCCACTCAGCAGGAAGTAGCCAGATGAGATACGACGCCCCTCCACCCACCTCTAAGAGAAACAAAAGGGAGGAATGTTAGGTGACGCAAGGCGCCAAAAGATGGCGCTGGTTCCGGGTTCTTCTTCACCCAGCACTATGTCCGCCCGCCAAATGAGACCCAATAAAAGAAGGCACCTCCTACTCCTCCCTTCAGGCCCGCCCCCCATCCAATCATCAGTGCCCATATAGCCCTGGGGGCTATAAATTACTCCACCCAACAGCTCTCTCTCTCTCTCTCTCTCTCTCCCCTGCGCGACCTGACCTCAACCTCTCCAATAAAGATCTCTTGGCCGTACTCGGTGCGGTTTGAGTTTGCCGGCATCCCTTTCAGTATCTTATTGTGGCATTAATTTGCATTAACCTAATGACTAGTAATGTTGAGTATCTTTTCATATGCTTATTTGCCATCCATATATCTTCTTTGGTCAGTGTCTAAATCTTCTGCCCATATTAAAATTGGGTTGTTTTCTTATTGTTGAATTTTAAGATTTTTTTTTTTTTTGAGACGGAGTCTCACTCTGTCACCCAGCCTGGAGTGGAGTGGTGCGATCTCCACTCACTGCAACCTCTGCCTCCTGGGCTCAAGTGATTCTCCTGCCTCAGCCTCGCGAATAGCTGGGATTATAGGCACCTGCCACAATGCACTGCTAATTTTTGTATTATTAGTAGAGACCAGGTTTCACCATGTTGGCCAGGCTGGTCTCAAACTCCTGATCTCAAATGATCCACTTTCCTCAGCCTCCCAAAGTGCTGGGATTACAGGTGTGAGTCACCACACCTGGCTGAATTTTGAGATTTCTTTATTCTGGATTCAGGTTCTCTGTCAGAGATGTGATTTGCAAGTATTTTCTACCACTTTTTGGCTTGTCTTTTCAGTGTTTCAATCCATATCTTGAAGAACAGAAATTCTTAATTTTAATGATGTCTCAGTTATCAATTATTTTCTTTTATGGATTATGATTTGTGGGTCCCACTTAAGAAATCTTTGCCTAACCCAAGGTCACAAATATTTTCTCCTGATTTCCTCTAGAGGTTATATAGTTTTAGGTTTTACATTTATGTTTATGATCCATTTATTTTTGTATAAGATGTAAAGGCCTAAATTATTGGGTTTTGTTGCATATAAATATCCAATTGTTCTAACAATATGTATTGAAAGGATTATTCTTTATCACTGAATTCACTTTGCAACCCTGTTGAAAATCAATTGACCATACATGTTTGGTTATATTTCTGGACTCCTATTTGTATCTATTGACTGTCCATCTTTTTTTTTTTGAGACAGAGTCTCCCTCTGTTGCCCAGGCTGGAGTGCAGTGGCGTGATTTCAGCTTACTGAAACCTCCGCCTCCCAGGTGCAAGCAATTCTCCTGCCTCAGCCTCCTGAGTCGCTGGGATTATAGGCATGCATCACCATGCCCGACTAATTTTTTTATTTTTAGTAGAGACAGGGTTTCACCATGTTGGCCAGGCTGGTCTCGAAACTCCTAACCTCAGGTGATCCATCCTCCTTGGCCTCCCAAAGTGCTGGGATTACAGGCATGAACCACCGCGCCTGGCCAACTGTCCATCTTTTTTGTTTGTTTGTTTTGAGATGGAGTTTCGCTCTTGTTGCCCAGGCTGGAGTGCAATGGCAAGATCTCAGCTCACGGCAACCTCTGCCTCCCGGGTTCAAGCAATTCTCCTATCTCAGCCTCCCAAGTAGCTGGGATTACAGGCATGTGCCACCACACCCAGCTAATTTTGTATTTTTAGTATAGACAGGGTTTCTCCATGTTGGTCAGGCTGGTGTCAAATTCCCGAACTCAGGTGATCCGCCTGCCTCGGCATCCCAAAGTGCTAGGATTTCAGGTGTGAGCCACTGCGCCCAGCCCCAACTGTCCATCTTTATACCAGAATTACACTGTCTTGGCTATTTGTAGCATTATAGTGAGTTTTGGGTAAGTCTTTCAACTTTGTTGTTCTTTTTCATAATTGTTTTGGCTATTCTAGTTCTTTTAGATTTCCATTCCAATTTTAGAATCAGATTGTCAATCTTTACAAAACAGCCCACTTAGATTTAGGTTTGTATTGTGTTAAATCTATGAATTAATTTGAGGGAGAGCTGACATCTTAACAATATTGAGTCTTCCATCTATGAACATGGTATATCTTTCCATTCTCTTAGGTCTTTTAAGTGTTATTTTCTTCAATGTTTTATAATTTTCAGTGTACATTTTGCATATTTTTCTCAAACGTATCTCTAAGCTTTTCATATTTTTGATGCTTAATGGTATTGTTTCAAGTTCAAATGTGTCACTGTTCATTGCTATCATATAGAAATATAATTGCTTTTTGTATGTTTATCGTGTATCCTGCAAACTTGCTAAGCTTATTCACTAGTTTTAGTTACTTTTTTGTATATCCATAAAATTTTCAACCTAATCATGTTACCTATAAATTAAGACAGTTTTACCTTTCCTTTTACAACTGGGATGTCTTTTATTTATTTTTACTTACTACACTATTTAGGATCTCCAGAACAATGTTGAATAAAAGTTGTAAGAATAAACATCCTTTTTTTGTTCCCAATCTTAGGGGGAAAGCATTCAGTTTTTCAGTAATGTGGGGCTAGTCATAATTTGTTATAGATATCCTTTATCAGAGTCAGAACATTTCCCTGTATTCCTAGTTTGCTGAAGATTTTCTTTTTTTAATCAGTATGCTGAATTTTGTCAAATGCATTTTTCTGCATCTAGTTTTTTTTTTTACTTTGGTAATTTGCATTGACTAATTTTTGAATGTTAAAGCAACCATTTGGCATCATTTTCTTTGCTTCAGGGATTTTTTTTTTTTTTTGAGTCAGTGTCTTGCTCTGTCATCCAGGCAATGGCGCAGTCTGGGCTCACTGCAACCTCCACCTCCCAGGTTCAAGCAATTCTCCTGCCTTAGCCTCCAGAGTAGCTGGGATTACAGGTGCCCGCCACCACGCCTGGCTAATTTTTGTATTTTTAGTAGAGATGGGGTTTCACCATGTTGGCCAGGCTGGTCTCGAACTCCTTACCTCAGGTCACCTGCCTGCCTCAGCTTCCCAAAGTCTTGGGATTACAGGCTTGAGCCACTATGCCCGGCCATATTTTTCATCTCATCGATGGTTATTTTCATCTATAGAAATTGTGTTTGGGTCTTTCTTCATCTCTTTCATGTTTCTACTCAACATTAAAAATACGGAATACAGCTATAACAACTGTTTTAACATCCTTGTTTGCTAATTCTAACATTTCTGTCAGGTATAAGTCAGTTTGGATTGGTTTTTATGTTTTTCTTCTATGGGTTGTGTTTTCCTGCTTTGCATGTCTTGTAGTCTTTGATTAGACGGCAGGCACTGTGAATTTTACCCTATTCAGTGCTGGATAATTTTGTATTCTCGTAAATATTGTTGAGCTTTGCTCCAGGATGCAGTTAGGTTACTTGGAAACAATTTGATACTATTTGGTCTTTAAGATTTATTAGGTTGGACCAGAGCAGTGTTTACTCTAGGTCTAATTATTCTCCACTACTGAAACTAGACCCTTCTGAGTACTTTACCCAATGCCCTGTGAATTATATTCTTCTAGTCTGGTTTGTGAGAATAGGCACTATTCCAAACACTATGTGTGTTCTAATTTTCTTAAGGTATTTCTCCTCAGCCTTGGGTATTTTCTTCACATGTATGCACGTTTCAATACTCTGCTTAATACCTGAGGGGGACTGTCTACAGATCTCTGAGGTTGTCTCTCCATGGAGTGCTCTCCTCTTTGTTCTGTAAACTGTAGCTGCCTTGGTCTCCATAAACTCTCAGCTCCAACACTTCCACCCAGGAAGTTCACTGGAGTCTACCTGGGATCCCCCTCTGACACAGTTTGGATGTTTGTCCCTTCCAAATCTCATGTTGAACTGTAATCCCCAATGTTGGAGGTGGGGCCTAGTGGGAGGTGTTTGGACCATGAGGGCAGATTCCTCATGAATGTCTTGGTGTCATCCTCACGGTAATCAGTTATCTGAGTTCACACAAGATCTGACTGTTTGAGTCTGGAACTTCCTCCTTGCTCTCTCACTCTCTCTCGACATGTGACACGCTGGCTCCCCTTCACCTTCTGTCATGATTGGAAGCTTCTTGAGGCCCTTACCAGAAGCAGAGGCCAGCACTATGCTTTGTGTACAGCCTGCAGAACCATGAGTCAAATAAACTTCTTTTCTTCATAAATTAACCAGGCTAGGTATTCCTTTACAGCAATGCAAATGGACACCCTCCCTGTGCTGTGTCCTGAAATCCCTTTCAAGACTGTAAGTTGGAGCAATTGCAGGGCTCACCTCATTTATATTTCTTCTCTTAGTGTCACTGTCCTTCATTGCCTGATGTCCAGTGTCTTCAAAGCTATAGCTTTATAGGTTTTTTCATCTTTTTGTTTTTATTTCAGTTGCAAGGGCAAATCTGGTCCCTGTTACTCCATCATGGCTAGAACTAATTACTTTTTTTTTTTTTTTTGAGACGGGGTCTCACTGTGTTGCCCAGGCTGGAGTGCAGTGGTGCAATCTTGGCTGTCTGCAACCTCCGCCTCCCGGGTTCAAGAGATCCTCCTGCTTCAGCCTCCCTAGTAGCTGGGACTACAGGCATGCACCATCACACCTAGCTAATTTTTGTATTTTTAGTAGAGACGGGGTTTCACTATGTTGGCCAGGCTGATCTTAAACTCCTGACCTCAGGTGATCTGCCCACCTGGGCCTCCCAAAGTGCTGGGATTATAGGCATGAGCCACTGTGGCCACCCTTTTTTCTTTTTTTTAAAGACGGCGTCTTGCTGTCACCCAGGCTGCAGTGCAGTGGCTCGATTTTGGCTAACTGCAAGCTCTGCCTCTTGGGCTCAAGTGATCTTCCCACAGTGCTGGGATTACAGGCATGAGCCACCACGCCTGACCTAGAACTAATTACTTTTAAAGAAGTTTAAATAATAAGAAAAGCCTCTCCTATTTTCCGACATAGTTGCATTTTTTTTTTTTTTTGAGACGGAGTCTCGCTCTTTCACCCAGGCTGGAGTGCAGTGGCGCGATCTCGGCTCATTGCAGGCTCCGCCCCCCGGGGTTCACGCCATTCTCCTGCCTCAGCCTCCCACGTAGCTGGGACTACAGGCGCCTGCCACCTCGCCCGGCTAATTTTTTGTATTTTTAGTAGAGACGGGGTTTCACCGTGTTAGCCAGGATGGTCTCGATCTCCTGACCTCGTGATCCGCCCGCCTCGGCCTCCCAAAGTGCTGGGATTACAGGCGTGAGCCACCGCGCCTGGCCATAGTTGCATTTTTAGTGCTCTTCATTCTGTTGTTTGGATCCATATGTCCACAGGGTATCATTCTGTTTCTCTTCAAAGAAAGTCCTTTTAACATTTCTTGTAGCCGGGCGCGGTGGCTCAAGCCTGTAATCCCAGCACTTTGGGAGGCCGAGGCGGGCGGATCACGAGGTCAGGAGATCGAGACCATCCTGGCTAACACGGTGAAACCCCGTCTCTACTAAAAATACAAAAAATTAGCCGGGTGTGTTGGCGGGCGCCTGTAGTCCCAGCTACTTGGGAGGCTGAGGCAGGAGAATGGCGTGAACCCAGGAGCCGGAGCTTGCAGTGAGCCGAGATCATGCCACTGCACTCCAGCCTGGGCAACAGAGCGAGACTCCGTCTCAAAAAAAAAAAGAAAATATGTAAGAAAAAAAATACAAGAAAAAATTCCAAATTATCTGGATTGAAAATTCTCTCCAGGTATACAGTACAATGAATGAAAAAGACCCAGGCCAAAGCCACACTTTTGAGAAATTTCACATGTACAGTTTGTTTTATTTTTTATTTTTTTGAGACAGAGTCTCACTGTGTTACCCAGGCTGGAATGCAGTAGCGCAATCTGTGCTCACTGCAACCTCCACCTCCCAAGTTCAAGTGATTCTTGTGCCTCAGCCTCCTGAGTAGCTGGGATTACAGGCACCTGCCACCATGCCCGGCTAATTTGTTGTATTTTTAGTAGAGACAGGGTTTCACCATGTTGGCCAGACTGGTCTTCAACTCCTGGTCTCAAGTGATCTGCCCTCTTCGGCCTCCCAAAGTGCTGGGATTACAGGCATAAGGCACCATGCCCGGGCAACATGTACAAATTTAAAAGTGATTATTAAATAACAATGAAAACTACTAGCTCTTAGTATCTTTAAAAAGTGATTTCACATACAGTCTCACATTTAAATGGGCTTGAGGGGTCCAGTGTCCCTGGCAACAGAGAATAAAACACTTGCAGGATGTCATTTTCAAACCTTTCACAGATCAGAGAGCACAGCTATTAATACCTAGGTATGTTTGCATGTGGACAAGCTTTGGAATGCATGTCCAGTTTCCTAGGCTAAGTGATTAGCTCTTAAAGATACAGTGCATGACTTCTAATTCCTTGCTATTCCCTCAGGTCAACTGAAAACTGCTTTGACTAGGTAGGTCTGTGCAGCTAACTGATACATGAACCAAGCCTGGAGAAAGGAGATATGATGTCATGAGTATTTTTTTTTTCCAACTTGTTTCCCTCAATACCCTTGAGGTACAGTGAATACGATCACCTTTTCTCACTGTGTGCTCATGTGGACAAGGTTTTAAATTTTGATGATTGTCAGATTTCTACTGGTAGGTTTGGACTTGGGGAACCCTCTTCCCTTCCAATAGTGTAGTTCTAGAACTCTGTCAATAAATAAGCTAGTGTGAATTAATTCAATCAACTGCATCAATAAGCGGGGGTATTCAGTGTCTTGTCTCCGCAATGCCAAGGGGAACCAGGTGAGTGAAACTGACTGGCCAGTCTCTTCACCAAATCTTCAAGAGTCCTCAGGCTTTGGGAGAATTAGTAAAAAATGGACATGGACAGAATGTAAATGGAAAGTTGAACAGCCTCTTCGCCAAGATGGTGGGTTGCAGTTTCCTGCAGCCACACAGTCTTTGTTGAAACAGGGCTGTGGTTATGAAGAGTTGTGCATTCTTAGCTGTTGCAGACTGTGCTGGGAATGGAAACTAAAGCAGTCAGTGGCGGTGACCACAACCCAGAAGCTGAAACCATGCTTTAATTTTACAGAAAATTGCTAGTTCTGGCTCTGTTCATTGCTTATTAGTTTTCATTTAGACTGCAAGGATTACATCTAGTTGTATGTGAAATAACATCTTGAAAATTGACTGAAGAAAAACGATTTAGGCCTCACTCATTTGTACTAACCCACAAAATGTCAGTACAAACACTTTCTAATATACTGTAAGATACATCCTTTAGCATTGACAGTCACTACAATTATAGGAGTGAAAAACGGAGGGAATAGCCAAAGCAGCAGTGAGAAAAGAGGATGGACAAAAAAGATGAGGAGGAGGAGGAAGAAAAACAGAATTAGGAGAAGCAAGTTTGCATTTGGGAAAATATTTGGACTTACATTTATTTATGTGAATATCTTGCCAAATTTGGGAAATAACAGTACGTTAAAGAAAATGGTGAGAGCTGGCCAGGCGTGGTGGCTCACGCCTGTAATCCCAGCACTTTGGGAGGCCGAGGCGGGCAGATCACAAGGTCAGGAGATCCAGACCATCCTGGCTAACAGTGAAACCCCGTCTCTAGTAAAAATACAAAAAATTAGCCGGGCGTGGCAGCGTGCGCCTGTAGTCCCAGCTACTCAGGAGGCTGAGGCAGAAGGATGGCATGAACCCAGGAGGTGGAGCTTGCAGTGAGCTGAGATCGCGCCACTGTACTCCAGCCTGGGCGACAGAACAAGACTCTGTCTCAAAAAAAGAAAAAAAAAAGAAAAGAAAAAGAAAATGGTGAGAGCTTATTGTAAAGATAAGACTAACTACCAGCCTTATTGGGCCAATGTGCTATTGAGAATTGGCTACTAACAGCTTAAAAATGTTTAGCCTTTTCATCTAAAAAACCTCACTCATTGTGGGAAAGAGTATTAATCTTTTTTTTTTTTTGATAGGTTCTCCCTCTGTCACCCAGGCTAGAATGCAATGGTGTGATCACAGCTCACTGCAACCTCTGCCTCCTGGGCTCAAGGGATCCTCCCAACTCAGCCTCCTGAGTAGCTGGGACTATAGGCACATGCCATCATCCCTGGCTAATTTTTGTGTTTTTGTAGAGATGAGGTTTTGCCATGTTGCCTAGGCTGGTCTTGAAATCCTGGGCTCAAGCAATTCACCTGCCTTGGCCTCCCAAACTGCTAGGATTAGAGGTGTAGCCACTGCGCTCAGTCTAGAAAGAGTACTAATCATTTTAATTAAAGTAGACTGAAATTCCAGTAAGAATTTCAAAGTGATATTTCTAGTTCTAGATCCCTGAGGAATCGCCACACTGACTTCCACAATGGTTGAACTAGTTTACAGTCCCACCAACAGTGTAAAAGTGTTCCTATTTCTCCACATCCTCTCCAGCACCTGTTGTTTCCTGCTTTTTTAATGATGGCCATTCTAACTGGTGTGAGATGGTATCTCACTGTGGTTTTGATTTGCATTTCTCTGATGGCCAGTGATGATGAGCATTTCTTCATGTGTTTTTTGGCTGCATAAATGTCTTCTTTTGAGAAGTGTCTGTTCATGTCCTTTGCCCACTTTTTGATGGGGTTGTTTTTTTCTTGTAAATTTGTTTGAGTTCATTGTAGATTCTGGATATTAGCCCTTTGTCAGATGAGTAGGTTGCAAAAATTTTCTCCCATTCTGTAGGTTGCCTGTTCACTCTGATGGTAGTTTCTTTTGCTGTGCAGAAGCTCTTTAGTTTAATTAGATCCCATTCGTCAATTTTGGCTTTTGTTGCCATTGCTTTTGGTGTTGTAGACATGAAGTCCTTGCCCACGCCTATGGCCTGAATGGTATTGCCTAGGTTTTCTTGTAGGATTTTAATGGTTTTAGGTCTAACATTTAAGTCTTTAATCCATCAGGGATCTAGAACTAGAAATACCATTTGACCCAGCCATCCCATTACTGGGTATATACCCAAAGGTCTATAAATCACGCTGCTATAAAGACACATGCACACGTATGTTTATTGCGGCACTATTCACAATAGCAAAGAGTTGGAACCAACCCAAATGTCCAACAACGATAGACTGGATTAAGAAAATGTGGCACATATACACCATGGAATACTATGCAGCCATAAAAAATAATGAGTTCGTGTCCTTTGTAGGGACATGGATGAAACTGGAAAACATCATTCTCAGTAAACTATCGCAAGGACAAAAAACCAAACACCACATGTTCTCACTCATAGGTGGGAATTGAACAATGAGAACTCATGGACACAGGAAGGGGAACATCACATTCCGGGGACTGTTGTGGGGTGGGGGGAGGGGGGAGGGACAGCATTAGGAGATATACCTAATGCTAAATGACGAGTTAATGGGTGCAGGAAATCAACATGGCACATGGATACATATGTAACAAACCTGCACATTGTGCACATGTACCCTAAAACCTAAAGTATAATAAAAAAAAAAAAAATTTCAAAGTGAAATTTGCTTTCTTTTATTTAGCCTCAAGTTCCTCAACAGTTACCTATATTAGCAGTGAGATTCAACATTTCTATAACAACTACGACTTATCACTTGACTTTATACATAGTATGGATTCCAGATAGAGTTATTAAAAATGAACACATAAGTAAGTGAATGGAGAATGCTTGAGAAAATAGATTTTAGAATTATGAGTTCTTGGACGGACTCAGTGGCTTACTCCTGTAATCCCAACACTTTAGGAGGTTGTGGCAGAAGGATCACTTGAGGCCAGGAGCTCAGGACCAGCCTGGGCAACATAGTGAGACTTCAATTTTTACAAAAAATTTAAAAATTAGCCAGATGTGGTGGTGTGCACCTGTAATCCCAGTTACTTGGGAGGCTGAGGCAGGAGGATTGTGTAAACCCAGGAATTTGAGGCAGCAGTGAGCTATGATCACACTACCACACTCCAGCCTGGGTGACAGAGTGAGACCCTGTTTCAAAAGAAAGAAAAAAAAAATGAGTTCTGTGAAAGTTTTGATAGATCAAATAAAAGCATTTGTATCAATCTGCACCCTATTTTAAAGTTTGTATTCAGGAACCACAAACAAAAATTTCAGAAAGAACCTCCCCAGGAACACAGCTGAAACCTGTATTTTGTTTGTAGGACAAACACTGTACACATGGAGGATGACTTAATAATGTAATTTATTTGAAATACTTCCAGAAAAGTTTAAGGCCATTATACAAAAACATTCATTTCATCAAAACATTCATTGACCACCTTCCCATAGGCCAACACTTGACAAACCTCTTCTCCCAACACACTGGCTGATGGCTCCTAAAAGTGGCTGATGGTTCCTGCAAAGAATCATTCATTCTTTTCTTCACCATTAAAGGCTGTTCTTGGCTTTCCTCTGCTTCTGTCTGCAGTAGGTTCACTTGCTGTATCAATAACAACTTGAGAAACAAAGCAGTTTTAAATAAACTTGTAATAGAAAAAATTCACCATGTTTAAGATCTATAAATACAGAAATATGTTTTACAGGGTAAAATTGACCACAATATCCTTGTTTTTAAAAAATAATAAAGTATATACCTTGTTTTTATATTGATATATCTTGTCACACAGCTTGAATGCACATGATATATGTACATAATAAAATGACATCAATGCATTTACTGCTTTCTTTTCTGTAAACTTGAAAGACAGAAGATTAAAAAAAAACTTTTTGGCAATAATTTAGAATAATTACCACTAGTGCTGGTGTGGGTATAATTTTGCACAGGTCATCCTCAATATTTACACTTGCAGGGAGCTCTTCTAGGTATTTAGCTGTTTTTAAGGTCTGCACTTTACCCTGCACTGTAAATCAAGGCTGGACAGAGAGGTTACTTATCTGGCTAGCTGATCCTAATTAATCAGAGTTAATGAAATTGGCCTCTGAAGAACATAATTACAATTCTGATTATAGCACAGAACCAGAGATGGCAAACTGACGACCCAAAAGCAGAGCAGGAAAGCCCAAGGCTCTGGCCTTTCTCAGAAGGCCCTGGACCATGCTTTTCTCTCAACGGCTCCCACAGAAGGTTCTGACGAAGTGCTTTTCATTCCAAATTCTTCCTCTCCTGTGTTTCTATAAACAGTGTCATCGATAGAGTCATGGTCTCTCTTCCTTGTTGCTTCATTCATTCTCTAAAATAATGAGTAGGCCTAGGCAGATGAAACACAATGAACACAGGGCCTTCTTGTTATCCTGGCAGGCTTTCCTAGGCCCTTTGGGTTCTATTCCGATGTTTTAGGCTAGCAACCAACTATGAGAGACACCTCCTGGTGTGCATTTCAGCTAAAGATTCAGAGCTGACAGCTGCTTTTGTCTTGGCCCTTTTAAGGTCAGCCTCTATTTTATGTCCTAATACATTCTTGCATCAAACTTGCACTGGATGAAGTTGCAAGGTTCAGACAATGCATCCTCCTTTGCAAAATTAAGCCTTCAGAATCCCCAGGGATGTTTTCAAGCTTTCTGGTTGAGTAAGATCAAACCAAGTTCACTTCATGAGTTGGTCTTTCCTGATTCTCTCTCTAACGCCATCCCGATACACAGGTGACTTCCTCATGCCCTATTTACAAGGCCCTCTAAATTCCGTGCCTTTAGCTACCACATCTAAGAGCTGGGAAAGTGGTACAGAAGCACAAGAGGAAGGACTCTTCAAGCAATCTATGTAAAACAGTAGTTTTGAGATTCTTTTTCTATTTTTTTAAAATCCAGCAGGACAACTGAAAGTAACTTGTTTGAGTACCTCTCCATCCATCCAGACACTTGTGAAATACAACACAGGGTAATAGTTGCCACAGATTCCAGCTTACACAGACAGATTGGCAGTTACAGTACTAGGGACAAAGGTACAGATACAAGAGACTGGGCCAATATGTATACTCTCACAAAAGTATGAAAAAGTGCTTCTCCAAACCGTTCCATCTGCGGAATGCAAATACTGTACAGGTAAGATGCAGGCCTGCTTCCTGAAGTGCACATGCTCCTGTCAGACATTGCTTTCACCATGCCTGCTGTTCCCACAGGAAGAGTCTGTCTGTTCCATGCGCTCACAGTCGAGGCTGACCTCACTCGTGTCCATACTACAGTCTGACTCACTGTCCGATTGGTCCATCTGCTCAAGTTTTGTTTCTCCCTGTAGCTCTCTGCTCCCGGTGGTGGGATTTAGGAATGATCCCTCGGAGTCAAACACCCCAGCTTGCCCGGCAGCACATAAAACTGTTTCTTTGGCTTGACGAATACAGTTAAGCCACTGCTGTTTGTTGAAGGTGTCATTGGCTTGTAGCGAGTGGGTCTGACTTTGGGATCCGTTTTTGAAACTGACTCTGAAGAAGTTTTTAACTAGAAAGGAAAAACACATGAAAAACAAAGTCAATGGACAGATCCTTCCTCAGGCCAAAGAGAACACACATAGTGACACTAAACCCCAGAATCCATGGCAGGTATTGCTGATAACAAAATGTTTCCCACTGATCGGGACATGGCTCAGCTCCACCCTGCAGCCACCATCAGGGAGATGGGGTTGACACAGGTCTAGCGTTCAGCTGCCCTCGTTGCTCTCAGAAACCAGCAGGTGGAGATCATCTTGGAACCACAAAGTCAAGTGATTTAGGGGAGCCCAGAGTACTGGTGACCCAATCTGGCTGCATAACAAAATCCCTTCGGGTGAGAGCTTGTTAAAAAGACAGATGCTCTCAGGAGACTGAAGTGGGAGCACTGCTTGAGTCCAGGAGTTTGAGATAAGCCTGAGCAATATAGTGATGCCTTTTCTCAAAAAATAAAAATAAATCAATAAAAATAAATCCCCAGGCCCTTTTTTAGAGATTCTGATTCGGAAGATCTAAAAGTGGGTTTCATAATCTGTAATTTCAACAAGTACACCAAGCTGGAGCTTTTTCAGTTTAAGAGGCTCTTTTTAACATTAAAACATGCCCATGTTTCTTCATATGAGAGTATCTATATACTTAGTATCCAATGATGGAGAAGATATATGCAGACAAATTTGGTTTCATTGTCAAACGAAATTACATTTTAATTACCTCAACAGGAGCCATCTGCATTTAAAAACAATGGTAGTCCACAATATGGAAGACATTTCATTTAATCTTTTTTTTTTTTTTTTTTTTTTTTGAGACGGAGTCTTGCTCTGGAATGCAGTGAAACAATCTCTGCTCACTGCAACCTCTGCCTCCCGGGTTCAAGCAATTCTCCTGTCTCAGCCTCTGGAGTAGCTGGGATTACAGGCATGCACCACCACGCCCGGCTGATTTTTGTATATTTTTTTTAGTGGAGACAGGGTTTTGCCATGTTGGCTAGGCTGGTCTCGAACTCCTGACCTCAGGTGATCCACCCACCTCAGCCTCCCAAAAAGATGGGATTATAGGCGTGAGCCACCGTGCTTGGCCTATTTAATCTAATAACAACAATATAATGGACATTTAAAGGACCCTGCATGCCACACGCAATACTTGGTTCACAGAAGCATCTGCAGTCAGTCCCTTTGCACTAACCCTGCAGCCAGTAGACTGGGAACCACTACCACTTCCAATGGCTTAGAGGCTAAGCAACAGAGGGAAAGGAGGCCAAAATGTTTTACTGCTGGCCATCTTTGGCTAGAAGCTATTCTCTGTCCTTCAAATTTAGGCTCCACCCTTTGATCTTGGGCAAGTACCTTAAATCCTCTGTGTCTTAGTTTCTAACTTGTAAAATGGAGAAAACAAGAACCTACTTTATATGATTGTTATGAGGAATAAATGTAATACACGTAAATGCTTATACAACGCCTGGCACATAGTCAGTACTCAAGAAACATAAGCTCTTATTTCTACTACTCCTACTCCTAGGGCAGAGGGATTGATCAGTAGGTAGAAGGCAGTACATATTAATTACTTTGACAGTATGATGCCTATGTTAACCCAGGAAGTTCAAACACTACTTTCTCAAAGAAGTGTTCCCTATCTCATTTAAAACAGACCTCCAGGCCGGGCCCGGGGGCCTGTAATCCCAGCACTTTGGGAGGCTAAGGTGGGTGGATCACTTGGGGTCAGGAGTTCGAGACCAGCCTGGCCAACATGGCAAAACCTTGTCTCTACTGAAAATACAAAAATTAGCCAGGTGTGGTGGCCCGCCCCTGTATTCCCAGTTACTTGGGAGGCTGAGGGACGAGAATTGCTTGAACCCAGGAGGCAGAGAGTGCAGTGAGCCGAGATCACGCCACCACACACCAGCCTGGGTAACAGAGTAAGACTCTGTCTCAAAAAAATAAATAAATAAAAATAAAAATAAAACAGACCTCCTATTGCTATCCCTTCCTATTCCCTTACTGGGTTTTACGTTTTCTTAACAACACCTAGAGTATTCATGTTTATCATCTTTCTCCTCCATCACAATGCAAGCTCCACAGGGGAAGGAAGTTACCTGCTTGTTTCACCGAGTATCATGTTAGATACTCGATAGATACTGCTACCTTGGCTTCTTTTAGTTAATTTGTTTATTAAGTCTTAATTTAGGCCCACTGAGTAATGTTACAGATGAATCCACATTCCAGCTGACCATTCTTATGTCTCTTTAGGGACAAGTTTACCAGTTCAACTGCAAAACCCACCACAATGCAACTGGTATTCATGTAGGGACTATCTGGTATTAAGCATGTTTTTATCCAATGGAAAAAGACAGAGAAAGGGAACTTAAGGAGCACTAACTATGTGCAGACAGGTTCACTTAGATTATCTTACTAAATCCTTATAACAATCTTATGAAGGAGGTACGTATGCATTTCCATTTTGGAGATGAGAAACTGAGAATCACAGGGACTAAACAAAGTACATAATCAGGAAGTCATGAAATAGCATACAAATGCAGTTTGACTTCAAGACCGTGGCTTTTCTCTTTCCACCAGCTGCCCACTCCCTCCAAACTACCACAGCCAAAAACATTCAACAGGTCAACCCCGACTGCTATCCATACTTCTCTCGTTGTTGCTGAATGCCCCTCGCAGGGAGCCGCCCAGCCTCACTTCTCCATCCTGGAGGTCTTCCAGCAGGAGGTCCTTCACGGGGATTGGCTGACGGTACAGCTGGTAGCAAAGCTGCTCATTGTGGGTGACGGCTCGAGTGATCACAAGCACTTCTTGGAACAGGAAAACATGCAGTTTCTAGAAGAAAAAAATCCACAAGCTTTCGCTAAGCAATAATGTAATGAGTGGTTGATATGTGGACCTCTGTGGATAAAGAGGTCCCCAGGTACCAGGTTTACACTGGATTATGAACTCCTAAGTTCAAATCTACCTCCGGGAAAACCAAAGTTGGGCATGTTGGAGGCACTTCCAGATATGTCCACTGCCCTTCCTGTAGAAGCACCTCCCTAGGGACTCAATGGAGAAAGCCCTTCTGCCTACAGATATCTACAGCCAGGGTTGCCAACTTTGGGGGCCCTATTCACATTGCAATTCACAACTTGTACAGACATACCTGCCCCAGCTCCTATAAGAAAAAAACGAGAAAGGGAAATAGAATCAAGAAGGTAATGAAGGGAAAAAAAGTTGGCACTCTCTTGACTTTAGTTTATATTACTCAATATAATTCTAAGTAATCAGGCCGGGTGTGGTGGCTCACACCTGTAATTCTAGCACTTTGGGAGGCTGAGGTGGGCAGATCACTTGAGGTTAGGAGTTCGAGACCAGGCTGGCCAACATGGTGAAACTCCGTCTCTATTAAAAATACAAAAACTAGGCTGGATGCGGTGACTCACGCCTGTAATCCCAGCACTTTGGGAGGCTGAGGCAGGCGGATCACGAGGTCAGGAGATAGAGACCATCCTGGCTAACACAGTGAAACCCTATCTCTACTAAAAATACAAAAAATTAGCCGGGTGTGGTGGCGGGTGCCTGTAGTCTCAGCTACTTGGGAGGCTGAGGCAGGAGAATGACGTGAACCCAGGAGGTGGAGCTTGCAGTGAGCTGAGATCATGCCACTGCACTCCAGCCTGGGCGACAGTGTGAGACTCCGTCTAAAAAAAAAAAAATACAAAAACTAGCCAGGCAAGGTGTGGGGGGCGCCTGTAATCCCAGCTACTCGGGAGGCTGAGGCAGAAGAATCATTCAAACCCAGGAGGTTGCAGTGAGCTGAGATCACACCACTGCACTTCAGCCTGGGTGACAGAGCGAGACTGTTTAAAAAAAAAAAAAAGAAAAAAATTCTAAAAGATCAAAATTAACAATAGTCTATAAAAAATGAGACTGGTATATCAAAGCTAATATTAACCTTTGCTTCCCAAACCCATAAAAAACACGTTCCTTCAACCACGGAGTCATTATCAGCTTTATCCAAGAACTCCAAGTCAGAACACTGCTCATTCCTGAGGGGACCAGAGTATGCTGCCACAGCCACAAAGAAAGATGATCAGGCCAGGCACAGTGGCTCACGCCTGGAATCCAGCACTTTGGGAGGCTGAGGTGGGCAGATCACCTGAGGTCAGGAGTTCAAGACCAGCCTGGCCAACATGGTGAAACCCCATCTCTACTAAAAATACAAAAATTAGCCAGGCGCGGTGGCAGGCACCTATAATCCCAGCTACTCAGGAGGCTGAGGCAGGAGAACTGCTTGAACCCAGGAGGTAGAGGCTGCAGTGAGCTGAGATCGGGCCATTGCACTCTAGCCTGGGAGACAAGAGCAAAATTCTGTCTCAAAAAAAAAAAAAAAAAAAAAAAAAAAAAAGATGATCAACATTTTCCTTCTAAGTTAATCAGAACCTTGGTTCTCTGAAGAGGCTTAAAAAGTTGAGTGTGATGTGGGCAAAAAGAAAATTGCAAAAATGAAGGCTTGTTTCAGGCCCCATTATGAAAGCAGGTGTGCTTGGTGGAGTTGGGGTAAATTTGCTCCGTTCAATGCTAAGTGCCAGACTCTTCTCACAGTTTGGAGAACTGAAGTGAAAATATCCACAACTTTATAACTAGGTTCTAGCTTTCTGGTGGAAATATTTGGGAATGTCAATCCAGCAGTCTTAAAGGGGAGAGACCAGAAGAGGAGAGGTTCTCACTTGTAAGTGGGAGCTAAATCTTGGGTTCACATGGGCATAAGGATAGGAACAACAGACACTGGGGACTCTAAAAGGCAAGAGGGAGTGAGAGGGGCAAGGGCTGAAAAACTTCCTATCGAGTACTATGTTCACTATCTGGGTGATGAGATCAATAGAAGCCTATTCTCAGCACCATGCAGTATATCCTTATAAGAAACCTGCACATATACCCCCTGAATCTAAAACAAAAATGGGAACTGAATCAAAAACTTTGGATTAAAATTTTGACTTGGGATAGTGGGAGCACATTCAATATTATTAGATCATTTTAAATTTAGGAGAAAAGAAACCCATAGGTCTCCTACCCCATCCCTACTACCTCCCAAACACACACAAACACAGAAACAAAACCCAACCAAATCTTGGCTAGAGGGAATAAAATGTATATTTAAGAAGACTGAAAAACAGGATAACGCACAAAATAACCAAGTTAAAGTCTTTTTGGTGTGGTAGTTGTGGAAATAATGTGTTAAGAATTTTCTTTTGGGGACTGTTTTAATGTACAGTATTTGGAATAATCAGATTTTTACACTGTTTCTACTTCAATCAATCTTCTAGCCAAGGTGGGCTGAGACTGTCTGGGCAACCTTTTAAAAATACAACTCAGCTGGGCACAGTGGCTCACTCCTGTAATCCCAGCACTTTGGGAGGCCGAGGTGGACGGATCACTTGAGGTCAGGAATTCAAGAACAGCCTGGCCAACATGGTGAAACCCCATCTTTACTAAAAATGCAAAAATTAGCCAAGCGTGGTGGTGGATGCCTGTAATCCCAGCTACTCGGGAGGCTGAGGCACGAGAATTGCTTGAACCCGGGAGGTGGAGGTTGCAGTGAGTCAAGATAGTGCCACTGCACTCCAGCCTGGGCAACAGAGGGAGACTCTGTCTCAAAAAACAAACAAAGAAACAAAAAACTCATTTATGAATGTTCACTGATAATTTCTCTTATTGGTCTCAGCTCCTTCCTGCCCTCAAACTACTATGCTTTTTTTCTGACCCAAGACTTTATTCACAATGACTTTTACTGGGGGAAAATGATTCTACTGGGGGAAAAAAAACCCATAAGCCTACCACCCCAACTATCTTTGTTCTCAAACATCTATCTGCCTGCAATAAAAACTAGAGTTTATCTTTATGCCTTAGGCACATCTAACCAGAAAGTTCTCAGTCCTTCACTGATGTACAGAAAGATAATAGGCTTACACCCTGTGGAGCAGTGCATTTTCCTACTTCTCATTGGGCTTCCTAGAAAGAGCGTTCAAGGAGCTTGGTGTAAGATACTAGAAGTCCACAGGTGCTTTCTGAAAATAAGCAAGAAACAGAAAGCACCTTTCTAGCAATCAGTAACTCTCTAGTCCCACAGACACGTCTTCAAGCAACAGACTTGACAGGTCTCATTACCCCCACTGTACCATCCACTGGCTGGATCCACAGCATCCCTGATAATGGGTTATAATATGTACTCACTGATTTCAAGTAATATTTCCATGCCTGCTCAGTCTAGGCTAAACGGATGTCCCTGGAATTATCAAAACTTTATTAAGAACCCTTCAATCTAGTTCTGGCTTTCATTCTAAGGGTTGGCTAGATACTGAAGATGAAATACAATAAAAATGCAGAGTCTCTCTCCCAATGGCTATCTCAACACAGAAATTTAAACACACACACACACACACACACACACAAATTTCTACTGGCTATACATACAAATAGCTTGGTGAGCTGAATGAATTTTGAACTCTCATATAATTCAAATTCATCTTTCCCTTTAAACACGCATTCATTCATTGAGTACCCAGTATGTGCCAGGTCCCCATGTTACGTTCTAAGGTTGGCAAACCACCAAAATAACATGGTATAATGGAATATACTGACAAATGGAGAATTGCAAATCACTATATTAAGTGCTCCAAGGGAGATATACACAGTTGCTATGATAGCAGAAGAGGAACCATTTCAGTATCTACTTGGGAATAAAAGCCAGGAAATGGGTATCTATAGGTCAAAGCTAAATATGCAACCAATAGAAGATAGATTGTTATTTTAAAAAAACTGGTTTCAAAATGCCAGTGTGTGGATGGGTCCCAATGCACACGAAAGAAGTTAAATGCATTCAACTGAAGAGCTGTTTCTCTGAGATTAAATCCTTCTAACATCTTATTAAGATCATCCTTTGTTTTCTGAAATCGAAGTGAGAGATGTTAACTGTTCTGCATTTGTTTTTCAAAGTCATGATCAGATAAAATAAATAGCTGGCAACCCTATGTTGGTTTCCAAAATTCTTTCTGAATATGTACTGATCCTTAACATTACAAAATATGAATGAATATATATATACATACACACATATGATCCTGTGATATAAATGACACTGGAAAAGCAATTTTTGTTTGAAAGAACGAAGGACAGGCACAGTGGCTCAAGCCTGTAATTCCAGCACTTTGAGAGGCCAAGGCAGGCGGATCACTTGAGCTCAGGAGTTTGAGACCACCCTAGCCAACATGGTGAAACCCTGTCTCTCCAAAAAAAAAAAAAACCACAAAAATTAGCTGGGTGTGGTGGCGCGTGCCTGCAGTTCCAGCTACTTGGGAGGCTGAGGCACGAGAATTGCTTGAACCGGGAAGGCAGAGGTTGCAGTGAGCCAGCCTGGGTGACAAAGCGAGACTCCATCTCAACAACAACAAAAAAAGAACATGACCCTAGATAAGGAAGAAATTGTAAGAGGAGGCTCCACATCAAATGAATTAGGGATAGGGGAGGTAGATAAGACTGCTTAAAGGGAGTAACTACTTACCACGCCCCGATTGTTCTTCAGTTCACCATGACAACACAAGACTCGAGAGCTGTCGATCAGGGAGTCTTTCTGGCCTTCTTCCAAGTAAAGAAGCCGCTCTTTATAATAGCGGCATTCAGATTCGCCAGTCTTGGTATTGATTTCTGCCACAATTCCCTGAATGATATTTATCTACGGAAACAAAGAGGAAAATTAAGTATGGAGGAAAGCAGCAAACCATTCACACCAAGTCGTAGGGGCTCAGCTTAGAAGGACACCAGGACACACCCAGATCTAATTCTGTTATCTAAGTTGCTACTTTGGGAAAAGAGAAAAAAAAAAAACAAAACATAAATACTTTTAGTATACTGCATCTATCTATCCGTCTGTACACATACACACACATTTATTTGTATACATATAAAGATATTTGTATTATATATAAAACTAATATTGATGAATAATTTTATCTGGGAGGAAGGGATACCTATTGAACTCCAGGCTGCATATTTCTTAAAACGTGCTCACAATGTTGAAAATGTAGCCATATAAAAAAGTTGGCTAAGGAGAGAAAACAAAGCAGAATGTAAGAGTCCAAAAGAGGGACTTTGAGGATGTGACACAATTAATAGCTTCAACGTCTCTCTATATGTACTCAATCTAATGTACAAACAATATTTGCAAATTGGGTTTGAACAAATGGTTTGAATATCTTTTTTTTTGATATGGAGTTTCCCTCTTGTTGCCCAGGCTGGAGTGAGATGGCACAATCTTGGCTCACTGCAACCTCTGCCTCCCAGGTTCAAGCGGTTCTTCTGCCTCAGCCTCCCAAGTAGCTGGGATTACAGGTGTCTGCCACAACGCCCAGCTAATTTTTGTATTTTTTGTTTGTTCGTTTTGAGACAGAGTCTCACTCTGTCGCCAGGCTGGAGTGCAGTGGCGCAATCTCAGCTCACCGCAACCTCCGCCTCCTGGGTTCAAGTGATTCTCCTGCCTCAGCCTCCTGAGTAGCTGCGACTACAGGCACCACTACGCCCAGCTAATTTTTTGTTTTTTTGTTTTGTTTTGTTTTGTTTTGAGACAGAGTCTCGCTGTCGCCCAGGCTGGAGTGCAGTGGTGAGATCTCGGCTCACTGCAGGCTCCGCCCCCTGGGGGTTCACGTCATTCTCCTGACTCAGCCTCCCGAGTAGCTGGGACTACAGGTGCCCGCCACCTCGCCCAGCTAATTTCTTGTATTTTTAGTAGAGACGGGGTTTCACTGTGTTAGCCAGGATGGTCTCGATCTCCTGACCTCCTGATCCGCCTGCCTTGGCCTCCCAAAGTGCTGGGATTACAGGCATGAGCCATCGCACCCGGCCAATTTTTTGTATTTTTAGTAGAGACAGGGTTTCACCATGTTGGCCAGGGTGGTCTCAATCTCTTGACCTTGTGATCCGCCTGCCTCAGCCTCCCAAAGTGCTGGGATTACAAGCGTGAGCCACTGCACCTGGCCAATTTTTGTATTTTTGGTAGAGACAGGTTTCACCATGTTGCCCAGGCTGGTTTTGAACTCCTGAGCTCAAGTGATCCGCCCACCTCTGCCTTTCAAAGTGCTGCGATTACAAGCGTGACCCACCGCGCCTGGCCTGGATATCTTTTTCAATGATATAATATAAATGTTTATAAAGAACAGAGCAAAAATAATGGGAAAAAAGACACCAGTATAATGATGGGGATAGTCTGTATAAATACACTCACACCCAGGATCTAGAGCACATGTGAGTGAGTAAGTTTGGGCAGAAGATTCCAAAGTGATGGTGGATGCAGTGTTGTCAATACAAAAACAAGAGTACTGCCTGAGATGTAGTCAGTGGATATTTATTCTGATGTGTTGGTCATTCTGTCATATGAATATATCTAAATGTTATAAAACACTAGAAAACAAAGGGATGAGAAATTAGTTGAGGAAAACTCAATGACACCAGGCCAGGCACAGTGGCTCATGCCTGTGATCCCAGCACTTTGGGAGGCCAAGGCAGACAGATCACTTGAGGTCAGGAATTCCAGACCAGCCTGGCCAACATGGTGAACGCTATCTCTACTAAAAATAAAAAAAAAAAATTAGCCAGGAGAGGTGGTGCCCACCTATCATTCCAGCTACTTGGGAGGCTGGGGTGAGAAAATCACTTGAACCTGGGAGGCAGAGGTTGCAGTGAGCCGAGATCACTCCACTGCACTTCAGCCTGGGCGACAGAGCAAGACTGCATCTCAAAAAAATAAAAAACTCCATGACACCAATCAGAGGCAAAATAATGATTTCCTTAGCGGGATTCTCTGTCCCCTAAAAGTGAAAAGACCAACAGTCCCATTGTTCTTGTGGTGGTAACTGAAAAGTACTTAACAGATGGCAATGTTGATAAGGCCTCTTCTTCATCACATTTACTTAAAAGAAAAGCCAATCTCTGAAAAGCAAGGTTCCAAAAGAGGCCTTTGCTCAGTCAGAAGTTATCATATCTTAAAATAATAATAATAATAATAATAATAATAAATTCTATCTAGGATTGTTAAGTAATTATTTTTCTTTTTTTTTTTTTCAGTTGAGACGGTCTCATTCTATTGCCCAGGCTGGAGTGCAGTGGCGCCATCTTGGCTCACTGCAACCCCTGCCTCTTGGGCTCAAGTGATCCTCCCACCTCAGCCTCCTGATAGCTGGGACCACAGGCGTGCGCCAGCACATCTGGCTAATTTTTGTATTTTTCATGGAGATGGGCTTTTGCTATGTTGCCTAGGCTGGTCTCTGACTCCTAGACTCAAGCGATCTGCCTGCCTCGGCCTTCCAAAATGCTAGGATTACAGGTGTGAGCCACTGAGTCTGGCCAAGTGATTATTTTTTCATATGCCACTAAAATGATATTGTCTGCCAAAAGCAACTGGGTAAAAACTGTTACTCAGTTATAACTTTTGTACTTCCACACAAGTTTGACAGAAGATCTTACAGCTTTGAGCTGAAGTTTGGTGAATGTATCCTACGGAGAGATGTATAATCTGTACATTTCTGTAGCTATTAAGAGTTTCAAAGATTTCTTTCTTTTTTTTTTGAGACGGAGTCGTTCTTGTTGCCCAGGCTGGAGTGCAGTGGCACGATCTTGACTCACTGCAACCTCTGCCTCCTGGATTCAAGCGATTCTCCTGCCTCAGCCTCCTGAGTAGCTGGGACTACAGGCACCTGCCACCACGCCCAGCTAATTTTTGTATTTTTAGTAGAGACGGGCTTTCTCCATGTTGGCCAGGCTGGTCTAAAACTCCTGACCGCATAATCTGCCTGCCTTGGCCTCCCTAAGTGCTGGGATTACAGGCATTAGCCACCATGCCTGGCCAAAAGTTTCAAATATTTCTTTATTCTTTTTTTTTTTGAGACGGAGTCTCGCTCTTTCACCCAGGCTGGAGTGCAGTGGCGCGATCTCGGCTCACTGCAGGCTCCGCCCCCCGGGGTTCACGCCATTCTCCTGCCTCAGCCTCCCTTGTAGCTGGGACTACAGGCGCCTGCCACCTCGCCCGGCTAATTTTTTGTATTTTTAGTAGAGATGGGGTTTCACCGTGTTAGCCAGGATGGTCTCGATCTCCTGACCTCGTGATCCGCCCGCCTCGGCCTCCCAAAGTTCTGGGATTACAGGCGTGAGCCACCGCGCCCGGCCCTCTTTATTCTTTTCTCTATTTCTCAAATTGTGGTGGTAGCACTCACTACTTTGATTAAAAAAAAAAAAACCCTTATTTTAAAAAATATAGGCTCTTTAGTGTTATAGAAGAAGCTTTTTGGCCTTTGATGTCAACCTAATATTAAATGTAAATCCTGTAAAAGTAATTTGAGTTTTATTAACATAAAACAATAAATAGCAGAACACTTCGGTATATACTTTCTTAGTTTCTTTTTTCCTTTCTTGGTTTTCAAAAATGAATGATTATTCACTGTTACTTTCAAGATAAAATAATTTCACAAAATATACTAAAGCCATGACTCATCCTTCAAATTAATTTGTTTATTGAGAACCTGTTCCATGTTGGACTAAGTGGTAGCATTCAAAGAAATGAGAGGATTCCTGCCTTCAAGAAGCTTAAAACAAATGGGAGGTATCTGAGCAACTGTTTTATGTCTACTTTATCCTTTTACCTTTCCATATTTTTTAATATGTAGCAAAATCCATGCTTTTTCCTTACTCTTAAAGACCTCAGCATTAGTGGCTATGACTTCTCAGTTAACTGTTACCAGGTGTACCTGGACAGCTGGAATTAATCAGCACTTCAGTCAATTTTCTGAGTTGCCTGCAAGTATCCAGGAAACCAGAAAGAAGATGCACTATAGTCATAAATATGTGTTCATTTCCTAATTTAACTCAGGAACTGAAGAGCTGGCATATCACATGAAGATTAATAAACTCAAATGCCATGGCAGTTCCTTATGCAGCTATGATTAGTTTCAAATACTGCTTCTTTTGCTGGTGTTTGAAAAACAGAGACAAAACAATGGAAACAATCAGTGTTCTCATTCCATGTTCTATGTATACATTTATAATAGTAACTCTGGGTCTGCTTTCATTTATTAAAAATAATGTTTTGTATTTCTATCTACTTGAATATCATGAGGGTCTTATCTCTCTGCATTGGTTCTTTTTTTTTTTTTTTTTTTTTTGAGACTGAGTTTCACTCTTGTTGCCCAGGCTAGAGTGCAATGACGCAATCTCGGCTCACTGCAACCTCCGCCTCCTGGGTTCAAATGATTTGCCCGCCTCAGCCTCCCGTGTAGCTGGGATTACAGGCATGCACCACCATGCCCGGCTAATTTTGTATTTTTAGTAGAGATGGGGTTTCTCCATGTTGGTCAGGCTGGTCTCGAACTCCTGACTTCAGGTGATCCGCCTGCCTTGGCCTCCCAAAGTGCTGGGATTACAGGCGTGAGCCACTACTCCTGGCCTCTGCATTGGTTCTTGAGAGAGATTTATTTTGCAGAATTTCAGGGAGGCATAAAGTTACATACAGCAGGCTGCCAATAGCCAGCCAACAGTCACAGTAGTTGTGCATTTAAATTAAATTTATTGTTGCATCTCTCACTGGGTTCAAACTGAAGGAAGGGACTGGTAAAGGGAGATGATGAGAGATACCTGGTAACAGTACAGAGATTAAGCTCACACGTGCTGGACTCATCATCCTGAAAGTGGACTCTGAAAGCCCTGACTGTCTGGTCCCTTGTGCCCATGATACTCCTTGGCTCCTGCCATGAACGAAGAATAGCAGTCTTCACGGCTGTTCCATCAAAAGCAGGACTGTTTTTCCCACTGATTTCAGTGATTTTTTTTTTTTTTTTTAGGAGTTGAGAAATAGTGGTGAGGTGGGGGGTAGGGATGCTCTGCAGGATCATTTTCTGGCAGAAAAATTCTTAGAATTTAAAACATTAAACAACCAAGCTCTCTGGAATATCTGAATACCCAAACTCCTATTTTAAGAAGTTCTCTTTTGAGAAAAATTTTTATCAACCCTCAAAGCATTATTATGAAATTCTAATAAAGGTGTGGTAATTTAGGCACTGCATTAAAGGCAAGACCTCTTTTTAGATCTAATCATAGGTCTGAATGCAATCAACTCCCTCGGAACGGAAGCAATTTACTTAGCGCTCTCTGATGTTTCCCTTTTCATTGATGGGAAATTTATTCAGGGGATATTTCTCAAGCTATATTGGTGCTATGGGTTTTATGTTTATCAAACATTCATAATGCACCCAAGAGTACAGGGCTAAATAATTCTGTTCATGTGGGGTAATGAATGCTATGAGGATTCTGTCAAGGGAAAAAAAAAACTCCTGTGCGTATACTGTGTAAGTAGGCATTTGGAAGACTTGCTTTGCAGACATTTCCAAATGCAGGTATACCATGTTTCATGCATAGATCTGCCTGAATAACTAGATGCAGAGTGAACTTTTGAAAACGGTTTCATCCTTTATGCACTAGGGAAACTGGTTACTGGCATATCATTTTATATTACACACAATCATATTCTTATCTGTTTTTAAATTCGAACTTTAGCTCACTGGATATTTTTAAAAAAAAAACAGAACAGCATTCTTTCATGCTCCATATTAAAAAGAAATCTTTACAGTAACTCAGAACACGCTCCCATGCTTCAAAAAAGTCATGACTTTGAGTAGCTCATGCTCCCTGTTGTTTGTATTCCTGCAGACCACACACTTGCTGGGATGAAATATGGAGAGGAGGCAACTCTATCGCACTCTTCCCAGTAATAAAAACAGACATGACGAAGTGAGATGGGCCTCAACCCCAGTGCCTGCGTCCCCCATCTGTGCTGGACCGGGGGCCTGATCTCTGTGTGTTGGGCCTGCCAAATACATTGAATACCTCATGAATCAGAAGAGGGTCCTTTATTATTCTTTTCTATCCTACTTGGAGGCACCCAGCCCAGTTCTGCACCAGTGAGGCTGGTGACCAGACAGCTCTCCACAACTATAAAGGCAACAGAAACTCAAAGTAGTGGGCAGGCTTTCTGCATCAAGGTATAGAATCATAAAGAAGTAGAAGGACACAGGATTTGGAGTCTACACTGACAGGGTTTGAACATCAACTGTATCACTTGCTGGCTGTGGACCTGGGCAAGTTATTTAACCCCTCCAAGCCTCATCTGGAAAATGGTCCTAATACGAACAGCTATCTCCTAGGCTGTTGTGAGGGTTAAATGAGATATATAACCTATGAGGCAAATTACATAAAGTTGATTTACTAGGTACTCAATGCCAGCAATTATTACCATGATTGTTGTTACTACTACTTATTATTAAACCCCTCTCTGGGAGGAAATAGGCAGTTTGCTCAGCAGGTTCAAGGTTTCTGATTTTCAAATTACCTATGCATATCCTCCTTCTATTATTGTCCCAGATTAAATCAGAAAATGAGCCCTTTGAATGGTCTGTTAGCCTCTATCCCCACCGCCACCTCCTTGATCAGGTTTTCACACCCGGACAGCATCCTCCCAACTTGCATCCCTATCACCAGTCTCTTCCTCCTCAGTCCCCCGTTCTACCAAGAGTATGTGTCCAAGGTTACAGAGCTTGTAAATGATGGAGCTGGGATTTGAATCCTGAATCCCAGCTACTTAGAAACCAACCAACAAACAAAAACAAACTTCAATTAATTGCACGACAAAGGAAAAATCTCTTAAATTGATATTTAAAAACCTCTATAACCAGATCTGAACCCACATCCTCTGTCTTCTCTCCTGCTGCTTTCTCAGAGGACCCCTAACCCCAGGCCAGCTGATCCATGATATTCCCCAGGCACGACCTGTCCTGTCATTTCTTTTTTTTTTTTGAGACGGAGTCTCGCTCTGTCGCCCAGGCTGGAGTGCAGTGGTGCAATCTCGGCTCACTGCAAGCTCCGCCTCCCGGGTTCACGCCATTCTCCTGCCTCAGCCTCTCCGAGTAGCTGGGACTACAGGCGCCCGCCACCACGCCCGGCTAATTTTTTGCATTTTTAGTAGAGACCGGGTTTCACCGTGGTCTCCATCTCCTGACCTTGTGATCCGCCCGCCTCTGCCTCCCAAAGTGCTGGGATTACAAGCGTGAGCCACCGCGCCCGGCCCTGTCATTTCTTTATACCTTTGCTCAGGCCACCTGCTCCCTGTGGCCTGCCATCTGCCATGTCTACCATGCAGAGTACCTCAACCAGAACGGTGCTCTGTGGGTGGAATGCTCACAGTTTACAATATTCTCATGATATACACCCCCTTTTTCCTCGTCTTCTATTGCTGCTAGGGAAAAATATATATATATTTCCCAGATTACCCAGCCCACACTCAATAAACTTTTCTTTCTTTTTTTTTTTTTGAGAGAGAAGTCTCACTCTGTTGCCCAGGCTGGAGTTACAGTGGCGTGATCTCAGCTCACTGCAACCTCCACCTCCCAGGCTCAAGCAATTCTTGTGCCTCACCCTCCTGAGTAGCTGGGATTATAGGCGTATGCCACCTCGCCCAGCTAATTTTTTTTTGTATTTTTAGTAGAGACAGGGTTTTGCTTTTTTGGCCAGGCTGGTCTTGAACTCCTGGCCTCAAGTGATCTGCCCGCCCCGGCCTCCCAAAGTGCTGGGATTACAGGCATGAGCCATTGTGCCCGGCCCACACTCAACAAACATTTGCTGAGTGAGGATCCCACTAGTGAGCAGGAGGTTTGACAAGGCAACCCACTGTAATCGGGGGCTAAATGGAGCTAGATCTTAAATGGATGTCCACTTCACAAATTAGCTTTGGGGCTAGGCTAAAAGGCAACTTATTATTTTCTAACTAAACAAAATTTAAAATCTACACAAAGATCTTGTCCCTCACAGTCAGCAACTGTAACACCAGATTAGACTCACCTGTATAAAATTAAGAATTTTACTGTCTAAGGGACCTTACAGTGTGTTTTATGTAAACCTTGCATTTTACAGTTTAGGAAACTGAGGCAGAAAGAGGAGAAGTGACTTGCAAAATCAAAACATGGATGATGGCAGTGCCAGGCCTGGAACCCAAGATTCCTGAGTACTAAGTACCCAGGGACTCTTCCATTCACCCACTGACCCAATCCACCAGCCATTATGGTGGAAATAACAAGAAGAGAGAGAAGGAAACAGACAAACTTACAGCTTCTTCCAAGTGCTGCTGATCTGGATTATCATTTGGTGTGTGCCTCAAGATTTCTCGGAGAAGCAGAGGGTATTTTACCAGGCGGCTTCTTGGAATATCGAGGAAATTCCAGAGATCTAGTTTGCGGCTAAAGGGGGATTCTAAACATCGCTGTAGGAAATCCTGGACTCGGTGATCTTGCTTTTTGTGGTCCAGCAGAGCTTTGGCAGCTACTTGATTGCTGCAGTAGCTGTCATAGGAGCTGAGGCAAGGGAGCTAAGAAGGAAACAGAAAGAGAAGGTTGGAATGTCAAAATAATTGAGCTCTGAGGCTACAGGTGGTGTCATTTATTGGGACTGAACAAACACCTAACTGGTCTCTGGGTCTGGCTGACATTCCTTTATCTGCATGGCTGGAGGAAACTAGTGGAATCTTCAACATGGCAGGCAGTGAACAGTTTTCTTAGGCTCTGGCTTGCTTT
The DNA here is from genome assembly GCF_028878055.3 of Symphalangus syndactylus. NCBI lineage: Eukaryota > Metazoa > Chordata > Mammalia > Primates > Hylobatidae > Symphalangus > Symphalangus syndactylus. The sequence continues at coordinate 104,152,241 of NC_072423.2, read as the reverse complement.
CACAAAGTAATTTTTTTTTTTTTTTTTTGAGACGCAGTCTCGCTCTGTCACCCAGGCTGGAGTGCAATGGCACTATCTCGGCTCACTGCAAGCTCCACCTCCTGGCTTCACGCCATTCTCCTGCCTCACCCTCCCGAGTAGCTGGGACTACAGGTGCCCGCCACCATGCCCAGATAATTTTTTGTATTTTTTGTAGAGATGGGGTTTCATCATGTTAGCCAGCATGGTCTCGATCTCCTGACCTCGTGATCTGCCTGCCTCAGCCTCCCACAGGCGTGAGCCACCACACCTGGCCTTCACAAAATAATTTTCTTAATTGCATGTTTACTTTCTTAAGACTCTTATCATAGTTTGTTTGCATTTTCTGCCAATCTAAGTGATATGGTTTGGATCTGTGTCCCCACCCAAATCTCATGTCGAATTGTAATCCCCAACGTTGGAGGAGGGAACTGCTGGGAGGTGAATGGATCATGGGGGTGGATTTCCTCTTGCTGTTCTTGTGACAGTGAATTCTCAGGAGATATGGTTATTTAAAAGTGTGTAGCACCTCCCCCCTGCTCTCCTCCTCCTGTTCTGGCCATGTAAGACGTGCCTGCTTTTGCTTCTGACATGACTGATAGTTTCCCGAGGCCTCCGCAAGCCATGCTTCCTGTACAGCTTCCTGTACAGCTTGCAGAACCATCATCCAGTTAAACCTCTTTTCTTTATAAATTACCCAGTTTCAGGTATTTCTTCATAGCAGTGCAAGAACAGATTAATACACTAAACTAGAAACAAAAGAAGTGAAATTACTGCATACACATACAGTTCAGAATTTTCCTAACCTTCCAAAGATATCCAGTCAGGTAAAAGTCTCCTATTTTATTTAAAAAAAAAAAAACAGGATTTCCTTTAAAATTATTAATAAGAAACTCATTTAGAAGACTTAGTGGCACAAAAAGGAGGCAAAGGGTCACACTCCACAGCCCAGCCCTTTGCATGGCTCGAATACCTATATTAGTCAACATTAGTTTAAGATTACCCGATTCCAAGGTGCCCAATTATAAACAGCCTCAAGAAGTTAAAGCAGAAGTATGATTACTAAAAAATCAGATGCAGAAAGCATTCACAAAAATATTCTAAACTAGTTCTGACAGGCCAGAAACAAGTTTTGGCTATCACTAACAGTTAACATCACAATACTATGTAATGAACAATTTAAGCTTAAAGACTTTGGAACATTTAACCTTCACTGCCTTCATTCCAGCAAAATGCTAATTTCTCTGACACATCCCATCAGTCACACTGTACAAACACCATGTCAGAGATTCAACGGAAAAGACTTCTCATCCACTTTTTCTGCCTTGGTATTCTAATCTAAGAGCTATCAGCCTCCAGAAAGTTACCAGAAGCAATCAAATGCAGCCAATGGCCTAACTGCTTTTGTTTCTCTCTCGTACTAGGAAGCCCTAGTCCCTGTAACACCTGCTTTTCAGAGAGATTCAGTGCAAGACACTGGCAAAAGAGTGTCTTTCATTTCTGTATCGTCACTACTTTGCATTGGGCCTACTATATGGCAGACACTTTGTGTTCTGAATGAACAAATAAATGCATGTTTAATGGATTACAAGGTTAGGTAATATTTGATGGTTTGGGAACCTTGCTTAAAAATAAAGTATGGTGGCCAGGTGCAGTGGCTCATGCCTGTAATCCCAGCACATTGGGAGGCTGGGGCGGGCAGATCATGAGGTCAGGAGTTTGAGACCAGCCTGGCCAGCATGGTGAAACCCCGTCTCTACTAAAAATACAAAAATTAGCCAGGCATGGTGGCACACACCTGTAATCCCAGCTACTCAGGAGGCTGAGGCAGGAGAATCGCTTGAACCTGGGAGGCAGTGGTTGCAGTGAGCCAAGATCGTGCCACTGCTCTCCAGCTTTGGCGACAGAGTGAGACTCTGTCTCAAAAAAAATAAATAAATACATAAAAATAAATAAAGTAAGGCAGCATCTGAAATTTTAAATACTCTGCTGCTGCTTTTACACCTCTTATTGAAATTATTTCCTCAGTGACTGAAACCAAAAAAAGGATACCAGGAAAGTAATATTTCACAAGCTTACTGTTGAGCTTAACATCCCTTAGAAATGTCTACCTTCCTTACATATTATTAAAAATCTCTACTTGTGTTACAGAGTTGCAGAAACTTTTTCCCTCAACCTTATATTTGTGTAAGTACTAGCTATTATTATTTGAAAGTAATGATAATTGGTACTTATACATGCACACACGCACACACACACACACAGACAGAGAGAGAGAGAATCCAAATGTGGTACTGTGGCTTGTAATTTAGACTTTCAGAGTTAATTAAAAAGGGCCTCAGGCCCTCTTCATTTAATTTCCACTTCCTCACCTTTTAAAAAGATCTGGAAATGCCCAATGTTTTCATTAGGAAGAAACAAATCAGCAGTAACCATCAGATGTAAACTAGCAAGGAACCTTGACCACACTGCTGCTCACTGTCCAATGGGCCACTGCTCCCTGTGATCCTGCTGCCCTGCTACCATGGCAACCAAATGGGGCTCTGGTCCTGTGCTCTCACCTGACAGGGTGCTCATTTCCTGGGCATGATCTGAAAGGCTATCTGGTTCAGTCACCGGCTAGGAAAGGCCCCAAGTGATCTTTAACTACATAGGGTGAAGAATGTACAAGATCTGGTGCTCAAATACAGATATTCCCTTATTCAGAATGAGAGGTGAAAATGCAGTTAAAGAGACTAGGCCAGGTGCGGTGGCTCACGCCTGTAATCATATTACTTTGGGAGGCTGAGGCAGGTGGATCACTCGAGGTCAGGAGTTTGAGACCAGCCTGGGCAACGTGGTAAAATCCCGTCTTTACTAAAATATATAAAAATTAGCCGGGCATAGTGGTGCACGCCTGCAATCCCAGCTTCTTGGGAGGGTGAGTCACAAGAATCACTTGAACCCAGGAGCCGAAGGTTGCAATGAGCTGAGATTGCGTCACTGCACTCCAGCATTGGCGAGAGAGCGAGACTCTGTCTCGGAAAAAAGGACAGACTCAGAAATAGGGAGAATCAGGTTCAAAGCCTAACTCACATAGCTGTCAGTGCCTCTTCCAAGCCTCAGTGTCTCCACCTACAAAATGTATATACTAATGTCCCCCTCTCCCTTAATGAGGTAAAGCATACAAAACGTGTAGCATGGAGCCTGGCTTCTGATTAAGAATCAGTAAGTACTAGCTATTATTACTTGTCCCAAGAAGTTCTTTGTTTTTGAGACAGGGTCTCACTTTGTTGCTCAGGTGGAGAGCAGTGGCATGATCATGGCTCACTGCAGCCTCTTCTTCCCAGGCTCAAACAATTCTCCCTCCTCAGCCTCTCAAATAGCTAGGGCTACAGGCATGCACCACCATGCCAGCTAGTATTTTTTTTGTAGAGACAGGGTTTCGCCATGTTGCCCAGGCTGGTCTCCAACTCCTGGGCTCAAGCGATCCACTCGCCTCAGGCTCCCAAAGTGCTGGGATTACAGATGTGAGCCACCGTGCTTGGGCCCTAGAACATTTTTATTGAAGAAACTGTCATTTAGAGAACCAAAGCTACTTGCTCATCTGGAGACAAAACTAGAGTCTGAAGCTTGTTCTTGCTTCCCCTTTACCCTCAGAGTTCTGAACTATTCACCATCTCTTTATTAAATAGACTATCAAGAATTTATAAGGGAAACTCACTTTTTAAAGAAGTTCTTTTATCCCCCTAATATTGTGAACAAATCTATTTTTTTTTTTTGCTTCCATGTACCCTGGCTCTTTCTTAGGAATTAAAATTTAGTGAGACATCAAATTAACACGAGAACTTTCTGCCTTGGAGAGCTTATAAAGTATTTTATCATTGAAAAAACGTTGGCATGGAGATAAGTCACTTGGGAAGTTGTTTCTTTATGCTAGGGAAGGCTTACACAAACAGGCTGACCCCATTAGGGAGCTGGGACACTGATTCTCAGTAACCGGGGTAGTTCCCTGAAAAAAAGCAACCACTCTGTTTAAGGTCTTCAAAGTAAAGGTAATTGATTCATTCTAAGGTCAAAAGGACTGGCCAGGGCTGTCCCACTTGGAAGGCTCACTTGTTTAAAAGGGTCACCCCCCCCCACTTTTTTCCTTTGCAGGGAAAATAAATCAATTTTTCATGGGTCGAATGGGCTCTGACTTTTCTCATCCAAAGTCCAATAAGATGTTTATTTTGTTCTGTTAAAAATACAGTAACTCAAACATATGTACCCCTAGGTTTACTGTTCCCACTCAAACGCACACATCTGCAGTTAAAAGAGGAAAAACATTTAACAGCTCATCGGGCCTGATAAATAAGGGCCATTTCTCACAAAGTCTGGAAACAACGGGCCAGTTGTTTAATTTTAGGCTGCTCTTCAAGATCCAAGCCCTCATTTGATGCCTGAAGCATCCAGATAGCAATGGGCCAGCATGGTCACACTTCCTTTGGGTATGTACAGAAAAGGACTACAAAGCTGCTCTCAGATCAAATCAATTTTCTAATAAACGTGACAAATGTTTATTTCAGCAAAAAGTTACTAACAAGGCAAATTCCTACAATTTTGCTTCTGGCATAAATTGACAATTTTCATATGATGCTTAAGGAAACCATGTAATCCTGTACTGCTGTCTCATCAAAAGCAGAGGAGTTATCCTACAAATTCTGGAGTGTGGCCTAACTGCTCTGTTTACCCCCATATCAAAGCAGTCCACAGACTCAGGAAGTTTAAGAGATATTGAGGCAGACTCTCTACTCATTATACCTTCTCTGTCTCTGTCTGTCTCCAGTTGGCTGGCTCTCTTTGGAGAAATTTCTTTGTGGGCTAAAGAAGTTAAAACATCTATGATGGTTCATAATAAAATGAAAGTCAAAAATATAAGATGATAGTCTCTCCTGAAATATTAAGGCATATTTTCTAAATTATTCATCTTAGAACATTACTTGCCTTTCGGATACCCTTGGGATATTTCAGCCTTGGTGCTAAAATTGACTCCTGAACTAAAGCTATCTAAGTCAGGAAACTCTCATCAAGTATCTTGATCAAGGCAGTCATTGAGAAACATAAGTTAAAAGATCAATGTTAAAACTTTCTGCACATCTATGTGTTATCAAGGCATGTTAACTGAAAGGTTTTAGGAAGATTAAAATGCAGATGTAATGGAATAAAGAGAACTCACATAGCAACAGTAGGATTTATAACCTTCACAACACTCTCCAAACAGTGAAAATAATCTCTAATATTAGCTGTTGTGGTACTTCCTGCCTATTTTTCTGGAATACTGTGTGCAACAGAGTGATGAGAGACCTAATCTTGCCTGGAATAAGTCAGCAAAGTAATCTCCTCTCATTATCTGCTTTATAACAAATGAAAAACCTGGAACTGGGGTGGACCATTCAAGTACTCACAGAAGGAAACATAAATGTATAGAATAGGGAGTGGTGGGGACTGAGGCAAAATAGAGCACACGCCTTGTCTAGCGTAAGTGAAACAAACAAACAACAACTTTATGTACACAATAAAACACAAATCCAGCCCCAGGATCATAAATTTATGACTCCTAATCTAAGATCACAGCTTATTTCTTTTTATTTAATTAGGAAAAGGAATGGATTATGTTAGGATGAAGGTCACCATATACCCAGCTCTCCTATAAATTACTTAGCATGGTATATATGCTAAACATTAGCAACCTTTACTTATTATCTTGCTTATAAAACTACATTTTGACCATGAGATTATTTTTTATGGCCTGAAAAGTCTTTTTTAATATGCTAAACATTAGCAACCTTTACTTATAATCTTGTTTATAAAACTGCATTTTGACCATGAGCTTTTTTTTTTTTTATAGCATGAAAAGTTTTTTTTTTCTTGGTAGTGGATATATGTCAATAAATTTTTATTGGACCATATTATATTAGCGATTGGCCTGATAGAATATTAACTAGTTTTATTTTGATATGAAACTAGTAATAGTTTCATGTGTACCTTTACTTATTATGTTGCAAAAGGCCCGGTTACTTTTAAATGCAATAAATTTGTAATAAGAAAAAAACTATTTTCATGCTTTAAAGATACAAAGCTTAAATTTAATTACAATTTTACTAGGATTTTTTTTTCTGATGTGAAACCAATATTTGTAAAAAAAAATAAAAATAAAAATAAAAAAAGTCTAGCTAAAATGAAACTCCCATCTACATTATTGAAATTTATCTTCAATAAAGACCAGCGAACTTTCTTACCCAGCCCACGAGGATGGGACCAACATGTTCAGTTGAGCCATCAGGCTTCCGAACATCTCGAAGCTGACTAAGGAGCTCTGGCAAAAAACAAACAGATGCTTATTTGTTAGGCATTCAAATATGAACAGGGCTGGAAGTAGGTTCTGGGTTATTCACATTGCAGGCATTTAATAATCACTCACTCATTATAAGACAACTCAGTTAAGGCTACAAGTCACAACTCATCCTGGGAACAAAATTATACCTTCATGTAGAGGAATTAGAGAGTCCAGCGTTCCAAAAATTTGATTCAACTCTTGTTCTGTCATTATGGAGAGTTTCAGCATGGGGTCATGATAGGCCTGCACAAAAATGGCAACAGATGGAAGCAAATGTTTAAAATCAGAGGAAGTACATTGTTCATGTAAATGGCTCCTGAGAGGTCCTATCCAATAACAAAACTTCTGGCTTTCTAACAACTTCTCTCATAAAGCTGCAGAAACAGCAGAGAGGTATGGCTAGAGGAGAGGAGAAACCAGCACTGCCTTAAGCCTTTGTGGTTGATAAACCAAAGCAGATTTTTCAAAAGCTTTTTTACTCTAGTATATCATATATCTAGGAAAGAGCACAAATCCTAGGTATAGAACAGATTTGACTGTTAAAATGTTTTCAAAATCAAGATCCTGCCTCCTAAAAAAAAATCCCACTTTATTCAAAACTAGCTACCAGCAGATTCTTTTTTCAATTAGTACATATTTAAAATAAAGAAAAAGAGGAAAGAAACAGTGATTGGTATCATTTACTACTGATTTGAACAAAGAGAACAAAGGTGATAATCCTATCACCTCTTACTAGAGAAAATTAAACAACAAGAATACGCAGTTATACCCAGGGCACTAAAATAGAATACAAAGACTTAGAAGTCTCCTACCTTCAAGGAATTTTATAAAGCTAATGGGGAAGATAAGAAAAACTAAAATATTTTCTAGTTTATATTTTAGTTTCTGATCTCATGGAAAAAAAAATTTTGTTTGTTTTTGTACTTTTTAGTACAGACAGGGTTTCACCATGTTGGCCAGGATGGTCTCGATCTCTTGACCTCGTGATCTGCCCGCCTCGGCCTCCCAAAGTGCTGGGATTACAGGCGTGAGCCATAGCACCCGGCCTAATTTTTGTTTTTAGTAGAGACGGGGTTTCACCATGTTGGCCAGGCTGGTCTTGAACTCCTGACCTCAAGTGATCCGCCTGCCCCAGCTTCCCAAAGTGTTGGGATTATAGGTGTGAGCCACCGGACCCGGCCTATGTTTAAAAATTAAAGATTAAAAACAAGACTGATGTCACATGACAGCAAAAAGCCATCAAATCAAAACTGCTCTAGAAGGTCAGATAATTAAAGCTGGAGTGGCCAAGGGAAATTTTGAAGATGAGCTGCTTGGTACAGAGAAGGAGGCAATAAATGTTATGTAAGAATAAACTGAGATTTGAGGTGGTTCCTGAAGGATGGGTAGATATGAATGGTTGAAACGAAAGAGAAAAGTTTCTAGGAAGGTAGGGCCACCATGAACAAAAGGATGGCCAGGAAACATCTGAAGGTGCTTGAGTTTGGCAAATCTTGATGCAGGAAAGGGGAGTTAGACATATGCCCAGCATGATAACTCTCAGAGTGAAATAACTTCTTTGTCCTCTCTGATCTCCTCCTCCTCCAGCTCTGCCTAAAACTCAGTTTCTTGGCTGTGTCCAAGCAAACCTTGGGTGGCCATCTCTCAGGAATGCTAGAGGTGGAATTTCATCTTAGCAGAAAGACTAAAAACTCTTAAAGGAAGGGAGGTAGCATTCCAACCCTGTGATTCTTCGAGGAGGCTGTGAATATCAGATGAAGGAGTCTGGATTTTAGCCTCCAAGCCATGGAGTTGGGGGTCTGTGCCACTGGAACGAAAACGTTTTTGAGGAAGGTTTCTTGTCCACCTCCTCCCCACACAAAATGGTGATTAGAAAACAAATTCCTATATAAAAGACCCCAACTTATATGATAGTATGCAATTGCCTCAGTTCACTTTATTCACTTTTGAGATTCAAATGGCTTTATTTCTAAGACTCAGTTCAAGTTTCAGACATGCACACATTCTCTCCTATGGGCAAAGAGTCCTACATATGAGACTTCTAGGACAATGAACTATACATAAAGTGAGGCCTCCATGGACACTTTCTGATTTAGGCTGAAGTATTCTTTGACATGCATTAGAGACATACAGAGGTAAACCCCTAAAGGTGCCAGGTCTGGAGAGCTATTCTGCCCTCTTGTTTTGAAGCACTTTCCCCACTGCTTGGTGTGTGGTAGCAGACCAGTCTTGGTCATAAAGACAGTTCTCATGAAGCACCACTTTAGGGTTGTGAAATTACTCAAGAAAAAAAATGTGACTTGACTCAAATGACTGCTGGATTTAAATTTACCTTTTTTGCTAATTTCAAGTCTTCTATCAAGTCTTCTTCTCCTTGGGAAAGCTCAAAGATTGCCTGCAAGGAAAGATAAACATATTCACTGAATTCTCCCTTCATTTACAAGACCATATTCAAATAGTGCTGGCTCCACCACTCAAAACCCCAAATTTACATATTTAAGTATTTTAAGTTACGTTAACCTGAAGCAAATGCATCTATGCTTAAACCTGCAATGAAAAGATACTGCAAAACTACTGCATATTGTGCTTCTCTGTTTGTGGGAGAAAGTTTCTACACATTTCTAATCCAAAAAGTCATCTTTCATGTTACAGAACTTTGATGCAGCCAAACAAGAGGGAACTATTTTAGGTAAAATAATTACAGTGTGAACCATGGATTTGGTACCCTTGTTGTGAGAGGCAATCATAAGAAGTGATTCAGAGGCTGTTCTAGATAATGGATGTGGCAGTATTATTAACTTGGCCATCCCCACTTTTTCTTCTACTCGACAGAAGGCGAATCTCAGCAGAAAGTTTTATTTGTATTATCCACTGCCTTGAGGCTGAGATTGTAGGAAGAATCCAACATTTTATCACTCCAAATACAATCTGGTGAAGTTAATTCATTCTAAACCACTTCTCAGCCCCACAGGTACAACAAATAAAATTACAGGAGCTGGCTGTGTGGAAGAGTATGTAAATGGACCGTTTCTAATTTGGCTCTATTAAGCCATCATGCTAAAGAGCTATGATGCACAGAACACTCTTTCACTTCCATCTGGGAAGTCAAACTGTCAGCAAACATTACATTATTAAAGGACTACAAGTTTGTAACGATATTTCAGGGTCTACTGTGTTTCAGGATATACGGAAAAAGCGGTCAGGCTTTGAAAGCTCCCTCCACCTGGGGCTGCTTGGTAAACTGAGGACAAAGCAGGTGGAGGCACAACCCTGAGCTGGATACTCTAAGGATCTCATCAGATGATGTACACATGAAGTGCTCAGCACAGCCTGGCACAAGCACTTAGACAAGCTCTTCTATACAGGGTAATATTATCAGAGCCATTTAGGGCAATTGATACAGAAAACTTACAGGGAATGAAATTAACTGGATTCTATAGAAAGGAAGTTTTCCACAAAGCTGAATCAAAGTTATGTAAACTGAATATTTTAAAATAGTCTGTAAGTTGCTAACAAAATATAACTAAAATGATTATTTTTGTGAACTTCAGAATCCTAAATAGACACTTGGTTTCATCTTCTTGTAAATTCATATTTTCACATCAGTTTCTTTTTAAAGTGGGGGCCACACCCTCCCAGCTGGTTTCTGGTTTCTCAGTTCCTTCCCCAAGGTCAGACACTCCCGTTTGTCCTTCTGCAAATGCAATGAAGAATTGATTTGGAGACTAAGGCGCAAACTCCAGCACGGCTGACGCAGCAATGCACCTTTGTTCCAGACACACAGCCAGCTCCATGGGCCCCGAGCCTACCTCCTGACGTTTGATTTCCTTGGATGTAAGCATCTGATTGACGCACACATCGAAGGTCTCACTCCACAGCTTGCTATCTCTCCGTTTCGTGCTCGAGGGGGTGGCATTTCTGGACCAGGGTCGAGGGGCGAGGATGTCAGGGCGGCTCTCACTGCGGAAGCTAATGGAGCGCTAAACAATGAGAAAAACAAACCATCACGCGGGCAGCAGCAGGACTGGGTGGATCTTTGAGCAGTTTCCTGTCGTTGACGGAACATAAATCATATATGTGAAAGAAAAAGAGGACATTGCCACAAAGCCTTTGGGAAGTGGGGCATTGTCTTGAGCCTACGTGCTAAGGAAAATTGAACAGGGGGCTGCTTTGGAACATGTGCTGGGAGTATCCGTTCTGTGTGACCTGGATACCAAGTGGGCTATAGTGCAAGCACGTATCAGGCCAAACTCACGCATGAAGGCAGTTCTTGGATACGTGATGAGCTCTACTTTTTTCCAGTGGACATCTCCCCTCTTTAAAAAAAGAACAAGAGATAACAATAGTGGATGGCCTTTATTTATTTAAACATTTGGCCAGTACTCCTACTCTCCTCCTATAAATAGAATCCCACTAACTTTGGGTATCCTATTACATATAGTTTTGGTGGGCTCCCCCAGACCTGACCAATAGAGTATTCCACCATCCTAGTTCAGGGATGGGCATGTGATTCCCTGAAATTTGTCACATGATTTACAGGAGAAAGGAGGAAAGAGTATTCCTTTGGGATTGTGAGTTCAAGAGAGAACACAAGCAGGGCCTTCCAGCAGCAACTCTCCCTAGTTACACAGAAGCATCTGTCCGCTACAGGAGAGAATAAAGGGACCCAGAATGAAGGATGGAGTGACCGATGGAGTGACCAATGGGGGCAGGAAGGGAGCAAGCTTTACCAATACTGCCTGAGCCTCTGGATCCCACCGTGCCTGAAACCAGAAAGAACCACCCTTAGACATTTTCGTTATGTAGAGAAAGACATTTCCCTTTCTATTATCTCAGTTGGTGTTCTGTCAACTTGAAAAGTCCTGACTAATACACAAACTAAATACCATCTTTGCAGCACATGAGTCTTGTCCCTGAGGTATTTTCCTATTTCCCAAAGAGGCCCCAGTAGACTCTGCGGCAGTCTAACCATCCAAAGTCCACCTGTGTGACTTAAACATGCTACCAAAATGCTTTTCATGACAAATACAAATGATCCAGAAGAAAGCTGAGTGCATCATTTTCAGTCTTCAACCTAGAAGATTTCATCACACTTACTGGAGACTTTGCCAAAGCAATGAGGTTACTGTGCTTCAAAACCACATTCTTATTTAGGAAGTGTTCCCCGCCATGGCTCTCTGTGGCCTTCAGCGTGAAGTTTCAACTCTTCAGCTTGGCACAGGAAGTCTCTTGTAATCTGACCACAGTCTCCATATTTAGGATCCCATCCTGCCACTCATCCATGAGCCTCCATTTCTCCAACCATACTAGGCTATCTGTCATTCCCTAAATATGTCATGCTTTGCCATCCGTCCATACTCCCTTCAAGCAATCTTCTCTTCCTGGAATGTATTTCCATCACTTCATAGCTGTTTTTTTTTTTTTTTTTGAGACAGAGTCTCGCTCTGCCGCCCAGGCTGGAGTACAGTGGCGCGATCTCGGCTCACTGCAAGCTCTGCCTCCTGGGTTCATGCCACTCTCTTGCTTCAGCTTCCTGAGTAGCTGGGATTACAGGCGCCCACCACCACGCCTGGCTAATTTTTTGTATTTTTAGTAGAGATGGGGTTTCACCATGTTAGCCAGGATGGTCTCGATCTCCTGACCTCGTGATCCACCCGCCTCAGCCTCCCAAAGTGCTGGGATTACAGGTGTGAGCCACCATGTCTGGCCATAGCTGGCTAACTCTTAACTGCCCTCAGGATGTAACTCAAACAGCACCTCCTCTAAGAAGTCTTCACCAACATTCTCCCATCCTCCTACCCCAGAGCAATTCAGACATACCTCTGATATAGCAATGATCACACTTGATTATAATTATTGGTCACCTGCTCTTAACTATAAACTTCCTGAGGTCAGGAATTGAATTTGCATATGACATATGAGCCTTCATCACAAAGGCATTCTAAGGTAGTTCCCAATTATTTTGAGATTCAACAATAAAATTCCAGAAAGTAAAGAAAAATTTTAAAAAGAACTATTCAACATAAGGGCATTGTTAAATAAGTTATAATTGGCTGGGCACAGTGGCTCACACCTGCAATCCCAGCACTTTGGGAAGAAGCCAAGGCGGGTGGGTCACCTGAGGTCAGCAGTTTGACACCAGCCTGGCCAACATGGTGAAACCCCGTCCCTACTAAAAGTACAAAAATTAGCCAGGGCGTGGTGACATGCGCCTGTAATCCCAGCTACTCAGGAGGCTGAGGCAGGAGAATTGCTTAAACCCGGGAGGAGGAGATTGCAGTGAGCCAAGATCGCGCCACTGCACTCCAGTCTGGGCAACAGGAGAGAGACTCCGTCTCAGAAAAAAAAAAAGTTATAATTACCTGCTGGATGGAATATTATCTAGACAATTCAGAGATAATTTAAAATGTAAACACTCCTTCTATGTAGCCTAAAATAAAATCAGAATTAAAAATCAATATGTGAACATTTTATAGTTATGCAAAAAATGCACATGAGCAAAGATATAAAGGGAACATCACAAAATTCTATTGTTTTTTCATGTTGACATTATGGGTGATTTCTGTCCTCCTTTATACATTTTTTAGTTTTTTTTTTTTTTGAGATGGAGTCTCGCTCTGTCGCCCAGGCTGGAGTGCAGTGGCATGACCTCAGCTCACTGCAAGCTCCACCTCCCGGGTTCACACCACTCTCCTGCCTCAGCCTCCCGAGTAGTTGGGACTACAGGCACCTGCCACCACGCCTGGCTAATTTTTTGTATTTTTAGGAGAGACGGGGTTTCACTGTGTTAGCCAGGATAGTCTCAATCTCCTGACCTCGTGATCCGCCCACCTCGGCCTCCCAAAGTGTCTAAAATGGCCAGGCGTGGTGGCTCACGCCCGTAATCCCAGCACTTTGGGAGGCCGAGGCGGTCGGATCACCTGAGGTCAGGAGTTCAAGACCAGCCTGAACAACATGGTGAAAACCCTGTCTCTACTAAAAATACAAAAAAAAATTAGCTGGACGTGATGGTAGGTGCCTGTAATCCCAGCTACTTGGGAGGCTGAGGCAGAAGAACTGCTTGAACCTGTGAGGTGGAGATTGCAGTAAGCTGAGATTGCGCCACTGTACTCCAGCCTGGGCAACACAGCAAGACTCCCTCTAAAAAAAAAAAAAGAAAAAGAAAAAGAAAAATGAGTTGGGGCTTGGTGGCTCATGCCTGTAATCCCAGTTCTTCAGGAAGCCAAGGCAGGCGGATCGCTTGAGCTGAGGAGTTCGAGACCACTCTGGGCAACATATCAAGACCTCGTTTCAGTTCTAAATTTAAAAACTATGTGTGTGTGTGTGTGTGTGTGTGTGTGTGTGTGTGTATATATGAATAAATGAAAAATGTAAAAAGAAACTTCCAAAGAACTTCAGGGTATTACCACAACCTTCTGGAAGCAGGACACTCACTCTGCAAGTAGCAACACAAGCCCCTTAGGCTGGCACAAGTAGCGGGGGTGCTCCTGGGCTCACTAATGAGCTCATGATGGCTGGACCAGCCCTATGCAGGTCAAGAAAGTACTTGCACCAAATACACAGTTCACTAATGGTATCTTACAAATCCTTGTGATCTCTTAAAAACAGTCCCTTGTAAACAGTAACCAGGAACTAAATGCACGCAGATCCCCAGCACTTGGAATCAATTAGCCACAAGCATTAAAAGGTCAAAACAAGTGCAGTGAGTCATTAAGTAACTTGCTCAACCCAGTTTGCAGTTCTGATGGCAGCTGAGTTGAGAATTAAAGAGCAGAAAGAAAGGAAACACACACAAAAAATTCAAAATGAAAGTTTCCACTTTCACTTGAGAGAATCAACCTCCTACCCTGTTATATTTTCAGTCCTTGGCTAACTTTAAACTCCCCCTACCAATTTGAAAATAATGTATGCTAACTTTAAATTTTCATACATTACAAAAGTGTATAAAATTAAGTACAAATGCCCTCATTTCCCCAAGTCTATCTCCTAGAAGTAACAACTGTTAAGTTTGTTCTAGCTCTTTCCAAACTTTTTCCATGCATTTGTTAACATTCATAGAAAACTGAATGTTTTCTCTTTTTTTTTTTTTTTTGAGAGGGAGTCTAACTCTGTTGCCCAGGCTGGAGTGCAGTGGCACGATCTTGGCTCACCGCAAGCTCTGCCTCCTGGGTTCACGCCATTCTCCTGCCTAAGCCTCCCGAGTAGCTGGGACTATAGGCGCCCGCCAGCACGCCCAGCTAATTTTTTTGTATCTTTAGTAGAGATGGGGTTTCACCCTGTTAGCCAGGTTGGTCTCGATCTCCTGACCTCATGATCCGCCTGCCTTGGCCTCCCAAAGTGCTGGGATTACAGGCATGAGCCACTGCGCCCGGCCGCGAATGTTTTCTCTTTCTACTTGACAGTATCTTGAGGTGAAATTTACATAACTCAATTACTTTTTTTGTTGTTGTTTTTTTGGAGATGGGTCTTGCTCTGTTGCCCATACTGGAGTGCAGTGGTGCAACCATAGCTCACTGTAACCTCAAACTCCTGGGCTCAAGTGATGCTCCCACCTCAGCTTCTTGGGTAGCTGAGATTATAGATGAGTGCCACTGCTAAGCAAGTGCCTGGCTATTTTTTTTATTTTTAATTTAGTAGACATGGGGTCTTGCAGTGTTGCCCAGGTTGGTCTTGAACTTCTGGTCTCAAGAGATCCTCCTGCCTCAGCTTCCCAAACTGCTGGGATTACAGGCATGAGCCACTGTGCCCAGCATACAATTAACCATTTTTTTAGTGAACAATTCAGGCTATTTAGTATATTCACAAGGTTGTACAACTACCATCTCTATTTAGTTCCAAAACATTTCCATTACCTCAAATTCACTTATTCTTTTTAATGGCTGCAGAATTAGTATCCTTCCCATAGTCTGGACAGACCTATTGATTTAATCAATCCACAACTGATGGACATTAAAATTGTTTCCAGTGTCTGGCTATTACAAAAAGTGCCTCAGTGAACATGCTTTGTGTATTTGTGCTGATACTTCTAAAAGGCAGGAATTCCTTAAGTGGAATTCCTTGGTCTAAGAAGTATGAACATTTTAATGTTTGAGATGTACCACTGAGTTGACCTCCAAATAGGCTATTCAACTTTATATTCCTCAGATAGGTACGTAATAGTACACTTTGCTCACACTCTCATCAACAAGGTATTATTATCAATCTGAGAGGTTAAACAACTATACCTTAATTTCAGTTTTGTGTTTTGAAGGTGAGATTGAGCATACTTTAATTAACTTATTTAAAAATTTCCCAGAGAGTTGGAGATTGTCTTCTGCTGCGGCATGGGAAAAAAAGAGAGCAGTAAGCTGTACTAGGTGAGCTCTGTCACTACGAATTTCTTGCTTTGCGTTTCCCTAGTGATCGCTGGGCTCGGGGTACTATGGGGAATATCACAGAGGGTCTTTTATGTGCTTTGCCTACACTTAGCACTTCTGATATATTCTCTCTGATTCTCACAACCACCCTGCAGGTTGGGGGTTTATTCCCATTCTACTGAGGAGGAAACTGAGGTTGAGGGAGGCTAAGATGCAAAACCAGATCTGTTTGGTTCCAACAGAGCCTGAGCTTTCTACTATGGGGAATGCATCTACTGTTTACATGCAAGACATGCATTTTGGGGAGGTTTCAATGAGATAGGATCCAGCTCCTGCCTTCTAGGAATATAAATCTAGTTAAGGAGAGAGAGAGAATGCATTTGCTCAGTTCTAGGAATAATGGCTGATCTCTGACCAATCAAACTTCAAATTTACACCTTTAATTAGGCTGGATTAAAAGAAACATTTTTTCTTACTCCACTCAGAAGGGACTGGATGTTGAAAGAAGAATCCCAAGGGAGGAATAAAGAATGCCAACCATTTGTCCAGGTGAGGTTACTGACACCTGTAAGTCTAGCACTTTGGCAGGCTGAGATGGGAGGATTACGTGAGGCTAGGAGTTTGATACCAGCCTGGGCAATGTAGCAAGACCCTGTCTCTATAAAAAAAGAATAATAATAAAAGAATACCAAACCAGTGAGTGGTCAGCAGCTGGCTGGCCCCGGGGAAAAGGGGCAGCAGCTGGTCTGGTCTGGGGACAGCAGCTGGGTGATGGGCAGGTGTTCATAATAGTACTGACCACATACCATGAGCTACCCCTGAACCCATCACCAGTACCACTGGGAAAAACTATATGCGAGAACTAGAGTTGAGGGAGGAACAGGCAACTACTACTAGAAGAAAAAAACTCCAAGAGGATGCCTCTTTAGAGAGAAGAACAGCCACATCCCTATCAGCATCCCTGCCACTGTCCATCTACACACCCTCTGCCCTTCTCTATTTTTCTCTATATTCAACATGTGCTGTATTTATAGGTTTGTATGTTTCTTTCATGTCTATTTCCTTCCAATAGAAGGTAAACTCCTTGAAGGCAGGCATATCTACCTGCTCAATTCACTGATGGATTCATCAGCAACTGATATAGTAAGATCTCAACAACTTTTCCTTAATGATTAAATGTTATGCTTGTTATGTGCTGGGCACTGTGAGGAGAGCTTTGGAGCCCTGCTTATCTGAGAGGTAAGGATTCTGTCCCCTTTACAGATGAGGAAACTTGAGGCTCAGAGAAGGTGACACTTTGCTGAAGGTCACACAGCTAATGAATGGTGCTTTATTATTTAAAACCTGGTGGTAAGGTGACTGTCAGAATGACAATCCAAGTCTGGTCTATTTCAGGGCAACCCCCCTGCCCCAATATTTAACCAATATCCTACCCTAATTGCCCTAGGATAAGATTCATAGTGTAGAGGGGTACATGTGCCCAAATAAATGAACTGTAGTTTACTTCTTGGCCTGTAGAAAGTTTCTCAACCTGGCCATCACAACATTTTGGACTACAGATTCTTTATTGTGGGAGGCTCTCCTGTGCATTGTAGGATATTTAGCATCATCTTTGGCCTCTAACCACCAGATGCCAGCAGCATAGCCAGCCCAGTTATGACAACCAAAACATCTCCAGATATTGCCAAATGTTCCTGGGGTGAGAAACGCCAGTCCACGGTAAGTAGGAAAGGCCCACCTCAAAGTGAGGGACCTGGCCTTGGGCAGGACCACATAAAAACAGAAGCACATACATAGATCTCCCTGGGTGTGGGGATGCTGGGACCGGAGTGAAAAATATTCCAGGACAAGCAAGAGTTTCCATGAGGGAATCTGGCCTAGCAAATGAGTCAAAAACTGAAATCTCATAATTGCTGGCAGCTAAAACAACAGTGACCATAAAACAGAGACAATGGTGCTCATGTTTATGCCCAAGCTGGATATGTGGAAAAGATGCTGCAGATGCAAAACAGACTGTCGGGGGTTGGGGAAGGGGGGTGGCATGTGCGCTTTACACGTGTCAGAGGAAATGTAAACCCAGCAGGTAGACATGATGGGACAGATCTGATTTGTTAATGCCGCCTGTTCAGAGGAGTCCTCCCTTGCCCTTTCCAAAAACCGTTTTCCACAGCCACAGATAACATGCTCCAATAAAGTATTCAAGCCAAGGAAATTCTCCACACTTACCATCCTAACCATATTGCTATTTTGTAGCAGACGGTTTATTATCAAGGATTGGAGGTTGGGGTGGGACTGTAAGAGGAAAACACTTTCCTGTGTTACCACTGCGGTGGGTTAAACCAAAATGCACAGCAATAATGGCCAGGACAGGAAAATGTTAACCAACAGCATCCTGGAGGAGTCTCCTATGAGGCTCCATTACAGAAATTAATGTTAAGTGAGAAGTAACACTTCCCAGCTGTGTGGTCTCTGTCACATTTGACCCTCATGCTAATCCTAGGAGAGGCATTGGGCACGTCCTTGTATTTTTCTCCTTTTAACAGACGAGAAATTTGAGTAGCAGAGTGGTAAGTGACTGGCACAAGTTAAGTGTTGGAATAGGAACTGAGTGCAATTGTTTGACTCCAAAACATGGATCTGGGTGAAGAACATAGGCTTTGGAGTAAAACAGTCATGGCTTCAAGTTGATTCAATGGCTGAGAGACCTTTCATCTCTCTGGGTCTCAGTTTCCTCATCTCTAAAAGGTGCATAGTAATAAGTACCTCACAAAGTTGTAGTGAGGATTGGATAAGATAAAGTACACAAGAGGCTTGGCCAAGTCCCTGGCACTCGGTCAGCAGGGATGGTAGTTACCTATCATTGTCATACCACAGACCGCACTGCCACTATTAGTGCTTGTTTATACGTGCTTTCATTCATTAGCAAACAGCAGACACATCTTTCTGAACTACCTGGACCAAATGGCTAATAGAGGGACTTCCATTAGGATAACTCCTAGGGAAAGAAAAGCCCTCAGCAGGACACTGTTGTTTATAAAAGATCTGGAAACAGCCTAAAATGTTCTACAATAGGGATTAAACAAATTACTCTGCAACAATAAAAGAGAACCTTAAACGGTTGTTAAGAAACATTCTTTTTGAGAAAAGCTTAATGATAAGGAGAGAGCCTCACATGCAGAGTTAAGTGAGAGAAGAAAGATCCCAATTTGAAATACAACAAAATGTTAACAAGGGTTACACCCCTGGATGGTGGGACTATGGATAATTTTTGTTTTCTTTTTAAAATTTTATTTTTAATTTTTTGATTTTATTATTATTATTATTATTATTTTTTTAGAGACAGGGCCTTACTATATTGCCCGGGCTAGTCTTGAACTCCTGGCCTCAAGCAATCCTCTTGTTTCAGCCTCGCAAAGTTATGGAATTACAGGTGTCAGCCATTGCACCTGGCTGATTTTTATTTTCATCTTTTAATTCTCTACATTTATTTTCTAGACTTTCTTTAATGAAGAAATATTAACTAAGAAGAAACACGGTCAGTTGACGAACGCGAAAGACAATGAACACTGAGTTAGAAATGGTGCAATAAACATAAAACCACGTATTTAGAATCTGATTCAGATTGATGCACATTAAAACCAAGGTAAAAGGGCACCCAATTAATTCATAATCAATGAATGTCAAACCTCAAAGACTCAGTACAACAAGAAACCCTTCTGTAGCTTGGAGATATTCTGAGTAGAATGAATGAAAAGCTGAAGAAAATATTTGGCTTAGGTGTGGAGAAAATATTATACAATTTGCATAGTGCAAGTCCCAAATTAGGAAGGCTTCCAGAGGCTTGGGGCAGTGGCCCAACATTTTCACTGGGCTCCCATAAAACGGCTTTTGCATGAGAATGTTAATGACAAAATATTCCACAAGCTGAAATGGAAATGATGACTCTCCCTGCCACAGAAGGTGAACAGCAGTGAGGTGGGATGCTCCAACTCAAAAGTCTGGTGACTATTTTTAAATTCTGGCAAACTTCAGGCTTTATGATGACCAAACTTTGACTTTTTGTGATAAGCCTATGGCAGGAGAGGCACTCTGAACACCCTACAGAATCCCAGCTCTGGCACTTACTAGCTGTGTGACCTTGGGTACAATTTTAAACCTTCAGATCTCTCCCTATAAGTGGTGATGAATCCTATCTTGCAGAGTTTTGGAGAAGATGATGTGAGGCCATGAACATAAGGTAAGGTACTTTGTGCAGAACCTGGTCCATCATAGATACTACACTAATGAATGTTATTACTAAATAAAAAATGACAAGCTTTAAATTACAACAGTCAACAATTTTTTTTTTTTTTTTTTGAGACAGTTTCGCTTTGTTGCCCAGGCTGGAATGAAGTGGCATGATCTCAGCTCACTGCAGCCTCTGCCTCCCGGGTTCGAGCAATTCTCGTGCCTCAGCCTCCTGAGTAGCTGGGATTACAGGCGCCTGCTACCAAGCCTAGCTGATTTTTTTGTATTTTAGTAGAGACAGGGTTTCACCATCTTGCCCAGGCTGGTCTTAAACTCCTGAGCTCAGGCAATCCGCCTGTCTCGGCCTCCCAAAGTGCTGGGATTACAGGCGTGAGCCACCGCACCCAGCCCAATATCAACTATTTACAGTGGCTTCCAGGAACAGTAAAGAACAGTAATATTCTACTACTCCAGGAATAGTAAAGAACAGCTTAGAATCAGGAGTTCCTCTTGAGATGGACTACAGATAACTTGTCAGCTATACTCTCCAAGCTTGTCCAACTCGCCTTATTTTGTTGTTGTTCTTTTTATTTTAGGCTTTTAGCAGCCTGAAACCATGGTTTTTAGTTTCTGTTTCTAGTGATAAGCGGAAAAGAGGGATAAGGAAGGGGCTTTACTGGCCCAACCAGAAAGAGAAACTAAGAACCCATGACTGTATCCTCTCCCTTGGATACCCATTAAAAGACAGTCTGGTTTCTGGTTGCTTTCCCTAACACACATGTGCCATCCACCCCCAAGCTCATCTCCATGTCAGCCAAATAAGTGAGTTACAGAAAACTTATGACCTTGGACCAAGGGACAAAGTTTGAGGTCCTTGGAGAAGGAAATCATGGTTGCCAGACATGGAAGTCAGCACATATGCTTGGGTAATTTCTTACTTATTATTTCTTATATCTAGATGGCATCAGCCATCCCATATTCCCTTCTTAAGCCTGAAATGCTTTCTCCCTTTCATCTTTATCATCTGTGAGCCATTCCAGGCCCAACCCAAATCCCTCCACCCTTGCTAGGCAGCCTTCCTTGACAACCCCTCAGGCCACTGCTAAACTCTCTGTAGTGTATTTTATCATAGAAGATTTTCTAACCTTATTCATTTTTATCTGGTTGCAAAGGTAATACATATTAAAAAATTCAAGTATAACAAATATATAATGAAAAAAATCAGTAGTTCCATCTCATTTCTTTTCTTTTTTTTTTTTTTTGAGACAGAGTCTCGCTCTCTCGCTCTGTCGCCCAGGCTGGAGTGCAGGATCTCGGCTCACTGCAAGCTCCGCCTCCGGGGTTCACGCCATTCTCCTGCTTCAGCCTCCTGAGTAGCTGGGACTACAGGCACCGGCCATCACACCCGGCTAATTTTTTTTTTTGTATTTTTTAGTAGAGACGGGGTTTCACCGTGTTAGCCAGGATGGTCTCGATCTCCTGACCTTGTGATCCGCCTGCCTCGGCCTCCCAAAGTGCTGGGATTACAGGCGTGAGCCACCGCGCCCGGCCCATCTCATTTATTTTCTATTCATCTGTAATTCTTACATACTGGGGAAAAAAGGAGGAGAACACAAAATAAACAAAAGAACTGCAAAAGTATCTTATAATTGTATTCTCAAGAGACAACAGAAAAAAAAAAAGAATTTGACGTTCCTGGTTTTTTATCCTATCCATATACTAATATGGGTGTATATTATTAATTGGGACAGTGGTTTTGAACTTTCCCCCAATTTTCTTCCCCCACTTGCTAATATACCTTAGACAACTTTTACCAAGGAGAACTTTTACAATTCTCTACAGCAGGACTACCTACCTTTCTGTATTGACTATCTCCCCATTAAGTCTAGGCAGAATAAATAACACAGTAGATCCAAAGAACATTAATGGAGACCACTAATTTATCATATGTTCATGCTGCATCTGGGTTGAATAAAATAACTCCCTGATTTAAGGGCCAGAGGATGGAGCAATGAGAGGCTGTGGTTGCTAGAAACCCTTCTTTGCCATAGCAATACTTCCTGGAGGGGCTACAACTGGGGGAGGGGACACATATTCTATTATGAAGTAGCCCAGCTGAAGGAGATGGGCAGGGCCCCATCACTAGGCTGGCAGCCACTGCCAGGCCCTGGAGAGAGCTTAGGAAAAGCAATGGCTGCCTTTTCTAGTCATAACAGTGATAATAGTAGCAAGTACTAATTTTTGAGCACATCCTAAGTAATGTGTAGTATTAGGCACTGTGGATACAGAGATAAGTAAGACATCACCATGGCTTGCATGGAAAACCCAAGGGGCCCCTGGGAAGAGCTATCTTGCAGGATATCACAGCAAAGAAAAAAACTGTGGCAAAAGAGAAGGAGAAATGTAAGAAGTCTAGATTTAGATGTGAAAACAGAAAAGCAATTCTATCCAAAACTGACACACATCAAGAACAGATGCCTTGCTGTATCAATGGCCTTTAGTAGTCACACCCTTTGACCAGAATTCCACTTCTAGTAGTATAATCAAAGGAAAGAAAGAAATTCAGACATACACATGATCAGGATGCTGAAAGCACTGTTATCTATAATGATGAAAAAACAGAAACAAATGTTCAACAACAGGAGAGTGATTAACTAAACTGTACATTCTTTTGATGAAATGCTATACGAGTCCATTAAGAATCAGGTCTGTGGCCAGGTGTGGTAGCTCATGCCTATAATCAATCCCAGCCCTTTGGGAGGCCAGGGTGGTAGGACTGCTTGAGACCAGGAGTTTGAGACCAGCCTGGGCAACATAGTGAAATTTTTGTCTCTATTAAAAAAAAAAAAAATCAAGTCTTTGAAAAGTACTTAATGACATGAAAAATACTCTTCTATTGTAGAGTTATTTTATACTGTTAAGACCAAAGGGAGTAAAAAAATAGCATATACAGTGTGATAGTGATTTTGTTTTAAAAAATGCACATGCAAGTATAGTAAAGGGTAAGATTGCCTGAGTATGTACCAAAATATTAATGGAAGTTTTTTGGTGATGGGAAGTAGGATTACAAGTGACTTTTATTCTCTTTTATGTGCTTCACTATATTTTTCAATATTTATTTATTTATTTTGAGACGGTTGCACTCTGTTGCCTACGCTGGAGGGCAGTGACATGATCTCAGCTCACTGCAACCTCCACCTCCTGGGTTCAAGTGATCCTCCCACCCCAGCTTCCAAGTAGCTGGGACAACAAGTATGCGCCACTATGCCCAGATAATTTTCGTATTTTTTGGTAGAGAAGGGGTTTCACTATGTTGGCCAGGCTGGTCTCAAACTCCTGACCTCAAGCGATCTGCCTGCCTCGGCTTCCCAAAGTGCTGGGATTACATGCATAAGCCACCATGCCCAGCCCCATCATATATATATATATATATATATATATATATATATATATATATATATAATTTTTTTTTTTTTTTTTTTTTTTTTTTTTTTTTTTTTGAGACAGAGTCTCACTCTGTCACCCAGGCTGGAGTGCAATGGCGCAATCTCTGCTCACTGTGACCTCTGCCTCCCGGGTTCAAGTAATTCTGCCTGCCTCAGCCTCCACAGTAGCTGGGATTACAGGCATGCGCCACCATGCCCGGCTAATTTTTTGTATTTTTAGTAGAGATGGGGTTTCGCCATGTTGGCTAGGCTAGTCTTGAACTCCTGACCTCTGGTGATCCACCTGCCTCGGCCTCCCAAAGTGCTGGGATTACAGGTGTGAGCCACTACACCCGGCCTCAATATTTAAATGATGTTATATTATCAGAAAAGAAAGCACAATAGAAGGTAATTTAAAGAAAAGGACAAATGCATTTAAAAAATTCAACATAGTTATTTAATATAAAAATATTCACAGCCTAAATATGTGTTAATAGGAAATTGGTTATGTAGAATAATGTATACTTAGCCCATAAAGATAATATTTTCCAAGAATAACTGTGACATAATACTCCCGCTAAGCTAAATAAAAACTCCTTGCCCAGCCAAATAACAAAGGGAGGAGGAAAATAGAGAGATGGAACAAAACACACTAAGCAAAATGAAAAAAAAAAAAAAAAAAAAAAAAGACGACAAAATCCAAGGCACAAAGCTTTAAAGGAAATAAACAGGAATATTTAATCCTAATAAAAGGTGCAACTCCCACAGGGGGCTATAATGGTGACAAATTTGAACATTTGTGCACCTAACTGCATAGCTTGGAAATGTGTGAGGCTGAGACCGACAGAGATGCAAGAGAAACTGATCATCCACAGTCACTGTGCGAGGCTTTAACCTAAAAGTGAGCAGATCACCCAGACAGAGATAAGGTTGAATAGACTGTGAGGAACCCAAAACTAGGCTCAGAGTATGTGAGCTCTGCACCTATGCCTAGAATAGTGCTAGAGGGAAATTGGTAAACTATTAATGGATTGTTTTGGAGTTGGAAGACTATACGTGTTCTTTTTCGCTTTCTCCTTTTCTGCATTTGTCCATAATGAATATTCACTTTTATAATGGAAAAGGAAAAAGTGCAAGTCCAAAGAGAATGAGGGGCTACATCACAACATCATGAACACAACATTCCACAGCATGTGCTGAACTCAGCTCAAATGAGTCCAGCAGCCGTGCACAGCTGTGGACAGGGAGAGGCAGGGCTCAGGGAGCGACTGGCCAAAGGCGAGCTCGCCTTCGTCACTCCACACCAGAGGAGTGCATGAGGGCCCCTTTCAGAGCTGGGCCAGATTTTCCTCTCAGGCAGGCCAGGGAGGGGATTTATAGGCTCAGAGGGATCCAGACATCTGTGCTTGAGTCTACCGGCAGTGCTAACCTTCCTGGTAAGAAGCAGACAGAGCGCCATGCAGTCAGGCTGTCCCTCCCCAGCGTCCACAAATGCTGCCTTTGTGTTGGGGCACAAGCCCCCAGCCCATATGGGCACAGGAAGCAAGAGAGAACAAATCCTGCAGTGTCTTGCTGAACTGTGGCTGCAAGGACCACTCACATGTGTGACTGGGCTTTTAACATTTTTGGAAGTGGCTGCCAGCCCAGAGCTCTCCTGATATCCTCCTGGGCTAACTTGTGGTCTCCCGAGGAACCAGTGGAAGGACTGCTAAGTGTTCCAGCACTGATTAGAGCACCGTGTTTGGGCTTAAGTCATCTCTTCTATAATTAAAAGAATCCAACCTGAGAGACATAATTGAATATCCAAAGGGATATATATGTCTCTAAGGTGTCAGAAGCCAGGGAAAAGGAATACTGCAACAGAGAACCAAGCTGCTCAATTACAGCCTTGAGTCATTTTTGGAATAGAAAAGGCATAAATAATACACACATATGGGTAATGGATGGCTGCTGAGAGGTTTGGGGCAGCTGATACACTCTTTGTTCTCTGTTTCTCCCTTATTGGAAAGGGAACCAAGACTTAGACAAGATCGGAGAGGATGTGAAGTGAGCCCACTGAGCACCCTTATGGGGCCAGCTCTTCCCCCGCATCCTTACTGCTCCCAGGCCCATTAAATCAGCATCCAGCCAGGCACAGTGGCTCATGTCTGTAATCACAGCACTTTGGGAGGCTGAAGTGGCGGATTACCTAAGGTCAGGAGTCTCAGACCAGCCTGGCCAACATGGCGAAACCGTCTCTACTAAAAACACAAAAATTAGCCAGGTGTGATGCTGGGCATCTGTAATCCCAGCTACTTGGGAAGCTGAGGCAGGAGAATCACTTGAACTCAGGAGGCGCAGGTGGAGGTGAGCCGCGATCATGCCACTGCACTCCAGCCTGGGTGACAGAGCAAGACACTGTCTCGAAAATAAATAACATAACATAAATAAAATAAAATATCAATTAGCACCTTCTCTCAGTCTAGCTGGTGAGGGAAACTATTATTGAGATGCTAGGGCTGGAAATAATGCCATAGAAGTTGCACCATGGGCACCAAGGTGAGTTACAAGAAGACATGTGGGGACAAGCTGGCATTCTCCATGCTTTGCAAATCATTCTGCAAACATGGCTGCTAACTCTGCATACAACTTGAGGGGTGTATTTCCATTCACTGTCCCCCCAAGGACACACTCAAACATAAGCACATTGCTCAATTCTCTCCATATCTATGTACATTACCATTATGAATAACTCTTCTGTTTCTGCTGGGTTGTTTCTGGCCAATATATAAAGCTTAGAGTAAGCTATTTATCACGATATTTGAAAAAATTAAATTAAAAACTTATTTTGCACTTTGGGAGGCCCAGGCAGGTGGATCACTTTAGGTCAGGAGTTTGAGATCAGCCTGGCCAACATGGAGAAACCCCATCTCTACTAAAATACAAAAAATTAGCCGGGCATGGTGGCAGGTGACTATAATCCCAGCTACTTGAGAGGCTGAGGCAGGAGAATCGCTTGAACCCGAGAGGTGGAGGTTGCGGTGAGCTGAGATCGTGCCATTGCACTCCAGCCCGGGCAGCAAGGGTGAAACTCCATCTCAAAAAAAAAAAAAAAAAAAAAAAAAAAAAAAAAAAATTATTTTGCCAAAAAAATCTTTGAGGTTTTAAAAACCAATTTCCACATGTCAGATCCTCCTTTGGGTCTGGCTTTCTCATCCTTGTTTGGCCTCAGTCTGCTGGATTTCAGACATGGCTTGATTTTTTTCTGTTCCAGTTCTCTAGGTCAATGTAAATTTCTGAGGTGAGCAAATGTTTCCTGCACTGTTCCCTGTGAAGGAACCCCAGAAACAGAAGAAAGAAATTTTGCCTGAGAAGCCTAGGAAGCCAAAAGAAAGATTTTGAAGGTGTGATAACAGATCTTAAAGCAGCCAGGGCTGGGCTGTAGTGGGAGGCACAGATTGTGTTCATCCTAGGCCCAGGAGCACAAACACAAAAAGCCTACCAACTAGGCAAGGCAGTGACGGAGAGTAAAGGGCCAGGTATTAGAAGGGCAACTGGGAGAGGTGGGGACATTTGTAGGTGATGGTTGGCTGGCTGCCTAGGTCTAGCTCATTACTGCCATGTGGGAACACAGCACTGCAGCAAACCTACCAAAAGGCAATTCTATTATATCTGGAACATAGTAATATGAGGGCAGGAAGAGCCTAATGCCTGATGAGGGCTCATTCAACACTGATTGAATGAATGAGGGCCTTCCTGGGCAGAGGGTGGACTGTCCTGGGAGCAATAATGGGAAGAGATGGCTGGTAATTTGGAGGTCTCATAATCAAGGGAGGAAATAATTGCAGGGTGAACTTGAGCCACAGCCACTGGGATGGAGAGGAAAGGGTGAAATGCAGTAGACATTCTAAAGAATTTTCAAAAAGCAGTACTCAGTGAAAGACCAGATGTGCAGGACTAGGGTGGTGATGAATCTTCCAGGGGATGCCTGTGATGAACTTGTCGAGAGGGCTGAAGGACTGGTCACAAGGGAGAAAAGGTAAACACATCCTTCTTCACTAGTTTCAAAGCCCTTCATCTTGCTCTCCCAGACAACCTTATTTTCTCTTTCCTCCATTCTCCCACAAAAGGGATCAGGGGATTAACCAGGGATCCAGAGGCCCAAGTGCTGAGAGAAACAGACCCAAACCTATAGCTAATTAGGTGGGGTATTCATTCAGGAGAAACTGCAACAGAGTTAACAGAGGAACGGGCAGGGCAGGGGAAAAGCAATGGAGAGGAAGGGCATCTCAGGAAAGTGGCAAGAACCACTTGGGCTATGTGGAGTCACGACATATTGGCTATATGGTAGTCAGGCAAGGACAGAAAGGGCTGAGGGAGAACCTCAAACACTTCTCGAGTCATGGATTTTCACAGCATGAGGCATGCCTTGGTTTCTGGTGCCCAAGTTTTCTTAAAGACTCAGAAAGCAGAGATATAAAATATTGCCAAGGAAAAGTATTCAGGACAAATACATCACAGACTCAAGACTGCTGCTCAGCTAAACCAGGTGAGCCTTTTCATGGCATATTTTTTGTGGGCTTCAATCTAAAAGAAAATTTGTATAATTATCAAATTGGGTCCAAGGACTTGGATAAATCTCAACGTTCACTTTAAAAGATACACTTCATCAACAGTTTAAGAACAATTATAACTACTTGTTAACTAAAAAACTATCATAGTAGCTAATATTTACTACTTAGTTAACTAATTCGAAGATTAATGATTGCTAACTAAGGGCCAAGGAGTTATGCTATGCCCTTTAAATGCACTGTCTTGTAAATCTTTACAATGATTCCATGAAGGTTTGGTGGCATCATGGCAAATTTACTCATAAGGAATAGAAGCAAGACCCATCTGTAGGACGAAGTATGGAAAAAAAAATTTTAATAAAAAATAAAAGCAAGACCTAGAGATGTTAAGTCACCTGCCCAAGGTGAGCCGAAGTTAGAACCCAAGGTACTTCCACTCCGAGGTCCTTAGGTCCTCGTTCTAAGCCAAGGGTCAGCAAACATTTTATGTAAAGGGCCAGATGGTAAATATTTTTGGCTTTGTGGGCAATATGGTCTCTGTCACAACTACTCAATTATGCCATAGTACAAAGCAGCCATGGACAATAAACAGATGGGCATGGCTATGTTCCAACAAAACTTTATTTATGCATACTGAAATTTGAATTTCATGTAGTTTTCATGTGTCACGAAACAGCACCATTCTTTTGACTTTCCCCCAAGAATTTTAAAAAGTAAAAATCAGGCTTAGCTTGTGAGCCATAAAAAAAACAGGTGGTGAACTGGATTTTCTCCACCCAATGCAGTTTGCCAACCCTGGCTGAAGCTACTAGGCTCTGTTGCCCTCCAGCTAACATCATGTGCTGCTTTCCTCAGAAGGCCCATAGATATTTCAGGAAAAAAATCGCGTGAGAGTATGTCTGGATGGGGCACATAACTCTGAAATACAATTGTGGGGAAAGGCCCAACTACAACAGCTCTGGCTCTGCATGACCCTTGACTGCAACTTGAAAAACATCTTTCTTCCTCCAAGTCTCCTCACTTGCGCTCTTCTATTGAAATAAGCATTGATTCAGGTCACTCTGAAACCAGGGGAAATTCTAGGTAGGCTGGGGATGTTCCCTCCCATACACCATGATTTCCTGCAACCATAGGCCCTGTGTTCCCTTCTTACCTGCAGGGTTTGACTGAAGCGCTTTAATGGCGTGGCCTTCACGGGCGGGATGAGGTTTGCTAGTGACGTGACTCGGGAAAGGGGTTTGACCCGTTTATTACTAGGCTCCTATAGAGTTAAAAAAAAAAAAAAAAAGTAAAATGTCAAGGTCAATTGCAAAGACAACATAACTCCACCATACAACTGTGTTCCACTCCACGAGGTACTGGCTGTACACTGATCTATGGAATATAAAGTGTCACGTCTCACTCTGGCTGTACGGAGATGACCTGGCTTAGGAGGCAGGGAAGTAGAAATGGCAGGCAGGGGATGTCAACAGAGGCAGTATCTGGGAAGACAGGAAAGGAGCAGGATCTGCTCCTTATCCCTCACCCTCAGTATCTGCCAGCTTTTAATTCAGAAGCTTCCACTTAGTAGAATCAGTCTCCCCACCCCTTCTGTAGAGAAAAGCAGCCTCTGATTTCTCACCCAATGACCTTGTCTTTTGTTGCTTCTGGTTTCATCTTTTTAAAAACCTTTTCCCCATCTTGCCTAAAGCCACTCTTATGCAATGGCTTTCCTACAGCACCAAGATTGTTTTCTTAGTTCATTAAATTAAAAAAAGATTTTTAAAAAAGAAGTTCTATTACTGCGCTCTTAAGAAAGCATCTTTGTATCTACAGCATATTTGAAATGCACATATATTTATAAATTATAACCAGACAGCAAAAGAAAATGTACAGAGAAAGAGCCCTACCACGGACATCGGTTTCTATACCATATATAGCCACAAGTTTTGAAAATCACCTCCACATAAAACATTATTTGCAAATCTGCAAGTTACTTCAAACCAGGCTGATAGGTGGGAGGGAGCCTACCCATTCCAAGGACTTTGCAGACAAGAATTACATAAATTAAAAAAACAGGCTGGCTGGGCGCGGTGGCCTATGCCTGTAATCCCAGCACTTTGCGAGGGTGAGGTGAGTGGATCACGAGGTCAGGAGTTCAAGACCAGCCTGGCCAAGATGGTGAAACTCCGTCTCTACTAAAAATACAAAAATTAGCCGGGCATGGTGGCAGGTGCCTGTAATCCCAGCTACTCGGGAAGCGTGGGATTGCTTGAACCTGGGAGGCAGAGGTTGCAATGAGCTGAGATTGCGCCATTGCACTCCAGCCTGGTTGACAGAGACAGACTCTGTGTCAAAAAAAACAAAAAACAAAAAACAAACAAACAACAACAACAACAACAACAAAACAGGCTATGGGGAAGAGAATGATGATAGACAAAACATTTTACAAAGACAAAGAGAAGAGTTACCCTTGTCCTCCTAAGCTCCATCTGACCTGTAGTAGATGCTAGACAGCACATGAAGATACCAAATTTTGACGGACAAAGCCTAAGTAGCCAATTGTGGTGGCAAACCTCGATCATTTCCAGAGGGAGCCTCTAGGTATTCATCTTTCCTTTTCAGCCATTGCTTTCAAAGTTTCGAGGGTTAAGGCAGAACTTCAGATTCTCCAGGACATCTCTGCATCCCCGTTCTGAACATAGTAGGTGCCTGGAAAAATCTTTCGTGAATTTGGAATCCTGCTGAGACACTCTCATGTCATTTTATGCCCCTGCCAGTCTCAGAAATCAAAAGCCTTCTTTGAAATAGACTGTCTCCAAGCTTTCCAGCATTTACATATAAAAATTTAAAAACTTAAAAAAAAATTCAATGCAATCCCACAATGTGGCCAGGAACGATTTCACGATTTCTCAAAGCAGTTAAATACTTTTCCAAGACGGAGAATGCAACCAGGCTGCTGGGTACCTCTCCGGCTTCTTAGCTTGCTAAGCTGAACAGACAGCAGAAAACTCTCAGAACATTAGGAAGGCTCAGTTCCAAAATGCAGAGGATGAATCTCCCAAGATGAGAGCCATTGCGTGACAATGATTTAAGTGCTGAAGGGAAAGATCTGACAGCTCTTCTGCTTCAGGTGACAGTGCCCTTCAGGATGCTCCCTATCCAGTGCCAGGCTCTTGAGCATTTGTGCCCAGAGGAGGGTTTAAAACATTTTTTTACGTCAGAGCTGCACCACTGGCGTACTGCACACACACACACACACACACACACACACACACACACACTGCCTCTTAAGCATCCCCTGAATTTGTCTAAATGGCTCCTGCTTTAGGCTGAAAATGCCATGTTGGTGGCACAAACTGCATTACAGCAAGTGAGGTGACAAGGATTCCCTGAGGGAGCAGGACCTGGTCTCAGAGAATCTTGCCCATTGACTTTGAGTCTTTCTGTTTCTCTCTTTTTTATGGTCAAAGCTGCTGGGTCACAGATTTTTATATCAGAATGGGGAGGCTGAAGGGCAAACGCCAACTGGGTTCCCTTGTTTTAAAAAGGGGCCAGAGAGCACTGCACGCTTGACAGGATGGGGGATGATCCAGCTGTGTTCCACTTGCTGTGTCATCTTTTCTAAGGTTCTGCTGACTTTGCTGTCCATTTTGCATGACCCAGTCGGACAGGCATTTTCTGCACAGCTATAAGATGTAGGTTCAACACAAATGCCAGCCTCTCTGCAGGTTGAGTGCAGTGCTGCTACGTGAGATTGTAATTAAAACTGATTTCCTAAGGCATTGCCGATTTGGATGTAAACATCGGGCTGCTCTCTGGCAATCTGACATTCCCAAGTAATGAACAATTGAACCAGAAGCCGTTGCTGTGTGATTTAGTGCTATGATCCAGCAATGTAAGCAGGTGCAATTTCAAAACCAGAACACTTACAGGTTATTGGATCTATGGGGGAGGCTTTATGCCTAACCCACATGAGTAAAATATGAATTATGGTGTTCTCCTTGAGGGTTTCTGTGAGAATAGAAGATTAAAAAAATTCCTGGCCTCATTTGATTTTTCTTTTCCATTTACTCAATATGTCTCCAGCTAAATTTTACTGCTGTCTAAAGAGAGCCCTCAGGGAAAATGTTTCCAGATTCTTGTTAAATAGCTCTACTGAGAACTAGCAAATGCAATCGCAGGGATGCTTTCAGGCTTTACAGAGAGGTAACAGAACACAACCTGCAGGGACGCTTCCTAGTCCAACAACTCAGCTGCCAGACCAAGCTGGGCAAGGTCAATGCTAAACCCAGGAACCAAGTGTCCTGTTTCAAGTGCAGACACCAGCCCCACCACGTGATTTTAAGACAGGGCAGAAGGGTATCTCACTAAAAAAAAGGGTATCTCACTAAAAAAAAAGAAAAGAAAAAAGACATTGAGCATTCTGTATAGACAGTATTTTGTGAATAACAGTTTTGTTTCATCTTTTCTAGGCTTTATAACTTTTTTGTTTCTCTTGTCTTATTGCACTGGCTAGAACCACCTGTATATATTGTTGATTACAAGCCAAGACAGTGGGTATGCTAGTTTAATTTTTGGTTCTACGGTGATTATTAATAAGATTTCATCATTAAATATTTGCTGAGAGCATGGGAGAGGCACCCTTTATCATGTAGAGAAAGTTATTTTCTGTACCAACTTTGCTGTGAATTTTTATCATGAATTGGCAGTGGCTTTTATCAAATGTTTGTTCTTCATTTAGTCAGAGGACAAGAAAAGAAAAAAAGGAAGAGAAGAAAAGAAGGGAGGGGTGGGAAGAAGGAAAGGAGAATAAAGAAAGGCATACAGGTCATATTTTTTCATAAAGAAACTGATTTGACAATTTAAAATATCTTGTGTTTAATTATGAACAAAGGAGAATAAAACACTCTGCAATTTTATTCTTAGTATGAGTTTTTTTATTAAATAGATTTTGATATTCCTTCTCTAGGGGATACAATGATTTTTATCCTCTCCTCATTCTTCCCCTCAACAGGTAAAAGCCAAAGCAGACTGTATGCAATGTAAGAAAATGCCTATCCTATCAATATAATCTAGCATACTTTTTTATTCCTCCAAAAATAGTTCCATTGAAACAGACATGGCATACAGAACTCCCCACTCATTTTCCCTGCACTTCCTTTTTGCAGCCAGAGTGGGGTGAGGAATAGTAGGAATATCATCCATGTCATGTCTGCAGCTGCCCTGAGACTCTACCCCTATTGAGCCTCAAACACCATCCAGGAGCGGCTGGAAATGTAGCCACTGGCATAAGGACTCAGGCTGCTGCATTGTAGGGCAGTGTGGCTCTCACCTGCTTTAACATCTGGCCAGGAGCAAGGAAGAGGTGAGAACTGATTGTGCTAGCAGGTACTCTTACCCATGAGTTGACGGAGCCAAATAAAAAAAGTCTTTCAAATGTTTGGAAATTCCAGGAAAGCCTTTTCAGGGTTCTATCTGTGTGCCAGGTGGTGTGTGGAAACTGTACTCCCAAGGGTCATGTATAATCCACCCAGGAACCTTCTAGGTGGCTTTCATCGTCCTCATGTTAAATAGGAAGTTACAATCTTACAGTGACTGAGAAACTCTAGCATAAACAAATAATAATAATGAGCTAATACTGGTAGCAGGAACTCAGCTCAGTGCTTTACATATAGTTGCATATTTAATCCTACTAACAACCTTACAAGTTAACTACTATTACGATCCCTATTTTAAAGATGGAGAAACTAAGGCATGTAGTAGAGCAATTTGCTTAAAGCCATTCAGCTAAAACAAGGTGACCAGGATGTAAACCCAGGCAGGCTGACTCCAGAGCCCATGCCCTACCCCAGGGCCTGGCTAACTTTTTCTGTAAGGGGCTACCCAGCCTCTGTCACAACTACTCATCTCTGCTTTCGGACACAAACAATCTGTAAATAAATAAGTGTGGCTATATCACATTAAACATTTATGAACACTAAAATTCAAATTTCATAGTTTTCATGTCACAGAATATTCTTTGAGACAGGGTCTTGCTCTGTCACTCAGGCTGGTGTGCAGTGGCACGATCACGACTCACGGCAGCCTCAACCTCCCGGGCTCAAGCAGATCTTCCCACCTCAGCCTCTCAGGAAACTGGGACTACAGGTGCTCACCACCATGCCTGGCTAAATTTTTAAAAATTTTTTAGAGAAGGGGTCTTGCCATATCTCCCAGACTGGTCTCAAATTCCTGGGGTCAAGCAATTCCCCCGCCTCAGCTTCCCAACGTGCTGGGGATTACAGGGTTGAGCCACTATGCCCCACTTACAAAATATTATTCTTTTGATATTTTTCAATCATTATAACATGTAGACATTATTCTTAGCTTGAGGCCCATAGGAAGTCGGCTGTATTCGGTCTTCAGGCCATAGTTTGCTGACTGCTGTTTGCTGACCAGTCATGTCAGCCTCAGCTTTTCTACTGTAACACACCCAAAGACAACACTCCCAGGCACTGCACTCTCCCACAGGCACACCTAGTCATCAGGCTCCAGTAGATAGCATAAGCTTGATTTGCATATTCTCCCTGCAGCTGGACATGCAGGGTCCTCCCCTGATAAACAGGGGAAACATTTGACTTACTTTTTATGTGAGTAAACCCTATTTTATTGCATTTTATTCTCTTAACTTTCTAAACACAATGCCAACTTTCCTTGACCATTTTAATATATATATGAACAAAGGACATAAAAAGTGATATAATGCCTGGGATCTACTTCAAAATAATGACAGTGGAGAAAGAGGATGGAAAAAGAGGAAAACAGGACTGGTCACAGGTTGGTAGTTTCAAAGCTAGGTGCCAGGCACAGGTACATGACAAAATACATGTCAAATGGTACATGTATTTGGTACATGCCTGCCTATGGTACATGTCGAAATAAAAAGGGTTTTTTTTTGTTTGCTTGTTTGTTTTTTTGAGACGGAGTCTGGCTCTGTCGCCCACGCCGGAGTGCAGTGGTGCGATCTCAGCTCACTGCAAGCTCTGCCTCCCGGGTTCACGCCATTCTCCTGCCTCAGCCTCCCGAGTAGCTGGAAATACAGGCGCCCGCCACCACGCCCAGCTAATTTTTTGTATTTTTAGTAGAGACGGCATTTCACTGTGTTAGCCAGGATGGTCTTGATCCCCTGACCTTGTGATCTGACTGCCTCGGCCTCCCAAAGTGCTGGGATTACTGGCGAGAGCCACCGTGCCTGGCCAGTTTTTTTTTTTTTTTAAATGAACATAAAATTGTTTTGCAAGTGTGCCAGCGAATGCTGAACCGGAGTAGACAGGTGCCATCTGTGATTTTTTTACCTCAGTTATTAGGGAGGGCATAGTGAGAAAGGATACTAAAGAGACAGACATTATCCAGAATAGAAGAAACCTATTTTTGTGTGTTTGCTTTTTAAAAGTCCCCACTACTGAATTTCAATAACTTCTAAATAACACACACTGGAATAGGGAAAGCTCCATGTGTTGGGAAAGAGAACATTGGGAAAGCTACTTCACAGCATTTAAAGACAGCAACCCCGTGGAGAGCCATGGGCCAAGTCGCCACACCCCCTGAAGTCTTTTATTGTATTGACTGGCTTAATTCACTCTCATTAAGAAACCCTGGCCAGGTGCGGTGGCTCATGCCTGTAATCCCAGCACTTTGGGAGGCTTGAGGGGACAGCGAATCATGAGGTCAGGAGTTCGAGACAAGCCTGACCAATATGGTGAAACCCCATCTCTGCTAAAAATACAAAGGTAACGGGTGCCTATAATCCCAGTTACTCAGGAGGCTGAGGCAGAAGAATCGCTTGAACCCGGGAGGCAGGAGGGTGCAGTGAGCCAAGACCGTGCCATTGCACTCTAGCCTGGGTGACACAGCGAGACTCCGTCTCAAAAAAAAAAAAAAAAAAAGTAAATCCATTAATGGTTTTCCATCACTGAACTCCATGACAAAAAACAATCCAGGGGAGGTCAACTCTAATTTATTTTAGAAACACACAGAAAAATAAGGGCCCTTCAAGATCAGCTTGTCCATGGACAGGGGTACTTCGTGTTCCTGCTGTATATATTTTAACTTGTGAGCATGTTTTGTTTTCCTGTGAATCTCTTGCAAATTCATGTTTTTCTCTCAATTGATACAATAATATGACCTACAAACGAGGCTAAAATCTCCATTTTTGCCAGATCCTCACTCCCCTTCTGCCTCTTACTGATCAAACCAATGTAAATTAGCTCATTATCCTACAATTGCCTTGACTTTACCACCCCTATTCCTCAGGGCTAAAGAGTGGTTCACATCATTTTACAGTTTATGCCCAAGATTCTCACCCTTCAAGACTTATAGGCTACTACAAATATTCTTGTATTCTAATTTCCTCTGATACCTCCTATTGCGAAGGCCTTCCCCACCCTTTCAGGGTCTCTGTTTGTTTGCCCACTGGACAATTCTTTTTTCTTTTTTTTTTTTTTTTCTGGAGACAGAGTCTCGCTCTGTCGCCCAGGCTGGAGTGCAGTGGCACCATCTTGGCTCACTGCAAGCTCCGCCTCCCGGGTTCACGCCATGGACAATTCTTTAATTCCTGCTTCTGCCTCTTCCCAGCTATAAGCTTTACTTCAAACGGTCCCACTCCACCCAGCATGGGGGCACTTGACAGCTTGCTTTGTATCTTTTCTTTCAATGAATTCCTACAGATTTTCCCTCTTGTGTTAATGTTTTTCTAACAAAATGGTTGAGAATGAGCCATATTATTTTTATAGATTTATCTATTTTAGTCTGGCTCTCATATTCACTAATCTTGTCTTAAGCACGTTACTTACTCAGTTTCTTCAACTGGAAAATGGGGAAATAACCTCATAATACAGCAGTGAGAACTCTGTGGGTAGGAGCTATGCTTTACAGGGAATTTACAATCTGCGCAGGTGCTGGGCGGAGAGCTTTGTAAGGATTTGCTCTTGGCATCTTCAGAACATCTTATGAGAAAGCTAATATCATTATCCCCATTTTATAAGTGAGCAAGCCAAGGTTCAAGGAGCACAAATACAAAAGATCACGTAGGCCGGGCGCAGTGGCTCACGCCTTTAATCCTAGCACTTTGGGAGGCCGAGGCGGGCGGATCACGAGGTCAGAAGATGGAGACCATCCTGGCTAACACGGTGAAACCCCGTCTCTACTAAAAATACAAAAAATTAGCTGGGCGAGGTGGTGGGCCTGTAGTCCCAGCTACGCGGGAGGCTGAGGCAGGAGAATGGCTTGAACCCCGGGGGGCGGAGCCTGCAATGAGCCGAGATCGCGCCACTGCACTCCAGCCTGGGTGAAAGAGCGAGACTCCGTTTCAAAAAAAAAAAAAATCACGTATTTCAGGTAGAGGCAAAATGTGGACCATGTACTGGACTATACGCCCCTGCTTCATTATTCTGCCCAAAAACAGACAGATAATGACGATGAGCACATGGCACAGTACTTTGTGAATAGCAAGATAATTATCAGAGCCTAGAATAGGGCTCACAAATTGGTATGTTTTTGCTAAAGATTATTCCCCGTCACCTTTGCCTCTAAGAACAGGTGAGCTTATCTATTCCCTTAATATGAGCATACTCTTTTTATGAAATTGATTTTGAAATAATCTTAGATTTACAGAAGAGTTGCAAAATTAGTAGAGTGTTCCCATACATCCTTTACACCACTAGCTCTAATGTTAACATATTACATAACCACAGTACATTTATCAAAACTAAGAAATTAACATTGGGGCAATACTATTAACTAAACTACTCACAGAGTTACTGGGATTCTACCAGTTTCTGTTTTCCCACTAGTGTCCTTTTTCTGTTCCAGGATCTAATCTAGAATCCAAAGTTATATTTCTGTCCAATCTGTGATATAGTTCCTCTGTCTTGTTGTCTTTCATGATCTTATAGCAAAATACTAGAGCTCTTTAATTGACACTTGTGAAGAGTACTGGTTGGTTATTTTATAGAATGTCTCTCACTTTAAATTAATCTTATGTTCTCTCACGATTAGGTTCAGGTTATGCATTTTTGGCAAGAACACAACACAAAGATGTACCCTTCCTGGTATATCATATAGGTGGTACACCATGTTGCTAAGTCTTATTACTGGTGATGTTAACTTTGACTACGTGGTTAAGATGGTCTTATGGATTGAATTATGCCCCCAATGAAAGATAAGTGTAAGTTCTTACTCCATATACCTGTGACTGTGACCTTATTTGGAAATAGGATCTTTGTAGATAAAATCAAGTTAAGAAGAGTCACACTAGTTTAGAGTAGGCCCTAAATCTAATCACTGGTGTCCTTATAAGAAGAGGGAAATTTAGAGACACACATGGAGAAGATGACCATGTGACAACAGAGAGGTGGAGACTGGAGTGATGTATCTACAAGCCAAAGAACACGAAGGATTGCCAGCAAACACCAGGAACTTGGAAGAAGCAAGGATTCCTCTGCAAGTTTCAGAGGGAGCATGGCTCTGCTGACATTTTCTTTTCTTTTTTTTTTTTTGAGACACAGTCTTGTTCTGCCACTCGGACTAGAGTGCAGTGGCACAATCTCAGCTCACCGCAACCTCCATCTCTGGGTTCAAGCGATTCTCCTGCCTCAGCCTCCTGAGTAGCTGGGACTACAAGAGTGCACCACCATACCCGGCTAATTTTTGTATTTTTAGTAAAGATAGGGTTTCGCTATGTTGGCCAGGCTAGTCTCAACTCCTGACCTCAGGTGATCCACCCGCCTTGGCCTGCCAAAGTGCTGGGATTACAGGTGTGAGCCACCACACCCGGCCTCTGCTGGTATTTTCATTTCAGACTTAGCCTCCAGAAGAAGACAATATTTTTTTTGTTGTTTTAAGCCACCTAGCTTGTGGTACTTTGTTATAGCAGTAATAAGAAACTAACACAGGTGGTGTCTGCTGGATTTCTCCACTGTAAAGTTAACATTATTCTCTTTGTAACTAATACATATTTTGGAGGACTTTGTGACTTTGTGCCTCCTTCTTAGCCCAATTTAGGGAGTGTTTACTGGTATGTGCAAAGTGCCTTAATTGAAGTATACAGGTGTCACTGTTGTGGGGAATGTCTCCCAGCTGAATAGGGAGAATCAGAAGGTTGAGCCACAAAGAGTCAAGAGCGTCAGTGTCAGGTGGAGCTGGCAAGGAAGGAGCAGGTGAGGTGGCTGGAAGGCAGGGCATGGTGCGATGGACAATATAGGAACGTAGGACACATATGCAGCACTGAGGAGGCCTTCATAGAGCTGCTTGAGCAAAGGAGGAGTAAGACTGTGGGTACAGAAAGGGGAGCTGCCTTCGAGCTTGCAAATGACTCTTCATCTTATTTTTTTGGAAATAGAAAAAGATAATAATAATGAAATAATTGTTCCTAATTCTAAAATTTCCATTGAAATTTTTTTTTGTTATTTTTTCCCCTGGCACAGAGCTAACTGACCTGGTGTCATCTGTTCCCAGAAGATGAAAGACAAACAATGACGCCCAAATCCCAACGGAAACCTGGCTTCATTGATTAGGCCAAATGTGTTTCAGAATTATTGGTTTTTAACCCCCAAGGTGAGAAAAGGTCTTCAAACTCAGAACTATAATTTTCCTCTTGTATGCTTATCAGCGATTTCAACAAAGGGACTACAAGCTTTGTGGACTTTGACAAACCACCAGGAACTGTTCCGGGAGGCATCCCTGCTATCTTTGTCTTGGCTAATCTCAAACATGGAAGCCACATTCTTGTGTTTGTTTTCTCCAGCCGTGAGTTTGGTTGCCAGTTGCTTCACATTAGGCATCCAAGGGGGATTTGATTTCCTTTTTGATAAAATGGCTCAACTCTTTCCTCCATATTAAGATAAGGTGCTATGAGGAAAAGATCCCAATTTCCTTCTTAAAAAAAAAAAAAAAAAAGCTGGGGTTTGTTTTGTTTTTGTTAATGAGGGAACAGGGACAGCCTGGATAACTAACATCCACAGAACACCCTGAGTTAGTTCAGTCTCAAACCCAAGCTGCAGACAGGCTTTCGGGCTGCTGGATTGAGACTCCAACAATCTCTTGCCCCGTCTCATGGAAGTGCTAAAGAGCAGATGATGAGAGAAGTCACAAGAGAGTCTGGACAAACCCACAAATTAAACCATCAACTCTCAGGTGCATAAAACTGAACATATTAATGTTAGAGGGATGACGTTTATTCTCTGTATATCAAGCTCTGTCTGCCTAAGCCAGTCAGCACCAAAAGCAGATTCAGCACCTATGGCTTCTTGGCCAAAGTCTCCCTGTGAAGTGGTTGCTTTCAGGGAGAGCCTTGAATAAGGGAGAGGTATAAGGAGGACAGTTGGCAGTTGGCTGAGCTCACACAATGCTGGCAGGAGCCTCTGAAACCATGCTCAGAGGCCCTGCCCAAACCAGCTTCCCATAAAACGCAAATTAAAAAAACAGGGGTAGAAAGAAATCACACTTTATGACAATTTCTGTAGTCCTCCTAGCTTCATTTCCTCCTGGCCTCCCCTGCTTCCTTCAAGTCCAAAACACACGGTAGCAAAATACTATAGCTCTCTACTGTTTGTATAAACTGAATGGCAAAATGAAGGAAAGGTGGGGGTAGGGGGCAAGAGAGATGGATTTCTTTCGGTACACCCAGGAGAAGCAATTAATTTTACTACAAATTTGGAGAGGGCGAATGTTCATGGCATACCATTTTGTTTCTGAGAGAAGACTCAAGCAAGTTATTACCTTTATTCTTCTTGGTACCATTGAGTTTTTGCCCCCACATTGGAAAAGTAACCTGTCCTAC
This sequence comes from Symphalangus syndactylus, assembly GCF_028878055.3. Classification (NCBI taxonomy): domain Eukaryota; kingdom Metazoa; phylum Chordata; class Mammalia; order Primates; family Hylobatidae; genus Symphalangus; species Symphalangus syndactylus. The sequence continues at coordinate 104,111,508 of NC_072423.2, read as the reverse complement.
TTGCCTGCCATGGGGAAATTCATTTTTGCTGAGTGAAGGTTTATGGGCTGAAAAAAAGAACCTTGGGAAATAATTCAGTAAAATACAAGACTCTAAGAGGTGAAGCAGGCAGCAGCCTAGGTTACAAACATAATCTCTAAGCAGAGCCAGTAAAATGAAACAAAACCACTGTTTCAGACACTATTTCTGGCTAAGGTTTCACTCTGCAATAACTTTCAAAGTTACTCGTTTTAGTCAACATTATAAGGGTAAGTCAACATTTGTCCTGGCAGCAAGCCCAAATCTGTTATTTTATTAGTCTGCTACTGGTTAAATTGGCCCAAGATTAAACAATCTAATAAATAGCCCTAAAATATTGAAGTTTAGCAGAAAACCACATTCAATTCTCTTTACACAGGATGTTACTATTACTTAACCTTGGGCAGAGGGAGAAATGCACACCCACACCCCTGTTAAGTTCCTTTTAGCAAACACCAGCCCCCATTGCCTGAAATTCATCTTGGTCATGCCCAGACATGATGCTATAGACCTTCAGAGAAAGAGGAAGCCAAATATTTAGCTCTCTCTGCGGTCCCTGGCTCCACATCTGCCTTCTGAGGCAGAAAGGGCCAGATGCTCAGAGCTGGAGAACTTTAAAGAGTTCAACCTCTTTAAAAATTAGGAGAGTTGCCAGCAGCATCAAGTCTCTGTGGCCCTTACGGGAAGGCCAGCCATGGGCCCAGAGGATGTTTTCTCACATCAGATTATGCATTTTTGGCAAGAATGCCACAGAAATAACGTGCCCATAATGCCACACCCATCCCCCGGTCTGGAAAATGGGGTTCGACATCCCTGGTTGGATGATGCCAACAAGGCACCCAGAGGTAGAAAAGGTCTCCTGGTCACAGCCACAGGGTCCAGAGGACGGTCTCTGTGACTTTGGGGTTCCGGAGTCAGTCATTTCCTACTGACTTCTTGGAAACCTTTGGGTGGAATATATGTTCTGCATTTGTTTATCTCTGTAAAAGGGATTCCCTGGCTTCCCCTTGGATGGGGTTGGAGGAGAAGGGGGAAAAGGATGCCACTGGGAGTTCCATTCCTGCTTCTTTAAGGACATTTTCTGGGCTCTCTCAGAGCTTAGGAATAATCTGAATGCCTCTGCAGCAAGTGACAAAGTTCTTATCACTCTGGCCTGAAGAGTGCATCGATTCTTTGCAAAGGATCTAAGGATAAAATATGAGCCAACCTGTCTGGACAGAGTGTAATACCCTATGACCTTGGGCCCAAAATATAACCTCTATAAGCTAGTTTCCTCTGCTGTGAAGTGAAGATGACTTTCCTACCTCCTCACAGAGTTGTTGGGAGGATCACAGGAGACTAGGTGTATAATATGCTTGGCAGATACCCACCTGTTAGTCCTCAGGAAATATCAGAGTATTGTCCTTATTTCTGATGTCCTGGGACAGGCAATGGTCTCTCTGCCAGCCTGCACCCCTGCCCTCTTCTATTCTCTGAAGCACTAGATTTTGTCTTGATCCTTCCAGGGACAAAGCTGGAGTTTCATGTCACCTGCCAGAATCATACCAATAACTGCTCTGGCCACTGAGGCTGCTACGAGACCATGTATTTTGATTCCACATTCCTGCCTTCCTTTTCTTCCTGTGGTTTTATCATCTGTTTAGTCAAGCTCTGGCTGGATACAGCAAAACTAGCAGTGGTCTGGCAGGATTCAAGGCTATACTGGAAGAGAGGAAAGCAGTAAAATCTCTAGATAAGGACCCAAGTCCTAATCTTGGGTCCTTATAGATGTGTCTTGAGGTTTACATTATCCTCCCACCCGCCCACTGCCACCGACACTGCTGAATTATGGACTAGAAGAGCTGGTCTCCAGTCTTGCCAGATCCCAATACTGTCTGGAATTAGGCAATGAGAGGAACTCTGGTCATTCAACCCATGTCAGATGTGCAAGGTGAAACTTCACAAAAATAATGTGTAACCAAGAAAGGACCACACAGAACCACAGAAAAGTCCTCTCTCTTTCTCATCCATCTGTCGTTCTTTGAAGCTCAGCATTATCTTAGCTTCCCAGAAGAGGAAAAAGAAGTACAGAGATGAAAAAGGATGCGCAGATCTTAATCTCAGTGTCCCAAAGGAAGGACAGACTGTTCCAGCTGAATCTGGGATGATCAAACACATCTCAGGTAAGCAAAGCTGACAGGTCTGTCATCTGACTGAAAACTAGACAGGGACCAGGGATCCCAACTGGTTGCTGGGTAAAAAACTACAGGGATGTCTGACCAAGGGCACTGGGTCTGCAGAAGAAAATGGATCCCCTTCTCTTGATGTCTAGTTGGTTTCTGTTTTTGACAACAACGATTTTGAGCAGACAAGCCTTGCAGAGATGTGACCTCCAGAGAGAAACACAAAATACGTTCAAGGTGCTCCCTGGTAACTCCCAGCTGTCCCTTCTAGCACAAATTATCCCTTCAAATGTTTGGTCCATGTGTGTCCTCAGGAGCACATGCCCACACTTAGAACCAAGGGACACAGCACCCGGGTGTTTTAGAACACTCTGCTCCCAGCCGAGAACAGAATACATTGAAATCTGATTATTCAGAATGGAAAAAGCTACTAGTCAGACAACCACATGGGACTGATTAAATTGGAAATAAATTTTTAAAAATCTTAAACTTTTCTGTTTTTGGCTTTCAGCTGACATATTACCACCCACTGAGCAATGGTATGCAGAAAAATAAGATGCAAAGCATGCTGTTCAGGAAACTGTGAGGTAAGTAAGCTAAAACGGATTCATTTGGCATTTCTGTTGCCCCCACACACCCCAAATGAGCAGATGAATAGCTTCGAAATGTTATTCTTTGGGAGGGGTGTATGTGCATGTGCATGTGTGCATAACACAAAACTGATTTCATTTGTTGAGACACTTTCCATTCTGTAGTGCATTTTTAATGACAAGAATTTAAAAATACCCAGTAACAATGGATTTTTCCAAACGTTCATAACAAACATTGGCTCTCAGTGCTGTACATTTGCAACCTTGAAACATAGTGATTACGTGTTATTTTGAACTCTCAGCAATTAATATGCAACCAGATGTATCATTATCTACAGTTGATTAAAATGCAGAAGCCTGTGAATATAAAAAAACGATGTAGCACACAACAAAGAAGGCAAGGAGCTCAGAGACTCAGCTCTGCTCCCAGCATCACTCTCAGCTAGTTTCAATTCCAAAGAGATAATGGGGAAAATGGGTAGACAGTGGCAACTGACTTAAAATGAAAGAATAAGGCCGGGCGCGGTGGCTCACGCCTGTAATCCCAGCACTTTGGGAGGCCGAGGCGGGCGGATCACGAGGTCAGGAGATCAAGACCACGGTGAAACCCCGTCTCTACTAAAAATACAAAAAATTAGCCGGGCGTGGTGGCGGGCGCCTGTAGTCCCAGCTACTCGGAGAGGCTGAGGCAGGAGAATGGCGTGAACCCGGGAGGCGGAGCTTGCAGTGAGCCGAGATTGTGCCACTGCACTGCACTCCAGCCTGGGCGACAGAGCGAGACTCCGTCTCAAGGGAAAAAGAAAAAAAAAAAAAGAATAAATACAAACCGGTGATTTGGTTGTTGGGTTTTGTTAAAAAAAAAAAAAAAAAAAAAAAAAAAAGTTGGCTAGCCATTGTCGAGTCAGTGGTAAGAGATGTCAATAAAAGTTTCCAGAAAAGACAAGGACATTTTGGTGGTAAAATAAAAATGGTATTTATTTCTGAGGCAAAGGATGCCTATAGCAGAGAGCAGCAAGGTTCTCAAGTGTTTTCCAATATGGGTCATCTACAGAGGGACAGAAGGGAGGATTCCTTTGAAGACTGCTGGGAGTCTAAACTGGCAAAATAATTTCCTTGGTAAAGGTCTCCCAAGCACTGCCAGGTTGGGAAGGGCACAAGGATGGAGTGGAAGGTTCTTCTTTTACATACCAGTCCCTCCTTCCCTCTGCCCCAACATTTGAGAGTCAAGCGAGGGGTGCCCCTGAGTTTGCAAAGCAGGACTGTGCAGAGGGCCACCTGACCCTGCAAAGCTTCGCTCAATTGTGATTAAATAAATTATACCCTGCCAAGGCACTTGCCTACTAACAGACTCTAACAATTTTCTAGAAACAGAGCAGTCATCCTGCTACACCTGACGCAGGTGTGACTCTTGTGACTCTGAAGCACTATGTAAACAATGAGGGAAGCCTAGGAAAGGGAAGGAGGAGGCACCAAGAGCCATGAAGTCACACACGCTCTCATCTACGCCATACAGCAACCCCGTTATCCTATTTCATAGAGGAGGAAGCAGGTGTTCAGAGAAGTGAGATGACTTCCTCCAAGTCATTCCCAGTAATTAACTGGCAGTGGTGAAATCTGAATTCAAATCTACCTGCCTTGAAAACTTTCCCGCCACCCCCACACTGGCTTCGCAGGATATACAACTTCCTCTGATAATAATAATAATATAATAGCAATATACAAGAGGACTTTGTGCTAGGCTGTGCCAAAGTGCTTTCTGTGCATTATTTCCTTGACTTCTCTTAAGTTAGTGCTATTAATATACCCATTTCACAGTGTAGGCAACTGAGACTCCGAGGGGTTAAGGGCCTTGCCTGAAGTCACACAGTCCAAATTGAGCCCAAGGCTATTAATTTAGGAAGGCCTGGGTTCTTAATTAAGCACAGCATTGTTAGTTTCCTAAACCAGGGAGGAACCCTGAAATGACTAGGCTGTAGAGGCAGTAGGGAAGTAGACACTGATGCAGAGAGTGGAGGAGGAGAGAATGTTCATTCGGCATTCAAGCCCTATCACTCTGGAATCAGCAGCTCCTCTTGACTCCTCCCTCAGAATCTTAGTGAGCCCAGGTTCAAAGGTGTCCTGCTCATGTGCCCCCAGAAGATGCTGCCCTCTGCTAAGGGCACACCTGAGGACTGAGGGGTGGCAGGCATCCAGCATCAGGGAGCTCATTGGATGACCACTTCTCAATATTCCCCCTCCATAGTCTGCTAAGCTCCCCAGTGAAATTGCCTGCTTCTCCCCATCCCCGTGGTTGACAGTCACTACCCGTATGGTCATGTTGTTAACGACTTGGTCAAACTGAAGTAGAAGTTCCTTGAGGACAGAAAGCATGCCTTTTCTAAACCAGGGGGAAAATGATACACAGAGCCATGTCTCAATAAATATTTATGGACAATTAAAGAGCATTAGGGGTCATTTTTTAGTTGTCTAGCTCTTTACCAGCTCGTATCCATCACACTATGGAGTTTCCCTACATTTCCAACAAAGGATCTATTTATAATTAAAGCACCCTGCAAATGAATAGGGCATGAAGAGCTCAAAGCAACCTAATCCACCCTCATCTGCTTGCCTTGGGTCTGTGTCTGTGGTTGGCATTTGGCTAGGATTCTCAGATGATGCACGTCAGGTGGGAGCCGGCCTCAGGACAACTTGCTCCCTACTCCTCTGGCCAGGGTGCCTCTCTACCCAGAGCTCACACACCAACCCCTGTTTGAAAGTCATTCTGGGAACAACCAGAAAGCCACACTAGATTTTTTTGTTATTCTACCTGGCAGAAATGAATGTGAAGCTTGCCAGTATCCTTGGAACATCTTTTGTTTTAAAAATAATAATGCCCAATGCTAACTCTGATCCCTTTATTTCCTACAAAGGAAGGAGCTACCTCCTAGCAGATGCCTTGCTAAGTATAACCACCTATAGCTTCTACTCAACTGATCTACATTCAAGATAGATGCTGCTGCTGCTGCTGCTGCTGCTGCTAATGACCTATTAAGTACTTGTTTGGTGGAAGCCCTTTATGTGCCTATTTCATCTTCACAATTCCCTTGCAAATTCCCATTTTTCAGCTGAGGAAACTAAGGCTTAGAGGATGAGACACAAGTCCAAGATCTCTCAGCTCACAGGTGGCCAAGTGGGGATTCAAACTCAGTTCAGGCTGACTTCCAAATCCAGGTTCTTAACCAGTACATTCTAGGGCTGACTCCAATTAAGGTGTAATCTCACCCAGTCCTTCCCACCAGAGTGAAGGGAAAAAGGAACAGGATGGATTGAATCATTTTAGCTGGAACTTTGGCATGTTCTTTGAAGCTTTGAAAAGAAAAAGATTTATGTTCTGAGGACAGAAATCTAGTTTTATTTTTTAAGTTGGCTAACATGTAGCACAGATTCATTTCCTATAACACATTAAAGCCAATTTTTATCTACTTAGTATCTGAAATTTGGGTCCTATGCTAAATGTCCAAATTTCAAGTTTAGTTTTGCAAGTGACTGTGTCAAACTTGGGAACTTATTGTAGAATTCTAATCCTAGAAAACCCCTCAGAACATGTCTTGTTCACTGTTTCCAAACTCTCTGTATTGCCATGATAATTTTTTGCCATACGTACATGTCACCTGAGCTATTATGTACTATTTCCTTAATTAGTCATTTTTTACTTAAAAACTTATTGTAAAAATAAACTCTATCACTGCCTTAAATGGAAAATCACTATCACCTGCCATAAACAGACACTAACTTTAAAAAATGAACCCTGAGGCCTACACTTAGTTACACAGGGAAATTATCAAGTGATGGGGAGGTGTTAAAGACACACTAATTCCAAGTGGAAACTTGACATAATCAGAAGGATCAGAGAATTTAAAAGGGAAAGTGATTAAATTATTTTGGGATTTGTCTTTGTAAGATTTGAGCTGCCCAAGTGGTATGAAACCCACCTTCTGTGAAATAATGAACTAATCCAGTCCTCTCATTCCAGAAACAGACTCTGAAATACCAAGAAGCTAAGCCTACCTTTGCTCTGTCCGCAGCTACTTGGGAAGCTCTCATAAGAACCAGCTTAGAAATAACTGCTGCATTTAAGAGACTTTCGAAGCAAGCTCCTGTTCCTTGACGTTGGTGCCAGAATCAAGCTCACTCTTCTAGGCCCTTGGAAACTGGGCATAAAGCATTCAGAGACTAATAAGAGAATGCAATGTGTCTTTTCTGATGCTCTGTCCTTCAAAGCTCTCAGATATGTCACCATCAAACATCTGAGGAGGAAGGAGGTGGAGGTGACAGTTCATCATGCATCTGTGGCTTACACACAAGAAACCATCAGTTTCCCCTCTTCTAACAGCTTATTTCCTTCTTTACAGTGGTTTCTGACTCCTTCTGCAAGATCACACCCAGATGTCCCCAACACAATCACCAGGATGGCTGAGAAAATGAACCAAGACTGCCAAAACCTACCACGATATTGATGAGCCACTTCCACCCCTCCCCAACCCGTGTGAAGTCAAAAATTAAAAATAGTCTTCCCCAGTGACCTTTAGTTATCTTCTCTGTATTTGCCTGGGGTCGTTCTTGACATGCCTGCGTCACTTGCGATTATGAAATGTTAGTATGCCAACATAAGATAGCACACTTGAAATGGGAGCTTGCCCTGGCCTTGGGTTCAGAAAGCACCCACAGGGAAGACTTACCATTTTGCCCCTCTCAGCCATCTGGCCCAACTCCATCTCTTTCTGCCACTAGCTTGTTCCCTTTTTCTTTCTGTAGCATATTCCTCTAGGAAGACTCCACATTTCCAAATCTGACAGCCCATGGCACGTCCAAAACATTTACCTTTCTTTTTTCCTTTTCACATTTTTTTTTTTCAGGGTTCCGACACAGGCTGTCAGCTTTATTTAATTCAATCAGGTTGCCAACTTCTAATGCTAATGGTATCTACAGAGTGCCCTCAGGAAATGCTGTATTTCTTCTTATGATTTATCACCTCTGCTGCAAACATTAGGTCTGCAGAGTTCAGAAATACATCATTTTAAGATATGTCATGGCCAGAAGTGGTGGCTTATGCCTGTAATCCCAGCACCTTGGGAGGCTGAGGCGGGAGGATTACTTGAACCCAGGAGTTCGAGAACAGTCTGGGCAACATAATGAGACCCTGACTCTACAAAAATAAAACAATTGAAAGAAAATTAGCCAGGTATGGTGGCACACGCCTATAGTCCTAGCTATAGTCCTAGGACTACAGCTGTAGCTACTCTGGAGGCTGAGGTGGGTGGGAGGATCACTTGAGCCTGAGAGGTTAAGGCTGCAGTGAGCCATGATTGTGCCACTGCACTCCAGCCTAGGCGACAGAACAAGACCCTATTTCTAACACAAACCAATAAACAAAATACATCACCCATGTGTATAGAAGTTTGTATCTATCCATTCCTTGTGGGCTTTTCGTTTTAACAGTGATCTCACATCAAATTTAAAGCAGGGCCTTGCAGAGTTGGAGATTACTCTGCACAGTGTTCTGGCTAACTTTAATGGGGTTCACTTAAAACACCCCCAGAGAGACAGTGCTGCTTATCACCTACCCAGAACCATGACTGGCTTAAGCCAACATTGTGGTATGCCAAGAGGTCAAGGCTGGGCAAGGAGGGACCAACATTTGGGCCCTGCCTCCTAATTTCTCTGAATCTCTTTTTCCTCAGTTGACAAACAAAAAAAGACAGCTCCAGAAAAAAAGAAAAATGAAGAAAAAATGAAAAACTAAAAAAAGAAAACCTAAAAACAAACAAAATAGCAAAATTAAAAAAAAAAAAGAAAAAGGACAGTCCTTGCCTTGTCCAGCTCCCTCAGCTAATGCAAGGCTCAAAGGAGATAATGCATGTGAAAATAAGTGACTGTTGGCTGGGTGCGGTGGCTCACGCTTGTAATCCCAGCTACTTGGGAGGCTGAGGCAGGAGAATCGCTTGAACCCAGGAGGTGGAGATTGCAGTGAGCCAAGATCTTGCTGCTGCACTCCAGACTGGGCAAAAGAGTGAGACTCTGTCTTAAAAAAAAAAAAAAAAAAGAAAGAAAAGAAAATAACTACTATCTGAACAAAGGGTGGCATTGCTCTAGATTTATTGAGTACAATGAAAAAGGAGGAAGGTGTCCTGATTGCAACATGCCTGTCCCCTCTTCTCTACATCCCATATGCACACATACAGGTTTAAATTGGTTACAATGAGTATATAATCATGCTCAACTTTTTTTCCTCTTTATTTGTTCAGGAACACTAGGGTATTTCTGTTTGCTAGTGAGTAATGGCTGCAAATGATGTCACTGACCCCTGTGCCAGAGGCCATGGTCATGGAGCTATTGCTCTATTGTAGGACAGAGAGGTTGTTGGCTTTTCTGGCCAGTTAAATAGGAAAGGATGCTAGACTGGAACCAAACCATCAGACTTCAAGCTCCAGCTAGGCCATTCCCAGCTGTGTGATCTTGGGCAAATCATTGGACCTCTCTGACCCTTGGTATCTCATCTTTAAAATGAGGACAATTATATACTCGGGTAAGCCAAAGCATATTAAAGTGCCTTGAAACTGTAAAATGCACAAATACAAAGCATAGCTATTATTGCAAATAATGTCATTATGAACAACTTTGGAAACACAGCCTTTTCCCCACAAGAGCTAGAATACTACGTCCAAAGATCTGAACAATTTTTGTCTTTTAGTATGCACAGAAAGTGTGTTATTTTCTTTTTTTTAATTTTTTTTTTTAAATAGAGACAAGTTCTTGCTATGTTGTGCAGGCTGGTCCCAAACTCCTGGGCTCAAGCAATCTGCCTGCCTCAGCCTCCCAAAGTGCTACGATTACAGGCATGAGACACTGTGCCCCACCAATAAGTGTATTATTTTCCTGAAACATTCACGGCATTGGGTTTTATTTTTTTTTATTTTTATTTTTTTGAGACAGAGTCGCACACTGTTGCCCAGGCTGCAGTGCGGTAGTGTGATCTCAGCTCACTGCAACCTCCGCCTCCCGAGTTCAAGCAATTCTCCTGCCTCAGCCTCCCAAGTAGCTGGGATTACAGGCTCCCGCCACCAGGCCCAGATAATTTTTGTATTTTTTTTTTTTTTTTTTGAGATGGAGTATCGCTCTGTCACCCAGGCTGGAGTGCAGTGGCACTATCTCGGCTCACTGCAAGCTCCGCCTCCCGGGTTCACGCCATTCTCCTGCCTCAGCCTCCCGAGTAGCTGGGGCTACAGGCACCCACCACCGCGCCCATCTAATTTTTTGTATTTTTAGTAGAGACAGCGTTTCACCACGTTAGCCAGGATGGTCTTGATCTCCTTGACCTCGTGATCCGCCCGCCTCAGCTTCCCAAAGTGCTGGGATTACAGGTGTGAGTCACCACGCCCAGCTTGGTTTTATTATGTCTTAAAAATAGTTGCAACATCAATTAGGTATAAAGTAGCACCTTATTATTGCCTTTTTCATCTCTATAATTCCTACTACAGTGAACATTTTAAATAATCTTTACTGTTCCTTGTGTGTGAACTACCTTCTAGTATCTTTGGCTTATTTGTCAATGAATATCTTAGGGTATTTTTTAAATATCTGTATAAATTATTTATATGACAAAGATGTTAATCTTTAGTCTGTCATTTTTATTTCAAAAATCTTTTTCAATATATTAGTGTACTTCTCTTGTCTAAAGAAGCATATTAAGCCTAAAAGAAATCCTGTTTGTTGACATAGTATCATACAGTATCTTTGCGCTTATTAATACTCAAGTTTTTCAGGCACACTAAAGATGTCCAGAAGAAATAAGCAAGGACAGGAAAGAGATAGGACAGTATGTCACATTTGGAAAAGTTAAGGGAACCAGGAGTACCAGGCCAGGAGAAGGAAAACATCTGAGGGGAGAGAAAGGAGAGAATGCACATGTGCGTGGAATGGGAGAGGTGCGGAGAGAGAGTAGTTTTCAAATCCTTAGGGGGATGACACATAAGAAAGCATTACTGGGCCAGGTACGGTGGCTCACGCCTGTAATCCTATCACTTTGGGAGGCCAAGGGCGTGGATTATCTGAGGTCAGGAGTTTGAGACCAGCCTGGCCAACATAGTGAAACCCTGTTTCTACTAAAAATACAAAAATTAGCAGGGCGTGGTGGCATGTGCCTGTAATCCCAGCTACTCGGGAGGCTGAGACAGGAGAATAGCTTGAACTTGGGAGGCAGAGGTTGCAATGAGCTGAGATCGCACCACTGCACTCTAGCCTGGGCAACAAGAGCGAGACTCCGTCTCAAAAAAAAAAAAAAAAAAGCAATGTTACAACTAAGAAAGGATTTTCTCATCATCTATACTGAACACAGACGGAGTATAGTCATCCTTCAGTATCCAGGGGTGATTGGTTCCAGAGCCCTCTCAGATACCAAAATCTAAGGATGCTCAAGTCCATGATATAAAATGGCATACTGTTTGCCTGTATCCTACACACATCCTCTTACACTTTAAATCATTTCTAGATTACTTAGAATACCCAATACAATGTAAGCGATAATCGTTGTTATCCTGTATTGTTTTTTATTTGTTATTTAAATTGTTGTAGTGTTATTTTTTATTGTTTTATTCCCTAATATTTTCTTTTCTTTTCTTCTTTTTTTTTTGAGACAGGGTCTCCCTCTTTCACCCAGGCTAGGGTTGCAGTGGCACAATCTCAGCTCATTGCAGCCTCAAACTCCCTGGCTCAAGCAGTTCTCCCACTTCAGCCTCCCAAGTAACTGGGACTACAGGTGTGTGTTACCACGCTTGGTGAATTCTTTGATTTTTTTTTTTTTTTTTAGAGATGGGGTCTCGCTGTGTTGCCCAGAACGGTCTCAAACTCCTGGGCTCAAGCAATCCTGCTGCCTCTGCCTCCCAAGGTCCTGGGATCCAAATATTTTTGATCAATGGTTGGTTGAATCGTGGATGTGGAACAAGTGGATACAGAGGGCCAACTGTATACAACCTAAAATGTTGTCCCTGGAGGTGTTAAGCAGAGACTGAATGGATCTGGCAGCAGATAAGAATTGGGCTACATGTTCTCAACAGGCCTTTCCCACTCTGAAGTTCTCTGATGCAATGACCCTGGGTCATTTCCTGGAGGCTGGATTTGTTTGTTTCATAAATCCTCAGAAAAAAAAAAAAGCCTGTTTTGCTACCCCTTTCCTCCTCATCTTAAGAGCCAGAAAGAAGAAAAAGGTCTAGTGAACTTACCGTTAAAGTTTCTCATTCAGCTTCAATTAACTGAAATTTACTAACAATCAGGGCTACTTTCTCTCAAAATGACACAATGGTCCAAATAGAAAGTCAGGGCACAAGGGTTTCTAGACTTAAAAAGAACCCACTCCTTTCCCAGCCAGTAGAAGGTTTGGAAACCTTTCCTGATTAACTTGTGACACAGTCTCTTTTTTTTTTTTTTTTGAAGATGGAATCTTGCTCTGTTGCTCATGCTGGAGTGGCGCTCGGCTCACTGCAACCTCTGCCTCCCAGGTTCAAGCGATTCTCCTACCTCACCCTCCTGAGTAGCTGGGATTACAGGTGTGTGCCACCACGCCTGGCTAATTTTTGAATTTTTAGTAGAGACGGGGTTTCACCATCGGTCAGGCTGGTCTTGAACTCCTGACCTCATGATCTGCCCACCTCAGCCTCCAAGTGCTAGGACTACAGGCGTGAGCCACCATGCTGGGCGTGACACAGCCTATTCTAAACTAGTTACTGGTGTCAACTAATTAGAGAGAAAAAAAAAGGAAGGCAACAGAAACCACTGGCTTTCACTCCTGACAGTCCATGAGCCAACATAAGAATAAATGGCAATGCAGTCATGGCAATTTCCTCATTTTGTGTGACCTCTACCCATTGTCAAGGCTGACAAATTATGGAAGGCAACTGCACATATACATCACAAAGTAGCCCTTCCAGATACACACATCGTCAATAACAATTACATTTACACAGGGCTTTGCAAAATTAGGATGTGATCAGTAATTTATTTTCTTTCAGTAGTTATGAAAACAGTGGCATATGTCCAGGATTTTTACGGGCAATCACAGGGTGTCTCGAGAAAATGACACAATTTGCAAATATCCAGATGGTATTTGGGCCTTCCAGTGATTGGTTTACACAGAAGGCTTGTGGTTAATACAGATAAGCAAAATGACTAACAGAACTAACGGTGGCACCTCCACAGAGCTAAGCATGCAGAATTCTGCCAAAGACCAGCTCCTTGGTCTTGAGAAACACAAAATGAAAATTACTAAAACTCTCCCAAATGGGGCTTGCAAACCCCACTCCCATGGGTTGCAGCCATTCTATGAAGTGGGCTGCCAGAAGTATTGACTAATGGTGGGGTTTCCTACCCAGATACTCAGGAAAAAAATGGGCCTTTGAGCATCAGGCAATTTTTTGGGCAGGTGGGTTCATCCTTCACGTGTTATGTGGTGAGAAGACCAATGATTTAGTCACTTAGAGGCAATGTGATGTAGTTGGAAAAGCACAGACTTCAGGGTCAACTGGGATTTTAGTCTCATCTCCTTGACCCAGCATTAAAGCCATCCTGGGAAAGCCACTACCCTGTTCTGAGCCTCAGTTTCTTCTTCTACAAAAGGGGGCATTAATACCAACCTCATAGGATTACTGTGATGATTAAAGGACTTACGGTAAAGCCCCTAATGCACTGCTGTGTGTAAAACAACATTCAGGAAATTAGGCTGGTGATCATCAGGTTTCTTAAAACCACTTTAAGAATCTTTTTTTTGAGATGTAAAGGTCTTAATAATAATGACATTTTTTGAGCACTTACTACATGCTAGGCACTATGGTTAGCACTGTATATGAAACATCTCATTTGACCCTCACTATTGTCCTAGGAGTTAGAGCTCTCATCATCTCCATTTTACCACTGAGGAAACAGGTTTGGAGAGGCACAGTAGCTTGTCCAAGGTCACATCACTAGCAGGTGGTGGAGACAGCATTGAGACTCAGGCAGTCTTATTCTAGTCAATGCCCTTGAACAGCATTAAATGTACACATGTAAAGTCAACACATCTTCCTCTTCTGTTGCTAGTTCATGTGCATTCTTAAGGACCAAGATTCCCAAAATAATTTTCCAACTGAACAACCTCGGAATGATGGCTCAATGACCATAACCAGATCCTATAGCAAGTGATGGCCTTTTTGTGGGTAGCTCCGTGTGGCTTCCCACCCAGCAAGATCTCTGAGGTCATATGATTCCTGGAGTCTATTTAATCATCTGAAGAAATTACAGGATTCTAACTGCAATAACTCCTTATGACTAGTTTCATGTGTGTTCAGGTATACTATCAGTTCAATACAATATGATACAGATTCCAAGAAATGTATAGATTACTAGAAACCAGTAACCCTTTAGCTTTCAGCTGGCATTCAAGAAGTACAGCCCGAGGTGCATACAATTTTAAAATGCACATGTTGACTGATAAGAGGCATAAACCGTGGCAGGAGCATAGGGTTCACCTTGCCCTTTAGAAGTGAGCCTTAGAGGATACCTTCTCAGTTATGTAAGGTGCTCAAGGTTATACTTAAAAGACAATATTTTAAAGTATTTTGCATGTCTGTTAAGTTTTGTATTACCACTCCACCTTTTATCCCACAGAGGTAAACACCCTTAGGTGCTACAAGGGACGCTGATATTAAATACTGGACGGAATCCATCAGGAAATTTGGCATTGGATCTTGGCTTAGCTGCTGATTTTCTTTGCAGCTTTCTACAAATCACTTCCCCTCAGTGTCCTTATTCATAAAGTGGAGAGAACAGTACAAGCTTTATGTTAACCTTACAACACGTTTGGGGTCTCAAGTGAGACACTAGACATGGTAGACATAGAAAAGGAACAGAGAGCTCTGTCATTTCTAGGTGCATGTCATTATTCTCAGGGTCATGCAAGGCTACTGGCCAAGTCAAAATCAGAACCTATACTTTGGAGACCCAGGGCAGTATTCAGCTATTCATGAGATAGGCCTATGGTCTATGGCACTACAAATTTTTAAAACTGCTGAGAGTCAAAAGCAATGGCTACAAATACCATTAACTAAATCAGGCCTAATCTGACCAATATCTAAGATGGTAAATTTTCAAACCGAAAGTAAGTTGTCCACCAAGTTGTCAGATATATTCTTATAAAAATAACAGAAACACCTCTTTGTATTTTGATTAAAAATGAATTGGACCTAAAACTCTTAAAAGCTTCTCACAAGGCTCTAGCTTCCTTAGCCAATGTGTCCACCTTACCTGAGTTTGCTTCCTTTTCTTTACTTTGTGTTTTTTTTTAAGCCTTCTTTTTAAAAAGCAAACCTCACTACGGGGAAATATTGATTTTTAACTTACAATCAGGATAATTCATTAGAGGTAACACATTTTCTTTTAGTGATTTGATCAGGTGTTTAGGGCAGCTATGTAGACCAGTCCCTCCTGGCATGGGAAGTAGATGACCAATAAATACAAAAACAGATAAACTGAACAAAGCTGCATAAAAGATCAGAAGAAATAAACTTAATGCTCACATCATATCACATTTTTCTGTGAAAGTCTAGAGCCATGAACTAAGCTCCTTAGATTTCACAATTAATGATTACAGCCAGCAGGATCTCTCTGATTATGGATATTAAAATTAAACATTTGTCACCCAACTCAAACCCCCATGTCATAAGAAATAGCAGATTAAGAGGCAGTATTATACTAACAGACATGCAATATTATAATCCCTGTAGAATATTTTCAAAAGCTTAAAATAGATCATTTAAAGAAAATGAAAATATATTTTTAAAATATCATTTTTTGCGTTCACTGGAAACTACCACAAATAAAAAATTACAAATCACTTAAATCTTCAGTAGAAATTTTATTTGCTTTTAAGAGAATGCTTATTTTTGCATTTTTTCTACTCAGTGTATGGTATCAAATGCACATCAACGCCACTTGCCTGTTCCCCAGGAGCCTTTTCCTAAGTGGCTTTCCCCAGTACACTTGCTGCAAGGATAGGAGTGAATGCTAGAAAGCACTTGCCAGTGCCATGCTGTGTGCAATGTCCTACCCATGGCAAATTCGGAAGGAACACCCATTACACATGGCCATCAAATGTTTAAAGGGCACAGGTGCTCTGTTGCAACGGCCTTTGAAGGTCAAGTCCTGTTTTCCTAGAAAGGCCCCTGGATAGATCCATTTTTCTTTTTATTATAACCACATTCTTTCTACAAAGAAAACAATCACTCTTAAAAAAATACTTTCAGAGGAATTAACAGTCAATGCCTAGTTTATAAACAATTATATAATCATGTTTTTCAAAAGGCTGACTAGTGAATGCTATTTTTTAATTTACGAATACTGACGACACCTACTGGTGGAAAATATATTTTAGTTAACTGCTTATGGAGAAGCTAGGCCTGCAAGGGTTGGCTGCCTTTTGCGCTGATAACGAAACCAGAAAACTACCCACTAAACTCACTTAGGTTTATTTTTCCAATTTTGCCAATTTCCATTATCAGGAAGTGATATGCTCATCAATGAAGCTAAAAGATATCTCTGCCTCAAAGTGTATAAAGCATACTTGATTTAGTGTTTAAATCAAACACTAAAAAACAAACAAAACCCCAATGGTGATATCTGAAAAATATTTACCAACTATTTCCAAAACTATTCCAACCCCTTCCTTATTTCTCACACCAGGAAATCCCCATACAAGGAAAGTAAGTCATATTTTATAGTCTAGATCCAGCTACCAATGAAGAAAATTAATATTTGACATGTGATAAGTTTCATATTTGTGATATATAGACGTATCTATATTCTACGTATAAGAATAAAATAAAATTAAGCAGGCAAGTTTTACCTAAGCCTTTAGAGCTAAACTACTCAAAAACACAGGACTAAGTGATAGTAGGAAGGGACTGGTTAGAGGCCTCAGCTATCCTCACTATTCTTTTCTTTGGCCCACTTCAATTTATTAATTACATTGGTTATGCCTTTCTTCCTTACAAAAGGAGTTTGAGTGGGCACCACTTGCGCTGCTCCTACGTTCATTAAATTAGGAAGTTCCCACTGAAAAAATATTATATCCATTCCAGGCCTGACCAACCTGAATTCTATGCAGGTGCTGCGCTATCAAACCTTAAGTAAGACTCCAGATGCCACTAGGGCCATCACACTTTCACAGCTGCTGGCAACAAAAACTCTGTGATAATATTCGATTGAGCTGGAGTGTAGGGTTGGGTTTGAGTGAGGGAGAAGAAGTTAGTTTGTGCTCAGCGTATAGAAAGCTGAATACAACCAGAGACTGTTTGGAGTCCTGTCAGCTTGGAGCAGCTCTTGCTAGAGGAAATGAATCTTCGATGGTGTGCTCCCGAATATACATGATTCAGTGAGCCAAGTGCATACAGCTGAGCAGACCCAAGGAAGGCGAGTGGGTGGAACCTCAAGAATGCTGTGACAAGGCCGGATGCACACCTGCCTTCAGCCTTTCCCCAGTGGTGGTGGTGATGTTTGATGTTTGCAGAGTGAGGTGTGGGAGAGTGGAAAGCTCCCAGATACACGCATGAGCGGCAATGACCAGCTGGGTCCTGTGGGTTCCACCGCAGCTTGACCACAGCAAAGCTGTAATCTAGTGAAAGCGACTGTATTCCCTAAGACCCTCAGAGAGAGAGATGCTTTCTCCTCCAGCTGAACCCAACCTTTAAGGCCAGTGAGCTATGTGCCAGAGAAATAACACGCAGGAGGAAAAGGCAGACGAAACATAACCTGGGAGCACTCCTTCACATCGCCCGCAAGGCACAGGAAAGTTCCCACAAAGAGAAATGTTTCCAACGTTCCAAGGCAGCTTTCCATTGCCCTAAGGACTTTAATTCATTTTCAAGATCCATGTGGGAGACACTCCAATTTACTCATTCAGCCCCAGCCCCCCGGCTGAATGACCCTCACTGGCCCCAGGTGATAGGCAGAGGTGCTGTGTCCTGTCTTCGCTGCCAAAAGGCTGCAAGGCCAAGTCTGACAGGTGAGAGGGCTGGAACTTCCCTCTGCTCTCCCAACCCAGGCAAAAAGAAACTCGCTTAAAGGGTAGCTCTTCCCTGACACTGGGGCTTGCTGACAGTAGGAGAAACTCCCTCTGAGGGTCCAGACAGAAGATGCACACAGTCTGAGAGCCCTGCAAAGGCAAGGAGGCAGCTGCTCCTAGACCGGCAGGTAGAGGGACAGGGAGAGAGGAGGCAGCTAGTGCTTGGTCCACAGAGAAAGAGCGAGAGAAAACGAGACAGGGTGAGAGATGGCGACGGGGAGACACAAAGAAGACCGTGTGAGAGATGTAGAGAGAAAGTGGCACACACGGAGAGTGAGAGATGGAAACAGAGACAGTGACACCGGACGGGCGCCGAGAGTGGGAGATGGAGGGAGACGAGACAGGCAGATGACCCCTAGAGGTCCAGGTGCAGGGCGCAGCCCTACCTCAGCGTCCTTGGCCGGACCGCTGGCCGGGGGTAGCTCCAGGCTGCAGTTCGCCCTCTTGACCGTGAGGTAGAAGGGGTAATCCTTGGCCACCATGGCGGCTGCCGGGCCTGCCCTTTGGGATGTCACCGCTGACCCTAGGCGACTACAAAACTCCCAGGCGAAAGGGGGCCCCAGCTCCACGATGCCGGGCGGCGGCGGCGGCACGGAGACCAACAGCCGGCTTCTAGCCGGGCGGGACTCGACTGGGCTCCGGAGACGAGTGGGCGGGACCGTGCCAGCCACGCCTTGATGGGTGGGGAGGGGGCAGGCCGCCGGCTCGGCACCGCCCCACGCTGCCGGGAGGGCCCACGTGCCGCCGCGCGGACACTTCCTGGGGCTGCGAGGGGCGTGGGGCGGTCCCGCAGGTGGAGAGGGACCGCTCTCTCCCAGCTGGCATTCGACTCCGGGCGCCCCCCGCGGAGCGTGGGCGGCGATTGCGGGGCAGGCAGACCCCGTGATAGCTCCTTTCGGGCTCTTTGGCACTCTCCGGGTGAAAGAGGCTGCTGGTAGAAAGGAGGCTGGGGCGAAACCGGGCGACGGGGAGAAAGGAGGCTGTAGTGACACCCGGAGGCAGGAAGGAGCCTGGGGGAAAAGCGAGCGTTTTAAAAGCCCACATTAGAAAGTGGTGGTGTTCTCTCTTGCCCTCTTCCCAGGCCACTGCACGCTTTTTTTTTTTTTTTTTTAATGAATGTCACTGGAGAATGGCAAAATGCACCCATTTTAAGAGTACCGTTTGTTGAGTTCTGACAAATGTAAACACCTGTATAACCACCTCCACAGTCGGTATACAAAACATTTCCACCACCCCCGGAAAATTCCCTCGAGACCTTTCCCTTTGCACCCACTTTTAAATTTGACTAGCATATTCAGAGGCTGCTTGACACTCGAGGGCAATCTGACACGGTGTCCTTCAAGTATAAAGCTGTGCATGGATGACCCGGTACCACCACACCTTTCTGGATCCTTTTTTTGAGAAACAATGACATTGTAAATGCCCAAGAAGGCGACTGATCATAAGGTTGTTTGCAGCAGCCCTGTCTGGGGCAGTAAAAAATAAAAAATAACTGGAAACAATGGTAATATATCCATCAATAGGGAGTGCTTAACTAAACTTTCCTCACTGTGTAATACCACTTAGCAGCAGTGAAAAAGGAGATGGGTCTATGGGTGTGGCATGGAAAGATCTCCAATGTATTAGACTCAGTTTAAAAATAATTGCAGACTAAGCACAATACAATACCATTTGTGTTAAAAAAAAATTACAAGTTTACCAAAGAATATCATATATTTTCTATAGAGACATACTTGTGGGTAAATAGCATTGAACACTGTCTAGAAGAATCCACAGCAAGCTTTTACCAGTTCCCCTGTGGCTGAAGGGAAGCACTACCATAGCTGGCTAATTTTTAAATTTTTTGTAGAAGCAGGGTCTTGCTATGTTGCCTAGGCTGGTCTTGAACTGCTGGCCTCAAGTCACACTGCTGCCTTGGCCTTCCAAAGTGTTGGGATTACAGGTGTGAGCCACTCTACCTAGCCATCTTTTCTTTTTTCTTTTTGGCCCTAAGGATACTGCAATGAGCAACCCAGTCCCAGCGCTATCAGACTTCACCAGGGTGACTATTTTCTTCACCAAGTGCTATAAGTACATTTTCTAACTGGAGAACAAGGCCCAGCAAGCTCTTCTGGGAGTCAAAGCCAGTGGCTTTGATGGGTTTAAAGAATTAAAGATAGTGAACAAAAGGGACTTAAGCTTATAGCCATGTTTTAAAATTTTTTATAAGAAAAATACAGCCTGGGCAGCAGTGAAACCCTGTGTCTACAAAAAAATACAAAAAATTAGCCAGGGATGGTGGTGCACACCTGTAATCCCAACTATTCCAGAGGCTGAGGTGGGAGGATCACTTGAGCCTGGGAGGCAGAAGTTGCAGTGAGCCAAGATCATACCACTGCACTCCAGCCTGGGTAACAGAGACCCTGAAAAAAAATAAAAAAGAAAAGAAAAAAAGAAAGAAATAGAGGAAGGAAGGAAGGAAGGAAGGAAGAAAGAAGAAAAGAAAGAAAAGAAAAAAGAAAAGGTGGCTAGGTAGAGTGGCTCACACCTGTAATCCCAACACTTTGGAAGGCCAAGGCAGCAATGTGACTTGAGGCCAACAGTTCAAGACCAGCCTAGGCAACATAGCAAGACCCTGCCTCTACAAAAAATTTAAAAATTAGCCAGCTATGGTAGTGCATGCCTATAGTCTCAGCTAATCTCGAGGTTGAGGTGGGAGGATTCCTGAGCCCAAGAGTTCAAGGCTGCAGTGAGCTATGATTGCACCACTGCACTCTAGCCTGGTGACAGAGCGAGACCCTGTCTCAAGAGAAAAAAAGAAAAATACCTTCATTCATGGCACCACTTGGGAAATTATAGTTTTTAAAAATATTATAATTATCATATTTTCTCTCTTTTTTTTTTTTTTTTTTTTTTTTTTGAGATAGGGTCTTGCTTTGTCACCCAGGCTGGAGTGTAGTGGCATGATCTTGGCTCACTGCAACCTCCTCCTCCTGGGCTCAAGTGATCTTTCCACCTCAGCCTCCCAAGTAGCTGGGACTACAGGCCTGGACCAGTGTGCCCGGCTCATTTTTGTATTTTTGTAGAGACAGCATTTCGCCATGTTGCCCAGGCTGGTCTCCAACCCCTGAGCTCAAGCAATCCACCTGCCTCGACCACCCAAAGTGCTGGGATTACAGGTGTGAGCCACCATGCCCAGCCCTAAAATGATCATCTCTCAAAAGTTATTTTGTAGACTGTACTGTTGAATCTTTTTCCTCCTCATGTGGAAAGTCATGACTACATCAGGGGGTGATCTACGGAGACACTGTCTTTTGTTTTTAACTTCCTGGGGATGCAGGGGATAGTGGGAATGGTGATATCCAGTCCCTGTTCGTGTGTTCTTTGCTTCTAGCTGAGGTCAGAACCCAGCAGTTCCTACTTCTCAGGCAGGACACCTCATAATACATAGCTCTTCATCCCAGGTATCAAATCCACACCCTCACACTAAATCCACTTACTTTCCTACCCAGCTGGTGCAGACAAACTGCCTTTGGAGGCAGAAAGAATCGGGCCCTGTGTAGCCAGCCTGTTATTACCACACATGTAAATGAGGCTCCTGAATGGGTTCCAATTGAAATTGAAGACAGCACCTGAGTTTTTTTTCCCTCGATAGACAACCTGAAGCAATGGGAAGAAAATTGTCTCAGAAGAGGTATGCGGCAGGAAAGAGCACCTCAGAACCACTGATTTTTCCTATTTGTATTCCTGAACACAACTTTATCCTTTTAGCCTGAGCTGTGCTGATGGGGAGCTCACACAAGTGCTCCAAAAGCTTAGCCGAGCTTGGTGGTGGTGTGAGAGTAACCTCATCTCCAAGTAGCCCCTGATTAACTATGCAGCCAAAGGCAGGGCCAGAGGCAGTGACATGCCTCACTCAGGGCTTGTCTGGCCACCAAGAACCTGTGCCCAAGTACCCGAGCCACTTCTTACTCCTCTTTCTCTGCCTGTTCTTCTGGTCCTCACAGTCCACTATCTCAACTAGAAGACACTGGCCATCAAAGCCACTGGCTTTGACTCCCAGAAGAGCTTGCTGGGCCTTGTTCTCCAGTTGGAAAATGTACTTATAGCACTTGGTGAAGAAAATAGTCACCCTGGCAAAGTCTGATAGCCCTGGGACTGGGTTGCTCATTGCAGTATCCTTAGGGCCGAGCAGGGAGTCTGACCTACCACAAGTCCAGTGTAACAGTAAACAAACCCTAAGAAATATGTTTATTTAATTTTTTTGAGACAGGGTCTCACTTTGTTGCCCAGGCTGGAGTGCAATGGCACAATCTTGGCTCACTGCAGCATAAACCTCCTGGTCTCAAGCAATCTTCCCACCTCAGCCCTTCAAGTAGCTGGGACTACAGGCACACACCACCACGCCCAGCTAATTTTTATATTTTGTAGAGATGGGGTTTCACCATGTTGCTCAGGCTGGTCTTGAATTCCTGAGCTCAAGTGATCCGCCCACCTCGGCCTCTCAAAGTGCTAGGATTACAGGCATGAGCCACTGGGCCTGGCCTCTGAAGAAATGTTAAAGTGCAACTTAGGTTGAAGCACAACTACTGCAGAGCAATGAACAGTCATATTGATTGATGAGAAGGCTGCTATATCCATCTTCTCTTAAAACATTTCTTTGCTTTCCTTAAAAGATACTGGAGCCATAAAAATCAATAAATACACAGGGCTATACAACATACATATGGCAAACATACCTCTTTTCCACTATACATGCTAGGCAAAGAGAGACAGACAGAGGCAGAGAGATTGCTAATGGCCTGTAACAATTTAAATAGTGCTGTAAAAAAGCACAAGCTACAAAAGGAAAGATGGGAATCTGGAATTCCCTTGGGTGGTCTGATTCTTCCAAGCTTCTTAGAGCATGAATGTCTCACCATCCAGAATAGGATTCTGGTGTTTAAATACATATATTTTTGGTACAACAAAGCCTATAAACTCAAGCCAGCAATTTGGGGTGCATACAAACCATGTATATGGTCCTTGAGGCATTTAATGAATTTTCAGGAGTATTTTTTTTTTAACTTCCATCAGTATATAGGGTAAGGTCAGGATTAGCTATTTCAGGAGTATTTTTGACCTCATGCAATTTCCACCTTGGTCCCTGACTTCAGCACCTTCCCCATATGTAATGCACTGCTCCACCATTGACAGATTTGGGTTTTATGCAATCTGTTATCTGGGGGTGTCTGTGATCAAAGACTGTCAGAAAACAGGCAGCCCTGCAGGAGGGCTTCCAAGCATATCCCTAAGGTTAGTGTCACAGTTGAGGGAAGCTGGTCCAGCCCCGCAATGCCGCCAAGCTAAGTGGCCCCAGGAGCCCGGAGCTCCCCATTCTGCCTGTGTGTGTGTTTATGGGCTTAGGAACAACACTGCTCTAACACGCAGCTTCACTCAAAGAAACGGCACAAAGTGTCTTTCAGAACTCGCCTTCGGCACAGCCCGTTATAATCCTATAAAATGCTTCACAGCCGGGCAGTGTTCCTTGCCAGCCAGAAGCCTGGAGACTGAAATAAAGAGGGCTCTTCTGCATCTGCAGGAACTGTGCCAAGCACAGGGCCTGTGGTCTTGCCTGTGTTGAGCGGGGGTCATTTGGGCTGCTGGTGGAATGGTAGGCCTGAATACAGAAGCCCACCACTGGTTATTAGCTCCTCTTAGACTTGCAGACAACCAGGCATGGCTTGGAGACCATCTGTCAACTCCTTAAATCCTAGTCCCATGATTGGGAGCAGAGCAGGCCTAGCCTGAGGATAAAACCAGAAGCTAACGTGGCTGTGACAACCTTCTCAGCCAACAGGACAATGCTTTGTCCTATTAGCGTTATATTTTAACATGAGGAATAGTGAGTTCCTTTTTTTTTTTTTTTTTTTTGAGACACAGTCTTGCTCTGTTGCCCAGGATGGAGTACAGTGGTGTGATCTTGCTCACTGCAACTTCCGCCTCCCGGGCTTAAGCAATTCTCCCGCCTCAGCCTCCTGAGTAGCTGGGATTACAGGTACACACCACCACGCCCGGCTAATTTTTGTATTTTTAGTAGAGACGGGGTTTCACCATGTTGGCCAGGCTGGTCTCAAACTCCTGACCTCGAGTGATCTGCCCGCCTTGGCCTCCCAAAGTGCTGGGATTACAGGTGTGAGCCACCACACCAGGCCTGAATTCCTTTTTCTTTAAAGACTTGTTCATCCATCCATTCATTCATTTATCAAATAATTAATGAATGTTTATTACAGTCAGGTGTTCAATTAGATACATTTCTGCCTTCCTCTTCTCCACCCATTCCTGAACTTCTATGCCAGGCAGATGTTTAATACATACTTGCTCAAAGAATAAGGCCAATTTTAAAATGTGGCCTTTCAATTGTAACCTATGTGTTTACATTTGAATAAGGAGCTCAAGGAACAGTAGCTGATCCCCCAAGCCTGGGCTTCCAATATGTGTACCTCTATCTGCTTTCCCTGGCATCTGAAGTCATCTCTTCTACCTGCTAAAGTGGCATGGATGTTGGCAAGGTATATGTTGGGCACATGAGTGTTGCAACACCTTTCCCCTCCCCTTCCATTTGGGTGACATTCCCAGTTAATGACCAAGCCCCCCTCTCCTCTCTCTAATTTCAGTTTTGATGGGGAGGGAATCTAAAGAAGTTCTGGCAGTGAATTCTGACAGATCAGGACTGTGATTTACTGCTAGACAGGTAAAAATGGCACAAATGAAGCAATGATCATCTCTAAACTCATACCAGTATTACTATTCTCCTTTTGCCTGAAGAGCTGTCCACTGACTCCAGTCTAGATTTACAAAAATGTGTCTCTGGGCTGGGCACAGTGGCTCATGCCTATAATCCCAGCACTTTGGGAGGCCAAGGCGGGCGGATCACCTGAGGTCAGGAGTTCAAGACCAGCCTGACCAACATGGTGAAACCCCGTCTCTACTAAAAATACGAAAATTAGCCAGGCATGGTGGCGGGTGCTTATAGTCCTAGGTACTCGGGAGGCTGAGGCAGGAGAATCACTTGAACCTGGGAGGCAGAGGTTGCAGTGAGCTGAGATCGTGCCACTGCACTCTAGCCTGGGTGACAAAGTTAAGACTCTGTCTCAAAAAAAAACAAAAAAAAGTATCCCCAGATATTCTAAAGCTGGAAGACTTAATTCTTGCATTTTCCTTAGGGTCTCATTTTCTGAAAAACTGGTTAAAGGAGAGAATCTCTCTCTTTCTCCCAACTGAGCTAATCCTGTGGATGATCAGCTATAAAGCAAAAAAAAAAGTAATAATAAGTTAGCCAGTCACAGTGGCTCACGCCTGTAATCCCAGCACTTTGGGATGTCAAGGCAGGAGGATTGCTTGAGCACAGGAGTTCGAGACCAGCCTGAACAACATAATGAGATCCCCACCTCTACAAAAAAAAAATATCCAAAAGTAGCTGGGCGTAGTAGCATGTGCCTATGGTCCCAGCTACTTAGGAGGCTGAGGTGGGAGGATCCCTTGAGCTCAGGAGGTCGAGGTTGCAGTGAGCCATAATCATGCCAGTGCACTCCAGCCTAGGCAACAGAGTGAGAACCTGTCTCAAAATAATTAATTCATTAAAATAAAAATAAAAAATCAGCTATGAAATTAACAAAATTTTTTGTTTTCTCAAAAAAAAAAATAATATTGAAGTGTTTTGCCCTGAAACATCATAAACATTTGCTAGCCTCTGGTTCATAAGAGCAATGCTTCTCAACCAATGGTGATTTTACCTCCCAGCAGATATTTGGCACTGTCTGGATGTATTTTTGATTGACTGTCAGTGGACAAGGCCAGGGTGCCATTGGCATCTAATAGGTAAAGGCCAGGGATGCTGTTAACACTTATAATACACAGAACAGCTTCCCATAACAAAGAAGTAGCAGGTCCAAAATGCCAATAGTGCCACTATTGAGAAACGCTGTGGTAAAGAGAGAGTGGTACTGAAATATGGCATTGTAGCCAAGGGAATCTGTGGGTATTGACCTCAAGGTATTTTCACTTCAGACTTTGATCATTGATTAGTATCAAATATCAGCTTAGGCTTGGTGGGGCAAAGAAGAAATGCTTGAGTGCCAAGAAACCCCAGAACAGGGCAATGAATCAAGTCTTCCCTGATGCCCAAACCTGACCGTTGGCTGAATAACAAATTCCATAAAACACAAGACAGACAAAAGAATAAAGAGGAATATAGCGGTAAGGGAGTGAGGGGACAGAAAACTGTCTTAAACTGCTTCTGGTACACAAATATACTTTAAAACACCAGTGAAAATTAAAATTTCAATGAAATATAATAAAGAAGAAACCAGGGAAGAGGGAATTTTTTTCAAGTCTTATTCTTTCCCAGGACAACCTTTGCCACTATATTTGTTTTGGGGGGCAGAAATGCAAACTCAGTGATTAAATGAAAACCCTAAGGGGTTTAATTTACTATTTTCTTGATATATGGTGTTTCTGGATGCACGGTTTGTATAAACAAAAACCTGTCTCACTCAAGATTTTGCAGTAAAAAACCTGACCTTCTCCAATTTGAACTTATAACTATCAGCAGGCTTGTTCTGCCCACAGAAGTAATAAAATATTTTCTGTGTACTACTAGAGTGTCTTTGAACTTTATGGAGAGTTTGCCTTTGTTTGAGAGTATTTCATATTTGGGGGTTAAGGATTCAATAAATATGTTATATTTATTTTTTAAAACATTTTTTACTTTACTTTGTTTTTTTCCTTTGTGACAGAGTCTCCTCTGTCACCCAGGCTGGAGCGCAGTGGTGCAATCTCGGTTCAATGCAACCTCCACCTCCCAGGTTCAAGCGATTCTCCTGCCTCAGACTCCTGAGTAGCTGGAATTAACAGATGTGCACCACCACGCCTGGCTAATTTTTGTATTTTTAGGAAAGACGGTTTCACCATGTGGGTCAGGCTGGTCTCGAACTCTTGGCCTCATGTCATCCACCTGTCTCGACCTCCCAAAGGGATTACAGATGTCAGCCACCATGCCTGGCCATATATGTATTTAGTTATTTATTCCCCTCAGACTACAACTAAGGTATTCCTTTATGTGGGTTTCATATAGTAACCATTATTCAGAGAAATTAGAAGCTAAAATGTATAAATTCCAGCTTTGGATATTAGAGATGTTTTCTCCTCCATCAACTACAAACTCAGTAATCAAAGTACCGTATTTTGTCAAACCTAAGACTGTAATATGTGCTATTGTTTTATGCACTCTCTAAAATAGGCTGGGTGTGGTGGCTTACCCCTGTAATCTCAGCACTTTGGGAAGCTGAGGCGGGCAGATCAGTTGAGCCCAGGAGTTGGAGACCAGCCTGGGCAACATGCTGAAACCCTGTCGCTACAAAAAATAGACAAAGTAGCTGGCATGGTGGCACACATCTGTAGTCCTAGCTACTCAGGAGGCTTAAACCCAGGAAGCAGAGGTGGCAGTGAGCTTGAGACTGTACCACTGCACTCCGGCCTGGGTAACAGAGAGAGACGCAGTCTCAAAAACAAAAAAAAGAAAATAAAAGAAAAATATTGTCAATTAAATTATATGATCAATTGTAAGACCCTTGGTAATTCCAGAGAAGTTGACATGTGGAGGAAAATGTGTAAAATAGCAAAATATGGCAGTATTCATATCATCTGGCCTGAATTAGAAAACCCATACATTTATAGAAAAATGACTTCTGAGGAGTCAGGGACACTCCCAGAGACCACCTGCTGTGAAATTGACTAAGAAGCTTATCAAATCCATATATATCCCTAAGCCCCACTTTGGGTCCAGTGAATTGGAATCTTTGGCAGCAGACCCAGAAATCTGTAAAACACCCTCAAAAAGCACTGTTTGAGTAATATACATAGTGTTATGAATCAGAATGATCAGCAAGCCCAATAATGATCCCCCAGCCACAGGCTAGAAATGCTCTGACCACAAATCTTCAGTCCTGAGGTGCACAGGGGGTAATTAGCCCAATGGCTGTAGCATCCAAACCCAGAATGGGCATAAGGACCCTCTTAATTTGTTCATCCAAACAAACGTGCACTGAAGAACTATTGTGTGCCACACCATGCTATATACAGATGGGTGCCTCAAGGATACGATGAAAAATTGACAAATCTATACTCCGAGTAAACTACCAAGTAAGCCACCCACTAGGAGATGTGTTCTGGCTCTTGGGACTTGATTTACAATCTGGTATCCAAGGTTCCAATTTAAAACATGCTTATCTTCATAGCCAGAGGGCATGACAGCATTTACGTTTTTAAAAAATTAGCTGTAGAGCAGAGAATGGGAGGAGGGCACTTGGCTTGAGATGTTTACTTGAAAAAAGAACTAGGGCTGGGGCTGGGGCAGATGGTGGGGGTGGGGGTGGGGGCGTGGGCAGAAGACTTTAATTACAGAACAAGTTCAACTAGTAGAAACAGGTTCGGGGACTCCTGGCAAATATGTGTCTCATCTGGTGGGAGTGGAAACTGGCTGGCGTATGCTAGAAGCAGCATATTAGCTGAAAGTGTTCTGTGTGCTGTGGCTATCAGACACGCTTCACAAGAGGGGCTAGTGGGTGTGGGTTAACTAAATGCTTTGGTTAAGTGGGAGCTGAATTAAGACAGTTTCTGCTTTACTTGAATTTTTTTCCATCTCACAGCCAAAACCAAGCTCAGCAAACATAGTTCGCATGTGCCCACAATTCTGATTAAACCAAAAGCCTTGGCAATAGAGAACTGAACAGAAGCACTTAGTCACTAGTTCCCCAGATTTTATCGTTGCACTATCATTTGGTTCTTCAACTCTAGCATTAATAAGTACAACCAACTGATAGCTGTGCCTAGCTAATTCCTCTTATTCAAGGTTGTCTGTGACCCCCAGGCTAGGGTAATCCTTGCTTTGTGCCCTCAAGGTGCCAAGTACCTCTTCTTCCCCAGTAGTCAGCCTGCTCTTATTGACGGATTTTATGTCTGTCTCCACTGCCCGGCTGCAAGCTACAAGGGGACAGGGACCATATCTATCTTGCTCATCACAGTAGCCCCAGCTCCTCCTATTATGCTGGCACATAGCAGACTCTCAGCTCATATTTGTTGAAATGAAAATTAAATTGAAATGGGGCTAATCGAAGACGTCATGGAGGAAGCAAATCCAGAGAAGATTTTTGCAAGGAGGAACACACCATATTTAAAACTTCTGAGACGGGACCAAAAAATAATATGCAGAATACTATAGTGGGCTGTTTGAAATTTTGAAAGGTAATTCAAATAGGCCCCTCATTTTAATGTTTAGCTTCTTGAAGAGTCCAAACCACTTTGAGAAATGGCTCCTACAGTGTTAGACTGTGGGGGCCTCTCAGATATGATAGAGCTTTCAGTTCCTTCCAGCTGTTTACACACTAATTCCTGAACAAGGTGGACTTGCCAGGAAGGCTGAAACTAGTGACAAAGGGACATCAAATAGCTTATTTTCAAAGACAATGTACAACATGCTCATCTGCCCTTTTCCTTCCCTTTAAAGGTTATTCCTTTCATTCCCTTCTCTAGGTTTTTGATTCCAGGTTAAACTCTACAAAAATGTTTTTTCCTTCTTAATTTGCCATGCTCACACCTAGTGCCATTTGTATCAAAACTCTGTTTTCTTGAGGCGGGCCCCAAGGGGCTGACTTTTAAGGGAGGGGGCAGATTTTGCCTGATGTTTCTGCAAGATTAAACATGGTGCTTATCTGAAGTTCAAGACTGATGATAAATTATAGACTCAAGAACTTTTTATTCAAAGAAGCCAAAGGAAGAAGGAAACTTCTCTGCTAGCTGCTCCACCAAAGTGGGGTCATGTTCTCCCCTCCTAGAGTCTTACAAGAGATATTTTGAGAGATCATTCTGGTTTAGAGACAATACATGGTGAACAAAGCTCATCTGTCATTGAGTGGGAGGAAGGGAGGAAAGAAGGTAAGAGAGAATTAAAATTGTAAAGCCAACATCACGTGGATTCCTCCTTGAACTTTAATAACCCAGTGCTGCCTGCAGGCTCAGAAAAACCAAATGCAATGGGTAGGTACAAGGATTGCTCTGGTGCCAGGAAAATGCAATAAGACATAACTTTTACAAGGTAGGCAATGAAAGAGTGCCCTGCAGGAACAAAACAGGCTTTTAACATCTCCAAAGTTGGCAGCCAGATGCCTGAAACGTTGGCTTAGCGCATCCAAAACACACAACAGATAGAACCACTTTCTTTAAGATGAAGTCATCTTCCAGGAGAAACAATAGCTGGGAAGGCTGGGTTTTTATGATTCATGGGAGGAGGAGAATTTGATCTGTATTTTCTTTGCCACAGCCTATCCCATTTTAATGCATGTTAGAGGTTTTCCACATGTTAGGCAAATTTTCTAGAATGTTTGGAAAGGGAAAAAATTCTGCAGACTGCCTCAGTTACTGAAAGAGTTCTCTTTCTCCCCTGGCTGGGGAGGGATCCAATTCTGTCTCACAGTGTTATCGAAAAGATCTGAAACTACAACTCTTCATTTGGATTCTGCTGTTATGAAATGCAATTTGGGGTATCTTGTTACACTTTAACCCCAGAAGTGTTAAAGGAAGTGCCTGTCATCAAAATTCAAAAATAAATATAAAAATGATGCTGGCAGAGCTCAAAAACTAAAAGGATCAGCATTTTGCTTCAGTTTCCTGTTCATAAAACTTTATAAAAACAACCCACCCATTTAAAAAAACCCCGTAACAATAGTTCACTATTCTTTTCCTAAATGCTTGCCTCACGCCACTCTGAAATTAGGTGCCATCACATTTCCTGAGTTATGGGCCCCAAACACCACATCCTTTTCCTCCCTCCCACACCCCCACCCCACCTGGCATCATTCCTGAATTTAGATGCTTCTCCAGTTTATGAGCTCAGTAGAGAGATGCCAACATTCTCCCTCCTACCTGTCCTGAAGAGGCCAAGCATCTGTACCAGCTGGAAGCAGGAATAATTGAGGCTTCCTTCCCCCAAATTAATTCTCACTTCCTAGAGAAGCTTTTAATATGGAAGGTTAAATTATAAAGTGAAGAGCTAGTAAACTGAAAAAGAGTAAGATATTTCCCTCCCACTCTGGCTTTACAGCAAAATTTTCTTTGTGGAATACTCAACACTCTGTCCTTCTTCCTGGAAGAACATAGAATACAAGCTCTAGAACAAGCTTTTCCAACCCATGGCCCACAGGCTGCATGCATCCCAGGATGGCTTTGAATCTGGCCCAACATAAATTTGTAAACTTTCTCATAACTTTGTTATGAGATTTTTTTTTTGCAATTTTTTTTAAAGCTCATCAGCTATTGTTAGCGTTAGTGTATTTTATGTGTGGCCCAAGACAATTCTTCTTCCGCTGTGGCCCACGGAAGCCAAAAGATTGGACACCCCTGCTTTAGAATGAGAAGCCTGGGTTCAAATACCAAGTTTTCACTTGCCAACTATATGACTTTGGACAATTTACTTAATGATGACAAACATCAGTTTAAGCATCTATAAAATGGGGATATGAGAGTTTCAATGCTTTAATGAGTTAAAAACACATGAATAATCCAATAAGATAATATGTATGTCAGATTTCTAGGCATACAGTTAGCACGTAATCCATGCTATTATTAACCCTTCTGGTAAATAAATCATCCTTCTCCTTTTATTTTGAAATGAATTAAGGAAAAAAGATGGAATTTGGATAACTTTTCCAACACTCCTTGTTTCCAAAGAGATTAATTCTTTGATTTAATCCTATAATTTCAAAAATGGATTTGACTGTTGCACATATATAAAAGAAGCAGCACAGTGAAGAGTGAACTGACCTAAATTAGAAGACATGGGCCAGGTGCAGTGGCTTACACCTGTAATCCCAACACTTTGGGAGGCCAAGGTGGGAAGATCACTAGAGCCCAGGAGTTTGAGACTAGCCTAGGCCACAAAGTAAGACCCCATCTCTACAATAATAATAATTATTATTATTATAACAATTAGCCAGGCACAGTGGCATATGCCTATGGTGCCAGCTACTCAGGAGGCTGAGGTAGGGTAATTGCTTTGAGCCTAAGAGTTTGAGGCTGCAGTGAGCTATGATCGTGCCACTGCATTCCAGCCTGGGCAACAGAGTGAGACCCCACCTCTAAAAAAATTAAAAAAAAAAAAAAAAAAAAAAAAGAAGAAGACATGGTATACAATCTGGCCCTACCATTAAGTCTGCGGTCTTGGGCAAGTCAATTGATCTCTCTGAGACATAGATTTTTGAACCATATAACAAGGTGATTTAAACATAACTGTGTATGCTTCTGTGATTCTATTAAACATCAAAGACTGAAGTGTATATGGAGTATTATCTTGATTTTATGCTATTTAATTTCAGGAAGGCTTTCAAATAAAAATTCATATCTTATGTACTGATGAAAGCACCCTGTCTAAAATTAGCATGTTTGGTATAGGCAGCCCACATTTTGGGTTGGTTCAGCATGGTAATATTTTATAAGGGCTCATCAGAAAATTAAGCTCAATGTACTCATTTGTCAAGAAATGCATATGCATATACATTCTTTTAATATCAAATGGCAAAGCAAACAAGAGGTTGAAACAGAGGAAAGATCAACTATGAGAAAAGAATTACTGAGGGAAAATGGAGATGGACTACAAATGGGATAGAACTGGCCTAAAATATACCACTGTTACTTAAAAATAGGTACTCGGTTACATAGTGCCTGTGTTATCTTTACAACAGCATTTGGTTCCTACACTGTCTTCTTCCTACAGGCCTGTTACGACTATGAGAGCTATCTGTTCCTTCAGTGGACCGAGTCTTGCTGCCTTGTGGATTCTGCCCAGTCACAGCTTCCCTTCTGCCCTTCAAGGGTGGGCTGCTTGCATCTAAGTAGTAGGGCCATAGCTAATTCTGTTCTGGATATAACACAGATGACTGACTGGGCATGGTGGCTGATGTCTATAATCCCAGTACTTTGGGAAGCTGAGGCAAGAGGATCACTTGAGGCCAGAAGCTCAAGACCAGGCTGACCAACATAGTGAGATCCTGTCTGTACGCAAAATGTAAAAATTTAGGAGGGCATGATGGTGCATTCCTACAGTCCTAACTACTTTAGAAGCTGAGGCAAGAGGATGGCTTGAGCCCAGGAGTTGGAGGTTACAGTGAGCTACGATTGTACCACTACACTCTAGCCTGAGTGACAGAGCAAGACTCTGTCTCTAAAAAAACGAAACAAAAATACACACATAGATGGTTGCTGGCATAAGATGCTAAACCACAGGCTTCTCAAAGCTGATGGTTCTGTGCAACCCTGGCCAAACTTCTTACCCAAAATACTTACATTAATGTTGTCCATTTATAAGAATTAGAACTAAAAACAAAGATACCTTGTAGCAACTTCTAAATAGTGCCCCACAAATAACACTAGAATTACTTAATAAATCATAATCTTCATTATTCTCTAGCACCTGTTTCCCCTACTAGATTGTACGCTCCACAAGAATCATGAATCTCTTGTACAAGGCTACATCCCCATTGCCAGAAGATGCCTAGCAAGTGATGAGAGCTCAATGAATGATGCTGAGAGCTGATGAGGTGTTTGCTCTCTGCTGGGCACTGTTCTTTGACTTTAATGATGTATCTCAAGTAATCCTTACAACAATCCTATGAAATGAGTACTTCCACAGTAGGAGAAACTGAGGCACAGAGATTTCAAGCAACTTGCCCAAAGTCACATAGCTAGTAAGTAGGAGAGCTGGAGTTCAAATGCAAGCACTTTGCTTCTAGAAACTGAAGTTCCAATTCTGAAGTGGAACGTTAATTCACAGGCCAGTCATAAACCAGGGAGTCCTGAGGCCAGAGCCTATGATGCTCTGGTCAAGGATTTGAGCCTATATGATGTGACTGAAAGAACACTGAATGAGAAGCAGCACTGACTTGGGTCCAGTCCTGTGACCTCTTTGCTCACCAGCTTCCCCTGCTGATCAATCGGGGGTTGGATGTTCACTCAAGTCCTTGTCAGGCGTCAACACCAAGTGCTAGAGTCACCCTAGACATAATCTCACATCCAGACAACTACAGAACACAGTGTGCTCCTCCACCTTCCATGAGGGACAACTACCAAAATATCTTCAACCATCAAGCAAGTCACTCAGTCTCTCAGAACTTCAGTTTCCTCATCTGCAATTAGGACCGAATGGCACCTACTTCAAAGGGTGGAGGTGAAGATTAGAGAGAAGCCTGGTTAAGAGGTTACCACATAGTAATAATTTCATAAACAGTAGCTAGGTTTAGTATGGTCCCAAACAGAGCGAGGAGATAAGTCTCGAGGAGGAACGAATCTCTTCAAAACCCAGGAACCAACCGACCAGTCGGAAAAACAGCTCTGAAACTCAGATTTTTAAACAATTTCTAACAGTAGACTACATGTGTGGCACATCCTCCAAGCAAAAAGTTCCATATCAGATTCTCTTTCAACAAATGGAGTAAGAAAGACAGGTTTGAGTTAACTTCAGATGGAACAGAAAGAACCATTATGACTTGGGAAGTTCACACCTGAGTGCTGAAAAGCTAGAAAATAATGTTAGGTGCCATTTGCCTTATGCCAGACCTGTGACAAGCAGGTAACATATATTACCTTACTGAATCCTCACAACCTGCTGAAGAGGGTACTGCCCTGTTTTATAAATGAGGGCATGGAGGCTCAGAGAAGATGAGTAACTTGCTCAAGGTCACACAGCTACTAAATAGCCATGCCAGAACTTACTTAGTCTGCCAGAATGTTGATGATCTTAACCACAAAGCTACACCCTTCCCCAAAGATAGCGTGTCATTGGCCCCAGCGTGCCCCGTACCCACAGGGCAATCATGCCCACACCATGGGCAAGTGGCTTTATAGGAAGGCCACGCATGGGGGATCAAGTGGCCTTGGGTTTTGGTCCCTGTTTACCCACAGACTGTGGCAGCTATGGACAAGTCATTTAACTTTCCTTGACCCTGTTTTGATCAAACAGAATGTACTGGATTAAAGTTTTTCAATCCAAGTCTTGTGGAACATTAATCACTTACATTTTATACCCAAGAGGTTAGGGATAAAAGAGGAGCCAAAGACATTATGAGCTAACCCTCTGTCCTGGGACTCTGGCTAGGGGAAGAAGTGGAACACATTTGTTACCAAACAGAACTGGGTGACCCTCAGTTCCCTTCTATCTTGAAAATTCTGAAACTCTACTGAAAATTCTGAAATTCTCCTGAAAATTCTGAATTTTATGTGACAGGAGAGGACAAAGAAGAAGAGAAGGACTTCAGGGAGTCATGTGGGAGGTGGCAGGATGGCCCCTCTTAAAGCTGTTTGCACAGCAACTACAGTGTACATACTTAGCTGGTAAGCTTATTTGAGGTGCTTTTGGAGTGAGGGTGCTGGTGGAGATAATGGGAAAGGAAGCTAAATTCC
This sequence comes from Symphalangus syndactylus, assembly GCF_028878055.3. Classification (NCBI taxonomy): domain Eukaryota; kingdom Metazoa; phylum Chordata; class Mammalia; order Primates; family Hylobatidae; genus Symphalangus; species Symphalangus syndactylus. The sequence continues at coordinate 104,076,148 of NC_072423.2, read as the reverse complement.
TCCTCTTGAAATGACTAGTAATGCATACAGCAAGCACTCAATAGATGCTGATAGAATTGAATTCAAAGGAAAAAAGACCTGGATCAAACTGATAGAAGTTGAGCTGCTGCTCAAGATGTATGAATATGTCAAAAATGCTAACAATTTCTTTTGTTCTCAGCCACCCACCCTGCCATAAGCCATTTTCAGTCTCAAGATCAATTCTATTTCGTGAGAATGAGCACACCTCTTTCAGCAGGATAACCACAGGTAAACCTCTCCCTGCACCCCCTGCTGCCATCCTACGCACTTGGAATAGGAACAAAGGTGAACTGTCTGGATGCTAAAGAATTCTGCTTGTTTTCATTTGTATCTTTGCCCAGGGTCGTGGCAAATATTGTTTCATGGGTTTCCAGCTTTGTTTTTGGAGCTCAAAGGATAAAGTGCTCCCACAAGAAAGAATAAAGACAGAGGAAAGAAGGTAAAGAAAAAAACTGTTTCATTCAAACAGCAGAAGTCCTTTCTTCCCAGGAAAGGTGACAGTATGCTACGCTACATCCTCTGTCTGAGCTGCCAAAGTCTCCATCTAGAGATACTGACAGCAACAATAACCTTAAAGAATTTTTTTTGTACTTGTATTCTAAAAACACGACTTAAGAGAAAACTAAAGTCTTCTGATTCCCAGCTGATGTTTTTACCATAAAACTAGGCTGCCTCATGAACATATTCCCCAGGCCACAAAAAGGTTGGCTCATAATAGGCACTCAATAAATATTTGTTGAATGAATTAAAGAACAAAAGAAAGGAAAAGGCACAGAAGGTATGTATCAAGGGCTGTCAACATAAGAGGACCAATTAGTTGACATTGAAAAAGCTTTGTGTATCTTTGAACTCAGGTCCAGAATAGTCCCTCCCTCATCCTTTTCCATGTTTTAAAATACCATTCATTATTCAAATCTCAGACCAAGTTTTTCTTCGGAGAAGCTTTCCTAGGTCAACCCAGCCCTGTGGAGCTAGTTTATTCTTTTGAGTTCTAACAATTCTTATTACTACCACTTCATTAACCATGTTCTACCAGGTGGCAGTTTTTTTTTGTTGTTTGTTTTTAAGACAGAGTCTACTCTGTCTCCCAGGCTGGAGTGCAGTGGTGCAATCGTGGCTCACTGCAGCCTTGACCTCTTGGGCTCAAGTGATCCTCCCATCTCAGCCTCCTGAGTAGCTGGGACTAGAGGTGCACCACCATGCCTGGCTAATTTTTATTTTTTTGTAGAAATGGGGGTCTTACTACGTTGCCTGGGGAAATGGCTGGTCTTGAACTCCTGGGCTCAAACAATCCTCCTGCCTTAGCCTCCCAAAGTGCTGGGATTATAGGCATGAGCCACTGCAGCTGGTGCAACTTTTTTTTTTTTTTTTTGGTCAGGATCTCATTTTGCCATCCAGGCTGGAGGTCAGTGACACAATTGTGGCTCACTACAGCCTTGACCTCCTGGGCTTAAGCGTTCCTTCCACCTCAGCTTCCCAAGTAGCTGGGACTACAGGCGTGCACCACTATACCCGGCTAATTTTTTTAGTTTTTGTAGAGATGGGGTTTCACTATGTTGCTCAGGTTGGTCTCAAACTCCTGGGTTCAAGCGATCCTCTCCCCTTGACCTCCCAAAATGTTGAGATTACAGGGGTGAGCCACTGCACTCAGCCTAAGCTAATATCATCACTTACTCCTACATTCAACTTTTATTGACCAGTTTAATGGTCAATTGAATTTTTGTGCTGTTATACCACTACCAGGGGAGGCCAGTAACAACTGGTATCTGGTCAGCTGTATAAGACTCTACCCAGGGAGGTACTGGGAGGATGTGTTGTGCCCTCAAAGTAACTTCATGCTAAAATTAAGGAAGATGCTTACCAAACCTCCAGATCTACTCACCAGTTTACAGAAAACGGGGATAGAGGAAAACGTTAAAACACATAATGAGAAAGCATACCTGAATCCTGGCTAGAAAATATTCTGCCAGAAAAATGACCTGGTTTCCTCAGCAAGAGGGTAAAAAAAATGGGGGGGGACAGCGAGGTTTTTCACAATAACAATGATAAGAAATGGGTGGACCAGTCAGGCACAGTGGTGTATGCCTGTAGTCCCAGCTACTTGGAAAGCTGAGGCAAGAGATCACTTGAGCATAGGAGTTTGAGACCAGCCTGGGCAACATAGTAAAGACCTTGTCTCTTAAAAAAGAAGGAAAGAAAGGAATGAGTGGACCATGCTGGGATACTGATTCAAACAAATTAACTGTACAAGGACGTCTTTGAGACAAATTAACAAGAATTCTCCAGTATCACCTAATGTGCACTCCGAAGTAAAATTTGAATATGAGGACATGCAACTTTGGACCGAATATTAGATAACATTGAGGAATTATTGTTAATCTTGTCAGATGGGATAAGGGATGGTGACTTACGAAAAAAAAAAGTGGTGGTTCATGCCTGTAATCCCAGCACTTTGGGAGGCCAAGGCGAGTGAATCACTTGAGCCCCAGGAGTTTGAGACTAGCCTGGGCAGCATGGTGAAACTCTACCTCTACAAAAAAAAATAAAAAACATTCGCCAGGTTTAGTAGGTGCATGCCTGTAATCCCAGCTACCTGGGAGGCACCTGAGCCTGGGAGACAGAGGCTGCAGTGAATGCAGTGAGCAGTGATCCGGCCACTGCACTCCAGCCTGCGCAACAGAGTGAGAGACCCTGTCCCAAAAAAAAAAAAAAAAAAAAAAAAGGGTCCTTATCAGGTAGAGAGGTATAGCAGAGTACTGACGAGTAAAGTGATATATGGCCAAGGTTTGCTTAAAATACTCCTAAAAACACAGTGTAGTGAGACTGGGAAGAAGTTAGTAATTGTTGAAGCTGGATGATGGTGACCAGGTGCTAATTATACTATCCTCTCTACTTTTCCAGTATAAGCAGATCACAAAGGTATCATGATTAACAAACTAAGTTATTCAACTTAGAAAGTTATAATTTCTTGTTTATATGCTGGTGAGGGTACAGTTTCTCCAGATATCATATTTAGCACTAAATTATCCAACTTAAAAACGATCATTTCTGGTCAATGCCAGTGAGGTTAGAAGTGAAAATGGCATGTGTAGAACCACTGATGACAGTAAAAACTACTGTGATATCTAGAGATGTCAATACCCACCAAGAGCAATACAAATATGCAAATATCTTAGCCCAATATCCCTACATGTGTGACTTTACCAAAAGAAAATAATCCAATGGCTGGGCTCACGCCTGTAATCCCAGCACTTTGGGAGGCCGAGGTGGGTGGATCACCTGAGGTCAGAAGTTTGAGACCAGCCTGGCCAACATTGTGAAACCTTGTCTGTACTGAAAATACAAAAATTAGCCGGGCATGGTAGGGCAAGCCTGTAGTACTAGGTACTCGGGAGGCTGAGGCAGGAGAATCGCTGGAACCGGGGAGGTGGAGGTTGCAGTGAGCCAAGTCGTGCCACTGCACTCCAGCCTGGACGACAGAGCAAGACTCTGTCTCAGAAGAAAAGAAAAGAAATGAAAAGAAAAGAATCGAATCGAATCAAAAAGAAGAAAAGATTTTCAGTGTACTGTCATCTAAATAGTGATAATTAGAAATAATAGGCCGGGCACGGTGGCTCACGCTTGTAATCTCAGCACTTTGGGAGGCCGAGGCGGGCGGATCACGAGGTCAGGAGATCGAGACCACGGTGAAACCCCGTCTCTACTAAAAATACAAAAAAATTAGCCGGGCGTGGTGGCAGGCGCCTGTAGTCCCAGCTACTCAGAGAGGCTGAGGCAGGAGAATGGCATGAACCTGGGAGGCGGAGCTTGCAGTGAGCCGAGATTATGCCACTACACTCCAGCCTGGGTGACAGAGCGAGACTCCGTCTCAAAAAAAAAAAAAAAAAAGAAATAATAATAGACTAGCTACTAAGTATGAAGAATACACTATGTACCAGAAACGACGTTAAATGCTTTATATACATTATTCTCCTCTAAACAACCCTTTCAGGAAAGTATTATCATTCCCATGGCACAGATGAAGAAAGCAAGCCCTCAAGATCGCACAGCTAGGAAGTGGCGCAGCAGGAAATCTGGGTCAGGCTGGCTCCAGGGCCCACACTTTCCAGTCCTGCACTAATTGCCCTGAAATCCAAATGTCAGGCAATAGGGGATGTTTAATTAGATTATAGGACATCCACTGCATGAACACTGCATAAACAAGTATACTCATGAAGCCAAGCAATATGGGAACATGCTAAGCTAATGAAAAGCAGGATGAAAACTGTTTATGAGGGCACCTATGATATATGTATATATATGTGAAATATATATGTGGAAAAGCTTGGCAGGGAAAATACACAAAATAAAAATCACGGTTGTGGCTGGGTGCAGTGGTTCACACCTGTAATCCTGGGAGGCCAAGGCGGGTGGATTGCCTGAGCTCAAGACCAGCCTGGGCAACATTGTGAAACCCCATCTGTACTAAATGTACAAAAATTAGCTGGGTGTGGTGGCAGGCACCTGTAATCCCAGCTACTCGGGAGGCTGAGTCAACGAGAATCGCTTGAACCTGGAAGGTGGAGGTTGCAGTGAGCCGAGATCATGCCACTGCACTCCAGCCAGGGCGACAGAGCAAGACTCTGTCTCAAAAAAAAAAAAAAAAAAAAATCACGGTGTATCAGAAGGAAGGTCTCCCAATGACGGGCCACGTGGTTATGTTATTTTTATTAAAAAGGGGAGAGGTAACGGAACTGAGGTGACACAGCTGCTGATAGAATCAAGGCATTTTGGTAGTGGTGTTTCCGTAAATATTGTGAACCATCAGTTTCTTCAAATTTGTTTCTTCTTCTTTGGAACACTACCAAAACTAAAAGAAGAAATATTCCACTTTTCCTCCCCATATATCTTTCCAATGACCTCTGCAAGGAATTCACCTACTTTTGATCAGGAAGCAATCATTATTATCCTATAGTTTCCTCTTGCAGCAGATGCAGAGTAAAATGTTACAATATAAATGGATGTCTTAACATAAGAGGGAAAAAAAGACAACAGCTCAAATGAATCTATAAAGGCTTGTTTAATGATTGAGGTTCTCTCTGAGTCTTGTGAAATCCTCTCGCAGGTCATTTGTTATTAGCATGACTGAAAAAGGCACCAGAAAGCAGGAGTCCCAATTCTCCATCTTGTCATGGTCCAGCCAGGCATATCCTAACTGCATCTACCAGACTGCTAATCACCTCAAAATCCAACCCCACAGCCCAGCCTCCTGCTCTCACTTTTCTCCTCCTGACCTTCACCTTGCTTGGAAAGACACAACTGACTGGCTCCCAGAATCAAGTTCACTGGGAGATTGTGGACTTGGAAGTGCTTTGGAATCTATGAAATGCTCTACAGATGGGAGGTTATCTTGATTAAAAAGCTGATATGTGCCCTTGTGTGTTTCTTTTGCCATAAATGAATTCCAGAGATATTCCTTGGGGAGAGAAAGAAAACCCCAAATAACTAGACCCCAGGTTATTTTAACTGCCAGAACCAGGGTTGCAATAAATAATCAACTTTTTATGACAAAGCTTTTGTAACTGCCCAGGGGATAATTATCACCTGAAAAAGGCACTAATCTGTGAGCCAAACCACATGACCATTTGTGAGTCTATGTGGTATTTGTCAGTACCTGTCACCAAGATAACAGCTTAATCTTGAAAAGGGGAGTAAGAATATTTTAGAGGAGACTTTCAAGTGATTCCCCTTTAAAAAACTAAACAAAGAGAAAAGATCTTGAGGAAAGGAAAAAAAAAAAAAAAACCCAGAACGAGCCAGAGAACCAGATGGACGAGAAGGCTGTACTAAAACCACCAATCCTTCAGGGAGTTAGTGCAAACTTTTGTCAAAGATTATGGAAAAGCTACTGTTTCAAAGCCTGTGGACATCAGAGGAAAAAACGCAAGAGATAGTTTGCTTAACAGAGAGCTGTAAGCAATTCAAGTTCAAACAGAATTCCAGGAATTAAGAAGAGAGGAAATTGCAAGGTGCTTTGCAAACCACTGCAAAGAAAAAGATGTTTACAAAATGTCAGTGATAAAAATGGAGATTTTGTTGTGGTGGTATTTATTTTGGAGGGGGAAGGAGTAAGAACGGGACATAATAATAGTAATAGTAATCATAAATCGTTGCTTTACTAGCAGCCAGGCTTTTTTGATCACAATTAGGGGCAGCATTGTCCTGAGCACTTTGTAAGTATCATCTCCTTTAATCCCCAGGACAACCTTTAGAGCTCAATCCTTCTAATGACTCCCATTATAGATGAGGAAACTGAGATTCAGTTGGGCTCTACTACTTCTTTGAGTTCAGAGTGACAGGATTATGATTCAAACCCAAATATGCTTAAAAGCCTAGCCTTTGAACCATTTACACACTAGTATATAATTACCAGGTCTCATAGCTCAATACTGTTTTTGAAGATTATTGGCAATTATTAAGTTCAGAGCTGATGACCAGCTTGGTCAGCTTTCCACCTGCTTGCCTTCTTTCCTAAAGATAAAATGAAAGGAATGAACTACTATCCAGTTCACTTTAGCAATTGTTTAGGGTGTTTTCTGGAAACTGTGGGAAGGAATGGATTAGAAAAATCTAGGGAGTTCGTTCATAGCCCGTCATTAAGAGCTAACGACACAACAGGATTCTCAGAGTAAAACACTTCAGTGGCATCGCTGTTTAAAGATGTTGTTAAACAATGTACACCTGTAAAAAAGAGTGAACAAACTCTGTGAGGTGACAAGGTCAGGGTGACACAAGCCAGTTAATTATGGAGCACTGTTAGGAACCCATATACTGGAGTCTAGCAGCCCCAGTCTGGATTCTGATTCTACCAGTAATTTGCTCTGAGACCCTGGGTGAGTGAGTAATCTTTCTGAGCCTCAGTTTCCTTGCCTATAAAATGGGGATGAAAAGAGTGCCTCCCTCATAGGGCTATTGTGAAAACTGCATGAGATGATGCAGTGAAGGCACAGGGCACAGTGCCAGGCATGGTAAATGTCAGCTAATATTCCTGGCACAGCCAACAAAGTAGCCATGCCACTCCATTTACAGAGACCCCTGCACTCCACGCCACATTCTTCACAAGCTATAGAATATTCAGGTGTGGAATGAGTTCTAAAATGACATTAACAAAAGCACCAATTTAAGAATCCAGCCCAATTTGAAACCTCATTCTTTTTCCAAACCACAGTCAGCGGTTGGAAAGAGGGAAACAATCCCTCTCTATGTTCTTTTCTGCTGGGATTTGGTATTTGACAAATGCCAATTACATGATGATAGCTTTTCTGACAAATTCCATTTAGGATCTCAGAAACCCATCATCAGTAATAGGCAGCAACATTTTCTGTTTGTTTAGTTTTATTTTGTAATGCAGTTGAGAATCGACCAAAGTTACTGCTCTTATCACATGACAGCAACTCGGTGAGGCTTCATTTTTACAGGCTTGACAGAGTCCATCTACTCTACTCAAGACTTTCATTATTTGCGATGCTGGCCACCTGGAGCCAATTATTTAAGAGCTTCGAGAACAAGCAGCTCATACTGTGGTGCATTCTGGGGCTTTGGCTCACTCAGCTTTGGTTCCTCCCTTTTCTGATTATGGCTCTACAGCTTTCTTTAGGGAAACTGCCTCTCCCCAATTCTCGGAGCTTATGGTTAAAATGAGACTGAGCCTGCTATCAGTTTCTTTGGGAGTACATGTGACTCAGGACTGACCAATCAGCAACCCTTCCTTCTAGTAACTGGTTCAGGAAGAGGCATGAGAACCAGGCTTGGGATTTTTGCAAGAGGAACTAGACAAGAAAGTACCCCTAAGTTAGAAGGGGGTAAGCTTGGCACTCATTGTTTATGGTCATCTTTCTACCAGAAGGGGAGAGCGTATCTGAGAATGAAAGCAACAAGGAAAAATGAAAGCTGAGAAATGAGGAGAGAAAGAGATTCCTCAGCAAAAATAAGCACCTGGATCCAGCCATGCCTGAAGGTTGGACTGCTACATAAGCATGACACCTGGTCTTTTCTGTTACCTAAACATAAATTCTCTATTTGCTTAAAGAAATTTGAGCTATGTTTCTGTCACTTACAACTGGAAGCATTTTGATTCAAATATATACAAAAGAGACTCTACCACATAAATGAGTAGCTGCCTTCTTACTTTTTTGCACTATTCAGGATTTATATTATATATCTAAGTCTTGCTTCCCTCAACAAGATCATAAGCTCTTAGAGACTAGGAGACAAGCATAATAACCTATTGATACAGTCATACACTTTGGCCAAAAACAAACCCACGAGGGCTAAGGAATTATTTCATAATGATGTCAAAGAGAAGAAAGTGGGAAAATGTCAAGGATGTTTCACAGGTTAAGTTTTGAAGGCTGATGGCATGGGGAGTCAGGGATCTCATAAGTATCCAAAGCTACCTCCAAAAGCTTCATTTGTTTAGTTGCCCACTCCTGAACCTCCCATTTTACACTTTACCAGCTCAGCCGATGGAAAACCCCTACCAAAGTTTCAGACTAAAGGTCTTCTAACTAGAACTGTGAAGAACTCACTGCTTGTCACCCAATGGTACCAATAAATCTGCTTTTTTGCTTAAATGAAAATTCACTACCCCAAATATTCTTCATATGCCAACTCTGACCACATTTGGATAGGATAATTTTATTTGAGTGCTTTAAAAAGTGTTTTTTTATTTTTATTTTTTCACATTGGATAAGCATCAAATACATCAAAGATGTAAATGTAAATATGAAAACATAAAAGAGAAGATGAGCCTTCCCTGGTGTAGGAAAGACCTTGCTAACTATGACTCAAAGTCCAGAAGCCAGGAAAGATTGATAAAATTTGTATCCTAAAATATAAAAAGATAAAATCAGTTTAAACACTTTTACATGGCAAACAAGAACAACAATGAAAATATAAGCAAAGACAAATGACAAACTCGGAAAATATATTTACAACTTGTATCCATTTCAGCACCCATCTCTGTAATATATAAAGACTTCTAGAAATCAAGAAGCAAAGGACAACCACCGTCTCTGTATGACTGATTCATGTTACAACATCACAAGGAGCAACGTCAATTATTGGGCATGAACATTTTAAGAGATAGCAGGGTGTTTATGAGTTAAGGGCATGAACTGAGTGGTCCAGGTTTAAATCTCAGCTCTGCCACTTTCTTGCTTGTGACCTGGGCAAGCTGCCTCACCTGCTTAAACCTCAAGTGTAATGGGGGATTATAATCTTCACCTTGCATGGCTGTTGTGAGGATTAAATGCACACGAATGCACTCAGTGACAGCCTCACTTAGCAAGTGCTCAGTAAATGTCTGTTGTTGCTAGTAAAGCAGATATTTGAAAATTAAGAGCGTACCCTGGCCAGGTATGGTGACTCACACCCATAATCCTAGCATTTTGGGAGGCCAAGGTGGGCAAATTACTTGAGCCCAAGAGTTCAGAGACCAGCCTGGGCAATGTGGCAAAACCCTGTCTCTACGAAAAGAAAAGAAAAGAAAAAAAAGCCAGGCATGGTGGCACACTCCTGTAGTCCCAGCAACTTTGCAGGCTGAGGCTGAGATAGGAATATCACCTGAGCCTGGGGAGGTCAAGGCTGCACTGAGCCATGATCATGCCGCTGCACTCCAGCCTGGGTGACAACATGAGACTCTGTCTCAAAAAAAAAAAAAAAAAAAAAAAAAGGCATACCCTAACCTCAAGGTCTTACAGGTACTACTCACAAGCCAAGATGTACGTGAAGTACACCACGAAAAAAAAAAATCAACATTGCTATAACGATAAGATTTTTCATTTTACATACATTGTTATATTTACAACCATGAATATAAGTATTGCTATTCCTGTTTTACAGATGAGGAAAGCGAGACTCAGAAAGGTTAAGTGACTTGCTTATCGTGGCAGCTACTAAATGGTAAAATTTAGATTTTACTCCATCTATGACTGGCTTTAAAAGTTGGGTGTTCATGGCCGGGCACGGTAGCTCATGCCTGTAATCCCAGCACTTTGGGAGGCCAAGGTGGGTGGATCATGAGGTCAGGAATCCGAGACCAGCCTGGCCAACATGGTGAAACCCCATCTCTACTAAAAATACAAAAATTAGCCGGGTGCAGTGGCAGGAGCCTGTAATCCCAGCTACTCAGGAGGCTGAGACAGGTGAATCGTTTGAATCTGGGAGGCAGAGTTTGCAGTGAGCCAAGATCGCGCCGCTGGACTCTAGCCTGGGTGACAGAGTGAGACTCCATCTCAAAAAAACAAAACAAAACAAAACAAAACAAAACCAAAAAAACCAAGTTGGGTGTTCATCATACTACATCAACCTGTCTCTCCCTAATTTAAAAGCTAAGAAACAATTTGTCCAGCTAAGTAGTAGGAAAAGATACCCAGAGTTGCCATAGTTCTAAAAGTTCCAGCCCTCAGGCATAAGAACTGACTCTGGTCCAGCAGTAAAACCTGCCATCTGTGGGAACCTGTTTCTCAGTGGAAGGAGAAGATCCATCCTGGGTTACGGCACATCTTTACCACGTGTTGCTACTGGTCTTCCTTTTCGTTACGTAGAAAAGTTAAAGAGATCCCTTGTATGGTTGTGGGTGGAGTGGTACACACGCCGCTGTTTCTTTGGGACATTTATTTGTTAATGTATTCATTTTTATTATTATTATTTTTTTTGAGACAGAGTCTTACTCTGTCGCCCAGGCTGGAGGGCAGTGGCACAATCTTGGCTCACTGCGACCTCTGTCTCCCGGGTTCAAGCGATTCTCCTGCTTAGCCTCCTGAGTAGCTGGGATTACAGGTGCATGCCATTATGCCTGGCTGAGTTTTGTATTTTTAGTAAAGACGGGGTTCCGTCATGTTGGCCAGGCTGGTCTCAAACTCCTGACTTCAAGTGATCTTCCCACCTCGGCCTCACAAAGTGCTGGGATTACAGGCATGAGCCACCACACCCAGCCTGGGACAGACTTTTATATGGTACAACTGTCCTCCATCCAGGGCCTGTGGAAGACATGTCTTTGGCAGTGAACGTGGGCTCTCATGCAAGCTCTCTGAGCTCCGGGTGAGTGTACAACTGGAGGGCTTTTCTCACCTCCTGGAAGCTAGTCCCTTGGCTCCAGCAGCCTGCCCGTAGAAGGCATGACAGAGACAGCGATGCCCCCACATTTGGCCCAGGTTGTTCAAAGCCCATAGTTGGAATACTCAGGAAGCTCTAGCTACCCCTGCAGCCCTGCAGCTGAAACGAGAATCTGCCTACAGTGGAGAAATAAAATGCCCTTGCCAAGCCTCCCTTTAAGAGGTAATGCCTCCCGAAGAACATCTTCCAACCCCCACAGACAGCTATTTGAAGCAAGCACAGAACCTCAACACTCTTTTCTGTGGAAATTCCAATATATACTTTCTTTGCCTTTAAATCTTTGGAATGCTGATTTAAAAGCCTGAAGCTAAAATTTTCTGAAAAACAGCAGGCTGTCTTGTCTCTCTGAAACAGTGGTATTTCAGGGGTCAGGGAGAGAGCCCTCACCATCAGCCTCATCAGTCAATGGGTTACATAAGCAGGGATTTGTTTCCAGTCTCTAAGGAGGATATCCACAGAATGTCAGGACTTTAGCAAAGTTCACCAACTCTCTACCAAGCATGGTACCTTATACCAGTCCCCAAATAATAGCAACAGACAGTTTAGGGTTTACTATCCGATGATCATGTTATGGCACTTCACAATGTCCTATAAGGAAAATACTACGATCACCCCATTTTACGGCAGAGGTAACTGAGATACAGAGAGGAGGTGTAATTTGCTCAGGGTCATAGAACTTATAAGTAGCAGAGCTGGGGTTTCAATACAAGTAGTATAGCTTGAGTATATACTCTTATCCATAATGCTACACTGTCTCTCCCAAGATGATAATGATGGGATGGTGGTAATGACAGTGGTGATGGTGGTGATAACAGTGACAATGATGGCTGGAGTGATGGTGGAGGTGGTGCTGGTGGGGATGGTTGGTGCTAGTGGTGATGATGATAGGGAGGCTGATGATACCATAACCCTGGCCCGTGTGCTAAGTATTTCCCACATATTACCACATTTCATCCAATTTTCCAACAGTGTTACCTTATCCACCTACTTCTCTTCACCTTGCCTGTCTGCCACTTTCCCAGCCTAAGCTATCATCATCTCTCACCTGGAGTAGTGCAATAAACCTGCTAACTGGTCTCCCTGCTGCAACCAGTGCCTACAAAATACAATCTCACTGCATTACAGCAGCCAGAAGGATATTCTGAATGGTTAACCTAGATCTAGCACTGACTCTCTTGCCTGAAACCTCCACTGGCTTCCACTGCACAAATCCTAATTCCTCGCCACAACTGGATGAGGCCCTGAGGGATCCGGTGCTGTTCGCCTCTCAGTACCCCCTTCCTGCTTCTCTCCTCGTCACCCATGATGCTCCAGCACAGTGTCCTTTCCCTCCCGACCATGGCACCTTGTTGCCAGGCCAGGACATTTGTGCTGGCTGTTTCCTCTGCCACCAAATCTCTGCAGGATTGGCTCCTTTTTGTCATGGAGGCATCAGCTCAAATAACCCCTCCTCAGAGCCTTTCCTGACCTCCCAGCTATAGGAGATTCTCAACTTCCATCTTTCTCCTGGTCTCACCTCCCCTGCCACCACCTCCTATTCCCAGCCCCAGCCACAGCCACCTCAAGACTGGACTGTGTCCTTGGTGGATTTGCTGTTATTTACCACCTCCCCACCTAGGCTACAAGCTCTGTGAAGACAGAGATCTTGTCCCTCATGTTTGCTGTTTCATCACTAACACCTCAAACAGCGTCCAGCCCAGAATGGAGTCCAATAAATATTTACTGATGAAGTAACTGGGTTATCTCATTTACTCTTCTCAAGAACACTTTTAGAATTGGGGCAACAGCTATGTTTTAATAACAGACCCAAGGCCGTATGGTGAGTAAATGGCATTTAACTCCAGAGTCTACACCCTTAACCCCCATTCTGTAACTGGCTTTGTCATCTTGACTTTCCATTTCATTTCTCTGCTTCTCAGTGTCATTTTTACTCTGAAATAAGAAGATCTTCCATGCTTATTTACCTTCCAAGGGTTTTTGGAGTTAAGAGCCCTTGTTCTTAACCACTACCAGGGTTGGCAAACTTTTCCTGTAAAGGGAAAAATTCTAATTGTTTTAGGTTTTGTGGACTATTCAGTCTCTGTTGCAACTATTCACCTCTGCCAATGCAATATAAAAGCAGCCACTGACAATAAATAAATAACAGTGTGGTTGTGTTACAATAAAACCTTATTTACAAAAGCAGACAGTGGGCCATTCTTGGCTATAGTTTGCTGGCATCTACTCTAGACCACTGGAGAAGCAATCTTTGGTTTCCATCTGTCATTCAGTTATTATGAGGCCTGGTAATCAGAGATGATCTCTTCCCAGCACACTGGTGTGTATGTTCAGAAAACATAATCAACATTTTAAGAAAGGTCAAGGTCTTCTGTCCAGTTCCACATTAACCAGTTACCATGTTGACAGAAACAGAAATGGCTCTCTTCCATTTTTTTCTGGACCTAATTTGAGCAATCTTTGGATGAATTTGGTGGCAGAAGGTTCTCTAACAACAGGCAAGAGGATTTGTGTCTAGACTCAAGGAGGAGTCAGAAGGGCAAAGGTATGATCATGAGTTACTGTGGACTTGAGAACTTTGACGTTCTTCCTAAATCAGGAGTATAATGATGACTTTGGTCAAGAGGGGCCAGTGGAGGCTATACAGAAAGACTGCACAAACTAGAGGGTCCAGGATCCAGTGGGATCTTAGCAGGCAAAGCAGGTGTCTGAGCTGGATAAGAAGGCAGCTCTTTTCTTTTTTTTTTTTTTTTTTTTTTTTTTTTTTTGAGACAGAGTCTCGCTCTGTCGCCCAGGCTGGAGTGCAGTGGCGCTATCTCGGCTCACTGCAAGCTCCGCCTCCCGGGTTCACGCCATTCTCCTGCCTCAGCCTCTCCGAGTAGCTGGGACTACAGGCGCCCGCCACCACGCCCGGCTAATTTTTTGTATTTTTAGTAGAGACGGGGTTTCACCATGGTCTCGATCTCCTGACCTCGTGATCCGCCCGCCTCGGCCTCCCAAAGTGCTGGGATTACAAGCGTGAGCCACCGCGCCCGGCCAAAGGCAGCTCTTTTCAACCTGAGCCCATGCCCCTTGGGCCCATTTCAGTTGTACCCAGGTCTTTTGTATTTGCTGTGATTTATTTTTCAAAAAAGGTGAAAAATCATAGCAAACGCAATGGGTAATATAATAAATACTGATATTCTCACCATTCAGATTTAACAACTCAACATTTTGTTAAATTTGCTTCCAGGGCTTTAAAAAATATATGTAAGTAGAGGGTTTACTTACGCCAAGTGTGAGGATTGTAACCAGGACACAGATTAAAGTTGCCCTGAATATACACTCTCCCAGTGCTTTTTTAATAGATGAAAGAAATAAAACATTACCAGCATAGCTAACATCTCCTCTTCCCACCACCTCAGTCCCACATTCCACCTTTGGCCACCCCCAATGACAGCTATTATCATGGAATAGAAATATATCCTACCAGTCCATTTCATCACAGAAAATTATCATTAGAGAAAATTTTCTATTGAGATAAAATTTATATAACATAAAATTTACCATTTTAACTATTTTAAAGCACACAATTCACTGGTGATTATTATATTCACGATGCTGTATAGCCATCTCTACTATCTAGTTCCAGAACATCTCAGCTATCCAAAAAGAAACCCTGTATCTCCCAAATCTCCCCTCCCCTCAGTCCCTGACAACCATGAATCTACTTTCTGTCTCTATGCACTTGCCTTTGCCATTTGCATATGAAATGCCTGGACATTTCATATAAATGGAATCAAATAACATATGACCTTTTGTTTCTCACTTATTTTGCTTGGTATAGCGTGTCTAAGGTTCATCCATGTTGTAGCATGCATCAGTATTCATTCCTTTTTATGGCTGAATAATATTCCCTTGTTTGGATATACTATTTGGTTTATCCATTCCTCAATTGATGGAATAGTGCTGCTATGAATATCCATATGCAAATACCTGTTTGAGTACGTGTTTTCAGTTCTTTTGGGTATATACCTATGCGTGGAATTGTTGTGTCATATGGTAACACTATATTTAACTTTTTGAGGTACTGCCAAACTCTTCTCCACAGCAGCTGCACCATTTAAATTCCCACCAGCAATGTATAAGGGTTTCAATTTCTCCACATCCTCACCAACACTTCTTCTTTTCTATTTCCCTCCTCTCTTTAAAAATAGCCATCCTAGTGGGTATGAGGGATAATTGTGGTTTTGATTTGTATTTCCCTAAAGCCAACTGCAACTGAGCATCTTTTCATGTTTTTATTGGCCATTTGTATATATTCTTTGGAGACTATCACTTTTTACCTCTATATTTATTCCAGGCATCTACAAATAGTGTGCAGTATTGTTCTCTAAGTGTAAATCTAAATATTTTCTCCACTTAGCATTGTTTTTGAGTTCCCTCCATGTTGTCGTACGTAGGTCTAATTCAAAGCTGAACTGTATCCAGCCTTCCCTACACCACATTTTATTTATCTGTTCTCTTATTTATGGATATTTACAGCTTTTCCTTTATTTACTGTTACAAAATGTGTCACACTTCCCTATACACGCCTCCTTCTGCATTCCTGAGATTGGTTCTCTAAGGCTCAAACTTGGATTTATAAGGCAGGATCACAGAATATGCACATTTACAATCTCACCACATGTTCACTTTCTTTTTTAACATATGTTTGGAAAAGCAAATGCAAATTTGGATCACACTTCAGGAGACTCAGCCCCCAGTGCATATCACACTCACACATTCACCAAGCTGGATAACTGTTCAATTTTTCTGGATTTTCAATATTCTTTTTTTTTACCCCCCAAGTTTTGCTCTTGTCACCCAGGTTGGAGTGCAATGGTGTGATCTCGGCTCACTGCAGCCTCCACCTCCCAGGTTTAAGTGATTCTCCTGCCTCAGTCTCCTGAGTAGCTGAGACTACAGGTGCGTGCCACCACACCCGGCTAATTTTTGTGATTTTTTTTTTTTTTTTTTTTTTTTGAGACAGAGTCTCGCTCTGTCGCCCAGGCTGGAGTGCAGTGGCGCGATCTCGGCTCACTGCAAGCTCCGCCTCCCGGGTTCACGCCATTCTCCTGCCTCGGCCTCTCCGAGTAGCTGGGACTACAGGCGCCCACCACCATGCCCGGCTAATTTTTTGTATTTTTAGTAGAGACGGGGTTTCACCGTGGTCTCGATCTCCTGACCTCGTGATCCGCCCGCCTCGGCCTCCCAAAGTGCTGAGATTACAAGCATGAGCCACCGCGCCCGGCCTAATTTTTGTATTTTTTAGTAGAGACAGGGTTTCACCATATTGGCCAGGCTGGTTCCGAACTCCTGACCTTGTGATCTGCCCGCCTCGGCCTCCCAAAATGCTGGGATTACAAGCATGAGCCACCGCACCTCGCCTGTGAATGTATTAAATGCCCCAGAGCTGTACACATTAAAATAGTTAATGTTATGTGAATTCTACCTTAATTAAATAAAAAGAGAGCTATTACACGGAAAATGCTTCACATTGGCCCTAGGTATGAAGTAGAAAGCAGGTATCATTATTGTAAAAGATGAAGTTCATAGTAAGAAAAACTAGACGCATACTATATATCTAACAATGGTGGGTCAATTAAATAAAGTTATATCCCAGTTGAACAATCTGATACTATGTAGGTATTCAGAATAGTAAGGTCTTGGCCAGGCCTGATGGCTCACGCCTATAATCCCAGCACTTTGGGAGGCCGAGGTGGGTGGATCGCCTGAGGTCGGGAGTTTGAGACCATCAAACTTTGTGAAACCCTGTCTCTACTAAAAATATGAAAATTAGCCAGGTGTGGTGGCACATGCCTGTAATCCCAGCTTCTCCTGAGGCAGGAGAATTGCTTGAACCTGGGAAGCTGTGAGCTGAGATTGTGCCATTGCACTCCAGCCTGGGTGACAGAGTGAGATTCTGTCTTAAAAAAAAAAAAAAAAAGAATAACAATATCCAGGTATAAATATGAACAGGAACAATGCTGATGTGTACCAAAATAAGACAAGCAAGGCATAAAGCAGTATCTGTGCATCATGTGATTCTATTTGTGTGTCCATGTAAACATACATTTAGCAGGGCTATACTCCAAAATGTAGAGTAGCAAAATGATGATTAAATTGTCTTTCTTTAATTTACCTTTATTTTATAATTTTCTACAACATCCACATACTGCTAGTACAATAAAGAAGTAAAAGTTTGAAACATGTCAAAATAAATGCATTCTAGTACTTTTTACTTAAAGATGAATTGTGGTGAATTATTACCTAAAAGTATTCTAAATATAAATTCCCTAAATTATCTTGTTTTGTGTGTTCATAATTTTAACATTAGGCTTTTTTTGTTGTGTTTTGTTTTTTTTTGTTTTTTTGAGACGAAGTCTTGCTCTTGTCCCCCAGGCTGGACTGTAATGGTATGATCTCGGCTCACTGCAACCTCTGCCTCCTGGGTTCAAGCGATTTTCCTGCCTCAGCCTCCTGAGTAGCTGGGATTACAGGCACATACCACCATGCCCGGCTAATTTTTGTATTTTTAGTAGAGATGGGGTTTCACCATGTTGGCCAAGCCGGTCTCAAACTCCTGACTTCAGGTGATCCACCCGCCTCGGCCTCCCAAACTGCTGGGATTACAGGTGTGAGCCACCATGCCCAGCCTAACATTAGGCTTCTTAAAAGCACGTGTACACCCCTATTTCATGCATTAAAATTAAATAATTATAAGACATGCTAAATAATATGCTAAATTAATGCTAAATAACAGCATTAATTCAGAGTGTAATTTAATTGTTTAATTAATTGCTATTTCCACTTCCAAAGGTCTAAGCCACCTGGAAGGACTGAATTGCCTCCTCAGAATAACTATTTAGCTTTAGCAGAAAGACTTAAAACGCACCACCTCTCTCCCCCTTTTCATACGACACAGAACATGACCCATAAAGTCCAACACACCCCAGGCCGGATAGCTAAAATGGGCCTGATAAATAAAGGGCCCTGTGGCTGAGTCATCCATGGTTCACCCCTGACCTCTGGGGAAAAAAGAATACAAAAATTGAATCATGCACCTCCACACAGACTTCCTGTGGAAAAAGGATTTCTCAGAGAGTCAAGAAATGACTTAAGCCTTTGTTTCCTCAGTTTCCCAAAAGGGAGAAAAATCATGTCTCTTAGAAGAACTGTTGGTGTTTAGCATGAGTATTTCTGTGGTAAAAATGACTTTCCTGACACAATTCAGCAGGCCAAGGTATACCGTTCACATCTGATTAACGCAAGCTGCCTTATCACTCCTGGTCTTTCCTTATCCTTCAGAGATAGCTCCAAATGAGGCTGAGTTACCAATTTTTGGAAAAAACAGACTGAAAAACAGATGTGTATTTTCGATCAATAGTTCATGAAAAACTCCTAATGAATAAAGTTCATCTCTTTCCTTTAGGAAAGAAAGCCAGCATTAGTATAAGTGTTTCAGGATTTCTTCATACTTTCTTTGTGCACAGAAATGCTCTGCTAACTTCAATCTATTATCATTCTTTGGGAAATGGGATATAGTTGGGGAAACAATTTAAATTAAAAATTAGTTCTGAAACATTATAAATCTCACCATGAGATTAATTAGTTGCCTCATTCATTCATTCAGAATGTATTTTTTCAGTGACTCATTCACTCACACACCCACAAGAGTCCCTACAATCGTATTTGGGATGCCAAAGTGTTTTCAATCCATTCCCTGCCCACCTGGATTTTTTTCTCATTTTGCCTTATTCTGAATGATACAAACCAGTTCTAAAGATTTTATACAACAATGAGACAAGATACAAAAAGTCACTGTGGGCCAGGTGCAGTAGCTTATGCCTGTAGTCCCAGCACTTTGGGAGGCTGAGGTAGGAGGATCGTTTGAGTCCAGGAATTTGACACTAGCTTAGGCAATATAGCAAAACCCCATCTCTACAAAAAAATACAAAAATTAGCTGGGTATGGTGGTGCATGCCTGTAGTCTCAGCTACCTAGGAGGCTGAGGTGGGAGTATCACCTGAGCCTAAGAGGTCGAGGCTGCAGTGAGCCGTGATTGTGCCACTGCACTCCAGCCTGGGTGACAGAGTGAGACCCTGTCTCAAAACAAAACAAAAAGTCACTGTGTAAAGGCCAAGGATGATGTGAAAGAATCAGTCTGCATTACGTAATCTTTATTTCACCCTCTTCCAGAGACCCATTCTCCAAATATGCGGCATGAATTCATGCTTTCAAGGATGCAGAACCTGCAGAAAGTACACTTTATTTGATAATCAAATGGTTTCCTAAAGAAAGTGAAGAGTCAGGATCAGAGTCAAGAGGTTCAGAAAATGTATTTTTAGCTTTTGCAAAGATTGGTGCTGATTAAAAAAATGGTGACTCCTATAACCCAGAAAAGAGTCTAAATAAAAGAGACTTTACTTAAAAGGAAGGGGAGGGAGCAAGCAAAGAGTCCAGACGTTTTTCTACTCTGCTACCATACTCTGAAAAGAGCACGGTTGACCGAGTTCATGTAGGATCAAACCCTTGTCTTGTGGTCCTGCATTAACGCCACAATCCCACCAGCTGAGCTAACTGGAATTGACTGCTCAATGGAATTAGTCTTCCATCTTTAATTGGCTAGAAAACTTGCCAAGAAGCTCTGCCTGACAGTCCATCAGGCAGAAAACATGAGGATAAAAGATGGTCCAATAATTACCAATGGGAATTGAAGAGGACGATTATTCAAGAAATAGACCATTTCATGAAGCTACTAAAAGCTGGAGGGCAAAAAAGGTTGTATGGAGCAGGGCCTGTGGCAGCCTGCCTCCTTGTAAACCCTCCACTCCAAGGCCATGCCTTCAGCAGATGAGGTCACAATAAACTGCGGCAGGTCCTGACAAACGGTTTCCTCCCAGGAGTCAATAAGTTACCTGAAAATGCTTAGTTCTGACTTTCTGACTGTTTGAGTTCACCCTACCATGAATACATGACCAGCGATTCTGGTCAGGTCAGGGCTGTTTCCTTTGCCATCATGTGCACACAGCCATCTGAACAACATGCTAGAACGGCAGGATTACAAGCTTCCTCCAGCAGCCAGAAACTTACATATTTCTAACACACTGCTAAATGTGGAAGTAGCCATTAAGAACCATCAAAGTGTGCATTTTTGACTCAATAATTCCACTGCTGGGAATACATCCTCTTGGATGTGTGCAAAAGAAAACTGTGTGCAAAAGTAAGAATGTTTATCACAGGAAAACATCTATTTTTTAAAAATAAAAACAACGTAAATATCATACTCCATGGGCTAAATACAGCCATAACATGTAATATTATGTAGCCTTTAACAATAATCGTATAAAAAACAACTTACCTATATTTCCCAACTTTTCTACAATAAACAGTTTTGTAAAGCATGTAAAAAACACTGTGGGGGGGGGAAATAATTAAAATTTTTACATAGATCAATGTTTACCAAATTAAATGATAATTTAAATGCATGGAAGAACATAATACTGGGGTGAATGTTTTTTGTACAAATCTCTACATAAGACAGAGATTCACTCCCATATTTTTAGCTATTAAAATATGATTCTATTACTTAAATTATTATTTCACTTTTCATTGTTTTTACCTCAAAATCTGATCCAAAACTGGGAAATAAGATAATAAAAAGGCTTTTTAAAAAGTCATAAAATTCACACATTAATGTTCTCCCTGTGCCTCATTTACAGGTACTTTTCTTTCCATAATTCTAAGAAGCCCCAGTACATAGTTATATCATCTTAACAGTTAGCAGCTGCAGTCTAGATGTGGGAAGGAGGTTTGCATAGACAAAAATGCTGATAGCGGAGAGAAACAACAGCTGACAGCTTAGTAATGAGAGGGGAGCTAGAAATACTATGATGAGCTGACCTGGGAACTCAAAAAGCACAAATTCCCGGGACCAAACAGCCCTAAAATACCAAGAGATCAACACACTATAGCAAAGTATAATGACAGATGGTCACTGTGTGTCATTTAAAAAAGGCAAACGATAATTTGTATAACCTGGCCGGGTGCAGTGGCTCATGCCTCTAATCCCAGCACTTTGGGAGAACAAGGTGGGAGGATCATTTGAGCCCAGGAGTTCGAGAACAGCCTAGGCAACATAGTGAGACCCCTATCTCTACAAAAAATAAAAAAAATAAAAATTTACTGGGTGTGGTGGTACACACCTGTAGTCCCAGCTACTCAGGAGGCTGAGATGGGAAGATCACTTGAGCCTGGGAGTTCAAGGCAGCAGTGAGCTATGATTGTGCCACTGCATTGCATCCAGGGTGATGGAGTGAGATCTTGTCTCAAAAAAAAAAAAAAAATTTCTATAACCTGTCTCAAAAGGCAAGAGAACATAATATGCATTTACATAACTGGATATATTTGTGCATTTGCATACACACATTTTAAACGCTGGATTATATATATATTCTTGTGTATTCGTATATGAGCATTTGGGATGTGTGTGTGACATTAGTTGTTTTTAACATTTTGGGTTTTTTTGAATTTTTTAATTTTCATTTTATTTTATTTTACACTCCTGGTAACTCACAGAACAACATTTTGGTTTTTAAAGAAGACTGTGTGGTGAAGTCCAAATAAAGTCTGTCGTTTCCTTAGCAGTACTAAACCAATGTTACTTTCCTGATTTTGACAGATATACTGTGTTATGTAAGATATTAACATTGGGGAAGCTGGGAAAGGTACATAAGAACTCTCTGTGTTGTCTTTGCAACTTTTCTGTAAATCTAAAATTATTCCAAAATGAAAGCTTATTAAAAATATAAAACAATGAAACAAAGAAGAATGGGGTCTTGGTTGTCTAATCAAATTGTCTACACTCTGCGCCCTATCCCCAAATCTCAAGGGGTCTGGCAGCTGAGCTTTCACTGATTTGGTCTGGTTGCATCAAATCATCATTGCAAGGATGCTTTGACCCTAGAAAGCTACCCTCCTTTAGAACCTGACAGCTCACAACACAGGATCATGTTACCACCTTTTACCCACCTGAAGAAGGGAGGGTCTGGTCCCTAGGTCTGCCAAATCTGGGAAAGAAAGTGGTACAATCCCGAAGGATCCTGGTGCTCTCGAGCCCGGAAACGTTTCATCTGACAGGAATCCTCCTGGGAATGACTTCAACCCCCAGATCCCAGGCATTATCTCATCTTGGCCGTGTGTCATCCTCTGCATTTTCCTTCAAGTTACTAAGAGGAAATGGAGGATCAGACGGAGCTCTGGCAGCCCACCTTCTTCTTAGGTGGGTATTTTTAGCACTTTGAGACAAATAACTTGCTTTTTAAGACCATCCCAGACATTCTTCAAATGAGAGGTACAAGCTTTCTCTGCTAGACTCAGTGAAAAATGCATGCAGTGCCTAGGAGAGCCAGCCAACAACAGTCAACAACAGGAAAAAACACCCTCATTTAGGGGACCATAAATATTTACAGCATCCAATGGTGTATTTACTATTCAATGATCATGCAAAACAAATGTTCTAGGACAAGAAGTGGTCTGCGTTTCTGCAGGATCCCAGAGTTTCAAAGCTGGAAAGGGAACAGAGATGTGTCCAGTTCTCACACTTTACAGGTAAGAAGGTTGAGGCTCCAAGTGTGCTCCCATAAAATGTCTGCTTTTTAAAATATCTCTATTACAACACGCATTCCCTGAGCCACAGTTCATTGTTTACAGACCGTCTCTCACAGGAGAAGTGGGTGTTTGCTGAGGGACTCAGCGCAGTGCCGTGAGTAAGCGCCATAAACAATCAATAAAAGCTTGTTTGAGACACCAAGATGGAAGCTCATCTCTGCCCTGACTCATGTTTCTGGGGACCTCTTCTCTGAACCTAATTTTAAAACTGAGAAGACAAATCTTATTCCTGAATGGCTGAAAGAGCAACCAGGAGTGCATTTGGAAATTCACCTGCTAACATATTATAACGTTAATACTATTTGTTTAAAAATTAAAAAAAAAAATTTTATTTCCTTCATGAGATGAAGACTAACATTTTTCATTTTCTTTGGTAAGAATTTCTAGAATGCTGCTTTATTAAATTTCATGGTTAGAAAGATTTACTGAGATAGAAAAGTTTTTTAAAAAACTATAAGACTAAAACAGCAAAGTTATTAACATACACACAGTTAAGCAGTGCCAAAGAAAGCTGTTTGCATCAGAATATGTCACCTGATCCTAAGAATATTTAAATTAGCACTTTGGGATGCAAAAACACGGAAAACCCCTTCTCTTTGCCCCCAGTACATAAATACTCCTGGCTCCTCATCTGTACTGATCAAGTTCAGGTCAAAACGGAATGACAAATTATTGAGACCCCTAGGTATGCCCACTGTGACATCTCAATGCAAGAGTGAGATGAAAAATTAACCTTGGCTGGGATCTTTCACTAAAGTAGCAATGGCAGGAAAAGCTTGAGTCAACCACCAGCTAGTCAGGCAGAAATTTCAAAGAGATGGTGAGAAGGAGAACTTGCTGGCTTCTTATTGGGTGGGCTTCCTCCATCGAATCCTCCTTTCAGCTATAGCATGCTCCTGGTTGTTGGTCTTACATGAGATCTTCTATGTCCTCCATTTAGATGTAACTTACCCAATTAGTTGCCATCAGCTTTGCACAGCTCACACTCCCACTTTCTCCATCATGGCAGTCACTTAGAAGCTGAGTAGCTGAATAAACTTCACTTTTCTATGCACACAGTTAACCAGAAATTTTAAAAATTTAAGTTTAAACATAAGCACCCACAATCTGATGTTTCTAAGTCTTTAGTTACATAGTTTCATACTCAGAGAACTCACCCCCACAAAGAGCATTTAATTAGAAAAATTCTTGGGTGTGATTCTATGCATTTCAGAGTAGCTATGTCATCACTGTGATTCCATGCTTTACCTTTTTCAGCCATCAGATTGATGTGAAATAGGTAATTCCATGAATTACAGTCAAAGTATTAATAAAAAGAGGAGCAAAAAGTGTGTGTGTGGAGCGCCAAAACCCACATACACATACAAATTCCCGAAACAAGAAGTTGAGCACTGAACCATCCTCAAAAGATGGCATCTTTTGCAGAAGTTATATTTAATCAAGGTCTTGGCATTTGTTTTATTATTTGCAAAAGATCTTTTTTTCTTTTACCAACATTTTGTAGGTACTACACATTATCCTTTATAGACACTATCTTAAGTAATTCTGAAAAATGCCATATGAAGTAGGAACTACTAGTAAGTCCACCCTGAGATGAGGAAATGAAGGCTAAGAAGGTTAAGTTCTCAGGTTACCAAGTTAGTTGTGGAGGCAAAATTTGAACTCAGTTCCTCCCCACAGCCCAAGCTGATCACATTTCTTGCAGTGTTTCCCCAAGCATGGCCCACGCATCACTAGTCAAATGTGGGATTGTAAGATGCATGTGTATAAATACATTTTTATTTTAACAGTTATATATGTCTTTATTTTAATGTGGATTAGAAAATATTGTCCAGCTAGCAGATCTTTCTTGGATCTTATTGCTTGGGACCTAGCTAATTTTGCATCAATTACATGCTTTGCAAGAGCTAGAAAAACAGTTAAGCTCTAATGCCATTTTTTCTAAGAAATAAGTGATTTGACTCACCAAGGAATGGAATCCATACCAGCTTCTATAGACTGCTTCCCAGCTGAATTAATCAGCCTGGATATTAAATGATCCCTAGCAGATGTCTAGAATCCAATGCTTTTAACTTCAAAGAAGAGTTTCTTCTGGTACCCTTCTCTTCTCCATCATTTAACTCTCTCATATTTTCCCCTGCCCCCTACAATCATGTAGCCCTGGAAGATTACCTAAGCTAAGACAAAGTGGTGAAGAGCAGAGATGTCTGGAAGGAAGCAGAGCTGCTCACTCATCCTTCTGTCCCCAAGACGGCTCATCACGGAACTCTCCCTAGGGTGGTCATAGCTGATCCCTGAGCAGGCGCCCCGTTCAGATAATGGCCAGACATCAAAGCCCCAGCTGATATAGAAATCTCTGGAGGAAAAAGCTATCTTGGTGACATAGTATTTTTAGTTCATCCTTTTCTTTATTGTCGAAATGACTTACAAAGAGCTCCAACTTTTGACCATGGCTAGTCATGCCACCGGTCGGCTGACTTTGTGCTCAATATTTTACTTAAAAAAACCCTCAAACTTCTAGTTATACAAGTAACACAGAAATTATTTCCCCTTGTAAAAACTTCAAATATTAAATGTTAGACTGCCACTGGAGCCACCAGGCCCCCTCCTCAGAGAGAACCAACTTAGGGTTTTAACCCAGAATCAATTTAATGAATTTAGGGTGTTATCCTTTCAGACTGCTTTCTATGCACGAATGTATCTTTGAAAAATAAGCAGAATTGTTCTGTGGTAGCTTAGCTTAGCACACGAACGATATCATACTTAAATTTCTGTAACTCTATTTTTATTTTTTATTTTTCTAAGACAGGGTCTCACTCTGTCTCCCAGCCTAGAGTACAGGAGCATGATCTTGGCTTACTGCAACCTCTGCATCCTGGGCTGCAACGATCCCCTGCCTCAGCTCCCAGGTAGCTGGGACTACAGGTATGTGTCACCATGCCTGGATGACTTTTGTCATTTGTTTTTATAGAGAAAGGGTTTCACCATGTGGCCCAGGCTGGTCTCAAACTCCTGGACTCAAGTAATCTACCTGCCTTGGCCTCCCAAAGTGCTAGGATCACAGGTGTGAGCCACCATGCCCAGCCCAAATTTCTGTAACTTGAAAAAAGAAAGCTAACAGTATGTCTTGGCAATCTTTTCATCTTTCACCATCTTTCTTTCCTTTTCTTTTTCTTAATGCTGCATTGTATTCCATGTATTCCATAGTGTAGATATGTTTTTTATATTGTAAGGTGAAAATATCATGCAATTTGACCTTTGGCTTTTCTATAATACTTTTTCTCAGAGAGCAATGATATATAAGAAGATTCTCTTTACTTTCTGCCCCTTCTGGTTTCTAGAAAACTGCCACTAATTTCAGGAAGAATAATACATGAATGGCAATTTGAGTGAGGAATTGGCATTAGTTCTGTAATTCCTGGTGCAACGGCAGGTTAACAGGACATAAAATCAGGCAGAATTGTGACTCACAACTGTATGGCCTTGGACTCATTAAACATCCATGAATCTCAGACTCATCATTTGCAAGATGAAGAGAATAATATCTACCTTTCCAGGTCACTGGCAAGATTCTGTAAGAAAAGGAAATTAAGAACAAGCAGAGTACCTGGCACTTTAGTGCATGACAAATTATTTAAAGCTGCGTGGCAAAGTTCTGCTCGACAGTGCAGAATACAAATACGTTTTTATTATGTAGGATTTTCAGTTTATGTTCAAAAATTATTATTTCCCTTTGGAATATCTTGTTAGTATGGATACTGCACCCTGTGGATTTATAGGTAGGGAAATTGAGACAGAAAGATATGCTCAAAGTAAATCCATCATGGTGCCAGGATTAGCTTTTCTAAGAACTGTTAAGCTTCTTTTCTTATGACTTATCATTAAACTAATAAACAGAATGCTTGAAATTGCTACCTGAAAACTAAGCATGTTGTCTGGAATCTTGCCTGCCTCTGTTAATTTTCCTCAAATGACTACTTAGAAACAAATAAAAGATACAAAATCTTTCAGGTAAAGAAGATAATATTTAATAAAATGAAACAAAATTAAAAGGAAAAGGAAAGTAACACCAATACAAACTACTGCTGCCACCAGGATTCCAGCCAACAGGTAATTAAACAGGTTTTGCTTCAACCTTATAGCAGGGCTAAACACAATCAGCCTGAAGGATTAGGGGGGTGGGAAGACTCTGGATCAGTTTCCCAGGATTACATGGAACAAGGATTACATGTGTGTACAAAAACACAGGGTGGTTTTGTGACAACCCCAATGTTTTCTGGGAGCCTTCACCAAGTCACTAAACATTACACATAGCAGATGGCCTCTTAAGGTGTCCCCCATGATCCCTGCCTCCTGGTGTTCACATCCCTGTAGGGCCAGAATAGGCTGGCATACTGATTTTCTTCTAGCCATATAGAACATGGCAAGATGACAGGAGGCACATGATTATGTGTTATGATTACATTACATAAGATTGGGTTATGTACTCATATTTTGAGGCAACTCTTTCCATTGCTGGAATCAAAGAAGCAAGAGGCCATGTTGAAAGGCCCATGTGGCAAAGGGCTGAAAGTGGCCTCCTGGAGCTGAAGGTGGCCTCCAGCCAACAATAACAAGAAACTGAAGCCCTCAGTCCTACAACCACAAGAAGCTGAATGCTGCCAACAGTCATGTAAGTTTGGAAACAGACCCTTCCCCAGTCAAAGCTCAGATGAGACCATAGCCCTGGCCAATGCCTTGATTGCAGCCTTGTCAGACCCTGAAGTAGTAGAAAGCCTAGCTAAGCAATGTTGAACTCCTGACCCACAAAAATTGCACCATAATAAATGTGTGCTGTTTTAAGACTATGTTTGTAGTAATATTGTTATAGATAACTAATACATCACATTTTCCTCCATGTCTCCATCTGAACACAGGGGAGAAATCATATACAGCCTGGTCTCACCAGCAATGAGGGACTGAAAATCTATACTAGAATTGAGGCACATGGTCTATTTGGTGATACCTGAATTGAAATGAGTCCTATAGCATTATTCTAAAAACCAGTGCTATATTTTGTGTTTCTTTGTTGATTTTCCCTTTCCTTTCACAGTGAGAGGGAACAGTATACGTTTTAATAGATGATGTTCCTTCATGAGCAAATTAACTCCCTGGGAGATTTCCCTGACTTCCTAATTGATTTACTAGTCAGCAGGCCCTAACTTCACTAAGCCATTCCTTCAGTCCTTGACCTTATTAAAATACCATTCCAATCAGATCATATCCTTCTTCTAAAACCTTCACTGCCTGGAGACTCAAAGCCAAACCCTGTAGGAAGGCCCCAGAGCCAGGTTTGTTGAATGAATAAAGAAATGAATAAAGGTGTCTGGTAGAACTCAAACAGACCACACTGAAGTTGTGCTTGCATGTGGCAAAGACTGCATCTCATTCATCTTAATTTCCCCAGTGCCCAGCATAGTATTTACTGTGTAGCAGCTGTCCCTAGACTTCCATTGTGATACTGAAACGAAAATGCAGCATCACTTGCTCTCTGGCTGTTTTAAGGATCTCTGAGTTACCCTTGTGTCCCTGAGTCTGGTAACCCATACTATTGAAAATGCACCCAGACTTTCCAAGGTCATTAATCTGTTTGTTATAGAATAATGTTTAACATGTAATCTGCTTAACAGTTCTAAAATTCCCATTTGGGTCCATAACAATTCCTTCTTCACTCCAACCTAAGGGAGCTTTATATATGTCTTTAATATTTTTTACTCTACTTCATGCCTCAAAGGAGAACAAGAACACAAACACGGTTGGCCAGAAATGTAGAAATTAGAAAATGGGGCAAGAGGAAATAGGTGTTGAATTAGAATACCAGATCATGGTCTTATGGCTCAGGGAGAGGTGTAGATCCTGAAAGTGGGCTTCAAGTGCAACAACAATTAACAGGAATCAATCATTAGAGAAGGTGAAAATGACTAGAGAACTTCTAGGCCTGGGTGATAAAAAAAACTTTTTTTAAATAGATTTAGTGGGTCCAAGTGCTGTTTTGTCACATGGATATATTGCATAGTGAAGTCTGGGCAAAAGGGGCACATTTGTATAAATTGCTGGGAATAGGCTCAAAGTATGTGTAAGCTGTTTGATTCACTGTATTTGCTGCTTTGAATGGGCTTCTGTACACCCAAAATTATATGGTGGTATTTTAGAACATGACTTGTATGGACTAACTTCACAACTTTTTTCCCATATAATTACCCCTCCTCAGACCCAGCCATGGTCCAAATTTGTCTCTAGTGATCCCAGGGTCTTGTGTCCTGTTCCTTTCCCTTCCTTTGCCTGTCAAAGCTCTAAAATGCTAAGAATCACTCACAAGGATAGATTGCTATTCAAAGTGCTCTCCTCCAAAGGTTGCATTTTAACCAGGAAAACATCAATAATTGCATTTTAACAAGGAAAACATCAATAGTTCTTACAGGATTTATTTACAAATCACTTTGACACAAACAATCTTACTTGATGCCCAGTGCCCAGCACTTAGTAGGCCCTTAGTAGTATTTACTGAATGGATGGATGAAGAAACAGAGGCTCAGAGAGGTTTAAGTGACCTGCCTAAGGTCACAGTGAATTAGAGTCAGAATAGGGGGTGGAGGGGTTAGAACATAGGTTTTCTGACTCTACCTCCCAAGCTCCTTACATTTCCACCAAATCATAAACTACAGACAGAAAGATTCACAAGAAGAATTGTAACTCAGGGGTAATGTGGTCTTCCCAGCTCCTCATAATTCACTCCATGAAAGCAGTTTCTTCTGTCTTGGAGCCAATTCAACCAAATTGAGGCACAATTCTAAGACTCAAGTTTGCAAATTCATACCAAATTCAGCCTCATCTTATACCTTCAATTTGGTTTCCCAAGCATGTTTTTGGCCAACTGTGCTGTACATTTAGTAAGATGCTTTCAAGGTGAAAGCAGCAAGCTGGTGAGGAGGGAGCATTTTATCATCTCTTTCATCAAAGATTCTCTTGTTTTTCTGGCATTATTTGAAAATAGTGAACCCCCAACTTGTAAAAGTTGAGAAGTCTTTAAGGGCATTTATCCTTGATTTTATTTTTTATCTTATTTTAGTTTTGAGACAGAGTCTCAATCTTGTAGCCCAGGCTAGAGTGCAGTGGCGTGGTCTCGGCTCACTGAAACCTCCGTCTCCCAGGTTCAAGAGATTCTCCTGCCTCGGCCTCCCGAGTAACTAGGAACACATGCATCCACCACCATGCCCAGCTAATTTTTGTATTTTTAGTAGAGACAGGGTTTTACCATGTTGGCCAGGCTGTTCTCGAACTCCTGACCACAGGCGGTCCTCCCGCCTTGGCCTCCCAAAGTGCTGGGATTACAGGTGTGAGCCACCATGCCTGGCCTACCCTTGATTTTGTAAACAGTAGTCAGGCCCTGCTTACTCAGTGTAGAGTGCAGTGCTATGCACTGTGGTTAGGATGTGGGGGAAGGAAGGCACAGCTCCTGCCCTTGAGAAGCCAACACACAGAGATGGAGACATCACAACTAAAATAAGCACCATGGACTGGGCAAATGTGCACTGGGGAGCAAAGAAAGGGTTGGGCTGAGTAGGAAGTAGCTTTAAAGACAGAAGTGTTAATGTGACATTTAAGATACCTTTGGGTTTTATCTGTGGATTAAATGATAGGGTGTCTGGAATTTGCTTTTAAAAAAAAAAAGTGTGTGGATGAGGGAATAGGTAAAAGAATGATGGTAAACTATGATAACTGTTTAGGGCTGGGTGAGTGATAAAGGGACTTCATTATACTCATCTCTCGAATTTTGTGCTTGCTTGAAAATGTCTATAATAAACAAAAATAAAATATTTGGGGAATCAATTCTAGGCTATGCCACATGCTAGCTCTGTAGCTTTGGGCAATTCACTTAACTCCTCAGACCCTTGGTCTCCCCAACTGTACAATGGCTATAATACCCTCTCCCTTAGAGGGCTTTTTTGGACATGTAAATGGTAAAATAATAAAAATATAACCAAAGGGTCTGGTACTATTCCTGAAAAATGTAGGAGCTCAACAAAAGGTAATTTACTGTTGTTATCACATAATAAAAGTCATTTGGTGGGGGGCAGGGCTGCAGAGGACACAGTCTTACATATACACTGTTGAACAACGGCCACGCAACTCTCCCACTAAGACTTTATTTATTTTATTTTTTTTGAGATGGAGTCTTGCTCTTGTTACCCAGGCGAGAGCGCAACGGTGTGATCTCAGCTCACTGCAGCCTCTTCTTCCTGAGTTCAAGCAATTCTCCTGCCTCAGCTTCCCGAGTAGCTGGGATTACAGGTGCCCACCACCACACCCGGCTAATTTTTATATTTTTAGTAGAGACGGGGTATCACCATGTTGGCCAGGCTGGTCTCCAACTCCTGGCCTCAGGTGAGCTGCCCCTCTCAGCCTCCCAAATGGCTGAGATTATAGGCGTGAGCCACCGCACCTGGCCCCACTAAGACATGTTGATACACTTGATGTACCAGCGGCTTTTTAAAGAGGCTGAACTGAATACTAATTATTATCAGCAGGTATCCACCTCTTTATTTAGTAAAACCACTAAAAGAGCTTTATTTTTATCTTAATTTCAGTGAATCAAGCCTCACGCAGCTCCTGCTGACGTGAGAGCAGTCTTTTGTGAGGCTACTTCATTCTGTATGTTCCTGGGGATTACAAAATAGCACCTAAGTGTCCTTACCTATAGAATCAGAAGGTCTTTTACCCGGAACTTACATAATTCTTCTTTACAAGTGTGCATGAGAAGCTAAAACTCTGATTTGTTTAAAATAAAAATTACATATGTTTGATGAGGTTTTTTCCAGGCAAATATACATACAATCTGTATGTATATTGACATACAGCTTAAGTGATAGTCTGGATTCATTTTAGCAATGTAAAGATACAGCCTTGATCCAGTTTCTTCACCTCTTCCAGCCTCATATTTTTCATCAGTAAAAATGGGAACAGTGATAGTAGCAACTTCCCAGGGTTGTGGAAAGGATTAAAGGAGAAAATATACGCTAAGTCCACAGAGTAAAAGCTAAATATTAGCTGCTTTTATTATTCATGTACCCTGATTTCAACTAAAAAGCTCTCACTTTGATATCACACTTCCCTCCCACAATGTCCATGCCCTGTTGCCTTCAAGATGCTGTTATACCAACCCTAGTAGCCCGAAATAGATGGTCCCTCCTCATCTCTGAGTAAAAAAAAAACAAGAAATTTAATTACCAGACAAAGAAAACACACTTTGTTTTCCATTTCTAGATATCAATCTTAAAGTAGCACAAAGAGTGGAAAAGTGTCTCTGAAAACACATTTTCATCTAGGTTGGCTGTTTCTAGAATTTAGAGAACAATGCATTCTAAAAATACTGTGCCTGCATTCATCTTCCCTTGTTTCTCCGCTCCGAGGGCCACTTTATACTCTGGCTGGGATATGACAGCTGAAAGGGCCTTTTGGAAAACACACCTTACCAAATGGAGTCCTCGGGCCTTAGATCTTATCAATTTTTGTTCAAGATCCAAAACTAAGTTGTTTTATGCATTTTCTGGGTTTTAAGTATTATCCTCCCCCCCCCCCGCAACCAGTAACACACAGCCCCAGCCTTATCAACACTGTTCCTAAGCCCTATTTGTTTCTTAATTGATGCTTTCCCACATCATCCATCACATGTAGGTACAAGGCACTGCAGTTCCTGGAATTTTTGAAAATATCAGCAGTCCCCATCTGATGAAATAGTTACATACCAGAATTTCTTTATAAACTTAGTTATTATTTGGGTCTGGACACGGTGGCTCATATCTGTAATCCCAGCACTTTGGGAGGCCAAGGCAGGGGGATCACTTGAGGTCAGGGTTTCGAGACTAGCCTGGCCAACATGGTGAAACCTTGTCTCTACTAAAAATACAAAAATTAGCTGAGCGTGGTGGCACATGCCTGTAGTCCCAGCTACTAGGGAGGCTGAGGCAGGAGAGTCACTTGAACCTGGGGTACAGAGGTTGCAGTGAGCTGAGATAGCACCACCTTTATGCAGCCTGGGTGACAGAGTAAAACTCTTGTCTAAACAAAACAAAACAAAAGAAAACTTGGTTATTTGGAACCTGAAATGAAGTGGGGTCATTTTCCATCAGTAGGAAACAAAGCCCTCTGAGTTCTGTTTAACTCGTGATATAGTCAAAAAATAATTAAAAAATTGAATTGTGTATTCATTTGAGAACTATTTATATAGTACCTATAATACACCTGCCTGGCACTATGTGAGGCTCTTGGAGAGAGGCCAATTAAACACCCATTCCAGGCCTTCAAGGGGCTCACACTCTAGTTTTAATTTTTATCATCAGTCATTATATGGAGCTTACTACATGCCAGGAGCCATGCTAAATACTTTAAAAATATTAACTAATCTAATCCTATCCTCATAACAACATTATGAGGTAGGCACTATTATTATCTCCAATATATGGATGAGGAAACTGAGGCAAAGAAGAGGTCAAGTCACTTGATGAAGGTCATGTAGCTAGTAAGTGGTAGAGTGAAGACTGAATCCCAGGCGGGCAGGCTCCTAGCATTATCTCTTCACCGGTTTACCACCTTGCCTTTTGGTGGAGAAATTCCCTCAGATTCCACCTAAGGGCCCTGGTTGTGTACTAACGGTGGGTACACGTGTCCCCCATATCCTCACTTCCTCTGTGCCTGCAGGGACACCCTCCCTACCCCATTTCTCCTCCATCCGTCTCAGCTCTAGTTAAGGACAAAAGGCTATTGAGTCCTCACTATCACCTTCCCACCTCCCTCCTAGCACTGTGGATTCAGCTTGAACCTCACCTCTCTCCTGCCCTCCTTCAATACCCGAATCATCCTCACCTGGACTATCTCTATCACCTTCTAATGGGCTTTCGTCTCTCCAGTCTTTCCTTCAATACTATCGTCTTAGTCTATTTTGTGTTGCTGTAACAGAATACCACAGGCTGGGTAGTTTGTAAAGAAAAAAAATTATTTCTTACAGTTCTGTAGGCTGAAAGAGTTCAAGCAATTCAACCACCTCAGCCTCCCCAGTAGCTGGGACTACAGGTGCACACCACCATGCCCAGCTAATTTTTGTATTTTATGTAGAGAAGGGGTTTTTACCATGTTGCCCAAGTTGGTCTTAATCTCCTCGGCTCAAGTGATCCACCCACCTCAGCCTCCCAAAGTGCTAATATTACAGGCATGAGCCGCCATGCCTGGCCCTCTTTTCTTTAAAAACAATTTGTTTTTAAACTTGTAAGGAATATATAATCTCTGAAGAATAATTAGAAGATACAGACAAAGCAAAAAGAAGAAAAAATTAAGTTACTTGGTGCTTTCATGATGTTGCCCAGGCTGGTCTTGAACTCCCGGGCTCAAGCGATCCACCCACCTCAGCCTCTCAAAGGGCTGCAATTACAGGTGCGAGCTACCATGCCTGGCCTTATGAACTTACTTTTAACAAAGATTCAGTATTAATGTTATGCTAATGGGTCATATCATGTCTGGGTAAGAAAATGTCAGTGGTTACAGGTGGCATCCAGCCTTGTGGATTTGGCCCTTGGGGCCTCTGTTATCTGACCCTTACCCTGGAAGTGGTGGTCACCCCTGAGGACCTGTGAGTCTCCCTCACACATGACTCACTGTGCTTCTACCCTAGTATTTCCCAAACCTGGACCTTCCCTTGGGCAGGGAAAGCCTACTAGACAGCAGAGCTATGGGTCATTCCGGAAAAAAATTCCCTAGTGTAGAAGTGAGAATATTCCTCTGAGCACCCTCTGTGATGAAGTCTCCAGGGCCCCATGGTGCCCTGCATGTTCTAATGTATTTTCGTTTTCCTTTGTTTTCTTGATTTCTTAGGTGATTTCATCTCACAGGAGGCAGAATCTGAGTAAGTGTTCTTTTGTAGTTTCTTTGAGTTGAATCAGAGCCCAGAGATGTCAGAGACCAGATAAAAACGGACTGCTGGACCTACCACACTGACCCTACTGCAGTACCAGTCCCCAGAAGGTACAGCCTGACACATTTACACACACGCGCGTGTACATGTGCACACACACACACACACACATCCAAAGACCAAAACTGTTGTTTTTCAAATTCTCTAATCCATCAGCAGAAAGCTACAGAGCTACGATCCTTTCTCCTTATCTCTACAGACCAAAATCATAGCTAGTTCTCTTTTGTTTCATGAGATTAAAGAAAAAAAACAGCTACCGAATTGTCACAAGTTGATTCACATGCTGTAAAAAACCCAGTTGTATAATATGCCATTCTTAATGGTCAACTTGGAGAAGAAAATGTGAAATATGCAGCTGATAATCTTTTCAGCTTCAGGCTGGGCTGGCTGATTCATCAAACCCTGATCTGACATGTCCCCTCTATCCTCTCAACCATTCCCTTGACTCACTAGAATTATTACTTCCAAAAAGGAAGCTTGTCTGCTCAATGGATGTATAGATCATGCATTGCATTTTAGAAACAGTGAAAGCAAGGCCTAAAAATAGCCAGAAAGTGCTTTAGTCAAGAATCTCTAGTTGAAGTTCAGGGGCATTTGTGTTCAAGAAAACAAGACCTCCCAAGAACAGCAGATTTTTAAACTTTGAATTTGATCCAAAGACGGAAATCTATACATATGATGAACTGTGTTTCTTATTTCTTTCAATTCAGCACTCTCCTGTAGTGCCTGAGCATGGGGTACAGAGGTAACAGAATAGAGGACATGCATTGTTAAAGAAAAATCTGGGGTGGTGACAAGCCAAAAGTCTACCAGCCAAAAGGTCAGGAGATTGTGCAGAAGGAAGCTCACATCTTCCACACTCAAAAATATAACTGAGCTACTTTGCTGCTCAACACTTCTTCCTCAATTTTTATTTATTATTATTATTATTTTGAGATGGAGTTTAGCTCTTGTCTCCCAGCCTGGAGTGCAATGGCACAGTCTTGGCTCACTGCAACCTCTGTCTCCTGGGTTCAAGCGATTCTCCTGCCTCAGCCTCCCAAGTAGCTGGGATTACAGGCACATGCCACCATGCCTGGCTAATTTTTGTATTTTTAGTAGAGGTGGGGTTTCACTGTGTTGGCCAGGCTGGTCTCAAACTCCTGACCTCATGATCTGACTGCCTTAGTCTCCCAAAGTGCTGGGATTACAAGCGTGAGTCACCATGCCCGGCTCAATTTTTATTGTAGACTATGTTGTTCAATGTTAAGAACCAAAATTAATGAATGCTTTAACATTTACAAGACCTCTTCCACACGCCATGGATGCTCATTCCTTCCCTTCCTTTGTTGAGTATTTGTGACGCACATACTACATGCCAAGAGTTATGCCAGGCTTTGCAGGCACTTACACAGCAAGTAAGCACATGGGCTCCTATGGAAGCCTTCGAAAAGGTCGCCTCTGTTTGAGGGTCAGGGGAGGGCTCTCAGTAGAAGTTACACAGAAAGACAATTGGCCTGGCATGGTGGCTCACGCCTGTAATCCCAGCATTTTAGGAGGTCGAGAAGGGTGGATCACGAGGTCAGGAGATTGAGACCGTCCTGGCTAACACAGTGAAACCCCGTCTCTACTAAAAATAGAAAAATGTAGCCGGGCGTGGTGGCAGGCGCCTGTAGTCCCAGCTACTGAGGAGGCTGAGGCAGGAGAATGGCGTGAACCTGAGAGGCGGAGCTTGCAGTGAGCCGAGATGGCACCACTGCACTCCAGCCTGGGTGACACAGCGAGACTCCGTCTCAAAAAACAAAACAAAAAAACAATTAGGCACAAAAAGGGTGAGGACAAAGGAAAGAAAAGAAAGATTCCAGGCAGAAGGACCAGCAGGTAGAAAGGACTATGTCAAGGAAGTCCAGATCTGTTTAGCTGGCATATGGAGAGGGAGCAGTGCAATGCAGAAAGACACAAGCATGCAGGGGCTGGGTCTCGAAGCCACGTTAAGGAGGAGGCTTTATCCTCAGGCTTTCTCTAGAGGAAACAGGGAGAAGCAGCAAAGGATGTAAAGTGGTGGAGCGGGAACCCAACTTGTGTTTTAGGAAGATGCCTTGGGTTTAGTGTGGGGAATGGATTTGAGAGACAGAAAGGAGGCAGGGAGATCTCCAAGTTAGCAGCAGGAACGCAGGCCAAAGACTAAGCAGCCTCGGAAAGGGAGAGTCACTGGGCTGAAGAAAACTGGAGGACTCTGGAGATATTTAGAAGGCAGGCAGGTTGAGATTTGGTGGGAAACAAGGGAAAGGAAAGAGGCCATGATGCCGCCCCAGCTTCTGGCTTTGGCAACAGATAGGTACTATTTGGGGGGATGCAAACACCTAGAGGGGTGGTGGGGCTTGTGGGCAGGTAGGGAAGGTATGAAGTCTAGGGGAGAACTTCAAAAGCAGCTGTCCCAGAGGCCTCTGTCAGGACCCTGAGGGACACCCCCAATTAAGGGATGGATACAAGAAGGGGTACCTGCAAAGGAATCCAAGGTGGAGTGGTCAGAAATGTGAGCAGTAAACAGGAGAGTGTGCAGTCACAGAGAAACAGTCAACCTTATGTAGCACGTGGCAGAGGTCAGAGTGGAAAAAGTCACTAGATATGGCCATGGCAAGACCTGGTGGCCAAGGCAGTTGAGTCACTTATTCAACGCAATCGTATGGAGTACAATAACAAGGTCAGAGGAGGGGAAAAGGAGGAATCCAGGCTGAGGTGGGTGGAGAGAGGGAGAGAAGTGAGGGGCAGGAGGGAGGGGTGCCTACAATCACCAAAGGGTTTTTATTGAGATGGGAAAGACTGAAGGTTGTCAAGCACTATTTATTGTTGTTCCCATTTTTATCTGGAAGTCTCTTCTCAAGACCACATATCTAAAAAGTAGAGGAGCAGGAATTCAAATACACGTTTGCTAACTCTTTTCAAAACACTCATTTGGCAGCAATAAATGGCCTTTATTGATGCAAAAACAAGTACTCTGGGCTGGGCGTGGTGGTTCCTGCCTGTAATCCTAGCACTTTGGAAGGTCGAGGCAGGCAGATCACTTGAGGTCAGGAGTTCAAGACCAGCCTGGCCAACATGGTAACCAGCCCTCTCTACTAAAAATACAAAAATTAGCTGGGCATGGTGGCACGTGCCTGTAATCCCAGCTTCGGGAGGCTGAGGCAGAAGAATGGCTTGAACCTGGGAGGCAGAGGTTGCAATGAGCCGAGATCACGCCATTGCACTCCAGCCTGGCCAAGAGTGAGACTCTGTCTCAAAAAAAAAAAAAAAAAAAAAAAAAAAGTGCTCTGGGCTGCCTGTCTTCCCTCCTTCTTCACTCTCCTGCCCCCTGTAAATGACTGCTACATACAACTATGACACTAAAGTGGAAGGAAAAACTGTCATGCTGAACCACAGCTCTCCCAAATTTGTGACATAGATGTACAGATGATGATGACACAGTTACCATCAGAAAAGGCATTCCAAATACCTACCCTTAACCCTAAAATGAAAGGAAATTTAACTTCTAAAACAATATCCCAGAAAAGACAAGTGCCATTTTTCAATTCCACTACTTGGCTCAAAGGGCTTCTTTTCTTTTCCTGATTGTGACATTTCATTGTTTTACTCTCAAAGGAGCAGAGAGCCTGTAGACCAGCACAGGACCCTACCGCAGAGGAGGAAGATGTGGGGCTGGGGGCCTGGCCAGTGGCGGACAAGATGTCTGGTAGGGGTCTGGACAATCTGAGTGCATAACCAGTCAATCCTGGGGGGTGTCGCCATCAGAAGATACCAAGCCACATAAAATACACGTAACTCAGGGATAAAAAGGAAGCGGAGGGATAGTAAGAGGAAGAGGATAAAGAGAAAGAAAATTAAAAAATGATCTATGTCTAGTATCTGTCTGGAAGAACAGTGACTCAACATTTTTGGAAATCCAGGCTCTTTCTCTAGCCTTTTACTCCAGAGCTTTCAAGGGCTGACATGGGATTGAAGGATTCTTATGTCATCAAGTCTAATACTGCAATTTTACTTGTCTATTTATTGCTAATAAACTGACACTGTCTTTCATTTATGTTTTATTACACCCGTAATTCATGAATACAGATCCTCTTTACAGATACGGCTTGATTCTCCTTGGGTCCCCCTCCCCCTTCCCCACCACTCACCATATCCCGACCCCTCTCCCTGACCTCTGTCTCTGGGGCCCTCCCTCCTCTGCTGCAGAGGTACAGGTAGCTCTCTTTTCACACCCTTCTACAGCCCTTCATTTGCTTATACCTCTTGTTTTATAATTTTCCTAAAGTGAGCCAAATTCTTTTCCATCTTGAGGTTTTTTTTTTTTTTTTTAACTTTATAACATCCATCAAGATAGTGGCTGATACTTCTGCTGTAATAAAACTGGAATTAAAAAAAAAATCTAGAGGCTTTCCAGAGCTCGCTTAGAGGCTTTGCTCTGCCTCCCAAGATCAACTGACTTACTCTTCACAATCTAAGTAAGGTCTAAGCAATGTTATTTCTTTGAAAATCTACATTAGAGCTTTTCCAAATCCCTGGCACACACTCTCCATTTAAAACTAACTATGGAGACCAAAGCCTGTTACATAAGCATCCAAGTCTGCAGCTATGGGCCATATTTCTTCAGCTGCCAGATCACATGACTGATAACAAAGCCAAGATAAAGGCAATAATTTTTAAAATTTTTTTTTCTAGAAGAAAAAAGCCCTACATATTTGAAAAAATAAAAAGATTAGGATCATTCCCATCAGAAGCTATTCTAAGTGGTTATTCCTCAAAATTAAAACAAAAATAAATTTGACTTTAAAACAAGCCACACCTACAGTAGCCACTGTGGGTTGCCTTCCTAACATCGATTTCCCTTTCTCTCCTCTTTAAGGAACTCCTATTTTCTGCAACTGTTCACCCCGTTCATCCCCAAGGCAGAGTCTGAGTCAATCTTCATGGCATTCCTCCTGGGACTATTACTGACCTAGGGACGAGCATGTGACCTAATGTGCCCAATCACACTAAAGGGAAGAACTTATTTTATGGAAAAGGGAAACATATCACCCCAGTGGCTACTGGCAGCCATCTTGCAACCATGAAGGACACCAGCCTGAAGAGCATAAAGAGTTCAGGGAGATGGAAAGGACTCGTGTGTTTGGTGATAGTGTTTCTGTGTTATGTACTTCCTGGGCAGCCTGCTGAACCCTATGGACCTCTGCTTGCAAAACGTTTTTAAATGGCGAAGACAAAAACAAAAAAAATGTAGGATTATGAAAGACCAAGGATAGGATTGTGGGGGCAGAGAGATTATGCGAGTGGTTTATCCTGCCAGGGAGAAGTATTTTTATCATGGACACTGTTTAGAGTTACCAGCTTACAGTGATCATAGAAGAATAGACTTTAAGTTGACTGTATTATTGTTTTGTTTTGTTTTTGAGATGGCTGGAGTGCAGTGGCGCGATCTCGGCTCACTGCAAGCTCTGCCTCCCGGGTTCACGCCATTCTCCTGCCTCAGTCTCCTGAGTAGCTGGGACTACAGAAGCCCACCACCACGCTCAGCTAATTTTTTGCATTTTTTTAGTAGAGACAGGGTTTCACCATGTTAGCCAGAATGGTCTCGATCTCCTGACCTCATGATCCACCTGCCTCGGCCTCCCAAAGTTCTGGGATTACAGGCATGAGCCACCACGCCCAGCCTGTATTATTGTTTTTAAATAATAAAAGCACACCATCTTGTTGCCTAAATCCAGGGCAGACTGCGCCCACATCCCTCTTGCCACCCCCTTGGTACACCTTTTTTTTTTTGAGACAGGGTCTCACTCTGTCACCAGGCTGGAGTGCAGTGGCGCGATCTCGGCTCCCTGCAACTTCCACCTCCCAGGCTGAAGTGATTCTCCCATCTCAGCCTCCCGAGTAGCTGGGACTACAGGCACAAACCACCACATTGGGCTAATTTTTGTTGTTTTTTTAAGTAGAGACAGGGTTTTGTCACGTTGGCCAGGCTGGTCTCGAACTCCTGACCTCAAGGGATCTGCTCACCTCGGTCTCCCAAAGTGCTGGGGTTACCAGGCATGAGCCACCACGTCCAGCCCCCTTGGTACACTTCTGATGAAGAAAACTCATTACATTGAGCTGGGCATGATGGTTCACACACCTGTAATCCCAGCATTTTGGGAGGCTGAGGTGGGTGGATTGCCTGAGCTCAGGAGTTCCAACCAGCCTGGGCAACATGGCGAAACCCTGTCTCTATTAAAAATACAAAGATTAGCCAGTCTCATAACCTGGTCTCAAGATAGATAGATAGATAGATAGATAGATAGATAGATAGATAAGAATTAAAATAAACAAATAATTTAATTTAAAATAAAATATAGTTACATAAAAAACTAATTTATTAAATAACTTCTTTGTTCATATTTATTTATTTTTTTTTTTTTAGAGACAGAGTCTCACTGTGTCACCCAGGATGGAGCATAGTGGTACGATCATGGCTCACTGCAGCCTCAAATTCTTGGGCTCACACGATCCCCCTGCCTTAGCCTGCTGAGTAGTGTGCTGAGACTACAGGCACGCGCAACCATGCCCAGCTGATTTTATAATTTTTTTGTAGAGATGGGGTCTTACTATGTTGCCCAGGCTGGTCTCTAGCTCCTGGCCTCAAGCAGTCCTTCCACCTCAGCCTCCTAAAGTGTGAGCCACTGTGTCTGGCCTGTTAATACTTTAAATGACAGATATGGTGGCAGATCTAACCACTACTGTCATTTTACAATCAAATGGGCATACAAAATATTCTGAGACATATGCAACCAGTATAATGTGAAGAGAAAATCACAATGGTGACAAAGTCACAAGTAACTGTGATATTGCTGTGGTTTTTTGTCTTCATTTATAGAAAGGAAATGCAAATTTCAGTTGGAGGTTAGTGAAAATACAGATGTAATTTTTTTTCCAATCCAAGTTTACAGACCCCATGGAAGCCCCTGGAAGTCACTGGAGAGTTTGACTAAGGAGTGTAATCTGATTTATGTTTCTTTTTTTTTTTTTTTTTTTTTTTTGAGTCAGAGTCTGGCTCTGTCCCCCAGGTTGGAGTGCAGTGGCACCATCTCGGCTCACTGCAAGCTCCGCCTCCCAGGTTCACGCCATTCTCCTGCCTCAGCCTCCCGAGTAGCTGGGACTACAGGCGCCCGCCACCACGCCCGGCTAACTTTTTTTGTATTTTTAGTAGAGATGGGGTTTCACTATGTTGGCCCGGATGGTCTCGAACTCCTGACCTCGTGATCCGCCCACCTCGGCCTCCCAAAGTGCTGGGATTACAGGCGTGAGCCACCGCGGCCGGCCCTGATTTATGTTTCTAAAAAGATCTGCCTAATGGATGGTGGGGGATGAGGTGATTAAAATGTGCCAAGTTCATTTCCTGCTCAGAAGCTGGCAATGGTCAGCTGGAAGGAAGAGCGACACCAGGGCTTCTCTTGAATCATGGCTACTAAAGAACAGAGAAGATCTGCCTTTATGAGTGGTCTTTGGGCCCACAATGAAAAGGCAATGCGGCAGAAATAAAGCACCTCCAGCCCCTTGCTGCAGGGAAAGGAGAGGAGACTCATGGCCAGGAGAGGCCCCTGTGCAAATCTGCATAGGCTTGGAGAAAAGAAACCATGTCGGCCTTAGCTTCCTGTAAGACAAGTGTGATGATAAGCACCTCTCAGGCTTGTTATACAGGCAGAGGGGCTGCTGCAGTATGAAGCGCCTGTCACCAGTGAGTTGTGGTCAGTGCCAGGGTGGTATCTTCCCTTTTGGTGCCTTCTGCCTGGGACTTCGGCCATCAACTTCAGAGTGGAGTGGGACATGGAGGAGTCTTAGGGGCCATCTAACTTTGAAGAAGTCAAGGGATGGCCTTAGATTGTCTGGAAAGCTTGGGGCTGGAAGGAACTGGAACCCAATCTATCATCTAGGTTTGGTAGAAAATCAACACAAGCTCCTCAAATGCTCAACATTTAAAACCTAGATTGCCCAGGTGAAAGCATGCAAAAGAAACAGTCTTCCTAGCAGGAAAAGCAAGGACATTTGAGCCCAGTGGAGGTTTGGGGGCAGTGACTAAAGCAGAGGCTTCAAAGTTCCCTGAGCCCGGGATTTCCTCTCTTGATACATTTACAGAAGGGGCTATGGAACTCCCACTTCTTAAATGGAACCTGAGTATAAAATGTACAAGGGCCTGGGGACTCAGGGCTGGGGTCGGAAAGGCCTGGATCTGCTGGGCCCTCAGGAGGCTGTTCAGGGCCTTGCAGGGAGCAAAGAGTAGAGTCTGCCACTGCCAAATCCCAAAGCTCCTGCTGGAAGCATCCCCTCTTCCCACAAAGCTATAGAATGTACCTCAGACTCTTCTTCCTTTCTCTCTTCTAAAAGTGAATGAAGCCTTCTAACCTGTTGGGTTTTTTTTTTTTTTTTAACTCTCTCTCTTTCAAATGTCTTCAATCTAATAAGCAGCAGCTCTACTTCCACTGGTCTATACCTATAATAGTTCCCAAATGATCCCTAAAACCTATACACAGCAACAGAATGCACTAAAATAATGGGGTTATCTCTGGCCAATCTGATACAAAGGCAAAAACACAGATTCTAATCCACAGCTTAAAATGAAGGAGCAAGTGAAAGAGTAAGTCCCTGACCCTCCCCACCCACCAACCTTTTGGGATTTTAAAAGGAATGGTACGGAGGCAAAGGCATGGTGAGGGGAATGGGAGGGGGAGCAGGAGCGGACTGCCCTTCTGTAAGTGTGAGAGATGCAACAAAAACCTTGCAGATGACCTCAGAACCACCCAAGAACCTCTCTACTCCACAAATCCCCCCACTTCAATGCCTACTGGTTCAGCAGAACCCAGGTCTGTTGAACAGCCAACACCAAAACACTTTTTAAGAGGGTGGGGAAATACTCTTTCCCTGAATCCCTGCTCTTGTTCCAATGGCTAAACAAAAAGCTTTTATCGGGATTATTTCACTGGGCGACATGGCACAAAGAAAGCAGTCCATTTGCAGTCTGAAGGTCAACAGGGCTGCTCTTGTTTCAATTTGTTGCTCCTCTATGAGGCCAAGGCTGAATCTGGCCCCCGCTCTGCCTGGGAACCCCCATGCCAATGTGCATTCCCTTAAAGTCTCACACAGGACGAGGCTGCTGCAGGCAGCTGACTGAGACTGACCAGCAAATTACACCTCTTGCCTTCCCCTTGACCCTGCCATTAGATTTTTTATTTTTTTAAGGTCAATGAAAATGCTATCAACACTCCTCCATTGGAAAATGTTTGTGGTTGCAGCTGAGCATGCCTGTTACAACTGCTGACAAAGGATTCTCAACTCATAGGACCCAAGAGTCAAATGCACCCCCTTAGCAAAACCTCCTCTAGCTTTTTCCACTTCATTTAGGCTGTGTACCCTGGGCTGATTCATTAGAATTCTTACATTCACTCCTACTCATTTGAAGAGTTTGGTTTTGTTTTTCTAGTGACTCACATCTGGTGTGCTTTAAAAAGGCAACCTAATTAAAGAATGGTCTTGTTTGCCATAAATGAAATGTAAGTGTATACAGTGGTG
Organism: Symphalangus syndactylus; assembly: GCF_028878055.3. Lineage (NCBI taxonomy): Eukaryota > Metazoa > Chordata > Mammalia > Primates > Hylobatidae > Symphalangus > Symphalangus syndactylus. The sequence continues at coordinate 104,031,708 of NC_072423.2, read as the reverse complement.
CCCCCTAACCATGTCTTCTAACATCCAAGGAGTTAGAGAGAAGGACTTGAAGAAAGATGGTTGTGTGAGCAAACTCAGATACTGATCTCCTAGTATTAAACCAACACATTTACCTTTTTTTTTTTTTTTTTTTTGAGACAGAGTCGCACTCTGTTGCCCAGGCTGGAGTGCAGTGGCGCAATCTTGGCTCACTATAACCTCCGCCTCCCATGTTGAAGCAGTTCTCATGCCTCAGCCTTCCAAGTAGCTGGGATTCAGGTGTGTGCCACCACACCCAGCTAATTTTTTTTTTTTTGAGACATTGTCTCACTGTGTCACCCAGGCTGGTGCAGTGGCACAATCTTGGCTCACTGCAACCTCTGCCTCCCAGGTTCAAGTGATCCTCTCACTTCAGCCTCCGGAGGAGCTGGGATTACAGGTGTGTGCCACCATGCCTGGCTAATTTTCATATTTTTACTAGAGATGGGGTTTCGCCATGTTGGCCAGGCTGGTCTTGAACTCCTGACCTCAAGCAATCCACCCGCCTTGGCCTCCCAAAGCACTGGGATTATAGGTGTGAGCCACCACACCTGGCCATTTTTGTATTTTTTAGTAGAGACAGGGTTTCACCGTGTTGGCCAGGCTGGTCTTGAACTCCTGGCCTCAAGTGTCCCACCCGCCTCAGCCTCCCAAAGTGCTGGGATTACAGGTGTGAGCCACCACACCTGGCCCACATTTACCTTTTAATCCTCTGCCTAAAAAACTGATAGTACCCAAAACATCACGCACCTAGGGAATTTGGCACTGGAAAGGACACAATTCATCTATATTATTTTATATTTGTGGAAACTGAGGCCCAGAGAGGTGAAGCAATATACACAAGGTCTGATAGCTATACAATAACAGAAGGTAAAATAAAACCCACATCTTCTAACCCATGCCAAGAAGGGAAACATTTACTAAGTGCCCACTCAAGACCAGGCAGTAAAGATACAAAGCCATATATGTCTCTCAAACTTGTCTGCCCTACAGACAGCTAAGCCAGGACACCACCATCTCTCATCAGGAAACTAAGGCAGCCTTCTACTCATCATCCACATCTACCCTTGGTTTCATAATCAACCAGAGGAATGAAAGCACAAAGGACACCCCTGCCTAACACATCCCCTCCCTAGTGACTCCATACTGTTCTTAGTATAAAGATGCAAGTCTTGAGCATAGCCTTTGAGACTCTGCATGGTCTGGTTCCTGTCAACTACTCCAGTCTCACCATCTACCACCTACCAGCTGCATTTGCCTTCAAAGCAGCATGTTCCATCCTGCCACAGGGCCCTTGCACATGCTGTTCCCAAGGTCACAGCTCTTTCACTCTCCTCTTTAACCTAGTTAACACCTTTCCTTCTTTCAGCTTTCACTTCCCCAGAAAAGGCTTCCTTGGCCTTTCATGACTAGGTCAAGGTCCCTGGTTAAATGCCCTAACAGCAACATGTCTCTCTTGCCTTCAAAGCTTTTGTTTTCATTTGTTATTATATTCTTGTTACTGTGATTATTAACATCTGCCTCCATAATTGGACTGTAAGTCACCAGAACCTTGCCTGGTTTGCTCACCATGTTATTCTCTTACCACCAACCAACACAGTGTGACTATAGGAGATGCTCAGTCAATGTGAATATCAATGAAAGAATGAGGAAAGAATAAAAGAATACATGTAAGGGGAACTTACAGTTTAGAAATATCTTCCAAGTCACCTGTAAATCAGGAAGCTATTCAATGATCAATGCCACTTAACATAGACCTTCCTCAGAGAGTGTCTTGATATCCCTCTCTTCAGTCATTATATTACATATAATAAAATTTCAAAGTTTACTTAGCAAAATGTCACCCTTTTGTCAAGAACATGAGACCTTCAGTCAAACATAAGCCCCCAAACTAAACAAAGCCTCCAAGGTCCCAAAGGCAATTTTGTTCTTTACTGTGGTTTCCTGGGAACCCATTAATCATTCTCTTTATTATATAAAACACAACGATAACCCTCCCTTCATACCATCCCTATTTTCAGACACATTCTTCATGAGTTGCCAGAAGCTGGTTCATTTCTCATTTCAGACACTCCTCCACTTCCCTGTGGGGACAGCGAGCACATGGCAGGCCTATTTCCACAACCTGACAATAATTTAAATGAAATCGCAGCCTCAATTTCCGGTTGTATTACAGATAGGGAACATCATCAAGGCACATAAAAAAACTTAAATAGCAACCTAGAAGAGAACACGCTACCGCAGTGCACGGATTGGTTAGAAAGGAGAATGATTCCGCTACGGCAAACAGAGCAGAGCAAAACACAGCAAGTTGTCAACAGCTATGAGAAATGCACATCAGAAACGTGCTTATAATGAAACCTTCTTTTCTTTTTTTTTTTTTTTGAGAAGGAGTCTCACTCTTTCACCCAGGCTGGAGTGCAGTGGCACCATCTCGGCTCACTGCAGGCTCCGCCCCCTGGGGTTCACGCCATTCTCCTGCCTCAGCCTCCCGCGTAGCTGGGACTACAGGCGCCCACCACCTCGCCCGGCTAATTTTTTGTATTTTTAGTAGAGATGGGGTTTCACCATGTTAGCCAGGATGGTCTCGATCTCCTGACCTCGTGATCCGCCCACCTCCGCCTCCCAAAGTGCTGGGATTACAGGCGTGAGCCACCGCGCCCAGCCGAAACCTTCTTTTCTATGTGAAGGCAAAACCACATGAAATATCAAATGTAAAGGAAGATAATTTATAATTTTTTAAAGCCAATGTTTTTCAGTTACACATAATATTCAAATTTGTGAAAACTCACTGTATCCAAACCATGTTAAAAAATATGTTTTTAAAAGGTTTTTCTCTCCTCTATGGAAGTTAGTAAATTACTGTGGCTTTAATGACATTTAGGCAGGTGGCTAGTGAGGCGTGATCTGTGAGCTTGGACATTGTTATGAACAGAATATTTGTGTCCCCCTGAAATTCATATGTTGAAATTCTACCCTTAATGTAATGATATTAGGAGGTGGGGCTCTTGGGAAGTGTGTAAGGTCATGAGAGCGGCAGACTCTACAACCCAGAAGAAGGCCCTCACCAGAGCTGGAACCCTGATCTCACACTTCCAGCCTTCAAAACCGTGAGAAATCAATTTCTATTGCTTATAAGCCACCCAGGCTATGGTATTTTGTTATAACAGCCCAAAGTAAGACAGACATCCTGTTCAAAGTGCAATCACCTCTGTTAGCCGTAGGTAAATCATCTGCCTTTTGGGTTATCTGCAAATTAAAAAAAAAAATGAAATAAATTAGCCAAGTGTGGTGGCCTGCACCTGTGGTCCCAGCTACTCAGAAGGCTGAGGCAGGAGGATTGCTTGAGCCCAGAAGATCAAGGCTGAGGTGAGCTGTGATCATGCCATTGTACTCCAGCCTGGATGGCAGAGTGAGATCCTGTCTCAAAACACAAAACAAAACAAAACAGACCCCACCTTTCTTTATTAGCATGATTAAGCTGAGTAGATCATCAAGTCCATTTTCAGGTCCATTCAGCACCTCCTGTTTAGTTTTTCCCTGTCTTGGAAGCTTATAATCAATAAAAGGTATTTTCAACCAAAACCTTATTTACCTTTTCCAAGTAAAATAAGCTAAACACACAGGGTAAAAGGGAGACTAAAGATGCTGGGTTGGTATGACCGGTGCCCTGCGTCACGTTCCTAGGGGAGGCTGCTCCACTCACCCTGGAGGGAAAGCAGGGAAGCATTCCACCTTGTCCAGCAGGGAGAACCTGGCACATTCCTACCTCCAACAGTGCTGGGTCTCCTCAAAGTGGCTCCTGTATTTTTTTCACAATATTGAGAATGCTCAGGCGGCAAGGCTTACTCATATTTCAATATAACAGCCAGAACATATTCTGGGTGAGATATAAAAGATGTACTGGTACTCTGCCATTTCTATATCATCTAGAATATATTCCTTTCCACAAGTTTGGATAAACAAGCAATGTAAGTTGATTGATAACTCCTTACAAGCATCTTTCATTCTGTAACCACATGGTGGGCACCAGGCACAGTGTTGTGCACTCAATAAACAGCCGTTAAGTGGAAAGGAATTGAGACTTCAAAAGTGGGATGGTTTTCATTTTAACAGAAAATTTCCATTCCTACCACTATCCTGAGAGATCTTTCCATACCAACTAAGTTAAATGTGAAAGCACTGGTGTTAACAATTCCACATCCATATGAGATCATGTGTACATTTCACATTCCTTCTATCCTCTTGTCTTTAGCCTGACTTATTTATTAGCTCATAAAAGCCTGGCATTATTTTTACCTATCTTGCTTTGTATATCACAACGTCTCTTCAGGCAGACCTTGATTTTGCCTTTTGTTGTACTGGTTTTCTTTAAAAATGAGGGAAGGCAAATATGTACATAGAGGAAGACATGTTCTTAAAATGTTGCCAAGGTAAATCCAGTTCATGTTTACAGTAACCTTCCAAAGACAGCATGTAACATATGAACAACCAAGTGGCCACTCAATCATTTATCCAACAAATGTTTATTGCACACACGATGCCAGACACTGTCCCAGATGTTCATAATATGGCAAAAACAACAAAATAAAAATTATATTCTACTGTGAAGAGACAAATATAATAAATTTTAAAAATACATAATGTGGCAGGTGATGATAAAGGCTATGAAGAAAAAATAAAGTCAGATAAGAAGAGAGGGGAGTGCTGAGGAATTAAAATGCTGTATATATATATATATATATATATATATATATATATATTTTTTTTTTTTTTTTTGAGACAAGTTCTTGCTCTGTCCCCCAAGCTGGACTGCAGTGGAGAAATCACGGCTCACTGCAGCCTTAACCTCCTGGGCTCAAGCGGTCCTCCTGCTTCAGCCACCCAAGTAGCTAGGACCACAGGCACATCACCATGCCTAGATAATTTTTATATTTTTCATAGAGACAGGGTTTCGTCGTGTTGCTCAGGTTGGTCTCGAGCTCCTGGGCTCAAGCAATCCTCCCGCCTCAGCCTCCCAAAGTGCTGGGATTACAAGTGTAAGCTACCGCGCTTGGCCTGGAAATGCTATTTCACGTAGCGGGACAGAGGAAGTCTAAGAACATTTGAGCAGAGAACAGAAGGAAAATGAGGAAGACCAGGTTGGAAGGCCCTAGACATCCAGCCACTGTGGAGATGAAGAGGGCATGACCATCTGGAGGAAGTGATAATGGTGTGATTCTGGCTCTATTTATCAAACCATCACCCCATTGATCACATCTGCTTGACTATGAATGAAACTTTACAGAATAAAATCAATAGCAGGGGCATTTTGTTAAATACTTCTACTAATAACAATTTACAAAACTGTCTCATTTAAAACAACCTCGTTCTCCCTAAAATGGAACAGTACCCCACAACCACTCCACATGAACAAAATGAAAGGTCCTCTCTAGATGTAAAAAATCCTAGTAATGTTTCTTTGAAACCCAATGCCTAACTGTAAGGAGAAGACAGATGCAAAGCCCACCACAAAGTATAATTGCACAAGGTTGGCTTTTACATAAAATAAAGTGAAGTACCTTCCCGACTGAACCTTTGAGTTAACCAGCTAAAAGCAAATAAGTTAATTTCAAGGATATTCTTTTTTTTTTTTTTTCCGAGACAAGAATCTCGCTTTGTCGCCCAGGCTGGAGTGCAGTGTGGTGCGATCTTGGCTCACTGCAGCCTCCACCCCCCTGGGTTCAAGCAAGTCTCCTGCCTCAGCCTCCCAAGTAACTGGGAGTACAGGCGTGTGCCACCACATCCGGCTAATTTTTATATTTTTAGTAGAGACAGGGTTTCACCATGTTGGCCAGGCTGGTCTCGAACTCCTGGCCTCAGGTGATCTGCCTGCCTCAGCCTCCAAAAGTGCTGGGATTACAGTCATGAGCCACTGCGCCTGGCCAATTTCAAGGATATTCTAAGAGAGAAAAATATTACCAGAAAAGAATCCATAGTAAAATTTCTTTCAAAACCAACCAAGAGTCAGAATTGATCCTTTGGAGAAAGGAGAAAAACAACCATGGGTACAGCTTAGATGCGCCTTCTCTGTGCTTGGTTAACTTGTTTCAGAAGCAAAGTGCAACCCCCACTTGTCTGCAGATGAATGAGTCTTAAGTTTAGCTTCTTTCAGTGGCCCGTGTATGACGTATGGCAGAGCTCAGTAAATGCCAGTTGATTGAATTAGTGGATGCACTAAGTGAATGCACTAAAGAACGAACAAATTAACTCATTAATTCTAAAATAATACACATTTTCTTCAATGAAATTTATATAGAGCTGGCCAGCAAAACCATCCCTTTCCTCTGCCAAATAAAGACAAAGAAGCTCTTTAGATTTATTGATTTTAGTGCTAAGTAGAGGATTCTAGTTTTGGAAATTGATATTTTGAGGTACGTGAGGAGTTAAAAAAAAAAGTTCCATTTACAGTATTATAAGGGGAAAAGGTCAGTCTGTTGGGAATAAACCCATTCAGGTTTCCCTGCAGGATTGCTAAGGAGTTAATCCAAACCTGGCATTGTGACCACTGAAGATAAGCCCATGATTTCATTTCAAATGTTTCACCTTCAATACCAGTCATGAACATTATGCTTATAGAGAAACCACCTGCTCGCACTGAGTCAGCTCTCTCCGTAAAATGATCAGCACGTCGCAGGGTAAGTTAAACAGCAGGGTAGAGGAAGACACACAAACTACGAGAATTCTCCTGGTCACTTCATTCTTTTAACATTTCTCTGAAGTTACCCAAGAATTTCAGTGTCCGTCAAGTAATGTAAAATTCTATGCATGGTAAGATCAAGGGCAAAAGTCAACACATCTCCTTCTCTTCACAGAGAACAGGTATCAGACACAATTGAGAAAAGAAAAACAGACAAACAGCTTCTGCAATTGAAACCAGGAATATATAACCAGATCAAAGATGAGGCTTGATATAATTACATAAGTCATTTAGGGGTAAACTCAATTAGCTGGGCATGGAAGCCCAGATGAAACTTCCTAACCAATATTATTTACATAATTTTCAGGTGGACAGACCCAGGCTACAGCCTAGAAAAAAAATCAGAAACAAAAGTATTATTTTCTAGTGACTTCTTACAGCAAAAATCTCAGTCAAAATAGTATTAATGATAAACTGAAAACACTTTAAGGCAGTCAAAAGGTAAAACTTGTCAATATAACATTCTTTAAATTCACAACTACAATTTATATATATATATTTTAAATTATGCATGACACAGAAGGAATATACTTCTGGATATATAAGTTTAAGAGTTGCAAACAGTGTTATTTAAATGAAGTGTACCTTACTACTTGCTCTGGGGTGTAGAGATAGTCATTGTTTGTTACTGGGAAGTATTGGACCCAACAAAAATGTTTCTCAGTAGAGAACCGCATTAAAAATAAACTATACCCATCTGTTTTATGCAATAATAAGCAGCATTTTAAGAGAATAAGATATAGCTTACACTAAATTAATGGATAAACAAACTGTGGGACATCTATACAATAAAATATTTTTTAGTGATAAAAAAGTAATGAATTGCCAAGTCGTGAAAAGACATGGAAAAACCATAAATGCATATTACTAAGTGAAAGAAGTCAATCTGAAAAGGCTATATACTGTATGCTTCCAACTATATGGCATTCTGAAAAAGGCAAAAGTATGGAGAGAGTAGAGATCAGTGATTGCCACAGGTTAGTGAGAAGGGGGAGATGAATAGGTGGAACAGAGGATTTTCACGGCAGTGAAAGTATTCTGTATGAAACCATAATGGTGGATATGTGTGATTACACTTTTGTACAAACCCATGGAATGTACAAAACCACAAGTGAACTCTAGTGTAAACTATAAACTTTGGTTGAAAGATGATGTGTCAGTGGAGGTTCATCAATTGTGAAAAATGTGCCACTCTGATGGAAACTGTTGATAACGGGGGAGACTATGTATACATCGACTTGGGGGCATATGGGAATGCTCTGTACTTTCTGCCTAATTTTGCTGTGAATCTAAAACTGCTCTAAAAAAAAAGTAAAGTCTACCCTATATAGAAGAAAAACTTAAAGACAAGGCATTCCTCCTTTTGCTTTCTGAGGATGCCCTATTCTGTAACTGAATAGCTTTCAATATACTATCTCTTCTCACAGCAATAAATAAGTAAATAAAATCTATTAAAAGGGAAAAAAAGCAAGTTGAAAATTAAAATAAAAACAATGACAACGTGTCCTTAAAAGCCATCACAAACTAATTTTTACATATTTATCTATCTATCTAACTCTATCTAAATATCTGGAAGGAGACAGTAAACTGATTATTACACCTAAGGAGGTAAGTGGGACTGGGGCATGGTGGAGCCACTGTTAGCTCTATCTCTGCTGTTTGATTTTTAAATGATGAGAATGTATACAGTGTTACTTGTATAATTAAAAATAAAATTGTTTTTCTCTTTAAAATATTCACTTTATATTTTACGCTAAAGAATTTGACAGTAAATGAAAGTTATCATGACATTTTAACCCTAAACACGTCCATATTCATCTCTAAAACATAAAATATTTTTCTATCCCCAAATTATTTTTTCAACAGTAGAAGAAGCAGAAAAGATTTTCTAATAAAATACTGAGGTGGCTCAAGTTATCTGTTTCAAAAAGCAATGTGTAGATGGGCAGATGAAGCATAAAAAAACTAAAAACTAAAAACAAAAACAAAAAACAAAGGTTAAAAAAAGCAATGTGAAGGACCGGTAAGCTAAGCTGTTCTCAAGGAAAAATCTAAACACCAAGTGCTGAGCACTGATTTCATGACTATTACATGGTCTTCCTAAAAACAACTTTTATATATAATGTTTTACATTCTTACCTTCACTAACACTAATAATCTCATACACCAACAGGTCAAAATCTATTATTCTTATATTTTTTGCAGTCATTTGTATTACAAATGTAATATAATAGAAAAGCTTATCATAACAGATTGAGTGTCTTAAGCAGGGATTCATAATCTAGAATTTTCAGACCCTCAAGAGTTCACTGAATAAAATTCAGGGCATCTTCAAGCTTAGATGGAAAAATGAGATACATCTTTATTTTCACCAATGATTGAAATTTAGTATTTCTTTCCAGTATGAATGGAGGCTACAAATCATAGAAGCATTCTCAGATCTGTGACTGTCAACATAGAAATCACTATACTTTCAAATGACAGTGTAGTTGGTGTAGGTATTTCAAAATATCATTTATTCTTATTCTTATCATATCACTGAAGATGTATTAGTTATTAGACTTGTTGCCAGATGTTACTTAATGCATTAAGAAGCACATGCTCTAACCACAAATTTGTTTTTAAATATTTTTATAACTATATTTCAACATAACTGGTTTGCTGTAACCTTGTGAATTTTGCTTTGGGCACATATAAACAGTCTTTGTGGGGAAAGGGGTGTTCATAGGTTTTGCAAAATACCAAAGCTCAGGAATCCTTACAACTTAATCTCCTCATCCCCACAATTCCATTCTCCCAGTCTAAGGACTATGCACAATACAGCATATGCTCTTCCATACTTCTTCCTTTATATAGATAAAAGTATATAAACATACAGGAGCATAACGTATATAGCATGTGTTCTGTAACTGCATTTTACACTTATATTCTGAAGGCATTTACAAGTCTATATAATTTGGATATTCATGCTGTTTCCAGTTTTGGCTATCATAAACAATGCTGTAATAAAAATCCTTATATACCTCTTTTCATATACCTTTCTTTTTTTTGAGATGGAGTCTTGCTGTGTTGCCGGGCTGGAGTGCAGTGACACGATCTTGGCTCACTGCGACCTCCCACTCCCTGGTTCAAGCGATTCTCCTGCCTCAGCCTCCCGAGTATCTGGGATTGCAGGCATGCACCCCCACGCGCAGCTAATTTTTGTATTTTTAGTAGAGACAGAGTTTCACCATGTTGGCCAGGCTGGTCTCGAACTCCTGACCTTGTAGTCCACCCGCCTCAGCCTCCTAACGTGTTGGGATTATAGGTGTAAGCCACTGTGCCTGGCCTCATATACTGCTTTTTAAAATTACATGATCAATTCTATTTAAGGAATATTTGTATTAATAACAAAGACCCTCGAACTTAACAATAAAGTTGATTTTGTATAATAAAATCAATAGCAACAATAGTTATTTTTTTGTGCTCACGATAGGCCAGGTACTAAATACTTTACATAAATTAACTTTTTATTTTATTATTTGTTTGTTTTTAAATAAAGACAGGATCTTGCTCTAACACCTAGGCTGGAGTGCAGTGGTATGATCTTAGCTCACTGCAATCTCTGCCTCCTGGGCTCAGGCGATCCTCCCACCTCAGCCTCCCAAGTAGCTAGGACTACAGGTGCATGCCACCACACTCAGCTAAGTTTTAAATTTATTATTTTTTTAAAACCTCAAACAAGTTTTACTTTTGTGCTATGTGTTCATTTTTTTTTAACTTTTAAGTTCAGGCTTATATGTCAGGTTTGTTGCATAGGTAAACATGTGTCATGGGGGTTTGTTGTAGAGATTATTTCATCACCCAGATATTAAGCCTAGTACCCCATTAGTTGTTTTTCCTGATCCTCTCCCTCCTCCCTTCTCCCACCCTCCGCTCTCTGATAGCCCAAGTTTGTGTTGTTCCCCTCTATGTGTCCATGTGTTCTCATCTTTTAGCTCCCACTTATAAGTGAGAACATATGGTATTTGGTTTTCTGTTCGTGCGTTAGTTTGCTAAAGATAATGGCTCCATCCATGTCCCTGCAAAGGACATGGTCTCATTCTTTTTTAATGGCTACAGAAATTATTTTGTAGAGATGAGGTCTCACTATATTGCCCAGGCTGTTCTCGAACTCCTGGGCTCAAGCAATCCTCCAGCCTGAGCCTCCCAAAGTGTTGGGATTATAGGTGTGAGCCATCTCACCTGGCATGAATTAACTCATTTTTATCCTTACAACTTTAAGGCAGGGCATTGTTACGATTTCTGTTTTACAGGTGAGGAAACAGGTACAGAATGATGTTCACTCTCTAACCTCCTGAAGTTTGTAATTCTGGTGATAAATCCCAACAAACAGGTGTTCTGGGGCACAAACATCTTCATTTAACAAGGGCCGCATCAAGGTCACTTTGAGGGGGAATGGGAAAAGGTGAATATGCTGACTTACACTTTATTGTATCATTCACATCCGAGAGTGTGTCCTGAAGCTCCTTGGAATTTCTTTGTCACTGTGCTTTTCAAGAAGTGAGTCAAAGATAAAAGATCACAGCAACTATCATCTACCACCTAATCTATTAGGCCAAAAGCAAGATGCAATGTGTCTATGTGAACGCTCAAAGCACAAGTAAATTTGCCATCAGAGGTGGCAGCGTCAGAACAACCATTGGACCAAACATAGCATATCTGCTACCTTAGGCCCAAACAATTTCACAGACAGCAAAAATAGACCATAAATCCAAAACAAACAAAAAAAATGCCAACAGGTTAAATATAAGCATGTGCTAATGAAGACCCAATCTCAGCTAGAGGCCTGGTCTCCTCGGTGATAAGAGCATTATTAACCTCTCCCACATAATTCATCAAGGCCCCATGCTGGCCAGGGCGAGGCTAATCTCCCCAGTTAGCAAGTTCCAGAACAGACCAAGAGAAACAAAACCACAGAAATGGTATCTTTTTTAATTATCTGGACTCTGCTGAGCAGAGATAAAATAAATCTCGCTGCTATTCCGTGCCTGGTTTAACATATCCTGGCAATGAAACACCATTTAGCTTAACTGAGACAGGAAAGCTTTTTTCCCCCTCTTCTATATCAATGCTTGTGCTTTGGGCATGCACATGACAGGATAAATGACTGGAGTGCACAGTTAATGGAAATTTGGGGATGCCTGTCATAAACCTCAAAGCAACTTTGCCAATAAGACCAGCTAAAAGCACTAAACATCATCCAGCACTGAAAGCCAGGGAGCCAAAAGCTTTCTTCTCCTCTCCTGTCCTGGAGGTGGTGTGGGGAGGCTGTGGAATCGAACCATCCTGGGCTTAAATTTACATACTGTGACTTTGAACTAATTGTTTATCTCTCTGACTCTCAGTTGTCTCATCTGCAGAAAGGGTATAATACATTCCATTGTCACAGGACCATACCACTGTGAGAATTTAATGAGGTATTTGGAAAGCACAGAGCATATGAATGCTTAATTCATATTAGCATGCTATTTAGTACGCTATTTACTAATATAATAACTATAATTAGCACTGTGATTGGGAGGACAGGCCTGGGACTCAGATCCAAAAGCTATGGTATTTGCTAGCTGTAAGGCCTCAGGCAAGTTTATAACTTCTATCCACTCCGTTGGCCTCATCTCTAAAGGGGTAATACGAGGATTAAATAATAAAATGTATAATGGCACAGTGCCCATCACACAGTAAGCACTAAATCAACAGTAGCTGCTCTTGTCACTACGTATCTAATGAGTCTCTCACAGCCATGCTACATAAGTTAGGACTCTAGCAACTTGGTCCCTTCCTCCCTGAAATTCTGATTAGTATTAATCCAAGGAAAACCATGCTGGTAAGAATAATACTGAGCATCTCAGAAACACCCATATAAGTAACTCAATCTGAGACTCATTCATTCATTCATTCACCCATCCTAGACATATTTATGGAGCATCTATGATGGACACTATGTATTTGCTTTGAGGGAATTCACAGGCTATTGGTGAACTTACAAACAGATCACATCTATACCATATACTATAACAAAAATCAGAAACAGCCTTCTGTACCCCGAGTGATTGAAGTCCAAAAGACTTCCTGGCATCACACATCTGAGATAAATATGTTCATCTCATCTTCTGCCTTAAATTTTAAAAATTCTATCCCAACCCCCCTTTTTTTTGAAATGCTACTGACTTTTCTAACATTTATCTGTCCCTTTCTTTCAATTATTCATACAACAGAAGAAACTTCAAGCATACCTTCATTTAATGTTTATTCAGCACCTGCTATGGGCAAGGCCCTGTGCCAGGTGCTGGAGATGTAACAAGAGTGGAACACAGCCCTCCCTGTGAAGGGCTCACAGCCTGCCTCTGAAGGTGAAATGGAAGCAGGCATCACAATGCTGGGTGATAAAGGCTAGGACGGGGACACAAGCTTGTGAGAGTGGGGTGGTGGTGGTGGTAGGGAATGGCTGGAGGGAGAGGTATAAAGGAGTCCTGGGAAGTCTGGGAGCTTCTTAGAGGAGAGCAAGATATGAAGGGTAAGGGGGCATGAGCCAGGTGAAATGTGGGGAGAAGAAGAAACAGCATGCATTCCACACACAGGAGAATAGCACGTGCAGAGGTCCAGGGACAAGATGGAGCATGACGAGTTTGAGAAATTGGAAGAAAACCAGCATGGTTGGCCTGCATGTGTAAAAGGTGGAAGGGAGTGGTTCAGGAGGTGGGTAGGGGCCAGACGGTGCAAGACTTTGGAAGCACAGTCTGGGAACCTGGAGGCAGGCATGACAAGATAAAATTTACACTTGGAAAGATGCCCCTGGCTGATGCGTGGAGGGCAGACTACAAAGAGGTAGGGAGGCCAGTGAGGAGGCCACAGAGCTGCTGAATACTACTCGGCCTCAATGAGGGTCTTGCAGTCATGTTAGTGAGCTCCAGAAGAACCTCCTCCAGTGTTGGCAGACCATAGCTCAGCTCTTCCTCAACTACTCCCCTTAGGAAGAGAGGGAAGGGGTGAGATTCAAACATTTGCCACGTGGATTTCTGTGTAGATTTCTCAAAGGGGACAGAAGAATGGTTGTAACATCAACAATACATGGATCTCAAAAGCACTGAGAGCTGTGAGCACATTCTTCCCAAGTATTCCTTGCCAGGAGATTAAACAGGGCTCATCTTGATGGTTGCACATCAGCAAAACAAAAAAAATGCAGGAAGAATGTGAACCCCAATCCTATCCCACCCCAAGTGATGGTCCAGCCATGTGCTCCCATGGGAAAGCCCCACCAACATAGAAAAGATGCCCCACCACCAGCTCCATTGCCACCAGCTCCATCCCCACCAGTCAAGAGAGGAGTGTGGGCCCTGTCAGGGGCTCTCCTAAAGTGTGGCAGGATGGGTGGAGGGGGGGAAGTAAATGTCCCATCTCAAGTCATAGTCTTAGCAGGGGACTGGCCATGCAGTGGGAAGAGAGAAGGGCCAGGGAAAGCTGAAAACAATCTCCCATGCCTGTGAGATTCCACACAAGATACTCAACAGCTCTAAACTTCATTTCCACTTCACTGCCAGAAGCAGAGGATAAACCTGTTCACAGATTGTAAAAATATTCATACTCTTTTAGCCAGGAATTTCATATCTCAAACTTTATCCTACTGATAAAAGAGATTACACAAACATGTTCCTGGATGCCCATCGGCATTACTTATAATAGTGAAAAGTTGGAACTTACCTAAATACCCAGTAAAGGGTCGGTGGAATAGATTTAAATGAACACATTTGATAAAGTACTCTATCGTTATTAAAAATAATATTCTTACAGAATATTTCATAATATGATGACATGTTCATGATATAGTAAGTGAAAAATTCATGAATAAATTAACTTGTACTATAATCCTTTTTTTTTTTTTTTTTTTTTTTGAGATAGGGTCTTTCTCTGTCACCCAGCCTTGAGTGCAGCAGCACAATCACAGCTCACTGCAGCAACCTCCCAGGCTCAATCGATCCTCCCACTTCGGCTTCCCAAGTAGCAGCCACTACAGCCATGCATCACCATACCTGGCTAATTTTTTATTTTTTTTGTAGAAACAGGGTCTGCCTGTGTTGCCCAGACTGGTCTCAAACTTCTGGGCTCAAGTGATCCTCTCACCTCAGCCTCCCAAAGTGCTGGGATTATAGGCCCACTGTGCCCGCCCGATCTCAATTTTTAAAAACTGTGTATGCTTATATAAATTTTAAAACCTGGTTAAAAACATACATGCTATTTAGAGATACATGTCCATAGCAAGTTTATGGGCATGCAAAGCAGAAATAAATATCAAACTCCACAAAGCAAAGGTTTTGCAAGGGTCTTTGGCATCACCGTTAAAGGCGTATTTCTTCAGTTGCACTGGTAGCTACATGGGGTTTTCTATTATCTTTATACCATTTGTATGTCTGAAATATTTCACAATGAAAAAAATTTAAAGGTTTGTATATAATGACAGGAAGGAAATACATCAAAATGTAGCTATGGCTCTGAGGTGGGATTGTCAAACTATTGTTCACATTTTCCAATTTTTCTAGAGAACATATATTCCTTTTTATTTTTACATTACTTTATCATTGGAGGCTATTTTTATTTCCACCCAGAGCTCATTTGTTTTATGAGAAAGAATGTCTGGTGCTGAGCTGTGCTCTGCAGCAGGAGCTCTGGCACCAGGGGCCTTTCCTGTGGTGACATGAGCTACAGTGTCTCTCGCCCATTAGAATTTAAACTAGAAAAGTGCTGTGCGGGAGGCAAGCTCCCTGAAACCATCCTACTCATATCCTCTGACGTGAGAGGAGATTTGTAGGTGGCTGCTGGGAGCCTTCTCCACTCGGCAGATTGCTCTCAAAAGTGTACGTTGCTTTTTATTTTCCCTGAGAAATAGTTTGTGTTCTAACCCACCAGGAAGCTGGGGGCCCAGTCAGGGGATTGGGTGAGGCGGTGGGAAAAAATAGTGACCGATTATATCATCAACTAGCATGAACTCTCCAGTCAGAATTCATTTTCCACCAAGTGCTGGGAGTGGAGGGTCAGAAAAAAATTATTTGGAGATACGTCACCCATCACCGAGCTTTAAGACCCTTCCAGTTTCCTCTGTAAGAGAAACTCTTAATATGGGGTCTTGGCTGGGATCCATGAATCCCCTGAAATCACACATCAGTCTTGTAAAATTTCCTGTGCTATCACCAGATTCCCGAAAGAGTAAGTGATGCATCCCCCCAAACAATCGAGGATCCCTGTTCTGTAAGAATAACGTCAGTCATCCTGAAGGGTGTCTGAGTTATGATAACAACAAACATTCTACAGGGCCATAGAATCAGGCTGCACAGTAAGAGGTGAGAGGACGGCAGGCAAGCAAGCAAGCAAAGTTTCATCTGTATTTATAGCCACTCTCCATCTTTCTCATTACCACCTGAGTTCCGCCTCCTGTCAGATCAGCCGTGGAGACTTTAGATTCTCATAGAAGCACACACCCTATTGTGAACTGCGCATCCAAGGGATCTAGGTTTTGGCTCCTTATGAGATTCTAATGCCTGATGATCTGTCACTATCTCTCGTTACCCCCAGATGGGACTTGCAGGAAAGCAAGCTCAGGACTCCCACTGATTCTACATTATGATTAGTTGTGTGATTATTTCATTATGTATTACAATGTAATAAGAATAGAAATACAGTACGCAATAAATGTAAAGTGCTTGAATCATCCTGAAACCATCCCCTACCCAACTGGTCAGGGGAAAACTGTCTTCCACGAAACAAGCCCCTGGTGTCAAAAAGGTTGGGGACCGCTGCTATTGGGCATTTACTTTTTAATCAAAGGGGGATATAGTCTGTGTTAATATTTCTCAACTTTAAGTCCCAGATATATTTCTTTAAAAGACGTATACATTAGGCGAGTTCACTGTTTTGTTTTTTAACCCATCAACAGTATT
Organism: Symphalangus syndactylus; assembly: GCF_028878055.3. Lineage (NCBI taxonomy): Eukaryota > Metazoa > Chordata > Mammalia > Primates > Hylobatidae > Symphalangus > Symphalangus syndactylus. Next base: position 104,014,980 of record NC_072423.2, on the reverse strand, counting down.
TATCAAGAATTTACTGTGTATCTAGCATTGGGCTGGGACTCAATGAAAACTTGACTATGATCCCCAAAGACCTGTCCCCTCATCTCGCAATTTCTTGTTCAAAGCACACATCTGACGAAATGTCTTACAACTTATTAAATGGAATAAAAATTGAGAGTTACTCATATTACTTTCCCAAACCCTCACATCCTCTAGTATGAGTCATCCATTGGGACCCACCTTTTTTTTCTTTTTTTAAAGATACTTTCCACTACACATAGAAACAGTCCAAAGACAATTCTTCAGTAATACTGCCAGTTAGTTCAGGGACAGTGACTCTATTAGATATCATCATTTAAATGCACAAAGATAAAGTTCCTTTGAGTAGCCCACAGAGGCCATTTACTTATTAGAGCAATTAATTTATTGGGTTCAGATATTCATTTCACCATTGTTGCCTTTATGGCAAAACATCTTCTCCTGTGTGGCTCTATCTACCATTTAATTCCATTCAACTCATCTCTCCTGAGTGCCTACTGGGAGAAAGTTACTGAAATTTAGTCACACTCCCTCCATGGCCACATCTGGATCTGTCACACCCTCTGTCATCTCCATATGACTCTAATGGTCAGTGGCATCTGCAAAACAGCAGTTTTCATGTTCCTCCAACAGCTTCTAGAATTCTTCCAATTTCTGCAATTATTATAATACTATGTGGCAATAAATGGAGGAAACTCAGCCCTGTTTGCCAAGATTCAGGAAAAATGCCAGGTAAATCAGAAATGAGTCTGTCTAGAGCTGAGTCCCTAAGCATAGGGATCAGCCACATTGGTGGTAATGGGGTAGATTTATCTTCTATACAAGTCTCTTTACTGTGACAAAACATAATATATGAGATGGTTAAGAAAAAAGGAAATATCCATAGCTGCACAAGGAGAAAAGAAGCCAAATTATCCACAGTCTTGTGACCTTGTTGGGAAGTCAAGGCCATTGATGACAATCAAGACAAAAATCAAATCACAATTCATAATTGTAAATAGTCCTTTAATACAATGTTAGTGGTTCTTCAATAGAAAGCATCTAGAGACATGCTTTCCTGAAAAATGGATATCAATATATACTTGGGGAAAAATGTAAGACAAGGCATAATCTTAGAAGTGATCTGGATTGAAGTCTTGCCTGAGTCATTACACCTCCAGGGCTTCCACTTCTTTATTTGCAAAGTGAGGGGATTGGAATACATACATGGTGGCTAAGGGCTCTGTAAATTCTGACAGTCTTTAAATTCTGAAAATCTTTAAATTCTAAAAGTAAACTTCCACAAAATTAAAAAGATTCAAACACACAAAAAAATCTTGCTGCTGATAAGAGAAATTCCATAGACTTCACTTGTCAATAACAAAATATTCAATGAGTAAAGTAAAACCCAGAGGAACATCATCTTTTTGTCCTGTTCACCATGGCAACCTAGTAAACTGGCCCAACTCCATCAATCTGAGGGTCTAAAGACTGGAACAAACAAACACCACATGGTAAAATAGACGCTCAAGTACATTAATTAGTGCCAGTTCAAGCTCGCTCCATCATGGCTGTTTGCATCACAGAAAACTCTGCAGTAATCAAAAATAGCTAAAAAAAACATTGTTCACACTGGTAAATAAGGTTATCAGTTGAGTACCTAACAATCCATATTTAATGAGTTTCCTTTTCACAATGGTTTTAGAAGGCCTGATCCCAAACCTTTTTTCTTTTTCTTTTTTAACAAATGAAGAAACAGAGGTTCAGAGAAAGGAAGTGACTCGTTCAAGGTACACTGTTAATTATAGGTAGAGCCAGAACCATGACTCAGTTCTTTATTCCTAGCATGGAAGGCTTCTCATCTCATAAGAGTAGCTTTCATGGTCTCCATGGAGGAGAGCGAGCACGGCCTAATGTTAGATGGATCCACAGAGCACAGTGGTTAAACCCCAGGGATGTGCAGATGATGAATTGACAAGGGGAGCCCAGTGAGGGCCTGAATTCCTACTCCACCTCCCAGCCCCTGGATAATGAGGGCATCAGAGGCCAAGGTAGGCTTCCCAATTGCATCAGTAGGGAGACACGGTGGCCACACAAAGAAAGCTATGAAATTAAGTATCCAAGGACATCTTCTGAAACAAAGCCAAGGAAGCTTTTCCACCTTGATCATCACCAATAGTTAACTACCAAGACACTTGAGCATCTTCTATAAACTTCTGATTTAAAAAGAAAAAAAAACACAATGAGGCAAATATTTGGTGGGTGCCCAGTATGTACAGGCAATGTGCTTAATAGTCTCACTTTTATTGTTTTATTTGACCCCCTCCCAAATTTTGTCAGGTTAAGTCTTTTCATTCCTATTTTCCAGATGAGGAAACAGGCAAGGAAAGGTGTCACACAGATGGTAAGTACAGAATCTTGATTCAAACTAAGATCTGCTGATCCAAAGCCACTCACTCCACTATGCTGCTGGAGTCTTCTTCTGGCCTTTGGGCCATCCGGCTGCCTGAGCTGGGCCAAGCCACTAACTTTCCCCCAAAGGGGGACAAACATCTGTTCCATCTTCTAGAACCAGCCTCTAAAAGAGCACATTGGTATTTATCTAGATTCTACCCAGATGCACTGAGTTCGCAATTCATTTTATGAGAGAAAAGACACAGGCAATAAACAACTTAGCTTGGAAGTTTAAGTTGGCCACACAGTTTTCTCCAGTGAAATAAAATGTTTTTCAGTTAAAAAAATTTCCCCCAGGTCACAACTTCCATAGTCAGATCCTGGAAGCCCACTTCAAGCACACAGCATATTATTAACAAATAACCTTCGGAGAAGAGAGATGCTCTCGGCGCCAGTGGGGGAAGAAAGGACTATACTTACACTTATGTCGAGACTGCAAAGGCTAACAGCATCTTCATCTTGGGTGCTCTGTTTCCGTTTTCGCTGCAGAACAAATGAAGAAACAAAGTTCAAAGGTAAGTAGGGGTTATGGCTTTGATTAAGGCAAGAAAAAAGCAATCAAATAGCACATGCAATCCTTATCATTTCTACCATGTTACCCAAAACCTTTAACCAAGCTATGTAAATGAACACTTCTTTTTTTTTGAGACAGAGTCTCACTCTGTCGCCCAGGCTGGGGTGCGGTGGTGTGATCTTGGCTCACTGCAACCTCTGCCTCCTGGGTTCAAGCGATTCTCCTGCCTCAGCCTCCTGAGTAGCTGAGATTATAGGCACATGCCACCACGCCTGGCTAATTTTTGTATTTTTAATAGAGACAGGGTTTCACCATGTTGGTCAGGCTGGTCTCGAACTCCTGACATCATGATCCACCCTCCTCAGCTTCCCAAAGTGCTGGGATTACAGGCATGAGCCACCGCGCCCAGCCTATAAATGAACACTTCTAAGAAAGCCTAAGAAGTTACGAGAAACTATTAAGCTCTAGGATAATTGGTTTGTGTTACTATTCTTATGCTTGCTGTTATAGTTTGTTTCTCTTTGAGTTTCATTTTTTTCTAAATGTCTCCATATATCAAGGCTTAGAAATTTAGATACAAAGTTCAGATTCTGACTAACTTGCAAGAGGAGATTAGATTGGAAAGAAAGTCTAATTCACTTGAAGATATTCCATTTTTAGAGCTGCTTTGTACTTAAGTAATTTAAACTTGTTCTAAACCTTATCCAGGGTCCTAATGTAATCACAGAACCCTAATGTTGGAAAGAAACTTCGACATCTTCTCCGACTTTCCTGCTAAAGCCATATGATTTTTAAAAAGTTATTACTTGGACTGAAGATAACTGTATTTGAAATAAATTTATAAATTTATGACCAGGGCAGTCTGCCAAGTTAGATGTGAAAAAGTATGTTTTTCGTTTTTTCTTTCTTTTTTTTTTTTTTTTTGAGACAGGGTCTCCCTCTGTTGCCTAGGCTGGAGTGCAGTGGTGTGAACACAGCTCACTGCAGCCTTGACCTCTTAGGCTCAAGCAATTCTCTTGCCTCAGTCTCCCAAGTATCTGGGACCACAGGAGCACACCACCACACTGGGCTACTGGGCTAATTTTAGTTTTTGTAGAGAGGGGGTCTTGCCATGTTGCCCAGGCTGGTCTCAAACTTCTGGGCTCAAGTGATCCTCCTGCCTTGGCCTCCCAAAATTCTGGGATTACAGGAGTGAACCATTGAGCCTGGCCTTTTTCTTTTCATAAGAAGAAAATAAATGTAATCTATAAGCCACAATAAAGCTCATCAAAGATACATTCACCTCTCTTCTGCATCCCCAGCTCAACCAATCAGTCAAGTGTTTCTTCAGTCCCTAACCTGTGACTTGCTAGGTCTTCTGATATTACTTGGAAGAAAGCTACCAGAAGACCAGAATCACCAGCATGGGGTTACACGAGAGTCTGAAGACATTTGTAGTCTTCAGTCCCAAAAGAAGTCAGCCTCCTCCTCTAGTGGAACTCTGAGCTTGAACAAAGGCAGAGACTGGAAAGCAAACAGAACTACTCTTTTTTATATTACTATAATTGTTCTATTATTTTTTCACTTCAATTTAACAAAGGTTTGTTGAGCATCTACTATGTGCCGGGCCCTGTGTTCGCTCCCAGAAATGCAAAGGTCAGCAATTCTCACGGTTAAGGACCTCACACTCACGTAGGAGAGACAGGCCTATTATGATGAACTACAATGCAATAAGAGCCAAACATCCTAGAGAAAGTCACTTTGCTTCTCTGAGCCACCATTTCTCAACCCTAAGGTGTGAGCAGAGGTGGTGGTGATGGCATTAGCTTCTATTCTCAAAGGAAGAGGAGTAAATATAGTAATGCATTTTAGAGCTTAGTAGAGTGCCTAGTATGCAGTAGGTGCTCAAAAAATGGGTTGGAGGGCTCTGGGAGGACAGTGAGGGGGGTCTTCCCAGAGAAGGAGGCATTTGAATAGGCCTAAAAGACGAATAAGAGTTTGTCAGACAAAGACGGGGAAGAGATTGGGGCCTCTTTTTGCTAAGCAGCTACCTAGATATTTAAAATCCCAAAGGTCAATATGGTCCTATCCAGAGCAGTGGCATTCTAAATCTATACATTTTTCCACTGCAACAGTGGTGCAGCGTGCAGCAGAATCACCTGAGATATGATTCAGAGATGCTGATGCCAGGAGCCATCCCCAGGAATGCTTAATCAGCCATTTGGGAGGATGCCCAGGAATCTGCATTAACAAGCTCACCCAGTGACTTTTAGGAAGTCAAATACTCCACTCAGGGTCCTTGAGGGAAGCCTCGAGAAGATGCTGATCACAACTCTGGGCACAGCTGCCATTTCTGAGGATGCTTCATGTTTGTACAGGGGCCTGATCCTTATTGATTCACCATCCAGGTACAATTAAAAACAGCACTTCAGTGCCAGTGAAACCAATTCACCAGCTTATATTTATATGGTGACTTTTTGAGCCAGATATGGTATGGGATAATTTCCATCCTACTGGTTAATAAACTGAGGTCAGGAGAGAGAAGCAATTTGCTCAAAGTTACATGCTTACAACATAACACTCTGAATCCAGGATTCTAATTCCCAGGGCAAATCCTTTTACATGCACTGTTCAAAGGTTGGTGGCAAATAGGTTACATTTCACTTGCCATCCAGAATGTCTGGTAGTGTCTGCTTGGAGCACTGTATTGAGAAGGACTGCACAGCATAGCAAGCCAGAGAATGCTGTGATCACAATCAGCAACACGTGCTGGGCAATGAATTGGGGCGTGGTAGCATGGGCGTCCTGCTGCCTAGAGTAACCCCATGCCCTTCTTGAGTTCTGCTTCTCCTGCCTTGGGAGGCTACAGTATTACACCTGAGATCTTGGGAGGTATCAGGAGGAGGTTGAGACTCTGGGATGTTATCTGTAGAGTAGAAATAATGCCTTCCAGGTTAGGGTGTTGTGAGGATCACAGATGTTGGGCGACAAGACCTGGCACATAGTAGGTGCACAGTAAGTGGCAGCTCCTGTTATGAATTTCCCAGACCATAGGCTACACTGATACATGCTGCAACTTGGTATTACCAGATTATTGAGTTTTATGGTGCTACAGTTCCATTCCTTGAGCTCAATAATTTTGTCAACCTGACATGTTGACAGTAGCCTAGATGCACATTGATGCAGGAAAGTGAATAATAAGAGAAGCTCCTCTCCTCACAGGCATGCAGCCCTCTCCAGACCAATTCAACACACTACCCAGCTTTGGAGCCAAGCCTCATGAGTTCCCCCAACCCAGTTCCTGCCAGATACTGCCACCTGCTCCAAGTGTCAAATCCAGAAGACAAATGGCCTCCAATGGTCTTTTTAACTCAGCCATAGACAGTCAATCTGGGATAGAATGATCTCCTTAAGGAACCCACACGTTTTATAAAATAAAAACTGCATGAATTATGAAAATGAATTTTCTTTTCAATTTTCTTACATAGGGAGGTGACTAACCACTGCCAGCAACAAAAAAGTAGCCTGAAGTTTAAATTCTGGGCTCAGAACAAAAATTTCACAAACCATCACTTAGTCACTTGTTTATTTCTCTGTGTTCACTGAGCACTTTTGACATGCAAAACCCCATTCTGGGTCCTTGGATGTAGCAGTGAACGAGCCAGGCATGTTCCCTGCCCACTAGTTTGGAGTAAAAATAAAACAAAGTAATTACAGATTGTGATCTCTGTTATGAATGAGTCAGATAAGGTGCTAAGACAGAGGCTAGCAGGGCAGACCCATTTTAGAAAGATAATTTTATTTAATTGTTTTCTGTGTTTTGGTTGACCTTTTCATGAGACATAAGCCCATGAAGGCAGGACTTGGTCAGTCATGCTCACAGTCCCAGAGCCTGGGACAATCCCTGGTACATAGCCAGCTTCCCTTAAAATAGCATTTCTGGATTTTGTTGATGCTCTTGGTCCTCCTCCCTTTGCTTGCCCTCTTCACTAATTGCCCAACTCCAGAGGGCCACAGGGAGAGAGAACAGAAAGGACCTGGTGAAGAAGGGCGTACAGATGGAAACACCACATACAGACATTTCACGTTCTACCCAGAAACTGGGATTTCTAGAATATTAGGATGTTGACCTCATGCCAGTGATCTACAGGGTAGCTCATGGAAGAAATCACCAGTTGGAAATAAGCCACGAAGACATAAACAAATGAGCATCTCAGAAAGCAGAGAGTGCAACAGGTCATGGCACTCACTTTGAACTTCACTGGAGCTATTAATAATAATAATTCAGACTGATAATAATGGAAGCTTTAGCCTATTGAACACTCACTACATGTCAGGCACAGAGCTAAATCCTTATATGCATGACCTCATTCGATCCTCATAACTACCCCATGAGGTAGGTGGATAATGGTTATCATCTCCATTCTACAGAGTAGGAGATGGAGGCTCAAAAAGGGGCAGGAATTTGTCCAGGGTTTCATGATTAGCAAGTGGCAGAGCCTGGATTCAAATCCAGGTCTGTCCTACTTCAAACTATGTGTTTCCCCACCATGCTGTCCCCTCCCAGAGTCTGGGATGGCACATCAGACCTGCACAGAAGGTCTAGGAAGGTGTTGAGCATGAGGAATATGGCAAGAAAATAACCTTTATTCTACTAGAGAGACTGGTCTTCAAGACCACAGCACACACTGTCTAGACCAAATCAATTTTGTGGTCCTTTCTAGTTTTAAGAGCTATCAGTGTCTGCTATCAGGTAGCAGGCATTGGTGGCAAATAGGTTACGTCTCACTTGCCATCCAGAATGTCTGGTAGTGTTTGTTTGGAGCACTGTATTGAGAAGGACCACACAGCAATAGCAAGCCAGAGAATGCTGTGATCACAATTAGCAACATGTGCTGGGGAATGAATTGGGGCACGGCAGCAAGGGCATCCTGCTGCCTAGAATAACCCCATTTCCTTCTTGAGTTCTGCTTCTCCTGCCTTGGGAGGCTACAGTATTATACCTGGGATCTTGGGAGGTATCAGGAGGAGGTTGAGACTCTGGGATGTTATCTGTAGAGTAGAAATAATGCCTTCCACGTTAGGCTGTTGTGAGGATCATAGATGTTGGGTGACAAGACCTGGCACATAGTAAGTGCACAGTAAGTGGCAGCTCCTGTTATGAATTGCCCACAGGAAGTTAAAAATGCCATTTTACTTCCTCTGCATCAAAAACCACTGATCAGTTACCTGGGGGCATTCCCAGGCAGGAAGGGCACTGTGTGTGAACTGTGCATTTGCACATTTGGTCTGACAGGTTCCCAGCCAATTTGAGGAGCCAAGGACCCACCCTGTTATTCTTGTCAAATTTACTGAAGTAAATGCACAGTCCACTTCCCTTTCAACCATGAAAACAAAGCACCTTGGGTGAGCCCAATAATTGTGCTGTAGTCTCTGCTCTCTGATTTCAGCACATAACTTTAACCCTTCAGTGCCCTGTGCTGAGCGGTAGGTCAGTGAATAATTTTTGAATGGGTGACTAAAAGAAAGAATGAATAAAGGAGGCCAGTGTTTTTGAGGTGACACCTTTTCCTTTCATTAACCACCTGGTGGCAATAGGGCAGCCAAAATTAAATCAAAAACCTCAAAAGTGAAGGTCATTGAAGGCTTAAATTCTTCAACCTCAAATCTCCTTGGAGAAAAAACCTGCCCATTCAAGCTAAGATTCTTGTTTTTCAAATAAGAGCTTTTTTTTTTTTTTTCTTACCAGCGGGGGCATTTATTTTCCTTAAAATGCATAGACATGTTAAAAGAAATTACAGTTGTTTAGACACTGGTCCAAGTGGGACATTGGCCATTTCCACTCCAATGAAAAGGAATGTCAGATCTGTTCAAGGGTGAGGCACATCCCTGACCAACGAATCTATGTACTGCCCTGGGCGACAGTCTGGGGACTCAGTCTCTGTGCTTTAAGAGCAAGTAATCCAAGAATGACAACACCTCAGATGGAAAGGAAACATCCAGCTGAACCAAACCCTAAATGAACTTAATGGGCAACTGACCCCTTTGTCTCAATGCCACGTGCCTATATGGGGGCAGAGAGAAAGGCAGTTACAGAGGAGAATTTGTGGGAACAATAGACCTGCATGTAGTCTCTAAGTCCTTAGCCCTGCAGGTTATATATTTGCTATAGACACTTTCTAGAAGTGCTCAAGTGCTGAAAAAACCCTACCATGCTTCTTAAAAAGTGACCAGGGGGCCAGGCATGGTGGCTCACGCCTGTAATTCCAGCACATTAGGAGGCCGAGGCAGGTGGATCACCTGCGGTCAAGAGTTCGAGACCAGCCTGGCCAATATGGTGAAACCCCATCTCTACTAAAAATATAAAAATTAGCCAGGCGTGGTTGCATACCCCTGTAATCCCAGCTACTCGGGAGGCTGAGGCAGGAGAATCGCTTGAACCTGGGAGGCGGAGGTTGCGGTGAGCTGAGATCACACCATTGCACTCTAGCCTGGGCAATAAGAACGAAACTCCATCTCAAAAAAAAAACAAAAAACTAAAATGACCAGGGGCTCCCTTTGCTAATTTGCAATAGAGCAAAGTCCTGTGCATATTCCAATGTGAGGTCTCATGGAGATATGGGTATTCCCGGAAAGATCAAGTGAACATTGTCAGAGACTCATTACTGCTTCTGCTTGAGAGATCCTGCTAGCTTGACCTTTACCTGAACCTTTTGACCCACTTTCACAATGCATTATTGTTTCCAGGACACTCTGTGGCTATCTGTTTTTAGGGTTGGCTACCTTCTGATATCACAAGGCAGACATCTGAATCTCATCGGTAAATAACCCATGAACAAACTGCCTTTTCAGTTTTCCTGGGGAAGATTCTCTGTGAAGAGCACTGATTCTATCCTCACCCGACAATAGAGTCTCAGAAGAGCTGGCCGTGGTCCAACCCTGAATAGCGTGTCCTTACCTGGCTTAACTTCCATCCTCTCCAGACCTCCTTTGAGGTTTTGAGAAAATCACCAGGTGCCTTCCAATACAAAAGTGGAGGGAAACAGACGCTGGAATTGGGCACCTACTATGAGCCAAGGACTATGCTCTCAGTTTAATGGACTGTGCCATTTAAGCTTCTCCTCAGCCCAGTTTAAGTAAGCCTTGTGGTGTTCATTTTAACAGAGAGGAACGCTGAAGCTCAGGAAGGCTTTTGTAACTTGCTCAAGGTCACAAAGTGAGTGAGTGCTGGAGAGAGGATTTTCTGGAGGCCACCCTGACTGCCAAACCACTGACCTCTCTGCATATGATGCTATTTCTCTTTGTACATTGTTTAAAAACAATCTGTGTTTCCTTTAAATTAATACATACAAATAATGGAAAATACATTTAAATATTTGTTTCATGGCCGGGTGCGGTGGCTCACGCCTGTAATCCCAGCACATTGGGGGGCCGAGGTGGGCAGATCACCTGAGGTCAGGAGTTTGAGACCAGCCTGGCCAACGTGGTGAAACCTCATCTCTACTAAAAATACAAAAATTAGCTGAGTGTGGTGGTGTGTGCCTGTAATCCCAGCTATCCAGGAAGGCTGAGGCAGGAGAATCGCTGGAACCCAGGAGGCAGAGGCTGCAGTGAGCCAAGATCGCACCACTGCACTCCAGCCTGGGTGACAGAGCAAGACTCCTTCTCAATAAATAAATAAATACATAAATAATTGTTTAAAACCATATGTGTTTTAAAACAATATAAAAAGACCCACAAGGCATTTACCTACATAACTCAAAGAAACTAAGAGCATAAATGAGACAGTTCAAAATGCAGCTCCACCTTTGCTACTTGGTGTAACCTTGGGCAAATTACTTCTCTATTCCTTCATTCACTCAACAAATATTTACTGAGCATTTACTATGTGCCAGGCAGGTTCTAGGTGTATGGGATACGTCAGTGTCTATAAAGCAGTTCTATAAGCTTTGGTTTTCTCCATCATGGAGTTATTTCAAGTATTAAAAGAAATAAAATATTTCGAACAGATCCAGACATATGGCAAGAGATTTGAAAAATGTAATTATTATTGCTACTGCGGTTATTACCGTAATTACTATTACTACTGCTGTCACTGCTGGCATAATTATTTTGTTATTATTTGATGTTGAGAGTCAGGCAGGGAGGGTATTAGAGATGGGAGGATCCTGAAGAATGATGGGCAGGAGACCTGGTACACTGCCTGACTCTCTCCAACTACCCAGGTCCCAGAGGACTATCCACAAACACTCTCAGGATACCTTCAGTCACATTTGCACTGTGTCGTTCCCACTTCTTTCACAGAGACAAGGGCTACTGCAAGCCTGACTTAATTTTAAATGGCCAAGATTGAATTGATTAGTGTCAGAACAACCCTGTTATTTAATCACTGGGCTTTTCTATTTAATAACCAGGTGACCAGAGAAGCAAAAACATACTGATTGAGAGAGTGCAGCTCCTGACTTGGCAGCAAATAGTCCCTGATTAGTCATTTGTAATTATTAAATTCAAACCAGATCTCGAACCGTTTTGATTTATCTCTTTGCTGGCAAACAGCTTTGGTGGTTTCAGAGGCTTTGATGCCTTGCCTTTCATCTGCTCTTTCTTTGGGGAAAGATTAGCAAAAGGATTTTGTGTTCTTGTACTTGCCCTTAGCTGGAACTTGACTCGCTAAATTCACGTTTTAGCAGGGAGAGGATCCACATTTTGTTTTTCTCCAGTCTGAAGCTCCAGAAGTCAATGAGAGAATTGAGAGAGGGAGCACCAACTCCATTTTTAAAAATTAAAAAAAAAATAGAGATGAGATCTCCCTATGTTTTGCAGGCTGGTCTCAAACTTCTGAGCTCAAGCAATCCTCTCGCCTCTGCCTCCCAAAGTGCTGGGATTACAGGTGTGAGCCACTGTGCCTGGCCCCTACTCCATTTTTAGTACACTGCTTTTTTCTTTTTTTTCCTTTTCCTTATTTTTAAAACATCCTCCTTTTTCTAGCATCCAGGAACCCCGGTCCTTTTTTCTAGGCTCTCTTCAATGTGCTCACAGGGTGGAGAAATGGGAAATCATGATGTTTTCGGAGCTATGGGGAACTAAATTTTAACAAATACAATATGCAGTTATGTGCTCAGACACCACTAACTATAGGTTGAAGATGTTAGGTAGACTCTAAAGTCAGTGTTTGTGAGTTTACATCTTAGTTAAGCCATTTATTTGTTGTGGAACCTTAAGCGCATCACTTTACCTCTCTGCACCTTAGTTTCCTCACCTATAAAGTGGGGACACGAATAGTACCTCCTCCTAAGGTTGCTGTGAAAGTTAAATAGATCAGTGTGGGTAAAGAGCTTAGCACAATGTCTGGCCCTCAGCAACTACTTAAATATTAACTATTAATGGTAATAGTAGCAACAGCAGCAGTAACAGCAAGTAAGTACAGGCACCGGGGGGGAAAATCATGGAGAAAATACTTAAAATGTCTAAAAGTCTACACTCATTAATTTGATGTTGGCAAACTAGGAAAAGCCCCTATTATGAGCTTAGCCATGGAACACCTGGCCCTTAACTTGTTTGGAGGTACAGATGAGACAGTCTTAGCCAAGGAAAGATCCTCTTCTCCCACGGGAGGGAAGACATGTCCAACCAAACAAGTGGGATGAGGGAGGAGACCCAGCCAGCCTGACAGTGCCACCACCAACCCTGGTGGCTAACAAGCAGCAGGATTCACTCTGTCATTCAACAAACATTTACAAACTGCTTTTCCCTCCAAAACACTCAGGCCAGGGGAGCAGGAGAAAAGACAGAAAACTCATCTATCCAGGACAGAGGGCTGCCAAATATATTTTCCAGAAAAATTGTCCCAGAAAAAAAAAATACGGGCATCGATCTAAGGTGGGAGAAGCAGTCCATATTCACAAGGATTTTTAACAGTGGATGTGACACAAAGCACAAAATTGCATTAACCAGAGCACTTTTACTAGGCCTTCTAAATTACTGTAATTATTATTTTCTACTGGTTCTCAGGTACACTGAATTGGATTCCCTGCAATCCTTGGTTCATAATATGCTATGGTGCTTCCTTGGCCCTCCTTTATATGTTTATTCACTTATTTTTTAAACACTATAACAAAATCCTACTCATTAAAATTCTTCACTGATGGAATGATTTGAAGCCATTATCAACAAAAAATATTATCTACATATATGCAGTTTAGGGAGTGCCCAAATCATTGTTTAATTTCTAGAAAATTACTCCATGGAAACAATCAGCTTAGATTGTCCAACTGCATAATTCAAATTCAAAGTGCTCATCATCCACAATAATACTGGGAACCTGAATTTTCAAAGAGAGTTGTCAGTTTTTTGTTCACTTGGCTTGTGTTCCCGCTTTCTCCTACCTAGAAATGCTCCTGGTTCTGGTAATGTCTTATCAGCCACAATACCCCATGGGTTCATGAGCAGTTCCCCAAATGCCAACGGGCAGACCTTTAACCCTAGGGAGAGCAGGGTGCAAAGCTCCCTTTCAATCATTGGTGTCTGGAACATCTACTCCTTGGGGCAATTTGCCGCACAAAGCAGAGATGAAAAATGGTAGAGAAATGGGCTGCTCTTGTCAAGCTGTCCTCTAAAGGACATTCCTTTAAATAAACAAAAGGTTCCCTTGTACAACCATTTGGTGTTGTCTACCATATAAGAACTCACAACTTCAGTTGCCAAAATTTCATTTCTTTATTGTATATTCTGGCTGCTTAAGGTAGTCCCTTCCCTTTGCTGGGATTTTTTATTTTATTTTATTTTTTAGAGATAGGGTCTCACTCTGCCACCCAGGCTGAAGTGCAATGACATGATCACAGCTGACTGCAGCCTCGAACTCCTGAGCTCAAGGGATCCTCCCACCTTAGCCTCCCAAGTAGCTAGGATTACAGACATGTGCCACTATGTCCAGCTAATTATTTTACTGTTTTGTAGAGATGGGATCTGTCTTTGTTGCCTAGGCTGGTCTTGAACTCCTGGGCTCAACTGATCCTCCTGCCTTGGCCTGCCAAAGTGCTGGGATTACAGGCATGAGCCACCATGCCCAGCCTCTTCGCTGGAATTTATAACAACTGTCTATTAAGAATCCACTGCCAGCAGGGCACAGTGGCTCATGCCTGTAATCTCAGCACTTTGGGAGTCTGAGACAGGCGGATGACCTGAGGTCAGGAGTTCAAGACCAGCCTGGCCAACATGGTGAAACCCCGTCTGTACTAAAAAATACAAAAATTAGCCAGGCATGGTGGTGTGCCCCTGTAGCCTAAGCTACTCCGGAGGCTGAGGCAGGAGAATCACTTGAACCTGGGAGGCAGGGGTTGCAGTGAGCCGAGATCACACCACTGCACTCCAGCCTGGGTGACAGAGCAAGAGCAAGACTCTGTCTCAAAAAAAAAAAAAAAAAGAATCTGCTGCCTTGCTGGGTGCTTTACATGTATCATAACCAATCCTTACAGCTGTACAAAGAAGTTATTACATATAAGGAAACTGACACGTAAAGAGTTTAAATGACTTGACTAAGGCTGCTCTAGGAGTATCAGAACCAGTCACTCATGTAGCAGATACAGCCGGCTGACAACCCCTGGGCAATCACCATTTCCCTGCACACCGTGTGGAAAGCACACAAATCAGCTTTCCACAGGCCAGAAATGCCGGAGAATTAATGCCACTGGGATCAGCTTTCAATCTGTGAGGGACTGGGGCTGGCAGATAAATAACCCAGCTTCTGACAGTTTGGTGGGACAACTGTCAGGTATGAGCTCAGTCTTGTACATTGGAATCACCTGGGTCCACTCAACTGTGTTCTTCCTGAGAACAGACACTGCATCTCTTTTGTTTACCAATGTATCTACAGCATTTGCACAGTGTCTGACACATGGTAGATGCTTAATAAGATATTGTTGAATGAATGAAACTAAATAGTGAAATTAATTTATCTGAGTATCCTACTGTTCCTGCGTTTCTATTGTCAAAATTCAGAAATATTGTGGGCCCCAGAATAAAAAATGATATTTTATGTACAGTATTTCTTGGCATTTTAGTTCTCCTGAAAAGAAAGTTTAGGCCAGGTGTTGTGGCTCAAGCCTGTAATCTCAGCAATCTCAGCACTTTGGGAGGCCAAGCAGGGAGGACTGCTTGAACCCAGGAGTTTGAGACCAGCCTGGGTGACGTGGCAAGACCCTATCTCTTTCTCTCTTTATTTAATTATAAAAAATAAAAAAAAAGAAATTCTATGGATTTGCCATTTTATGGGCAAATGGGTTCATTTGTTCACATATAGCAGTTGTTGAACATTCTCTGTGTGCTGGGTTAGGCCTTAGAAATGTCCAGGAAAGGGCCGGGCGCGGTGGCTCACGCCTGTAATCCCAGCACTTTGAGAGGCCAAGGCGGGTGGATCACGAGGTCAGGAGATCGAGACCACGATGAAACCCCGTCTCTACAAAAAATACAAAAAATTAGCTGGGCGCGGTGGCGGGCGCCTGTAGTCCCAGCTACTCCAGAGGCTGAGGCAGGAGAATGGCATGAACCTGGGAGGCGGAGCTTGCAGCGAGCCGAGATCGCACCACTGCACTCCAGCCTGGGCGACAGAGCGAGACTCCGTCTCAAAAAAAAAAAAAAAAAAAGAAATATCCAGGAAAGTCCTAAAAAAGAATTCCACTCTTGGTAAAACACTGATTTCCTGGGAAATGGATTAAATGCTGGATAAACATGCTTTGATTCTGCAAAAGCCAGGTCTCCGTTTCAGACTTCAGGATAAAAGTGATTAGGATGAACTTTGAAGCAAAGACTCCGGATTAGAAAATTTAGCCCAAAGTACTTTCCCCCCATCCCTGAAGCCCATTTGTGGCTCACCACAACTTTTGCTTTTTACTCAGAACTTGACAGAACATGACAGTGTCACCAAAGAAGGCGTGCCCTGAATACCTGCATGTCCCTGGTGTTTAGGGGCCCTCTACCTCCCTCCCTCCCTCCCTGTAATTTGGGGTTGTGGTGAACCCCTCCTCCACTTTCAAAGACAGCTGCAGGAAGAAAATGTCCCTCTAATCGCAGCTGACTTCTTTCCAGGCACTGCATTAGAAATGGGAACTGGCTTTCACGTTGTTGTTCTGACAGATTCTCTACGGACTATCGCCAAGAGCATTATTCCTGAGTTAGTCATGACTACTCTGAAAGACTGGTGGCCTCCCCTGTGCTGAATGAGCTCTAGCTGGGCAGAGAGAGGGGCCTTTGTCATGGAAATGGTCCATGGCTGCTCCCGAGGCTCCAGTTGCCTCCAGTGCGGACATACAGAAAGAGGCTGTGTTGGCATATTCAGGTCCATTGTTCTTTTTTTTTTTTTTTTTTTTTTTGAGATGGAGTCTTGTTCTGTCACCCAGGTTGGAGTGCAGTGGTGCTATCTTGGCTCACTGCAAGCTCCGCCTCCTGGGTTCACGCCATTCTCCTGGCTCAGCCTCCCAAGTAGGTGGGACTACAGGAGCCCACCATCACACCCGGCTAATTTTTTGTATTTTTAGTAGAGATGGGGTTTCACTGTGTTAGCCAGGATGGTCTCGATCTCCTGACCTTGTGATCCACCCGCCTTGGCCTCCCGAAGTGCTGGGATTACAGGCATGAGCCACCACGCCCAGCCATTCAGGTCCATTGTTCTGAGGAAAAGAGTATTCATTATTATCCAGTTACTTTCCTTACAGTTGTTTCTTTCCTCCTGAGAAACAGGGGCATCTTTAAGGATAAACGCCCAGCCTCTTGGGACAGTTTCCAGTTTTGTTTGGAAGAGAGCTATTTTTGATTAAATAATTCTGAAATTATCTTCTTGGGCCTCAGGAATTGTGCCTCAGCATGAGGGCCTGCAGGCACAGGGGGCTGGCAGATCCTGCAGAGCTGGCGGGAGCACGAATGGCCTGATACCCCCTGGAGTTGTGTGGTGAGAAGATATTAGATTTCCTGAAGAGGAACAAAGGAACGCAGGCCTTTTTCTTGGGGAGGGCAGAGTGTGCAGTTTATTTGAGAATTTATTTTATTTTTGGCAAGTTTATTTTAATATCGTTTCAAACTTATAGAAAGGTTTGCAAGTCCAGAATAAGATACTCCTGAAAATCCTTTACTCAGTGTCATGGCTGCCTACAGCTGACCTCATTTGCTCCCTCTCTCTCTCTTCCTATACGTATGAATATAAAATATTTTTCTTCCTAATTATTTGAGAATTAGTTGCAGACATTATGTCCCTTTAGACCCTAAATACTTCAGTGTGTATGTCCTAAGAACAAGGGCATCCTCTTACACAGGATAATTATTATCAAAAGCAGGAAACTTAACATTGACAAAATATATCAACTCATTCACCACTTTTTTTAAAAGGTGCCAACCATCCCAATAAAATATTTCATAGGTATTGGTTTTCCTGGTCCAGAATCCAACTGAAGGCCCTGCATTGATTGCATTTACTGTCACGTGTTCTTGAGTCTCCTTGAATCCAGAACAGTTCCCCAGGCTTTCTTTGTGTTTCTTGATTTTAATGATTTTGAAGAGGACAGGCCAGTTATGTTGTATAATTTCCCTACCTGAGGGTTTACTAGATGTTTTTTCATGATTAGATTCAGGTTGCACATTCTAAAAATGTCTAGAGTAATAAGAGAATTTTTTTTCATGTGGTGTATTTTTCACAGGAATATGACAGAAGTGACAACGTAGAGTCTTTCTTAGCACATCACCTCAGAAGACATGTGGCATTGGTTTGACCCAATATTGGTGACATTGGCTTAGACTGTTTAGTTGAGGTGGCATCTTCTAAATTTCTCTACTGGAAAGTTACTGTTTTTCTGTTTTTAAGTAGCCAGCAAATTGAAAATATGGAAGTGTCTCCTTCCTCATGAAATGCTAACACACTAGCTTTAGTGTCCACTGATGGTTTTTCAACTCTATCATCCCTTCGATGTTTATAAGTTATTCTTCTACTGGAGGGAACAGCTTTCCGTTCTCCACCATTTATTTATTATTTACATCCATGTCGGCTCATGGATTCCAATTTTATTTAGTGGGTTATGATCTGTTACTATCATTTTTCATTTTGATGCTCAGATTGTCCCAGACTTGGCTAGGGAGAGCCCTACAACCTGGTACCTGTGTCCAGCTTGTTCACATGCCCATCATTCTTAGGGCATTTCATTACTTTTTGATACAAACAGATGTTCCAAGATCTTCCTATATTCTCCCTGCCCCAGTCCTGGAATCAGCCTTTTCTCCAAGGAACTCTGGTTCCCTTTAGTGGAGGAGTATTTAGAAGCCAAGATCTGGGCACTAGTTATGTTTTTGCTACAGGGGTGCCACTTCTTCTAGGCCCTCTCAGTACATACAGGGAAAAAACATGCATGTATATATGTATAACCATGAACTCATTCTGATGCTTTCATTTCCCATCTATCTATACGGTTTTTGTTTTTTTTTTTTTTTTTTTTTTTTTTTGAGATGGAGTCTCGCTCTGTCACCAGGCTGGGCTGGAGTGCAGTGGTGTGATCTCGGCTCACTGCAACCTTCACCTCCTGGGTTCAAGCGATTCTTCTGCCTCAGCCTCCCGAGTAGCTGGGACTACAAGGCATACACCACCATGCCCAGCTAATTTTTGTATTTTTAGTAGAGATGGGTTTTCACCGTGTTAGCCAGGATGGTCTCGATCTCTTGACCTCGTGATCTGCCCACCTCGACCTCCCAAAGTGCTGAGTTTATAGGCGTGAGCCACCGCGCCCAGCCCTATTTTTATTTATTTATGTATTTTTTATTTTTGAGACAGGGTCTCAGTTCTGTTGCTCATGCTGGAGTGCAGTGGTGGCATCATAGCTCACTGAAGCCTTGACCTCTGGGTCCAACTGATTCTCCCACCTTGGCCTCCCAAGTAGCTGGGACTACAGGTGCACACCACCACACCCTGCTAATTTTTGTATTTTTTGTAGAGACGGGGTCTCATTTTGTTGCCCAGGCTCGTCTTGAACTCCTGGGCTCAAGCAATCCTCCTGCCTCAGCCTCAAAGTGTTGGGATTATAGGCATGAGCCACTGCACCTGACCTGTATCTATTTTAAAAAACATTTTTAGGTATGTCTTATTTATTTATTTATGAAATGGAGTCCTGCTCTGTTGCCCAGGCTGGAGTGCAGCGGCGTAATCTCAGCTCACTGAAACCTCCACAGCCCAGGTTCAAGCGATTAGCCTGCCTCAGCCTCCTGAGTAGCTGGGATTACAGGCATGTGCCATCACACTGGCTGATTTTTGTATTTTTAGTGGAGAGGGGGGTTTCACCATGTTGGCCGGGCTGGTCTCGAACTCCTGACCTGAGGTGATCCGCTCGCCTCGGCCTCCTAAAGTGCTGAGATTACAGGCATGAGCCACAGTGCCTGGCCAGTCTTCTTTCTTTAATAAGTCTTCTTTCTTTTATGTTTACCTGCTGTTAGTTTGGAGTTCCCCTAAAGCAGATCCTGGGGCAAAGATGTAAATATCAGCTGTTTTCTTCTGGCGTGATCCCTGGAAGAACTGGTGGGGAGTGGGAAAATGAGTCAGGGAAAAGGAGGGAAGCCAATAAAGAGTATGAAGCCATCAGGTTACAGCCGTGGGCAGCCGGCATTCAACCCATTGGGGACCCCCTGAGAGAGCATATAAAACACACTTCATGGCCAGGCACGGTGGCTCATGCCTGTAATCCCAGCACTTTGGGAGGCCGAGGCGGGCAGATCACAAGGTCAAGAGATCAAGACCATCCTGGCTGACATGGTGAAACCCCGTCTCTACTAAAAATACAAAAATTAGCTGGATGTGGTGGTGCACGCCTGTAGTCCAAGCTACTCGGGAGGCTGAGGCAGGAGAATGGAATGAACCCGGGAGGCGGAGGTTGCAGTGATCCGAGATTGCACCACTGCACTCCAGCCTAGCGACAGAACGAGATGCCGTCTCAAAAACAAAAAAAAAAACAACAAAAAAACACACTGCATAATTCTCCACTGAGGGGTGAGGAGGTGGGAGTTTCAATCCACCAACTCCTCCCCTCACTGATGGAGAGGGGCTCCTCAGGATGTTAGCTTCCCTGGCTAGAAAGCCTGCCAGGTAGAAGGACATAGAAAGTCAAAGGTGTGGACAGGAGGCCCTGCAGATGGCATCTGAAGTGGCCTCGGCCATATGGGTGGGGCACCGGGAGAGTCAGCTACAATGTTCTTTACCCAGCATCAGATCACATAACAAGAAAGTTATTACTTTGTCAATTCATTGTCCATCCTGAATCCCTCAAAGGGAAATGCTCAAATTGAGGATACTTCACCTTGAATACTCCCCTAACGTTTACCATGCCCAATCTTTCTCTTCTACGTACAAAGAGGCTCAGACAATAGCACCTAGCTAGAATTTATTTACATTAGTTTGTGCATATTTTATTTTGATACTTATCTATTTATGGCAAGCATACTGGTTTTCTGTTTATCATAGTAATATAAACTTTCCATTAAATATAAATATGAAAGAAAAAATACATTGTTTTACAGAAAATTATGAAGCCTTTTTCAGTGTTAAGGGCTATGGTCAAAGGTGATTCACAAATGAGTGGGACTTAGGAAACACTTTGTGGAAGCTCCCTCTCTTAATTGTCACACAAAGTAACTGTCCCATGCATTTTGCTGCTGTGACGAGTATAGAAAAAGCAACTCTCTGTTCCCCCGTGCCCTGAGACGACTGAAAAGGGACTCCTCCTTTTTCCCATCCTTTTTGGAGAAGATGTGAACCACTCCTGGCACTGTAACCCTCTGTCTGCCCAGTCATGGATTAAAAATGAAATTCATATCTAATAGGTCTAACTTTAGCCACAGGAAATGGGAGTGCTTGGGCGACCCAAAAGGGTTCGCCATCCTTTGTTTGAGGATGGGCACGTTATCTTTACCTAACCTTCTTCCTTCCCCTTTTTGGGAGGGGAGAGAGTGGAGGCTAGGTTTGGGGAGTGAACGGGAAGTGAAGACTGATGGATCTGTTTCCTGGCTGGCTTTGTAGCAGAGGCCCCACCTCCCAACTCCCTTTGTTGTCACAGTCCTGGCTTGCAAATGTATGTTACATATTGTTAGGACCAAGTGATGCTCACTTTTGGATGTGTTATAACAACAGGTATTTGGATCATGAAAATCACCCAAGTGAGAAATCTAAACACCCTCTATACTGGAAACATCTAGATACCTTGATTGCAGATAAGAAATATTTT
This sequence comes from Symphalangus syndactylus, assembly GCF_028878055.3. Lineage (NCBI taxonomy): Eukaryota > Metazoa > Chordata > Mammalia > Primates > Hylobatidae > Symphalangus > Symphalangus syndactylus. Next base: position 103,993,794 of record NC_072423.2, on the reverse strand, counting down.
TGTAAAAACAAAACAAAACAAAAAAATACAGTTCGCTGGGTGTGGTGGCTCACACCTGTAATCCCAGCACTTTGGGAGGCCAAGGTAAGAGGATTCCTTGAAACCAGTCAGAGTTTAAGACCAGCCCGGGCAACATGGCAGAACCCAGTCTCTATATATAAATTAGCCAGGCATGGTGGCACGCACTGTAGTCCCAGCTACTCCGGAGGCTGAGGCAGGAGGATTGACTGAGCCAAAGAAGTCAAGGCTGCAGTGAGCCGACAACGGTTAAACCTAGATATTTTTCTACTTGCATTTATACATTTTCTCCAGCTTTATTACAATGTAGACAATTTATAGAAATCTGTTTTATGCTTTTAATCAGAAGTTACCAGATCACAACTGATGTTATCTTTTTCTTACCTGATACATAAGTAATAAAATAGAGCAACTGGGAACTAATATTACCTGGGTTGTCACCTGCTTTTTTAAGGCCATTGAACTAGCTTTGTGACTCCAGGCATTTCACTTTCCCACTCTGGATCTCAGTTTCATTATCTGTAAACTGAGGGAGTTGGCCCAGGTGACCTCTAAAGTTTCCTTCTAACATTTTATGCATTTATGACATTATGTGGCCAAAGAGGTTTTTGGGTGGGGGAGAAAGTGGGTAATGAGAATGGCAGAGATTGGGAAACACTTTCCAGAAATAAGTATGAGACTCTCAATCTGTCTCAAAATCACCAATTATAATAACCCTATGTATAAGCAGTGTTTTTGAAACATAAGGTCTGTGTTCAGATTCCAGCATAGACCAGTGCATGGCAAAAGAAGGTGATCCACAAATGTGTGTTAAACACATGGATAAATGAATAAAGGCCCTTTCATTGGCGCCCTTGAGGATCCAAGGCTAATGTCAGAAGGAACACTGACAAATGAGAGTGAACCAAAAATGCAAGAGATTAGAAGAAAGGGCAAAATGGAGAGTAAACAAGAGAGTGGCAAAGACATACATACATACTGTATATATATATATACAGTTGACTCTCATTATTCATAGTAGTACATTCTATTAAGTCATTGTGAACACTGAGTTAATGAATACTAAATCATTGCTCCTAGGGGGAATATAGGGCTAAGTTTCTGTGAGCCTCTGGTTGTAATTTTTATTTTGAGACAGGGTCTCACTCTGTTGTCCAGGCTAGAGTGCAGTGGCACAGTCACTGCTCACTGTAGCCTCAATCTCCTGGGCTCAAGTGATCCTCCCTCCTCAGCCTCCCGAGTAGCTGGGACTATAGGCGCACACCACCATACCCCA